>NC_139169.1:22161584-23375938 GCF_965202585.1 Thalia democratica | reverse complement strand
TATTCTTTTTGTTATATACCAAAAACAAAAGTGTTTAAAATACTTTTGTCTTCTCCTTTATACTCAGTTAAACAATTAACTTACAATGTAAAAAGTTTTTCTTATAGAACTGCCTGCTATCTTTGTTTGTTTAAAATTTATTTTAGAAATTCAAACGATTTTTCTCTCACTAAATATATAACATTCTAACTTTTCTGCATCAGTTTATATGAGGAGAAATACATTTCCAAAACATCTCCAAAATTTTCTGTCCTCTGAAGACCGGTTTTTTGCTGGTTGTTTTTATCGGCAAAAATTACACAATTTTCCAGTGAGTTTTTTTTTTATGTTTTAATTAGTCTTAAAACAATAAATAAAATTTAATAAATTTATTTATCTAAATAAAGTTTACTAAATGTATTTTATAACTAATTAGCTAATCAAAGTAAATTATAAAAAAAATCATTACAGTTTGCACACAAAATTACTTCAAAATAAACTGGTGCACGATAGTGTACACAATTTTTTTTCGCGTGCACGAAACGTTTAGGGTACATGAACCTCATTTAGGGGTGAACGAAATTTTCAGATTACACAAAAAAATATTTTAGTCTTCGCATTATTAGTTTTAGCGACATAGTTCAGTTAAGTATTAAAGTTAAATCTAGCCCTGGTGTTTGATTGGCTTTTATTTTTTGGCCATTTTACTCTCATGATCTATTTTGTAATTAAACAACACACATAAATTATTGTATAATTATAATTGTAACTATTATTACAATGCAATTAAAAAAATAAAACATACGTAACAACTTATAAAACAATTTAAGAAAACAACACAACTGTTGCGTTGAACTTTAATAAATTCCAATAAATAAGGACTTATTTGTCTTTAAAAAAACGTGGTAAATTATAGACTTCTTTTAAAATGAAGTAGAAAGAAGTATAAAGTTCTTTAAAGCCTTATTTTAGAAAACAACATATAAACTATAAAAATACGAAATAAGCTAAAATATGCAAATTAAAATAAACTTTAAGCAATTAACCGATAAACTATTTTTTTCTAAAAATAACGTAAGTTTAAATTGTTGTTAACTTTGATTAAACATCTTAGGATTTTTCTTCAAATTTTAAATTGTTGTTTACATTAATTAAACGTGTTAGTTTTTTCTTTAAGTTAAAAACTTTGTTTACATTGATTAAACGTATTAGTTTTTCTCGTTAAATTTTAAATTGTTTATTACATTGATTAAGCGTTTTAGTTTTTTCTTTTAATTTTAAATAATAGTTTTATAGTTTACCAATAATGACTTAGGCCCTGGTCATAATAAACACTGATAGTAAAAAAAATTATGGTAAACCACTAAGGTTGGTAAACAGCCAAATTGTAGAAACTTAAATTATACATATCATAGTTGTATAGTTTCTCCTTTGACAAACAACATGATCTAATAAATGTTGTTATTATATCACACTCTATAATTTTAAAGTAAAAGTTTCCAAGTCAGCATTAGTTTGGAGAAGATGGACACTTCTACTACTAACCAAAGTTTGTAAAAGTTGTATATTTTGTTATTTTTAGATTTAAAGTAATATTTAAAGACACTCATTTCTAACTATGATTGGGAACAATTCTATATATAGGTATTTGAAGTGTACAGGGTTGAATAAACAACACTGTTTAAACAACCCCAAGAACATATCTAAATCAGTAAAAGATAAATAAATCCTTGTACTGGTGAATTAACCTTCAACCTAATACTAAATAGCCTGATTAAACAACCAATATTTGACCCTAGTTTCCAAACTAAATTGTTGGTCTACATGACTATTTTATTTAAATTGGTAGCAAAACATAATGTAAAGTTTAGCTAAATGTAATTGAATTATAATTTATGCTATTCATCAAGTTGTACTATATTGTATTGCAGATGTTTGCCCACCTAAAAAGTGTGAAGTGGTTCAATCCTAGCAGCTATAATAAAGGTAAATTTTGATTTTATTGCAATTTAATATATCAAAAGCTCCTATACAACACATATGTTCCTTAATATAATCTTGTTTTTAGTTTGGTTGTGCTGTTCTAAATATCATGACAATATAAATAATTCCTACAAAGTTTTAAAGAAAAATTAAGTATTATTTACTATCATATAACTAAACTATTTGTGTGCAAAGTTTGATTGGGTATAATAAATAACTTTTTGACTTAAAAGTCAGATGGTAAATAAAAATTTATTTTGAAATAGAGTTCCATTGCGGCAAATTTTAAAGTGCAAAAATAGAATTGAAAAAAGTGACAAGCCTAATGAAATGCAGTAAATTTAATATAGTTTGCTAGTTCATATCAGTTTTATAATAGAAAAGTACATCATATGTTTTTCTGTAAATATCCTTCCAAATATTTGTCACCATATTTAAACAATCATCCATTAATAATGGTTGGAATGTACTTTGTTTTTTATTTTTTCTCATCATATTATATTTTAATTGTTTCCTTTTGAGACTAGCTCTGACTTGGTAAGTATTCTACTAATTATTGCATGAGTTGGCTTTTTTTTAGTTCTCAGAGCTAGTTTTTATTTGTTAAAAGTTCTAATAAAAAGTCTTTTAAAGAGTGAAAAAACTTTTTGTTTTAATAAGATAGTGTAAAATAATAAAGTCCCCATTATTATTGGTTTATGTAAACTATATTATGTATTTAAATTTTCAAGTATATGACATCCAAAAACTAAAGTTTTTTTTTCACAAGTATAATATAATTTGTATAAATAATCATTATGTTTTGGAAATTTAAATTATGTGGTGCATTGGAAATATTTTAAGAAATATCCAGACTGGTATTAATACCATGTTAATACATTTGGTATTTTTTTGTGTACTTCAGTATAACAAGTCTTTATTTTTCTTGAGTAATTAAATATTACTACTTGACTAACATAATTTTTTCACTATTTATTGTTTTTAATTTAACATAAGGCTAATTGATAAGTTTTAAGTCACTCAGATTAGATTGGCTTCAATGCTTCAAAAGCCTGTCATAGATAAGCCGTAGTATTAAAAAAAAACAAAATTGTTTGTCTCTTTTATTGCTTTAACACCTTTTATGTTTATATAAGTAATTTACAAATTAAAGTTTTAAGGTTACAAGTGTTGATTATAACTTGTTATTTTTTCTACATTTTATATGTGTTGACAGGTTTTTACAACTTTAGAATGTGCAAGGGTCTTGAGGAAATTTTGAGCAATGATGCACATGAATCATCTGTAAGCACACAACAACTGGACCTCAACCCAGGAAGGTCTCTAACTGCTCACTTAGGGCAGTAACAAGGTAAATATGTTATAGTTCTTGCTTTTGTACTAATAGCTACAATAAATCATAAAAAGTTAAATTTAGAGAAAGTAAAGGTGACAATGTTATCTAAATTGAATTAAACTCATTCAGTGATGTTTATAAGTGATGTAGTTTATAATTAATGTTCATTTTTGACCTAATAACTGGAATAGAATCTAGTATTGCTTTTAACTCAACAGAATGTTCAAATAATTGCAAGTAAAAATTATCATTATTGTTAATATTAAGTATATTTATCATTATCATTTTTCATTTAACATAAAAATTAGTGTGGTCATTACAAGTAAAAAGTAAAATTTAACAAAAAAACTTTAAACTTGTTTTAAAGACTAATGAACATAAGCTAAGAATGTTTTTTAGGATGCGAACTAATTTATTAAATAATTAATTAAATATTTAAAATATTGTTACAACAAAGTTAGATTTGCTCACTTTGTTAGTACATCACTTTGAGTATTGTGATGGTTTTAAATGTTAAAGTTTGGCCAAAAGAAAACTTATTTGTATTCCAATGTTTTTCTTAAACTCAACGTTTTTTAATTTTAAAATAATAGAAATCAACAAAAGGCTATGATTAAATTAAATAGAAGACCATACTTGATTATTTTTACCCATCCACAATTTTATACAAAATATTATAAATAAGCTTGATGACAACTTACCACTAAAAAATTATTGTTTCCTAAAATATTAGCAAGTTTGCCACTAAAATTAAAAAGCAAAATGAATTTTTTTTTTAATCTAGCATCAGGGTTGCCACTCGGTCAGGAAAAGTCAGGAAATCAGGAAAAGTCAGGAGAAATTAAAAAAAAAGAAAAAAATCAGGAAAAAATGGGGGGTTTTAAAAAAGTCAGGAAAAGGCAGGAAATTTGATAAAATTAAAAAAAAAGTCAGATTATGTCATTTTAATTTTACAAAATTCCTTGTTTTCCAAAGCCTTCAAACGGTAAAAATTAATTAAAAGTCCTTTGAAGTCAGAAAAAAATTCCAAAATTTTCCTAGAAATTTACAAAAATATTTAACTTTATTTCCAATGCCTTCACCTGGTATAAGTTAAGATAAAAAACTCCTCACAGTGGAAATTGTAAAAATAAAATTGGAACACGATTTCAGCAAAGTAACTCGATTATTGTTGATGAAAATTTGTATGCGTCCTTTGAACGACGTCAGTATCAGTAGAAATGAAAATCAGCTCCATCCTACCACTATAGTTACGTCACGATAGAAATTTGCTAATAGAATCCAATAACTTTGCTTTCGAAATAAAATATCCTTTATAAAACTGCAAAAAATTTCTATTAACATATTGAACAAGTACCCTACTTTAACAAGCAGATTTTGTAAGCTTTTTAGTATTGATAATCTGTAGCAAGGACACTTCCATAGTGAAACTGATATATACACAAAAGTTTATCTAGCATAATTTTAAAATCTAAGTGTTTTTTGTTTAAGTAAATAGTTAAGTTCTTTATAGTTATGCAGTTAGTTTAGTATTTTATGGATCAAGTTGATGTGTATACTTTATCTCTTTATAATTTTTTAAAGTTGTTTAAATTTATGAAATAAGTTTTAAGAGAGGTATATGCCAAGATTAAGTTTACACATTATTTGTATTTTTTGTAGAGTAACTTAAGTTTTTAAAGTAAATATTTAATTATTCAAACCAAAACAAACCAGTATGTTGCAGTTGAAAATCATACCTATTACCCCAAATTAGACTCATTACTACGAATTTATAAAACATTTTTTCCTATTTTTTTAATATATTAATTAAAGCGCTGAAAGTAATAAAAATATTAGTCATCAGATAAAAGTAAATGATAGGTTTATGTATTAGGGCTTACATCTGATAGTAAGAATATTTTTAAATTGAATCTTTTAAACAGGATTTCCATGAAGCTCTCTCTTTGAGTGAAGGTCAGTAGACAGATCCCCAGAGTGATTGGCCTTTACGAGTCAATTCCTCTTCCCACTTTGAATGCATCATCCGCAAGGTAATTTCTACATAGTATGTTTGAAAATCATTCGTTTGAACTTGTAATTGTTTTTAAACTTATAGTGAATAAGTTTACCAAACAAGAAGCCATGTTGTAATAACAAGTAGTTTATAAAACACCTTAACACAAATTTAAAAACATAAATCTCTTAGTTTTACAAGTTCTGAGGATAATAAATAGTCCTATTTAGTTAACTAATGCTAGTCAATAATAAAGTTGATCGATTTTAAAAAAAAGTAATACAAACATGATGATATATTATCTAAATAAAGTGGTCATCTTGCTTGTGAATTGTTTTCTGAAATGTTGTTATAAAGTCGTGTAATAATACATTTTGTAACAACTTCCTTGATTATTTTTTGAACATATGTATTTTAGGAAGCGTTTTCAAAGTTTACCTTAAATATATATCACTATTGACCTACTTCTTAGTAACTAATTTAACAAACTTTGAACATTTTTATTGTATTTTATTACTGTAAAGTAACCATTTTGTACCAGTTTCTTAGGTATTTTATTGCCAAACCATAAACAGAACAAAATAAAGTCCATAATTGTTTGATGCTCAATTTTATGCTAATTTTAAAAAGCTCGGTTTTATTATTTTAAATTAAACAAATATCCATTTTGATCACATAACTATTGCGAAACACATCTATCAGGGTTAGCTAAAAACCATCTAGAAATTGAACAAAAATTACTGGAATTTTTATCATCAATTCTTACGAAAAAACAATGAATTTCTGAAGTCTTTGTTATACAATAGTTTTTATTTGACATCATCACTTAAATTTTTATAAACCACATTCAAAGTAGCATTACAGTATCTCCTCATTAACGTTATTAAATTTAACGAATTCCTTACCTTGAAATTTATGTCATACTCAAGGTGGAAAAAAAAAATTGTATTTTCAAAACATGAAAAAATTTTTGACAACCCTGAGATATGCTCAAATGATTAATAGATTAAAGGCAATGTTTAAATAGTTAATGATAAACTGCATGATTAAAATGTGAATGAAGTGTAGCGTTAGTAGATAAGTTTGTTAGTAAAAGCTAAATATTTTTTTCAAACAGAATGAGATCACAGCCGGAGACGGAACGATGAAAAGAATCAGAAACAGAATCAGTGCGGATCAGATAACTTATTTATATAAACATTTGAATAAACTTTTTGCATTTAAATTGTGTTTACTTTGTCATAATTAAACAGATTAAGACAGAAAATTAATGCTTGGGTGTAGTGAAAAAAGTTTTAATATTTGATAGATCTATTATTTAGTAACTTTCCTTTATTTAGTTGTTATAATGTCTTGAGTTTAAGCCCAATAACAGTTTTTTTAATGAAAACATAAAGCGCATAAAATAATTGGTTTAAAGAGCCGTTCAATTCGTACACCAGTTAGATACAGTTAAGTTTAGTACAAGTTTATATAAGGATAGTATAATTCAACTTAACGACTATGAGTATGTCTTTAATAAATTGTTTTAAATCCCTACCTGAATATTAAAAGAAACTAAATGTATTATCACCGTCATAATCCTAGGCTGCTTATCGCTTAGTAAAGTTGTTAATTGAAAGTTTCAAAATTTTTCATTTGTAAAAAAATGAATATATTTTCATACTAGTTGCCTTGTTACTAGTATAATATTTGGCAACTTATTTTTAGATCTATATATAAATTTATATGTTGCACAAATACTATTTTTCTCTATAGCCGGGTGTGTGGTTATCGTGTAAAATACACTTCTTGTAACATATATAATAATCTTCTGATCTAGTTGCACTTAAAAACTATACCAAGCTAAACCCTGTTTTCCTTATAATAAATATAAGCCAATTTTACTGATCTAAAACAAAAATTTCGACTTTATTATAAATGTGGTTATTTAGAGTTCCTGTATCAAAGAGAAAACTTATTCAACCGGCGTAAGCATTACGACGACGCCCTAAGAACCAATTTCAAAATATCGACAAAGTCCGGAGCCAGGACACCGAAGGTGTCCGCCAGCGTAGGACTTTGTCGATATTTTGAAATTGGTTCGCTACCCTTTATTATATTTTATACTTTCACATTAAGGAATTTCCCAAAAATTTTGATAATTCTACACTCCAAAAATAATTTTCAAAGTTAACAAAAAAAGAAAAATGAACATTTTCAACAGTTTTTAATCGAGTCTTTTTTATTAGCCATCATGTTATAAATAGTCAAATCAGATAGAACACCGGTTTTTGGTCAGTTCCTAAAAGTGTAGTAATAAATAAATTGCAAAAGAATAGCAAACTCGTTGACTTAATTTGATTAAACAGATTGTTTTTAAATTGTTTTTTTATACATATGCCTACCACCACACGTAAATTGTGAAAATATTATTATAGTAAACAATTTTTAAAAATTCACTTTAACTGACTAAAACCGATCTCTTATCTAACATGAATAGCAAGTAACAATATAAACTGAACAAAAGTACAATTGATCAAGTCATACTTATGTTTAATTTATACTCTTAAATGCTTAAAACAGCCTGAACTAGCTATACTTGAATATAAAGTATTCATGAGAGAAATCATATAGAATTAAAGCAAAAAGACAGTGGATTTCAAAATAGCTACCTAGGCATAAAGCAATCATCTAAAAATATGCAAATACAATCTCAAAATTAGAAACAATTGTAAGTTCAAAAGAGTTAATTTGTAACAGTTGGAAAATATCTATATATAACAGTTATCTAAGGTGGAAACAAAGAAATCAAATAGTTCAACTTGTAGTTGCTTGAAACTTTAATGCTTGTGATTGCTTGAAACTTTGAAATTATTTCAAGTATTTTTTAACGCTATTGTTTTACATGTTTAAATAGAAATATTGATAGTAATAAATAATAACTAAAAGCTTAAAATAAGTTTGTACCTCTATAGTTACAGTTACAATAGAAGAACACAACTTGTAACTGTTTAAATTTTCATCACACAAAAGTAAACAGTTATTTGTCCAAAGATGTTAATTTATTACAATTAGAAAGTATTTTGTAAGATTGAAACAAAGAATTCAAACTTTACTACTGTTAAATTGCTTGAAACTGTGAAAATAATTTAACTGTTTTATAACATTATTGCTTCATAAGTTTCAATAGAAATATTGATACTAAGAAGTCATAACTCCGAACTTAAAAATAAGTTTCTACCTAAGTAGTTACAGTTACAACAAGAAGAAAAAAACATGTAACTGATTGAAATTTCAACAGAAAAAAGTAAAGAGTTGTTTATCAAAAGATGTTGATAAAACACATATGTTCAACAGACAAAATTATTTGTTTAAAGAAGTTGATCGTATATCATCTAAAGCTTGCAACATGTACTAGCTCATTGATGTTTTCATATTAATTCATAATAATTCATGCATTGTAAAAAAAGAACAAGAAAAAATTGTCAACAAAAAAAAATATACTGTTAACTAGATGTACTTACAACACAAGGTTTTCTAGAGAAATGATTCAAATGAAAAATTAATATTCTTCTAAAATCTTATTTGATTGTTTACGTCACAAATAAAAACATAATTTAGTTTATGCGCGGTCATATAAGCCCGCCTAATGTTTATGCAAATTTTCCCTTTGTTAGAAACTTCAAAACTTATACCTTTCGATAGCTGAATTTTTTTTGATCTTTTATGTAAATTTTATTTTACTAGTCTAAGCATTGTTTTTAAATTTACAGTGTTTTATTTTAAAAACAAATAATGCCACCATAAAACTTTCTTTAAATTGTGCACAACTTTTATTTGTAATAATAAAAGTATAATTCTTGTTTAAACTTTTTGGTAACTCAAAGTGAATAAAACCATTTTGAGTTGTTATGGTGTTTTTTTTTCGGTTTTCTTTTAACAGTTGATTCTAAAACTACAAATATATCAAACCAAATCTGAGGCTGCTATTTGATATTAATATTCCTTAACTAGACTTTTAAATTGAATTGTCTTTTTTGATATATATTCAAACTTGAAAACTTAAGTACTGACATCAAAGCGCCCAAAAAATCTGAATCCAATGGATTTGGTTTTGTATATTGTGATTATAAAGTACGAGAGAGGCAGATATAAGCAGGCCAAAAAAAGGACTGAAACCAATAAGTCAGGGCTTAAAAATTCAGACCTTGTTACAAAACACTTTTAGTATAAACTATTTTTTCTTTGGACATTAACCTTAACCTTAAAAGCTTTAAGTATTTTGGCAATTTAGAACAATTAAAAAAGCATAAGCTTAAGATTTCAGGAAAAATAATGTTTTACAAAAAGTTTTTTTCAAAAAAAGAGACAATTACCGCTCACGCGGTACAAAGCTATCTGTTAAAAGGTATGTACTTAATCCGTAAACATATCAAAAATGTGATTTTTTTTTGTCGATTTTTCATATTGTTGCAATTATAGAGAAAATAATTAAAAATTTGTAACTTAAAACACTTGTTCATTCACATTTTTTAAAAATTGACTAACTTGATAACTTTTGTTTTAAATGTCATAACATATATCATGAAAAATTTGTTCACTCAATAAACTTAAATATGTTTTAGCTTTGACAATTGATGAAATAAGAACTGAAACAGTTATAAGCAATTTCGGAAAAAATTGTTTGTCATATAAATAAAAACTAGTGATGTGAATGATAACAAAAGGGTAAGTAAACATACAGTATTTTTAATGTATTTTATATGCACATCATTTTTTAAAACAAGTGTTTTTTAAACCCATAAAGGTGTTTATAAATCAAGAAACTTATTTTATGATGTATTTTAACTATATTTTATCTTCTTTTTTAAATTATTAGGCTGTTTTAAAGTATATAAAGTCTAGCACGGGACTTGAACCCCTGATCGTTAAATTAAAAGTCCAACGCTCTACCGACTGAGCTACTCATGCTCACGATGGGGTATACTTAATTGTGTTTAAAAAGCTATCTCCGGCTCTTATGACGTAATAATAGTACAAATTTATGGAACACATGCAAAATCCACCCGCGATCAAAATCCACCCAGTCAAATTCGGGAACCGCTTAGCAATCGAAAGTAAGGGTTAGGGGTAACAGTGATAGTCAAAAACAAATAAAAAAATTGATGAAAAAAAGCAAAAAGTATATAAAATAAAATAATAAATACAGGAAATAAAATTAAAAATTGGGTGGATTTTGAACGCGGGTGGATTTTGATAGTATACCTAATTTATTATAAATAGAACATTTAAAAGTGCTATATAATTTATATTTTACTTTAGCTTCAGCTTTTAAATATTATCAAACTTCTTATTTTGGTTGTTTTTTAACACTAAAATGAGTTAAAAAACTAAAAGTAGCATATATATATAATTTGTATAAAGTTGTATAAAAATTGAAAAAACTATGCTTTTACATAATTATTATCAATTAAAAAACTTTTGATCTATTATTATCTAATAGAAAAAAACGATAACTTGTTGAAATATTTTAGACAAATATTACACATCATTAATAAAGGCATCTGTAAGAATAACATAGATTATCGACACAAATTACACCGACTTATATTATCTAAAATTAATAAAACACAAAATTTCTCACCTGTTAGTGTTTCTATTTTCTTTTTAAATTTTTAGAGTTTGCCCACTATTTTCTTATTGTTCTTTTTCAAAACTCTTTTTATATCTACTTTGAAGTTTTGCTGTGAATAAAGTTAGCTGTTCAAAAAATTGATGGGAATTCTAAATAGCAAATACATAGATGTGTTTAAAATATTTTTTTAACCAATAAATGTAATTATACTAACAAGAAGTTTGTTTTGACATGTATATACAAATTACATTTTCTCCTTGTTAAAAAAATTCAAATCTTTTTTTAAACCTTAAAAGCAGCCTGAAAAAACTTGAAACCCTGATCAATGTGTAAAAAATGATTAAACTTCAGCTTTTAAAGATTAAACTTTTTTATTAAGTTTTTATTAAACATGAAATGAAGTTTAACAAATTAAAAGTGGTACATATATATTGCTAGTTGTTGCATAAAAACTATATTAACATAAATATAAGCAATTCAAAAACTTTAGAATCAATGTTACCTACTAGACAAAAAAAAAAGTATTTTTCAATAGTTCACAAAATTATCATAAATCGTTTATAAAAGCGTTTCTATCAATATCTTAGATGAACATTATATGACACAAACATCAACAATTAACTTTGTCTAAAATTAAAAAAGATGGCGCTGTTAGCTTCACTGTTTTGAGGTGCAATTTCCTGACGTTGAACTTTGATTGCAACAGGCAAATCAAATTGTTTCAATTTTTCTCATCCGTCAGGCAATCGCACCACAAAACAGCTACTGGACCGCACCGCTACGGTGAAGCCAGCGCCGTGGTGCGGGTTACCCCCTTTTTGTTTCGTGTGGCGGGGGTTCACCGGGTTTCCCCGGTCATATAGGCCACATTGTCTTTTAAAGAATTATTTTTTTAAAAATCTGAAAAAAATAACGATTTGGCAAATCGTATGGAAAATTACATCAAATTTTTTTTTAATTGTCTCATAGGAGGTCACTACGTTTCGGCGCTTAGTGAAAATTCAAATCACAAGAAAATGACAAATTCAGAAAAGGTGAATAACTTGCAATATATTTTTAAACGTACAGTTAGACTTTATAAATTATTTACATACAAATTAAATTCTTTAGGTTGCATTTGCAGTTAATTAGCTTGAGCATTTAAAAGGCTTCAAGCTATACGGTATTTAGGGCATAAAAATTATGGTTAAATATTACAATAAATAAACAAATAACGTACTTTTTATATTAACGTTAAAACAACATTTTTTTCTATTACTTTTGTATTTTTCTATTCTCTTTTTTTTTTTTTTTGTTTACGTTTGTTTTCAGTTTTTTTTTTTTTGCTTTTATTTTTTGCTTTTTTTATTTTTTTTTTGTTTGCGTTTTTTTTTTCTTTTTTATTTTTGCTTTGTTTTTATTGCTTTTTGTTTGTTATTTTCTTTTATATTGCTTTTTTTTCTTTTTATTAATATCATTTGCTTTTTTAGTTTTTTAATGTTGTTTTATTATAATGGGTTTGATATGTCTTAGTCGATCATCTACTTAAGCACCAATATCATCCACCATACTAAGCCTCCTATAGCTAGATTACAGGTAGTAACAACATTACCCGGCAGTATAGTATACGTAATTAGTTCATTTATTATCTTAAATTTAGTTATGTAGTATTTTTATGCCCTTTAATCTTAGATTAAAAATATGTAACCTAAAGAATTTAAATTGTAAGAAGTAATTTTTTTTATTAAATTAGATCGTTAATATAACAGTAACTTTTTATATTTTTCTATATATCATTTATGCAATTTTGTCATTTTAAGTGGTTTTACAACTCATTATGCTACGAAACGTCTTAACCAACTTAAATCTAATCATATCAAGAAAAAAATAATTTAACTTCTTTGTATTTAAGTTTTGAAATTATAAATGAATTAGAATTTTAGAATTTAAATTTATGAAACCACAAATATATAACGAAAAATATAAAAGAAAACGTAACAAGATTACAAAAACTAAAAGATTAAACTAAAATTGCAAAATGAGTAACACAATTAATTTATAAAATAAACTGAATCTGAATCTAAAACTTAAGCTGAAGAAGCGAAACTGAAGGAAACTTAAATTTATTCACTGTTGTCACGCGAAACATGCCCTGTATCGCAATTTGGATCAAAAATACAATCTCTAAGCGCTGAACCTCTCAAAAAAAAATTCTCAACAGAGTATGAAAAATATACTTGAGAAAAAGTAGTTTTTAAATTTTTAATGTTTTTTAAACTAGAGGACCTAACTGTAACACTTCCATTGATAAAATTGATACGACCTGATGTGTTATCATATTTTTCATCAGACTTTGCAAAATACTTTTTAAGTTTATCAACTTGTAACCATAAACTACCCTCAATTTCATTGTCTTTCTTAAATTCATGGTCAATTTCGTGCTCGAAGTTTTTGAAAAAATAGAATTTGTGATTTTTTTTAAAGTTTTTTTGATCTACCGTAAAGCAATAACTAGTATCTTGGTACAATTCTAATCTAACTCCTTCAGGCCAAGCGTAATTAGTTTCCTCGAAAAGTTCCCTTACCGCAGTTCTTTTTAGATTGTTATTATCGTTATAATCTATTTTTCCCATAGGGAAATTGATTCTAATTTTATTATTTTTATCTCTATAATAAACAAATAACAATTCGCCCTTACCCTTCTTGACGCGATGTAAGATTACCCCCGCGCAGTCTAACCTTTTTACATTGAATTCCCAGTTAATTAAAAAAGAATCTCCCCGCTTGTGTTTAAATTTAACCTTAAATAAGTTATTAGCTAAATGGTGTTTTGCATCGTCGTTTAATTGATCAATAAAAATTTGCTTAGCGTAACGGTCGAAACTTTTGTATTTTTCATCAACTAGACTGTATACTTGTTTTTCGATAATGTTATAAACATTCAAAAAGTCATGCCAATCATCTTTTGAAAATTTTTTATTAATAAAATCTATAAGTTTTTGTTTAAGTTCATTATCGTGTTTATTTTTGAAAGATCTAGATACGTTGTTAACCTGATCTGTTACGAAAAAGGACGTTCCACCCGCTTCTTGTTGTGGTGCTCGATCCCGCTGGAGTTCCGCTTGCGTCATTTGAACACCTTGGACAACCTCCTCCTCACCAACTATATTCGTAGTTTTAATGACGTCATCCGGTATAAATTTTGTCCTAGATGGTATTAAATAAACGTTTTTTATATTTATTTTACACAGAAAAGTTTAATATGGGGTTGCCAAAAACAAATTAGTTAAAACTAGGATTGTTTATTGGATTGATTTATTGGACTCCAATTAAATTTGAAATTGTACATATTTAGAGAAATCAAAAACTGTACATTGTTTGATTAAAAAGTATAAAGTTACAACTTAACAATAAATAGCAAAGCCTAGACTTCAATAGGTTCCTTAAGAAAGCCTCAAGCTAAAAACTCAAAAATATCAATCTATTAAAATTGATGAGTTTTTAAAATATTTTCTTTGAAGCTTTCTTAAAAATGGTTAATCTTTATGTTGAAAATTAAAAACTTCAATTGTAAATTAATTAAAATATATGACTATTGCTAGCAAAACAAAAAAAAATCTGATGGATACTTCTCGTTATAAAGCTTTTTAAATCTACAGAGTATTTTAAAAACTATTGTAAAATATGGCATACGTTATTCTAAACAACTAACCTTCTTTGCATGATCAAAGTGATATTATATCTCCAAATAACTTAGTACTTTAATAATACAGAGCTGTTTTGATATAAAAACTATAACTACAGCATCAATAATATAGGTAGAAAAACTACCTTCTACAAAAAAATTAATCTAATAGAGTTTTAATTTTTTTTATTCAAATTTATTTTTAATATGAAATTACATTCAGTTTAATAATTTCAGTTGAAAAAACATTTAACAACACATGTTTAAATTAATGATCAAAAATATGAAACTAATATACAATGTTATAAGATAATAAAATCTAAATGTGAACTAAAAACTAAATAAATAGAAAATAAATATGCAGTGTCTAATTAATAATAATTTTAGAAATAATTTCAATGAAATATTTATAGGTTATTGTTTAGAAAAATAAAAAAGTACTTTATAAATACAATTATACTTAAACATGAATTTAACTTTTGAAAGATTTTAGTGTTCAACCTAATCAATAATTTAGTTACATAAAATTGTCATATAATGTATTGTTTATAAAATAAAAGTGTTTAATAACTACTTTAATTTACTTATTACAAAACTACAGACTGTATATCAGTGTTGTTATAGTGATTCCAACATGACTTCTTTCCAACATGACTTCACTTAAAAAGTTTATAATACTGAACTTTACTTGTATAATCTTCTTTTTTAAAGACGTTTTACTATTTGCTTTTAACCATTGCAGTTATGTAAGTTTGTTAAAATTTTATTTTGAACTTATATTATTTTTAACTATAACATCAAATGCGGATTTAAAAACCTGTTCTAAATCTACAAAATAGTCTATAAGATTTAAAGTGATTTTGGCCTAAAAATTTTATTAAAATATTTTTTTTTTTTCTATTAGTAAAACATGAAATTTTTTTTAAACTTAAAAACCACCATGATTTAAAAAAAAATGGTTGTACCTTTTTATTTAAATATTTCAGGAACGTGAAATATTGAAACAGTGAAAATACTTAAATTTTTTTTCAATCAAAACTTAAATCACACCTAGAAAATCTACTTTTCATTACTTAGTTTAAGGTTATAAAATTTTAAACCTTAAGTTTAAGCTTTAACATAACTTTATTTGAATATAAACTAAATACAGAGCATTTATAGTTATTTAGTTAATAAATGATTGTTTTAATTTTTATTTGCACAAACTTTTCGATGGTTTCTTAAAAAGGGTACTGAACACTGGCTTAAGTAAAAAAATTTTGAATTTTTTTGAAGTTTAAGAAAGTTTAAGACTTTTAAAAGCATTTGAAATGCCGTAGACAGTTTATTCACCGTAAAGCATTAACAAAAAAGTAAATAAATTACAACTATTGTTTAATAAATTTTATATTTATTTTTTTATTAATGCTTGTTATTTTTAGTCGCAGTCGTTTAGATAACACAAACTTAATAAACACCAATTCTTTTTGTTATATACCAAAAACAAAAGTGTTTAAAATACTTTTGTCTTCTCCTTTATACTCAGTTAAACAATTAACTTACAATGTAAAAAGTTTTTCTTATAGAACTGCCTGCTATCTTTGTTTGTTTAAAATTTATTTTAGAAATTCAAACGATTTTTCTCTCACTAAATATATAACTTTCTAACTTTTCTGCATCAGTTTATATGAGGAGAAATACATTTCCAAAACATCTCCAAAATTTTCTGTCCTCTGAAGACCGGTTTTTTGCTGGTTGTTTTTATCGGCAAAAATTACACAATTTTCCAGTGAGTTTTTTTTTTATGTTTTAATTAGTCTTAAAACAATAAATACAATTTAATAAATTTATTTATCTAAATAAAGTTTACTAAATGTATTTTATAACTAATTAGCTAATCAAAGTAAATTATAAAAAAAATCATTACAGTTTGCACACAAAATTACTTCAAAATAAACTGGTGCACGATAGTGTACACAATTTTTTTTCGCGTGCACGAAACGTTTAGGGTACATGAACCTCATTTAGGGGTGAACGAAATTTTCAGATTACACAAAAAAATATTTTAGTCTTCGCATTATTAGTTTTAGCGACATAGTTCAGTTAAGTATTAAAGTTAAATCTAGCCCTGGTGTTTGATTGGCTTTTATTTTTTGGCCATTTTACTCTCATGATCTATTTTGTAATTAAACAACACACATAAATTATTGTATAATTATAATTGTAACTATTATTACAATGCAATTAAAAAAATAAAACATACGTAACAACTTATAAAACAATTTAAGAAAACAACACAACTGTTGCGTTGAACTTTAATAAATTCCAATAAATAAGGACTTATTTGTCTTTAAAAAAACGTGGTAAATTATAGACTTCTTTTAAAATGAAGTAGAAAGAAGTATAAAGTTCTTT
This sequence comes from Thalia democratica, assembly GCF_965202585.1. Lineage (NCBI taxonomy): Eukaryota > Metazoa > Chordata > Thaliacea > Salpida > Salpidae > Thalia > Thalia democratica. Next base: position 23,358,969 of record NC_139169.1, on the reverse strand, counting down.
AAAGCCTTATTTTAGAAAACAACATATAAACTATAAAAATACGAAATAAGCTAAAATATGCAAATTAAAATAAACTTTAAGCATTTAACCGATAAACTATTTTTTTCTAAAAATAACGTAAGTTTAAATTGTTGTTAACTTTGATTAAACATCTTAGGATTTTTCTTCAAATTTTAAATTGTTGTTTACATTAATTAAACGTGTTAGTTTTTTCTTTAAGTTAAAAACTTTGTTTACATTGATTAAACGTATTAGTTTTTCTCGTTAAATTTTAAATTGTTTATTACATTGATTAAGCGTTTTAGTTTTTTCTTTTAATTTTAAACAATAGTTTTATAGTTTACCAATAATGACTTAGGCCCTGGTCATAATAAACACTGATAGTAAAAAAAATTATGGTAAACCACTAAGGTTGGTAAACAGCCAAATTGTAGAAACTTAAATTATACATATCATAGTTGTATAGTTTCTCCTTTGACAAACAACATGATCTAATAAATGTTGTTATTATATCACACTCTATAATTTTAAAGTAAAAGTTTCCAAGTCAGCATTAGTTTGGAGAAGATGGACACTTCTACTACTAACCAAAGTTTGTAAAAGTTGTATATTTTGTTATTTTTAGATTTAAAGTAATATTTAAAGACACTCATTTCTAACTATGATTGGGAACAATTCTATATATAGGTATTTGAAGTGTACAGGGTTGAATAAACAACACTGTTTAAACAACCCCAAGAACATATCTAAATCAGTAAAAGATAAATAAATCCTTGTACTGGTGAATTAACCTTCAACCTAATACTAAATAGCCTGATTAAACAACCAATATTTGACCCTAGTTTCCAAACTAAATTGTTGGTCTACATGACTATTTTATTTAAATTGGTAGCAAAACATAATGTAAAGTTTAGCTAAATGTAATTGAATTATAATTTATGCTATTCATCAAGTTGTACTATATTGTATTGCAGATGTTTGCCCACCTAAAAAGTGTGAAGTGGTTCAATCCTAGCAGCTATAATAAAGGTAAATTTTGTTTTTATTGCAATTTAATATATCAAAAGCTCCTATACAACACATATGTTCCTTAATATAATCTTGTTTTTAGTTTGGTTGTGCTGTTCTAAATATCATGACAATATAAATAATTCCTACAAAGTTTTAAAGAAAAATTAAGTATTATTTACTATCATATAACTAAACTATTTGTGTGCAAAGTTTGATTGGGTATAATAAATAACTTTTTGACTTAAAAGTCAGATGGTAAATAAAAATTTATTTTGAAATAGAGTTCCATTGCGGCAAATTTTAAAGTGCAAAAATAGAATTGAAAAAAGTGACAAGCCTAATGAAATGCAGTAAATTTAATATAGTTTGCTAGTTCATATCAGTTTTATAATAGAAAAGTACATCATATGTTTTTCTGTAAATATCCTTCCAAATATTTGTCACCATATTTAAACAATCATCCATTAATAATGGTTGGAATGTACTTTGTTTTTTATTTTTTCTCATCATATTATATTTTAATTGTTTCCTTTTGAGACTAGCTCTGACTTGGTAAGTATTCTACTAATTATTGCATGAGTTGGCTTTTTTTTAGTTCTCAGAGCTAGTTTTTATTTGTTAAAAGTTCTAATAAAAAGTCTTTTAAAGAGTGAAAAAACTTTTTGTTTTAATAAGATAGTGTAAAATAATAAAGTCCCCATTATTATTGGTTTATGTAAACTATATTATGTATTTAAATTTTCAAGTATATGACATCCAAAAACTAAAGTTTTTTTTTCACAAGTATAATATAATTTGTATAAATAATCATTATGTTTTGGAAATTTAAATTATGTGGTGCATTGGAAATATTTTAAGAAATATCCAGACTGGTATTAATACCATGTTAATACATTTGGTATTTTTTTGTGTACTTCAGTATAACAAGTCTTTATTTTTCTTGAGTAATTAAATATTACTACTTGACTAACATAATTTTTTCACTATTTATTGTTTTTAATTTAACATAAGGCTAATTGATAAGTTTTAAGTCACTCAGATTAGATTGGCTTCAATGCTTCAAAAGCCTGTCATAGATAAGCCGTAGTATTAAAAAAAAAAAACAAAATTGTTTGTCTCTTTTATTGCTTTAACACCTTTTATGTTTATATAAGTAATTTACAAATTAAAGTTTTAAGGTTACAAGTGTTGATTATAACTTGTTATTTTTTCTACATTTTATATGTGTTGACAGGTTTTTACAACTTTAGAATGTGCAAGGGTCTTGAGGAAATTTTGAGCAATTATGCACATGAATCATCTGTAAGCACACAACAACTGGACCTCAACCCAGGAAGGTCTCTAACTGCTCACTTAGGGCAGTAACAAGGTAAATATGTTATAGTTCTTGCTTTTGTACTAATAGCTACAATAAATCATAAAAAGTTAAATTTAGAGAAAGTAAAGGTGACAATGTTATCTAAATTGAATTAAACTCATTCAGTGATGTTTATAAGTGATGTAGTTTATAATTAATGTTCATTTTTGACCTAATAACTGGAATAGAATCTAGTATTGCTTTTAACTCAACAGAATGTTCAAATAATTGCAAGTAAAAATTATCATTATTGTTAATATTAAGTATATTTATCATTATCATTTTTCATTTAACATAAAAATTAGTGTGGTCATTACAAGTAAAAAGTAAAATTTAACAAAAAAACTTTAAACTTGTTTTAAAGACTAATGAACATAAGCTAAGAATGTTTTTTAGGATGCGAACTAATTTATTAAATAATTAATTAAATATTTAAAATATTGTTACAACAAAGTTAGATTTGCTCACTTTGTTAGTACATCACTTTGAGTATTGTGATGGTTTTAAATGTTAAAGTTTGGCCAAAAGAAAACTTATTTGTATTCCAATGTTTTTCTTAAACTCAACGTTTTTTAATTTTAAAATAATAGAAATCAACAAAAGGCTATGATTAAATTAAATAGAAGACCATACTTGATTATTTTTACCCATCCACAATTTTATACAAAATATTATAAATAAGCTTGATGACAACTTACCACTAAAAAATTATTGTTTCCTAAAATATTAGCAAGTTTGCCACTAAAATTAAAAAGCAAAATGAATTTTTTTTTTAATCTAGCATCAGGGTTGCCACTCGGTCAGGAAAAGTCAGGAAATCAGGAAAAGTCAGGAGAAATTAAAAAAAAAGAAAAAAATCAGGAAAAAATGGGGGGTTTTAAAAAAGTCAGGAAAAGGCAGGAAATTTGATAAAATTAAAAAAAAAGTCAGATTATGTCATTTTAATTTTACAAAATTCCTTGTTTTCCAAAGCCTTCAAACGGTAAAAATTAATTAAAAGTCCTTTGAAGTCAGAAAAAAATTCCAAAATTTTCCTAGAAATTTACAAAAATATTTAACTTTATTTCCAATGCCTTCACCTGGTATAAGTTAAGATAAAAAACTCCTCACAGTGGAAATTGTAAAAATAAAATTGGAACACGATTTCAGCAAAGTAACTCGATTATTGTTGATGAAAATTTGTATGCGTCCTTTGAACGACGTCAGTATCAGTAGAAATGAAAATCAGCTCCATCCTACCACTATAGTTACGTCACGATAGAAATTTGCTAATAGAATCCAATAACTTTGCTTTCGAAATAAAATATCCTTTATAAAACTGCAAAAAATTTCTATTAACATATTGAACAAGTACCCTACTTTAACAAGCAGATTTTGTAAGCTTTTTAGTATTGATAGTCTGTAGCAAGGACACTTCCATAGTGAAACTGATATATACACAAAAGTTTATCTAGCATAATTTTAAAATCTAAGTGTTTTTTGTTTAAGTAAATAGTTAAGTTCTTTATAGTTATGCAGTTAGTTTAGTATTTTATGGATCAAGTTGATGTGTATACTTTATCTCTTTATAATTTTTTAAAGTTGTTTAAATTTATGAAATAAGTTTTAAGAGAGGTATATGCCAAGATTAAGTTTACACATTATTTGTATTTTTTGTAGAGTAACTTAAGTTTTTAAAGTAAATATTTAATTATTCAAACCAAAACAAACCAGTTTGTTGCAGTTAAAAATCATACCTTTCACCCCAAATTAGACTCATTACTACGAATTTATAAAACATTTTTTCCTATTTTTTTAATATATGAATTAAAGCGCTGAAAGTAATAAAAATATTAGTCATCAGATAAAAGTAAATGATAGGTTTATGTATTAGGGCTTACATCTGATAGTAAGAATATTTTTAAATTGAATCTTTTAAACAGGATTTCCATGAAGCTCTCTCTTTGAGTGAAGGTCAGTAGACAGATCCCCAGAGTGATTGGCCTTTACGAGTCAATTCCTCTTCCCACTTTGAATGCATCATCCGCAAGGTAATTTCTACATAGTATGTTTGAAAATCATTCGTTTGAACTTGTAATTGTTTTTAAACTTATAGTGAATAAGTTTACCAAACAAGAAGCCATGTTGTAATAACAAGTAGTTTATAAAACACCTTAACACAAATTTAAAAACATAAATCTCTTAGTTTTACAAGTTCTGAGGATAATAAATAGTCCTATTTAGTTAACTAATGCTAGTCAATAATAAAGTTGATCGATTTAAAAAAAAAGTAATACAAACATGATGATATATTATCTAAATAAAGTGGTCATCTTGCTTGTGAATTGTTTTCTGAAATGTTGTTATAAAGTCGTGTAATAATACATTTTGTAACAACTTCCTTGATTATTTTTTGAACATATGTATTTTAGGAAGCGTTTTCAAAGTTTACCTTAAATATATATCACTATTGACCTACTTCTTAGTAACTAATTTAACAAACTTTGAACATTTTTATTGTATTTTATTACTGTAAAGTAACCATTTTGTACCAGTTTCTTAGGTATTTTATTGCCAAACCATAAACAGAACAAAATAAAGTCCATAATTGTTTGATGCTCAATTTTATGCTAATTTTAAAAAGCTCGGTTTTATTATTTTAAATTAAACAAATATCCATTTTGATCACATAACTATTGCGAAACACATCTATCAGGGTTAGCTAAAAACCATCTAGAAATTGAACAAAAATTACTGGAATTTTTATCATCAATTCTTACGAAAAAACAATGAATTTCTGAAGTCTTTGTTATACAATAGTTTTTATTTGACATCATCACTTAAATTTTTATAAACCACATTCAAAGTAGCATTACAGTATCTCCTCATTAACGTTATTAAATTTAACGAATTCCTTACCTTGAAATTTATGTCATACTCAAGGTGGAAAAAAAAAATTATATTTTCAAAACATGAAAAAATTTTTGACAACCCTGAGATATGCTCAAATGATTAATAGATTAAAGGCAATGTTTAAATAGTTAATGATAAACTGCATGATTAAAATGTGAATGAAGTGTAGCGTTAGTAGATAAGTTTGTTAGTAAAAGCTAAATATTTTTTTCAAACAGAATGAAATCACAGCCGGAGACGGAACGATGAAAAGAATCAGAAACAGAATCAGTGCGGATCAGATAACTTATTTATATAAACATTTGAATAAACTTTTTGCATTTAAATTGTGTTTACTTTGTCATAATTAAATAGATTAAGACAGAAAATTAATGCTTGGGTGTAGTGAAAAAAGTTTTAATATTTGATAGATCTATTATTTAGTAACTTTCCTTTATTTAGTTGTTATAATGTCTTGAGTTTAAGCCCAATAACAGTTTTTTTAATGAAAACATAAAGCGCATAAAATAATTGGTTTAAAGAGCCGTTCAATTCGTACACCAGTTAGATACAGTTAAGTTTAGTACAAGTTTATATAAGGATAGTATAATTCAACTTAACGACTATGAGTATGTCTTTAATAAATTGTTTTAAATCCCTACCTGAATATTAAAAGAAACTAAATGTATTATCACCGTCATAATCCTAGGCTGCTTATCGCTTAGTAAAGTTGTTAATTGAAAGTTTCAAAATTTTTCATTTGTAATAAAATGAATATATTTTCATACTAGTTGCCTTGTTACTAGTATAATATTTGGCAACTTATTTTTAGATCTATATATAAATTTATATGTTGCACAAATACTATTTTTCTCTATAGCCGGGTGTGTGGTTATCGTGTAAAATACACTTCTTGTAACATATATAATAATCTTCTGATCTAGTTGCACTTAAAAACTATACCAAGCTAAACCCTGTTTTCCTTATAATAAATATAAGCCAATTTTACTGATCTAAAACAAAAATTTCGACTTTATTATAAATGTGGTTATTTAGAGTTCCTGTATCAAAGAGAAAACTTATTCAACCGGCGTAAGCATTACGACGACGCCCTAAGAACCAATTTCAAAATATCGACAAAGTCCGGAGCCAGGACACCGAAGGTGTCCGCCAGCGTAGGACTTTGTCGATATTTTGAAATTGGTTCGCTACCCTTTATTATATTTTATACTTTCACATTAAGGAATTTCCCAAAAATTTTGATAATTCTACACTCCAAAAATAATTTTCAAAGTTAACAAAAAAAATAAAATGAACATTTTCAACAGTTTTTAATCGAGTCTTTTTTATTAGCCATCATGTTATAAATAGTCAAATCAGATAGAACACCGGTTTTTGGTCAGTTCCTAAAAGTGTAGTAATAAATAAATTGCAAAAGAATAGCAAACTCGTTGACTTAATTTGATTAAACAGATTGTTTTTAAATTGTTTTTTTATACATATGCCTACCACCACACGTAAATTGTGAAAATATTATTATAGTAAACAATTTTTAAAAATTCACTTTAACTGACTAAAACCGATCTCTTATCTAACATGAATAGCAAGTGACAATATAAACTGAACAAAAGTACAATTGATCAAGTCATACTTATGTTTAATTTATACTCTTAAATGCTTAAAACAGCCTGAACTAGCTATACTTGAATATAAAGTATTCATGAGAGAAATCATATAGAATTAAAGCAAAAAGACAGTGGATTTCAAAATAGCTACCTAGGCATAAAGCAATCATCTAAAAATATGCAAATACAATCTCAAAATTAGAAACAATTGTAAGTTCAAAAGAGTTAATTTGTAACAGTTGGAAAATATCTATATATAACAGTTATCTAAGGTGGAAACAAAGAAATCAAATAGTTCAACTTGTAGTTGCTTGAAACTTTAATGCTTGTGATTGCTTGAAACTTTGAAATTATTTCAAGTATTTTTTAACGCTATTGTTTTACATGTTTAAATAGAAATATTGATAGTAATAAATAATAACTAAAAGCTTAAAATAAGTTTGTACCTCTATAGTTACAGTTACAATAGAAGAACACAACTTGTAACTGTTTAAATTTTCATCACACAAAAGTAAACAGTTATTTGTCCAAAGATGTTAATTTATTACAATTAGAAAGTATTTTGTAAGATTGAAACAAAGAATTCAAACTTTACTACTGTTAAATTGCTTGAAACTGTGAAAATAATTTAACTGTTTTATAACATTATTGCTTCATAAGTTTCAATAGAAATATTGATACTAAGAAGTCATAACTCCGAACTTAAAAATAAGTTTCTACCTAAGTAGTTACAGTTACAACAAGAAGAAAAAAACATGTAACTGATTGAAATTTCAACAGAAAAAAGTAAAGAGTTGTTTATCAAAAGATGTTGATAAAACACATATGTTCAACAGACAAAATTATTTGTTTAAAGAAGTTGATCGTATATCATCTAAAGCTTGCAACATGTACTAGCTCATTGATGTTTTCATATTAATTCATAATAATTCATGCATTGTAAAAAAAGAACAAGAAAAAATTGTCAACAAAAAAAAATATACTGTTAACTAGATGTACTTACAACACAAGGTTTTCTAGAGAAATGATTCAAATGAAAAATTAATATTCTTCTAAAATCTTATTTGATTGTTTACGTCACAAATAAAAACATAATTTAGTTTATGCGCGGTCATATAAGCCCGCCTAATGTTTATGCAAATTTTCCCTTTGTTAGAAACTTCAAAACTTATACCTTTTGATAGCTGAATTTTTTTTGATCTTTTATGTAAATTTTATTTTACTAGTCTAAGCATTGTTTTTAAATTTACAGTGTTTTATTTTAAAAACAAATAATGCCACCATAAAACTTTCTTTAAATTGTGCACAACTTTTATTTGTAATAATAAAAGTATAATTCTTGTTTAAACTTTTTGGTAACTCAAAGTGAATAAAACCATTTTGAGTTGTTATGGTGTTTTTTTTTCGGTTTTCTTTTAACAGTTGATTCTAAAACTACAAATATATCAAACCAAATCTGAGGCTGCTATTTGATATTAATAATCCTTAACTAGACTTTTAAATTGAATTGTCTTTTTTGATATATATTCAAACTTGAAAACTTAAGTACTGACATCAAAGCGCCCAAAAAATCTGAATCCAATGGATTTGGTTTTGTATATTGTGATTATAAAGTACGAGAGAGGCAGATATAAGCAGGCCAAAAAAAGGACTGAAACCAATAAGTCAGGGCTTAAAAATTCAGACCTTGTTACAAAACACTTTTAGTATAAACTATTTTTTCTTTGGACATTAACCTTAACCTTAAAAGCTTTAAGTATTTTGGCAATTTAGAACAATTAAAAAAGCATAAGCTTAAGATTTCAGGAAAAATAATGTTTTACCAAAAGTTTTTTTCAAAAAAAGAGACAATTACCGCTCACGCGGTACAAAGCTATTTGTTAAAAGGTATGTACTTAATCCGTAAACATATCAAAAATGTGATTTTTTTTTGTCGATTTTTCATATTGTTGCAATTATAGAGAAAATAATTAAAAATTTATAACTTAAAACACTTGTTCATTCACATTTTTTAAAAATTGACTAACTTGATAACTTTTGTTTTAAATGTCATAACATATATCATGAAAAATTTGTTCACTCAATAAACTTAAATATGTTTTAGCTTTGACAATTGATGAAATAAGAACTGAAACAGTTATAAGCAATTTCGGAAAAAATTGTTTGTCATATAAATAAAAACTAGTGATGTGAATGATAACAAAAGGGTAAGTAAACATACAGTATTTTTAATGTATTTTATATGCACATCATTTTTTAAAACAAGTGTTTTTTAAACCCATAAAGGTGTTTATAAATCAAGAAACTTATTTTATGATGTATTTTAACTATATTTTATCTTCTTTTTTAAATTATTAGGCTGTTTTAAAGTATATAAAGTCTAGCACGGGACTTGAACCCCTGATCGTTAAATTAAAAGTCCAACGCTCTACCGACTGAGCTACTCATGCTCACGATGGGGTATACTTAATTGTGTTTAAAAAGCTATCTCCGGCTCTTATGACGTAATAATAGTACAAATTTATGGAACACATGCAAAATCCACCCGCGATCAAAATCCACCCAGTCAAATTCGGGAACCGCTTAGCAATCGAAAGTAAGGGTTAGGGGTAACAGTGATAGTCAAAAACAAATAAAAAAATTGATGAAAAAAAGCAAAAAGTATATAAAATAAAATAATAAATACAGGAAATAAAATTAAAAATTGGGTGGATTTTGAACGCGGGTGGATTTTGATAGTATACCTAATTTATTATAAATAGAACATTTAAAAGTGCTATATAATTTATATTTTACTTTAGCTTCAGCTTTTAAATATTATCAAACTTCTTATTTTGGTTGTTTTTTAACACTAAAATGAGTTAAAAAACTAAAAGTAGCATATATATATAATTTGTATAAAGTTGTATAAAAATTGAAAAAACTATGCTTTTACATAATTATTATCAATTAAAAAACTTTTGATCTATTATTATCTAATAGAAAAAAACGATAACTTGTTGAAATATTTTAGACAAATATTACACATCATTAATAAAGGCATCTGTAAGAATAACATAGATTATCGACACAAATTACACCGACTTATATTATCTAAAATTAATAAAACACAAAATTTCTCACCTGTTAGTGTTTCTATTTTCTTTTTAAATTTTTAGAGTTTGCCCACTATTTTCTTATTGTTCTTTTTCAAAACTCTTTTTATATCTACTTTGAAGTTTTGCTGTGAATAAAGTTAGCTGTTCAAAAAATTGATGGGAATTCTAAATAGCAAATACATAGATGTGTTTAAAATATTTTTTTAACCAATAAATGTAATTATACTAACAAGAAGTTTGTTTTGACATGTATATACAAATTACATTTTCTCCTTGTTAAAAAAATTCAAATCTTTTTTTAAACCTTAAAAGCAGCCTGAAAAAACTTGAAACCCTGATCAATGTGTAAAAAATGATTAAACTTCAGCTTTTAAAGATTAAACTTTTTTATTAAGTTTTTATTAAACATGAAATGAAGTTTAACAAATTAAAAGTGGTACATATATATTGCTAGTTGTTGCATAAAAACTATATTAACATAAATATAAGCAATTCAAAAACTTTAGAATCAATGTTACCTACTAGACAAAAAAAAAAAGTATTTTTCAATAGTTCACAAAATTATCATAAATCGTTTATAAAAGCGTTTCTATCAATATCTTAGATGAACATTATATGACACAAACATCAACAATTAACTTTGTCTAAAATTAAAAAAGATGGCGCTGTTAGCTTCACTGTTTTGAGGTGCAATTTCCTGACGTTGAACTTTGATTGCAACAGGCAAATCAAATTGTTTCAATTTTTCTCATCCGTCAGGCAATCGCACCACAAAACAGCTACTGGACCGCACCGCTACGGTGAAGCCAGCGCCGTGGTGCGGGTTACCCCCTTTTTGTTTCGTGTGGCGGGGGTTCACCGGGTTTCCCCGGTCATATAGGCCACATTGTCTTTTAAAGAATTATTTTTTTAAAAATCTGAAAAAAATAACGATTTGGCAAATCGTATGGAAAATTACATCAATTTTTTTTTTAATTGTCTCATAGGAGGTCACTACGTTTCGGCGCTTAGTGAAAATTCAAATCACAAGAAAATGACAAATTCAGAAAAGGTGAATAACTTGCAATATATTTTTAAACGTACAGTTAGACTTTATAAATTATTTACATACAAATTAAATTCTTTAGGTTGCATTTGCAGTTAATTAGCTTGAGCATTCAAAAGGCTTCAAGCTATACGGTATTTAGGGCATAAAAATTATGGTTAAATATTACAATAAATAAACAAATAAAGTACTTTTTATATTAACGTTAAAACAACATTTTTTTCTATTACTTTTTTATTTTTCTATTCTCTTTTTTTTTTTTTTGTTTACGTTTGTTTTCAGTTTTTTTTTTTTTGCTTTTATTTTTTGCTTTTTTTATTTTTTTTTGTTTGCGTTTTTTTTTTCTTTTTTATTTTTGCTGTGTTTTTATTGCTTTTTGTTTGTTATTTTCTTTTATATTGCTTTTTTTTCTTTTTATTAATATCATTTGCTTTTTTAGTTTTTTAATGTTGTTTTATTATAATGGGTTTGATATGTCTTAGTCGATCATCTACTAAAGCACCAATATCATCCACCATACTAAGCCTCCTATAGCTAGATTACAGGTAGTAACAACATTACCCGGCAGTATAGTATACGTAATTAGTTCATTTATTATCTTAAATTTAGTTATGTAGTATTTTTATGCCCTTTAATCTTAGATTAAAAATATGTAACCTAAAGAATTTAAATTGTAAGAAGTAATTTTTTTTATTAAATTAGATCGTTAATATAACAGTAACTTTTTATATTTTTCTATATATCATTTATGCAATTTTGTCATTTTAAGTGGTTTTACAACTCATTATGCTACGAAACGTCTTAACCAACTTAAATCTAATCATATCAAGAAAAAAATAATTTAACTTCTTTGTATTTAAGTTTTGAAATTATAAATGAATTAGAATTTTAGAATTTAAATTTATGAAACCACAAATATATAACGAAAAATATAAAAGAAAATGTAACAAGATTACAAAAACTAAAAGATTAAACTAAAATTGCAAAATGAGTAACACAATTAATTTATAAAATAAACTGAATCTGAATCTAAAACTTAAGCTGAAGAAGCGAAACTGAAGGAAACTTAAATTTATTCACTGTTGTCACGCGAAACATGCCCTGTATCGCAATTTGGATCAAAAATACAATCTCTAAGCGCTGAACCTCTCAAAAAAAAATTCTCAACAGAGTATGAAAAATATACTTGAGAAAAAGTAGTTTTTAAATTTTTAATGTTTTTTAAACTAGAGGACCTAACTGTAACACTTCCATTGATAAAATTGATACGACCTGATGTGTTATCATATTTTTCATCAGACTTTGCAAAATACTTTTTAAGTTTATCAACTTGTAACCATAAACTACCCTCAATTTCATTGTCTTTCTTAAATTCATGGTCAATTTCGTGCTCGAAGTTTTTGAAAAAATAGAATTTGTGATTTTTTTTAAAGTTTTTTTGATCTACCGTAAAGCAATAACTAGTATCTTGGTACAATTCTAATCTAACTCCTTCAGGCCAAGCGTAATTAGTTTCCTCGAAAAGTTCCCTTACCGCAGTTCTTTTTAGATTGTTATTATCGTTATAATCTATTTTTCCCATAGGGAAATTGATTCTAATTTTATTATTTTTATCTCTATAATAAACAAATAACAATTCGCCCTTACCCTTCTTGACGCGATGTAAGATTACCCCCGCGCAGTCTAACCTTTTTACATTGAATTCCCAGTTAATTAAAAAAGAATCTCCCCGCTTGTGTTTAAATTTAACCTTAAATAAGTTATTAGCTAAATGGTGTTTTGCATCGTCGTTTAATTGATCAATAAAAATTTGCTTAGCGTAACGGTCGAAACTTTTGTATTTTTCATCAACTAGACTGTATACTTGTTTTTCGATAATGTTATAAACATTCAAAAAGTCATGCCAATCATCTTTTGAAAATTTTTTATTAATAAAATCTATAAGTTTTTGTTTAAGTTCATTATCGTGTTTATTTTTGAAAGATCTAGATACGTTGTTAACCTGATCTGTTACGAAAAAGGACGTTCCACCCGCTTCTTGTTGTGGTGCTCGATCCCGCTGGAGTTCCGCATGCGTCATTTGAACACCTTGGACAACCTCCTCCTCACCAACTATATTCGTAGTTTTAATGACGTCATCCGGTATAAATTTTGTCCTAGATGGTATTAAATAAACGTTTTTTATATTTATTTTACACAGAAAAGTTTAATATGGGGTTGCCAAAAACAAATTAGTTAAAACTAGGATTGTTTATTGGATTGATTTATTGGACTCCAATTAAATTTGAAATTGTACATATTTAGAGAAATCAAAAACTGTACATTGTTTGATTAAAAAGTATAAAGTTACAACTTAACAATAAATAGCAAAGCCTAGACTTCAATAGGTTCCTTAAGAAAGCCTCAAGCTAAAAACTCAAAAATATCAATCTATTAAAATTGATGAGTTTTTAAAATATTTTCTTTGAAGCTTTCTTAAAAATGGTTAATCTTTATGTTGAAAATTAAAAACTTCAATTGTAAATTAATTAAAATATATGACTATTGCTAGCAAAACAAAAAAAAATCTGATGGATACTTCTCGTTATAAAGCTTTTTAAATCTACAGAGTATTTTAAAAACTATTGTAAAATATGGCATACGTTATTCTAAACAACTAACCTTCTTTGCATGATCAAAGTGATATTATATCTCCAAATAACTTAGTACTTTAATAATACAGAGCTGTTTTGATATAAAAACTATAACTACAGCATCAATAATATAGGTAGAAAAACTACCTTCTACAAAAAAATTAATCTAATAGAGTTTTAATTTTTTTTATTCAAACTTATTTTTAATATGAAATTACATTCAGTTTAATAATTTCAGTTGAAAAAACATTTAACAACACAAGTTTAAATTAATGATCAAAAATATGAAACTAATATACAATGTTATAAGATAATAAAATCTAAATGTGAACTAAAAACTAAATAAATAGAAAATAAATATGCAGTGTCTAATTAATAATAATTTTAGAAATAATTTCAATGAAATATTTATAGGTTATTGTTTAGAAAAATAAAAAAGTACTTTATAAATACAATTATACTTAAACATGAATTTAACTTTTGAAAGATTTTAGTGTTCAACCTAATCAATAATTTAGTTACATAAAATTGTCATATAATGTATTGTTTATAAAATAAAAGTGTTTAATAACTACTTTAATTTACTTATTACAAAACTACAGACTGTATATCAGTGTTGTTATAGTGATTCCAACATGACTTCTTTCCAACATGACTTCACTTAAAAAGTTTATAATACTGAACTTTACTTGTATAATCTTCTTTTTTAAAGACGTTTTACTATTTGCTTTTAACCATTGCAGTTATGTAAGTTTGTTAAAATTTTATTTTGAACTTATATTATTTTTAACTATAACATCAAATGCGGATTTAAAAACCTGTTCTAAATCTACAAAATAGTCTATAAGATTTAAAGTGATTTTGGCCTAAAAATTTTATTAAAATATATTTTTTTTTTCTATTAGTAAAACATGAAATTTTTTTTAAACTTAAAAACCACCATGATTTAAAAAAAAATGGTTGTACCTTTTTATTTAAATATTTCAGGAACGTGAAATATTGAAACAGTGAAAATACTTAAAGTTTTTTTCAATCAAAACTTAAATCACACCTAGAAAATCTACTTTTCATTACTTAGTTTAAGGTTATAAAATTTTAAACCTTAAGTTTAAGCTTTAACATAACTTTATTTGAATATAAACTAAATACAGAGCATTTATAGTTATTTAGTTAATAAATGATTGTTTTAATTTTTATTTGCACAAACTTTTCGATGGTTTCTTAAAAAGGGTACTGAACACTGGCTTAAGTAAAAAAATTTTGAATTTTTTTGAAGTTTAAGAAAGTTTAAGACTTTTAAAAGCATTTGAAATGCCGTAGACAGTTTATTCACCGTAAAGCATTGTCAAAAAAGTAAATAAATTACAACTATTGTTTAATAAATTTTATATTTATTTTTTTATTAATGCTTGTTATTTTTAGTCGCAGTCGTTTAGATAACACAAACTTAATAAACACCAATTCTTTTTGTTATATACCAAAAACAAAAGTGTTTAAAATACTTTTGTCTTCTCCTTTATACTCAGTTAAACAATTAACTTACAATGTAAAAAGTTTTTCTTATAGAACTGCCTGCTATCTTTGTTTGTTTAAAATTTATTTTAGAAATTCAAACGATTTTTCTCTCACTAAATATATAACTTTCTAACTTTTCTGCATCAGTTTATATGAGGAGAAATACATTTCCAAAACATCTCCAAAATTTTCTGTCCTCTGAAGACCGGTTTTTTGCTGGTTGTTTTTATCGGCAAAAATTACACAATTTTCCAGTGAGTTTTTTTTTTATGTTTTAATTAGTCTTAAAACAATAAATAAAATTTAATAAATTTATTTATCTAAATAAAGTTTACTAAATGTATTTTATAACTAATTAGCTAATCAAAGTAAATTATAAAAAAAATCATTACAGTTTGCACACAAAATTACTTCAAAATAAACTGGTGCACGATAGTGTACACAATTTTTTTTCGCGTGCACGAAACGTTTAGGGTACATGAACCTCATTTAGGGGTGAACGAAATTTTCAGATTACACAAAAAAATATTTTAGTCTTCGCATTATTAGTTTTAGCGACATAGTTCAGTTAAGTATTAAAGTTAAATCTAGCCCTGGTGTTTGATTGGCTTTTATTTTTTGGCCATTTTACTCTCATGATCTATTTTGTAATTAAACAACACACATAAATTATTGTATAATTATAATTGTAACTATTATTACAATGCAATTAAAAAAATAAAACATACGTAACAACTTATAAAACAATTTAAGAAAACAACACAACTGTTGCGTTGAACTTTAATAAATTCCAATAAATAAGGACTTATTTGTCTTTAAAAAAACGTGGTAAATTATAGACTTCTTTTAAAATGAAGTAGAAAGAAGTATAAAGTTCTTTAAAGCCTTATTTTAGAAAACAACATATAAACTATAAAAATACGAAATAAGCTAAAATATGCAAATTAAAATAAACTTTAAGCAATTAACCGATAAACTATTTTTTTCTAAAAATAACGTAAGTTTAAATTGTTGTTAACTTTGATTAAACATCTTAGGATTTTTCTTCAAATTTTAAATTGTTGTTTACATTAATTAAACGTGTTAGTTTTTTCTTTAAGTTAAAAACTTTGTTTACATTGATTAAACGTATTAGTTTTTCTCGTTAAATTTTAAATTGTTTATTACATTGATTAAGCGTTTTAGTTTTTTCTTTTAATTTTAAATAATAGTTTTATAGTTTACCAATAATGACTTAGGCCCTGGTCATAATAAACACTGATAGTAAAAAAAATTATGGTAAACCACTAAGGTTGGTAAACAGCCAAATTGTAGAAACTTAAATTATACATATCATAGTTGTATAGTTTCTCCTTTGACAAACAACATGATCTAATAAATGTTGTTATTATATCACACTCTATAATTTTAAAGTAAAAGTTTCCAAGTCAGCATTAGTTTGGAGAAGATGGACACTTCTACTACTAACCAAAGTTTGTAAAAGTTGTATATTTTGTTATTTTTAGATTTAAAGTAATATTTAAAGACACTCATTTCTAACTATGATTGGGAACAATTCTATATATAGGTATTTGAAGTGTACAGGGTTGAATAAACAACACTGTTTAAACAACCCCAAGAACATATCTAAATCAGTAAAAGATAAATAAATCCTTGTACTGGTGAATTAACCTTCAACCTAATACTAAATAGCCTGATTAAACAACCAATATTTGACCCTAGTTTCCAAACTAAATTGTTGGTCTACATGACTATTTTATTTAAATTGGTAGCAAAACATAATGTAAAGTTTAGCTAAATGTAATTGAATTATAATTTATGCTATTCATCAAGTTGTACTATATTGTATTGCAGATGTTTGCCCACCTAAAAAGTGTGAAGTGGTTCAATCCTAGCAGCTATAATAAAGGTAAATTTTGTTTTTATTGCAATTTAATATATCAAAAGCTCCTATACAACACATATGTTCCTTAATATAATCTTGTTTTTAGTTTGGTTGTGCTGTTCTAAATATCATGACAATATAAATAATTCCTACAAAGTTTTAAAGAAAAATTAAGTATTATTTACTATCATATAACTAAACTATTTGTGTGCAAAGTTTGATTGGGTATAATAAATAACTTTTTGACTTAAAAGTCAGATGGTAAATAAAAATTTATTTTGAAATAGAGTTCCATTGCGGCAAATTTTAAAGTGCAAAAATAGAATTGAAAAAAGTGACAAGCCTAATGAAATGCAGTAAATTTAATATAGTTTGCTAGTTCATATCAGTTTTATAATAGAAAAGTACATCATATGTTTTTCTGTAAATATCCTTCCAAATATTTGTCACTATATTTAAACAATCATCCATTAATAATGGTTGGAATGTACTTTGTTTTTTATTTTTTCTCATCATATTATATTTTAATTGTTTCCTTTTGAGACTAGCTCTGACTTGGTAAGTATTCTACTAATTATTGCATGAGTTGGCTTTTTTTTAGTTCTCAGAGCTAGTTTTTATTTGTTAAAAGTTCTAATAAAAAGTCTTTTAAAGAGTGAAAAAACTTTTTGTTTTAATAAGATAGTGTAAAATAATAAAGTCCCCATTATTATTGGTTTATGTAAACTATATTATGTATTTAAATTTTCAAGTATATGACATCCAAAAACTAAAGTTTTTTTTTCACAAGTATAATATAATTTGTATAAATAATCATTATGTTTTGGAAATTTAAATTATGTGGTGCATTGGAAATATTTTAAGAAATATCCAGACTGGTATTAATACCATGTTAATACATTTGGTATTTTTTTGTGTACTTCAGTATAACAAGTCTTTATTTTTCTTGAGTAATTAAATATTACTACTTGACTAACATAATTTTTTCACTATTTATTGTTTTTAATTTAACATAAGGCTAATTGATAAGTTTTAAGTCACTCAGATTAGATTGGCTTCAATGCTTCAAAAGCCTGTCATAGATAAGCCGTAGTATTAAAAAAAAAACAAAATTGTTTGTCTCTTTTATTGCTTTAACACCTTTTATGTTTATATAAGTAATTTACAAATTAAAGTTTTAAGGTTACAAGTGTTGATTATAACTTGTTATTTTTTCTACATTTTATATGTGTTGACAGGTTTTTACAACTTTAGAATGTGCAAGGGTCTTGAGGAAATTTTGAGCAATGATGCACATGAATCATCTGTAAGCACACAACAACTGGACCTCAACCCAGGAAGGTCTCTAACTGCTCACTTAGGGCAGTAACAAGGTAAATATGTTATAGTTCTTGCTTTTGTACTAATAGCTACAATAAATCATAAAAAGTTAAATTTAGAGAAAGTAAAGGTGACAATGTTATCTAAATTGAATTAAACTCATTCAGTGATGTTTATAAGTGATGTAGTTTATAATTAATGTTCATTTTTGACCTAATAACTGGAATAGAATCTAGTATTGCTTTTAACTCAACAGAATGTTCAAATAATTGCAAGTAAAAATTATCATTATTGTTAATATTAAGTATATTTATCATTATCATTTTTCATTTAACATAAAAATTAGTGTGGTCATTACAAGTAAAAAGTAAAATTTAACAAAAAAACTTTAAACTTGTTTTAAAGACTAATGAACATAAGCTAAGAATGTTTTTTAGGATGCGAACTAATTTATTAAATAATTAATTAAATATTTAAAATATTGTTACAACAAAGTTAGATTTGCTCACTTTGTTAGTACATCACTTTGAGTATTGTGATGGTTTTAAATGTTAAAGTTTGGCCAAAAGAAAACTTATTTGTATTCCAATGTTTTTCTTAAACTCAACGTTTTTTAATTTTAAAATAATAGAAATCAACAAAAGGCTATGATTAAATTAAATAGAAGACCATACTTGATTATTTTTACCCATCCACAATTTTATACAAAATATTATAAATAAGCTTGATGACAACTTACCACTAAAAAATTATTGTTTCCTAAAATATTAGCAAGTTTGCCACTAAAATTAAAAAGCAAAATGAATTTTTTTTTTAATCTAGCATCAGGGTTGCCACTCGGTCAGGAAAAGTCAGGAAATCAGGAAAAGTCAGGAGAAATTAAAAAAAAAGAAAAAAATCAGGAAAAAATGGGGGGTTTTAAAAAAGTCAGGAAAAGGCAGGAAATTTGATAAAATTAAAAAAAAAGTCAGATTATGTCATTTTAATTTTACAAAATTCCTTGTTTTCCAAAGCCTTCAAACGGTAAAAATTAATTAAAAGTCCTTTGAAGTCAGAAAAAAATTCCAAAATTTTCCTAGAAATTTACAAAAATATTTAACTTTATTTCCAATGCCTTCACCTGGTATAAGTTAAGATAAAAAACTCCTCACAGTGGAAATTGTAAAAATAAAATTGGAACACGATTTCAGCAAAGTAACTCGATTATTGTTGATGAAAATTTGTATGCGTCCTTTGAACGACGTCAGTATCAGTAGAAATGAAAATCAGCTCCATCCTACCACTATAGTTACGTCACGATAGAAATTTGCTAATAGAATCCAATAACTTTGCTTTCGAAATAAAATATCCTTTATAAAACTGCAAAAAATTTCTATTAACATATTGAACAAGTACCCTACTTTAACAAGCAGATTTTGTAAGCTTTTTAGTATTGATAATCTGTAGCAAGGACACTTCCATAGTGAAACTGATATATACACAAAAGTTTATCTAGCATAATTTTAAAATCTAAGTGTTTTTTGTTTAAGTAAATAGTTAAGTTCTTTATAGTTATGCAGTTAGTTTAGTATTTTATGGATCAAGTTGATGTGTATACTTTATCTCTTTATAATTTTTTAAAGTTGTTTAAATTTATGAAATAAGTTTTAAGAGAGGTATATGCCAAGATTAAGTTTACACATTATTTGTATTTTTTGTAGAGTAACTTAAGTTTTTAAAGTAAATATTTAATTATTCAAACCAAAACAAACCAGTTTGTTGCAGTTAAAAATCATACCTTTCACCCCAAATTAGACTCATTACTACGAATTTATAAAACATTTTTTCCTATTTTTTTAATATATGAATTAAAGCGCTGAAAGTAATAAAAATATTAGTCATCAGATAAAAGTAAATGATAGGTTTATGTATTAGGGCTTACATCTGATAGTAAGAATATTTTTAAATTGAATCTTTTAAACAGGATTTCCATGAAGCTCTCTCTTTGAGTGAAGGTCAGTAGACAGATCCCCAGAGTGATTGGCCTTTACGAGTCAATTCCTCTTCCCACTTTGAATGCATCATCCGCAAGGTAATTTCTACATAGTATGTTTGAAAATCATTCGTTTGAACTTGTAATTGTTTTTAAACTTATAGTGAATAAGTTTACCAAACAAGAAGCCATGTTGTAATAACAAGTAGTTTATAAAACACCTTAACACAAATTTAAAAACATAAATCTCTTAGTTTTACAAGTTCTGAGGATAATAAATAGTCCTATTTAGTTAACTAATGCTAGTCAATAATAAAGTTGATCGATTTTAAAAAAAAGTAATACAAACATGATGATATATTATCTAAATAAAGTGAATCTAAATAAATTATATGTGAATTGTTTTCTGAAATGTTGTTATAAAGTCGTGTAATAATACATTTTGTAACAACTTCCTTGATTATTTTTTGAACATATGTATTTTAGGAAGCGTTTTCAAAGTTTACCTTAAATATATATCACTATTGACCTACTTCTTAGTAACTAATTTAACAAACTTTGAACATTTTTATTGTATTTTATTACTGTAAAGTAACCATTTTGTACCAGTTTCTTAGGTATTTTATTGCCAAACCATAAACAGAACAAAATAAAGTCCATAATTGTTTGATGCTCAATTTTATGCTAATTTTAAAAAGCTCGGTTTTATTATTTTAAATTAAACAAATATCCATTTTGATCACATAACTATTGCGAAACACATCTATCAGGGTTAGCTAAAAACCATCTAGAAATTGAACAAAAATTACTGGAATTTTTATCATCAATTCTTACGAAAAAACAATGAATTTCTGAAGTCTTTGTTATACAATAGTTTTTATTTGACATCATCACTTAAATTTTTATAAACCACATTCAAAGTAGCATTACAGTATCTCCTCATTAACGTTATTAAATTTAACGAATTCCTTACCTTGAAATTTATGTCATACTCAAGGTGGAAAAAAAAAATTGTATTTTCAAAACATGAAAAAATTTTTGACAACCCTGAGATATGCTCAAATGATTAATAGATTAAAGGCAATGTTTAAATAGTTAATGATAAACTGCATGATTAAAATGTGAATGAAGTGTAGCGTTAGTAGATAAGTTTGTTAGTAAAAGCTAAATATTTTTTTCAAACAGAATGAGATCACAGCCGGAGACGGAACGATGAAAAGAATCAGAAACAGAATCAGTGCGGATCAGATAACTTATTTATAAAAACATTTGAATAAACTTTTTGCATTTAAATTGTGTTTACTTTGTCATAATTAAATAGATTAAGACAGAAAATTAATGCTTGGGTGTAGTGAAAAAAGTTTTAATATTTGATAGATCTATTATTTAGTAACTTTCCTTTATTTAGTTGTTATAATGTCTTGAGTTTAAGCCCAATAACAGTTTTTTTAATGAAAACATAAAGCGCATAAAATAATTGGTTTAAAGAGCCGTTCAATTCGTACACCAGTTAGATACAGTTAAGTTTAGTACAAGTTTATATAAGGATAGTATAATTCAACTTAACGACTATGAGTATGTCTTTAATAAATTGTTTTAAATCCCTACCTGAATATTAAAAGAAACTAAATGTATTATCACCGTCATAATCCTAGGCTGCTTATCGCTTAGTAAAGTTGTTAATTGAAAGTTTCAAAATTTTTCATTTGTAAAAAAATGAATATATTTTCATACTAGTTGCCTTGTTACTAGTATAATATTTGGCAACTTATTTTTAGATCTATATTTAAATTTATATGTTGCACAAATACTATTTTTCTCTATAGCCGGGTGTGTGGTTATCGTGTAAAATACACTTCTTGTAACATATATAATAATCTTCTGATCTAGTTGCACTTAAAAACTATACCAAGCTAAACCCTGTTTTCCTTATAATAAATATAAGCCAATTTTACTGATCTAAAACAAAAATTTCGACTTTATTATAAATGTGGTTATTTAGAGTTCCTGTATCAAAGAGAAAACTTATTCAACCGGCGTAAGCATTACGACGACGCCCTAAGAACCAATTTCAAAATATCGACAAAGTCCGGAGCCAGGACACCGAAGGTGTCCGCCAGCGTAGGACTTTGTCGATATTTTGAAATTGGTTCGCTACCCTTTATTATATTTTATACTTTCACATTAAGGAATTTCCCAAAAATTTTGATAATTCTACACTCCAAAAATAATTTTCAAAGTTAACAAAAAAAGAAAAATGAACATTTTCAACAGTTTTTAATCGAGTCTTTTTTATTAGCCATCATGTTATAAATAGTCAAATCAGATAGAACACCGGTTTTTGGTCAGTTCCTAAAAGTGTAGTAATAAATAAATTGCAAAAGAATAGCAAACTCGTTGACTTAATTTGATTAAACAGATTGTTTTTAAATTGTTTTTTTATACATATGCCTACCACCACACGTAAATTGTGAAAATATTATTATAGTAAACAATTTTTAAAAATTCACTTTAACTGACTAAAACCGATCTCTTATCTAACATGAATAGCAAGTAACAATATAAACTGAACAAAAGTACAATTGATCAAGTCATACTTATGTTTAATTTATACTCTTAAATGCTTAAAACAGCCTGAACTAGCTATACTTGAATATAAAGTATTCATGAGAGAAATCATATAGAATTAAAGCAAAAAGACAGTGGATTTCAAAATAGCTACCTAGGCATAAAGCAATCATCTAAAAATATGCAAATACAATCTCAAAATTAGAAACAATTGTAAGTTCAAAAGAGTTAATTTGTAACAGTTGGAAAATATCTATATATAACAGTTATCTAAGGTGGAAACAAAGAAATCAAATAGTTCAACTTGTAGTTGCTTGAAACTTTAATGCTTGTGATTGCTTGAAACTTTGAAATTATTTCAAGTATTTTTTAACGCTATTGTTTTACATGTTTAAATAGAAATATTGATAGTAATAAATAATAACTAAAAGCTTAAAATAAGTTTGTACCTCTATAGTTACAGTTACAATAGAAGAACACAACTTGTAACTGTTTAAATTTTCATCACACAAAAGTAAACAGTTATTTGTCCAAAGATGTTAATTTATTACAATTAGAAAGTATTTTGTAAGATTGAAACAAAGAATTCAAACTTTACTACTGTTAAATTGCTTGAAACTGTGAAAATAATTTAACTGTTTTATAACATTATTGCTTCATAAGTTTCAATAGAAATATTGATACTAAGAAGTCATAACTCCGAACTTAAAAATAAGTTTCTACCTAAGTAGTTACAGTTACAACAAGAAGAAAAAAACATGTAACTGATTGAAATTTCAACAGAAAAAAGTAAAGAGTTGTTTATCAAAAGATGTTGATAAAACACATATGTTCAACAGACAAAATTATTTGTTTAAAGAAGTTGATCGTATATCATCTAAAGCTTGCAACATGTACTAGCTCATTGATGTTTTCATATTAATTCATAATAATTCATGCATTGTAAAAAAAGAACAAGAAAAAATTGTCAACAAAAAAAAATATACTGTTAACTAGATGTACTTACAACACAAGGTTTTCTAGAGAAATGATTCAAATGAAAAATTAATATTCTTCTAAAATCTTATTTGATTGTTTACGTCACAAATAAAAACATAACTTAGTTTATGCGCGGTCATATAAGCCCGCCTAATGTTTATGCAAATTTTCCCTTTGTTAGAAACTTCAAAACTTATACCTTTTGATAGCTGAATTTTTTTTGATCTTTTATGTAAATTTTATTTTACTAGTCTAAGCATTGTTTTTAAATTTACAGTGTTTTATTTTAAAAACAAATAATGCCACCATAAAACTTTCTTTAAATTGTGCACAACTTTTATTTGTAATAATAAAAGTATAATTCTTGTTTAAACTTTTTGGTAACTCAAAGTGAATAAAACCATTTTGAGTTGTTATGGTGTTTTTTTTTCGGTTTTCTTTTAACAGTTGATTCTAAAACTACAAATATATCAAACCAAATCTGAGGCTGCTATTTGATATTAATAATCCTTAACTAGACTTTTAAATTGAATTGTCTTTTTTGATATATATTCAAACTTGAAAACTTAAGTACTGACATCAAAGCGCCCAAAAAATCTGAATCCAATGGATTTGGTTTTGTATATTGTGATTATAAAGTACGAGAGAGGCAGATATAAGCAGGCCAAAAAAAGGACTGAAACCAATAAGTCAGGGCTTAAAAATTCAGACCTTGTTACAAAACACTTTTAGTATAAACTATTTTTTCTTTGGACATTAACCTTAACCTTAAAAGCTTTAAGTATTTTGGCAATTTAGAACAATTAAAAAAGCATAAGCTTAAGATTTCAGGAAAAATAATGTTTTACCAAAAGTTTTTTTCAAAAAAAGAGACAATTACCGCTCACGCGGTACAAAGCTATTTGTTAAAAGGTATGTACTTAATCCGTAAACATATCAAAAATGTGATTTTTTTTTGTCGATTTTTCATAGTGTTGCAATTATAGAGAAAATAATTAAAAATTTATAACTTAAAACACTTGTTCATTCACATTTTTTAAAAATTGACTAACTTGATAACTTTTGTTTTAAATGTCATAACATATATCATGAAAAATTTGTTCACTCAATAAACTTAAATATGTTTTAGCTTTGACAATTGATGAAATAAGAACTGAAACAGTTATAAGCAATTTCGGAAAAAATTGTTTGTCATATAAATAAAAACTAGTGATGTGAATGATAACAAAAGGGTAAGTAAACATACAGTATTTTTAATGTATTTTATATGCACATCATTTTTTAAAACAAGTGTTTTTTAAACCCATAAAGGTGTTTATAAATCAAGAAACTTATTTTATGATGTATTTTAACTATATTTTATCTTCTTTTTTAAATTATTAGGCTGTTTTAAAGTATATAAAGTCTAGCACGGGACTTGAACCCCTGATCGTTAAATTAAAAGTCCAACGCTCTACCGACTGAGCTACTCATGCTCACGATGGGGTATACTTAATTGTGTTTAAAAAGCTATCTCCGGCTCTTATGACGTAATAATAGTACAAATTTATGGAACACATGCAAAATCCACCCGCGATCAAAATCCACCCAGTCAAATTCGGGAACCGCTTAGCAATCGAAAGTAAGGGTTAGGGGTAACAGTGATAGTCAAAAACAAATAAAAAAATTGATGAAAAAAAGCAAAAAGTATATAAAATAAAATAATAAATACAGGAAATAAAATTAAAAATTGGGTGGATTTTGAACGCGGGTGGATTTTGATAGTATACCTAATTTATTATAAATAGAACATTTAAAAGTGCTATATAATTTATATTTTACTTTAGCTTCAGCTTTTAAATATTATCAAACTTCTTATTTTGGTTGTTTTTTAACACTAAAATGAGTTAAAAAACTAAAAGTAGCATATATATATAATTTGTATAAAGTTGTATAAAAATTGAAAAAACTATGCTTTTACATAATTATTATCAATTAAAAAACTTTTGATCTATTATTATCTAATAGAAAAAAACGATAACTTGTTGAAATATTTTAGACAAATATTACACATCATTAATAAAGGCATCTGTAAGAATAACATAGATTATCGACACAAATTACACCGACTTATATTATCTAAAATTAATAAAACACAAAATTTCTCACCTGTTAGTGTTTCTATTTTCTTTTTAAATTTTTAGAGTTTGCCCACTATTTTCTTATTGTTCTTTTTCAAAACTCTTTTTATATCTACTTTGAAGTTTTGCTGTGAATAAAGTTAGCTGTTCAAAAAATTGATGGGAATTCTAAATAGCAAATACATAGATGTGTTTAAAATATTTTTTTAACCAATAAATGTAATTATACTAACAAGAAGTTTGTTTTGACATGTATATACAAATTACATTTTCTCCTTGTTAAAAAAATTCAAATCTTTTTTTAAACCTTAAAAGCAGCCTGAAAAAACTTGAAACCCTGATCAATGTGTAAAAAATGATTAAACTTCAGCTTTTAAAGATTAAACTTTTTTATTAAGTTTTTATTAAACATGAAATGAAGTTTAACAAATTAAAAGTGGTACATATATATTGCTAGTTGTTGCATAAAAACTATATTAACATAAATATAAGCAATTCAAAAACTTTAGAATCAATGTTACCTACTAGACAAAAAAAAAAAGTATTTTTCAATAGTTCACAAAATTATCATAAATCGTTTATAAAAGCGTTTCTATCAATATCTTAGATGAACATTATATGACACAAACATCAACAATTAACTTTGTCTAAAATTAAAAAAGATGGCGCTGTTAGCTTCACTGTTTTGAGGTGCAATTTCCTGACGTTGAACTTTGATTGCAACAGGCAAATCAAATTGTTTCAATTTTTCTCATCCGTCAGGCAATCGCACCACAAAACAGCTACTGGACCGCACCGCTACGGTGAAGCCAGCGCCGTGGTGCGGGTTACCCCCTTTTTGTTTCGTGTGGCGGGGGTTCACCGGGTTTCCCCGGTCATATAGGCCACATTGTCTTTTAAAGAATTATTTTTTTAAAAATCTGAAAAAAATAACGATTTGGCAAATCGTATGGAAAATTACATCAAATTTTTTTTTAATTGTCTCATAGGAGGTCACTACGTTTCGGCGCTTAGTGAAAATTCAAATCACAAGAAAATGACAAATTCAGAAAAGGTGAATAACTTGCAATATATTTTTAAACGTACAGTTAGACTTTATAAATTATTTACATACAAATTAAATTCTTTAGGTTGCATTTGCAGTTAATTAGCTTGAGCATTCAAAAGGCTTCAAGCTATACGGTATTTAGGGCATAAAAATTATGGTTAAATATTACAATAAATAAACAAATAACGTACTTTTTATATTAACGTTAAAACAACATTTTTTTCTATTACTTTTGTATTTTTCTATTCTCTTTTTTTTTTTTTTGTTTACGTTTGTTTTCAGTTTTTTTTTTTTTGCTTTTATTTTTTGCTTTTTTTATTTTTTTTTTGTTTGCGTTTTTTTTTTCTTTTTTATTTTTGCTTTGTTTTTATTGCTTTTTGTTTGTTATTTTCTTTTATATTGCTTTTTTTCTTTTTATTAATATCATTTGCTTTTTTAGTTTTTTAATGTTGTTTTATTATAATGGGTTTGATATGTCTTAGTCGATCATCTACTAAAGCACCAATATCATCCACCATACTAAGCCTCCTATAGCTAGATTACAGGTAGTAACAACATTACCCGGCAGTATAGTATACGTAATTAGTTCATTTATTATCTTAAATTTAGTTATGTAGTATTTTTATGCCCTTTAATCTTAGATTAAAAATATGTAACCTAAAGAATTTAAATTGTAAGAAGTAATTTTTTTTATTAAATTAGATCGTTAATATAACAGTAACTTTTTATATTTTTCTATATATCATTTATGCAATTTTGTCATTTTAAGTGGTTTTACAACTCATTATGCTACGAAACGTCTTAACCAACTTAAATCTAATCATATCAAGAAAAAAATAATTTAACTTCTTTGTATTTAAGTTTTGAAATTATAAATGAATTAGAATTTTAGAATTTAAATTTATGAAACCACAAATATATAACGAAAAATATAAAAGAAAACTAAAAGATTAAACTAAAATTGCAAAATGAGTAACACAATTAATTTATAAAATAAACTGAATCTGAATCTAAAACTTAAGCTGAAGAAGCGAAACTGAAGGAAACTTAAATTTATTCACTGTTGTCACGCGAAACATGCCCTGTATCGCAATTTGGATCAAAAATACAATCTCTAAGCGCTGAACCTCTCAAAAAAAAATTCTCAACAGAGTATGAAAAATATACTTGAGAAAAAGTAGTTTTTAAATTTTTAATGTTTTTTAAACTAGAGGACCTAACTGTAACACTTCCATTGATAAAATTGATACGACCTGATGTGTTATCATATTTTTCATCAGACTTTGCAAAATACTTTTTAAGTTTATCAACTTGTAACCATAAACTACCCTCAATTTCATTGTCTTTCTTAAATTCATGGTCAATTTCGTGCTCGAAGTTTTTGAAAAAATAGAATTTGTGATTTTTTTTAAAGTTTTTTTGATCTACCGTAAAGCAATAACTAGTATCTTGGTACAATTCTAATCTAACTCCTTCAGGCCAAGCGTAATTAGTTTCCTCGAAAAGTTCCCTTACCGCAGTTCTTTTTAGATTGTTATTATCGTTATAATCTATTTTTCCCATAGGGAAATTGATTCTAATTTTATTATTTTTATCTCTATAATAAACAAATAACAATTCGCCCTTACCCTTCTTGACGCGATGTAAGATTACCCCCGCGCAGTCTAACCTTTTTACATTGAATTCCCAGTTAATTAAAAAAGAATCTCCCCGCTTGTGTTTAAATTTAACCTTAAATAAGTTATTAGCTAAATGGTGTTTTGCATCGTCGTTTAATTGATCAATAAAAATTTGCTTAGCGTAACGGTCGAAACTTTTGTATTTTTCATCAACTAGACTGTATACTTGTTTTTCGATAATGTTATAAACATTCAAAAAGTCATGCCAATCATCTTTTGAAAATTTTTTATTAATAAAATCTATAAGTTTTTGTTTAAGTTCATTATCGTGTTTATTTTTGAAAGATCTAGATACGTTGTTAACCTGATCTGTTACGAAAAAGGACGTTCCACCCGCTTCTTGTTGTGGTGCTCGATCCCGCTGGAGTTCCGCATGCGTCATTTGAACACCTTGGACAACCTCCTCCTCACCAACTATATTCGTAGTTTTAATGACGTCATCCGGTATAAATTTTGTCCTAGATGGTATTAAATAAACGTTTTTTATATTTATTTTACACAGAAAAGTTTAATATGGGGTTGCCAAAAACAAATTAGTTAAAACTAGGATTGTTTATTGGATTGATTTATTGGACTCCAATTAAATTTGAAATTGTACATATTTAGAGAAATCAAAAACTGTACATTGTTTGATTAAAAAGTATAAAGTTACAACTTAACAATAAATAGCAAAGCCTAGACTTCAATAGGTTCCTTAAGAAAGCCTCAAGCTAAAAACTCAAAAATATCAATCTATTAAAATTGATGAGTTTTTAAAATATTTTCTTTGAAGCTTTCTTAAAAATGGTTAATCTTTATGTTGAAAATTAAAAACTTCAATTGTAAATTAATTAAAATATATGACTATTGCTAGCAAAACAAAAAAAAATCTGATGGATACTTCTCGTTATAAAGCTTTTTAAATCTACAGAGTATTTTAAAAACTATTGTAAAATATGGCATACGTTATTCTAAACAACTAACCTTCTTTGCATGATCAAAGTGATATTATATCTCCAAATAACTTAGTACTTTAATAATACAGAGCTGTTTTGATATAAAAACTATAACTACAGCATCAATAATATAGGTAGAAAAACTACCTTCTACAAAAAAATTAATCTAATAGAGTTTTAATTTTTTTTATTCAAACTTATTTTTAATATGAAATTACATTCAGTTTAATAATTTCAGTTGAAAAAACATTTAACAACACAAGTTTAAATTAATGATCAAAAATATGAAACTAATATACAATGTTATAAGATAATAAAATCTAAATGTGAACTAAAAACTAAATAAATAGAAAATAAATATGCAGTGTCTAATTAATAATAATTTTAGAAATAATTTCAATGAAATATTTATAGGTTATTGTTTAGAAAAATAAAAAAGTACTTTATAAATACAATTATACTTAAACATGAATTTAACTTTTGAAAGATTTTAGTGTTCAACCTAATCAATAATTTAGTTACATAAAATTGTCATATAATGTATTGTTTATAAAATAAAAGTGTTTAATAACTACTTTAATTTACTTATTACAAAACTACAGACTGTATATCAGTGTTGTTATAGTGATTCCAACATGACTTCTTTCCAACATGACTTCACTTAAAAAGTTTATAATACTGAACTTTACTTGTATAATCTTCTTTTTTAAAGACGTTTTACTATTTGCTTTTAACCATTGCAGTTATGTAAGTTTGTTAAAATTTTATTTTGAACTTATATTATTTTTAACTATAACATCAAATGCGGATTTAAAAACCTGCTCTAAATCTACAAAATAGTCTATAAGATTTAAAGTGATTTTGGCCTAAAAATTTTATTAAAATATATTTTTTTTTTCTATTAGTAAAACATGAAATTTTTTTTAAACTTAAAAACCACCATGATTTAAAAAAAAATGGTTGTACCTTTTTATTTAAATATTTCAGGAACGTGAAATATTGAAACAGTGAAAATACTTAAATTTTTTTTCAATCAAAACTTAAATCACACCTAGAAAATCTACTTTTCATTACTTAGTTTAAGGTTATAAAATTTAAAACCTTAAGTTTAAGCTTTAACATAACTTTATTTGAATATAAACTAAATACAGAGCATTTATAGTTATTTAGTTAATAAATGATTGTTTTAATTTTTATTTGCACAAACTTTTCGATGGTTTCTTAAAAAGGGTACTGAACACTGGCTTAAGTAAAAAAATTTTGAATTTTTTTGAAGTTTAAGAAAGTTTAAGACTTTTAAAAGCATTTGAAATGCCGTAGACAGTTTATTCACCGTAAAGCATTGTCAAAAAAGTAAATAAATTACAACTATTGTTTAATAAATTTTATATTTATTTTTTTATTAATGCTTGTTATTTTTAGTCGCAGTCGTTTAGATAACACAAACTTAATAAACACCAATTCTTTTTGTTATATACCAAAAACAAAAGTGTTTAAAATACTTTTGTCTTCTCCTTTATACTCAGTTAAACAATTAACTTACAATGTAAAAAGTTTTTCTTATAGAACTGCCTGCTATCTTTGTTTGTTTAAAATTTATTTTAGAAATTCAAACGATTTTTCTCTCACTAAATATATAACTTTCTAACTTTTCTGCATCAGTTTATATGAGGAGAAATACATTTCCAAAACATCTCCAAAATTTTCTGTCCTCTGAAGACCGGTTTTTTGCTGGTTGTTTTTATCGGCAAAAATTACACAATTTTCCAGTGAGTTTTTTTTTTATGTTTTAATTAGTCTTAAAACAATAAATAAAATTTAATAAATTTATTTATCTAAATAAAGTTTACTAAATGTATTTTATAACTAATTAGCTAATCAAAGTAAATTATAAAAAAAATCATTACAGTTTGCACACAAAATTACTTCAAAATAAACTGGTGCACGATAGTGTACACAATTTTTTTTCGCGTGCACGAAACGTTTAGGGTACATGAACCTCATTTAGGGGTGAACGAAATTTTCAGATTACACAAAAAAATATTTTAGTCTTCGCATTATTAGTTTTAGCGACATAGTTCAGTTAAGTATTAAAGTTAAATCTAGCCCTGGTGTTTGATTGGCTTTTATTTTTTGGCCATTTTACTCTCATGATCTATTTTGTAATTAAACAACACACATAAATTATTGTATAATTATAATTGTAACTATTATTACAATGCAATTAAAAAAATAAAACATACGTAACAACTTATAAAACAATTTAAGAAAACAACACAACTGTTGCGTTGAACTTTAATAAATTCCAATAAATAAGGACTTATTTGTCTTTAAAAAAACGTGGTAAATTATAGACTTCTTTTAAAATGAAGTAGAAAGAAGTATAAAGTTCTTTAAAGCCTTATTTTAGAAAACAACATATAAACTATAAAAATACGAAATAAGCTAAAATATGCAAATTAAAATAAACTTTAAGCAATTAACCGATAAACTATTTTTTTCTAAAAATAACGTAAGTTTAAATTGTTGTTAACTTTGATTAAACATCTTAGGATTTTTCTTCAAATTTTAAATTGTTGTTTACATTAATTAAACGTGTTAGTTTTTTCTTTAAGTTAAAAACTTTGTTTACATTGATTAAACGTATTAGTTTTTCTCGTTAAATTTTAAATTGTTTATTACATTGATTAAGCGTTTTAGTTTTTTCTTTTAATTTTAAATAATAGTTTTATAGTTTACCAATAATGACTTAGGCCCTGGTCATAATAAACACTGATAGTAAAAAAAACTATGGTAAACCACTAAGGTTGGTAAACAGCCAAATTGTAGAAACTTAAATTATACATATCATAGTTGTATAGTTTCTCCTTTGACAAACAACATGATCTAATAAATGTTGTTATTATATCACACTCTATAATTTTAAAGTAAAAGTTTCCAAGTCAGCATTAGTTTGGAGAAGATGGACACTTCTACTACTAACCAAAGTTTGTAAAAGTTGTATATTTTGTTATTTTTAGATTTAAAGTAATATTTAAAGACACTCATTTCTAACTATGATTGGGAACAATTCTATATATAGGTATTTGAAGTGTACAGGGTTGAATAAACAACACTGTTTAAACAACCCCAAGAACATATCTAAATCAGTAAAAGATAAATAAATCCTTGTACTGGTGAATTAACCTTCAACCTAATACTAAATAGCCTGATTAAACAACCAATATTTGACCCTAGTTTCCAAACTAAATTGTTGGTCTACATGACTATTTTATTTAAATTGGTAGCAAAACATAATGTAAAGTTTAGCTAAATGTAATTGAATTATAATTTATGCTATTCATCAAGTTGTACTATATTGTATTGCAGATGTTTGCCCACCTAAAAAGTGTGAAGTGGTTCAATCCTAGCAGCTATAATAAAGGTAAATTTTGTTTTTATTGCAATTTAATATATCAAAAGCTCCTATACAACACATATGTTCCTTAATATAATCTTGTTTTTAGTTTGGTTGTGCTGTTCTAAATATCATGACAATATAAATAATTCCTACAAAGTTTTAAAGAAAAATTAAGTATTATTTACTATCATATAACTAAACTATTTGTGTGCAAAGTTTGATTGGGTATAATAAATAACTTTTTGACTTAAAAGTCAGATGGTAAATAAAAATTTATTTTGAAATAGAGTTCCATTGCGGCAAATTTTAAAGTGCAAAAATAGAATTGAAAAAAGTGACAAGCCTAATGAAA
Source organism: Thalia democratica (assembly GCF_965202585.1). Classification (NCBI taxonomy): domain Eukaryota; kingdom Metazoa; phylum Chordata; class Thaliacea; order Salpida; family Salpidae; genus Thalia; species Thalia democratica. Next base: position 23,325,557 of record NC_139169.1, on the reverse strand, counting down.
TGCAGTAAATTTAATATAGTTTGCTAGTTCATATCAGTTTTATAATAGAAAAGTACATCATATGTTTTTCTGTAAATATCCTTCCAAATATTTGTCACCATATTTAAACAATCATCCATTAATAATGGTTGGAATGTACTTTGTTTTTTATTTTTTCTCATCATATTATATTTTAATTGTTTCCTTTTGAGACTAGCTCTGACTTGGTAAGTATTCTACTAATTATTGCATGAGTTGGCTTTTTTTTAGTTCTCAGAGCTAGTTTTTATTTGTTAAAAGTTCTAATAAAAAGTCTTTTAAAGAGTGAAAAAACTTTTTGTTTTAATAAGATAGTGTAAAATAATAAAGTCCCCATTATTATTGGTTTATGTAAACTATATTATGTATTTAAATTTTCAAGTATATGACATCCAAAAACTAAAGTTTTTTTTTCACAAGTATAATATAATTTGTATAAATAATCATTATGTTTTGGAAATTTAAATTATGTGGTGCATTGGAAATATTTTAAGAAATATCCAGACTGGTATTAATACCATGTTAATACATTTGGTATTTTTTTGTGTACTTCAGTATAACAAGTCTTTATTTTTCTTGAGTAATTAAATATTACTACTTGACTAACATAATTTTTTCACTATTTATTGTTTTTAATTTAACATAAGGCTAATTGATAAGTTTTAAGTCACTCAGATTAGATTGGCTTCAATGCTTCAAAAGCCTGTCATAGATAAGCCGTAGTATTAAAAAAAAACAAAATTGTTTGTCTCTTTTATTGCTTTAACACCTTTTATGTTTATATAAGTAATTTACAAATTAAAGTTTTAAGGTTACAAGTGTTGATTATAACTTGTTATTTTTTCTACATTTTATATGTGTTGACAGGTTTTTACAACTTTAGAATGTGCAAGGGTCTTGAGGAAATTTTGAGCAATGATGCACATGAATCATCTGTAAGCACACAACAACTGGACCTTAACCCAGGAAGGTCTCTAACTGCTCACTTAGGGCAGTAACAAGGTAAATATGTTATAGTTCTTGCTTTTGTACTAATAGCTACAATAAATCATAAAAAGTTAAATTTAGAGAAAGTAAAGGTGACAATGTTATCTAAATTGAATTAAACTCATTCAGTGATGTTTATAAGTGATGTAGTTTATAATTAATGTTCATTTTTGACCTAATAACTGGAATAGAATCTAGTATTGCTTTTAACTCAACAGAATGTTCAAATAATTGCAAGTAAAAATTATCATTATTGTTAATATTAAGTATATTTATCATTATCATTTTTCATTTAACATAAAAATTAGTGTGGTCATTACAAGTAAAAAGTAAAATTTAACAAAAAAACTTTAAACTTGTTTTAAAGACTAATGAACATAAGCTAAGAATGTTTTTTAGGATGCGAACTAATTTATTAAATAATTAATTAAATATTTAAAATATTGTTACAACAAAGTTAGATTTGCTCACTTTGTTAGTACATCACTTTGAGTATTGTGATGGTTTTAAATGTTAAAGTTTGGCCAAAAGAAAACTTATTTGTATTCCAATGTTTTTCTTAAACTCAACGTTTTTTAATTTTAAAATAATAGAAATCAACAAAAGGCTATGATTAAATTAAATAGAAGACCATACTTGATTATTTTTACCCATCCACAATTTTATACAAAATATTATAAATAAGCTTGATGACAACTTACCACTAAAAAATTATTGTTTCCTAAAATATTAGCAAGTTTGCCACTAAAATTAAAAAGCAAAATGAATTTTTTTTTTAATCTAGCATCAGGGTTGCCACTCGGTCAGGAAAAGTCAGGAAATCAGGAAAAGTCAGGAGAAATTAAAAAAAAAGAAAAAAATCAGGAAAAAATGGGGGGTTTTAAAAAAGTCAGGAAAAGGCAGGAAATTTGATAAAATTAAAAAAAAAGTCAGATTATGTCATTTTAATTTTACAAAATTCCTTGTTTTCCAAAGCCTTCAAACGGTAAAAATTAATTAAAAGTCCTTTGAAGTCAGAAAAAAATTCCAAAATTTTCCTAGAAATTTACAAAAATATTTAACTTTATTTCCAATGCCTTCACCTGGTATAAGTTAAGATAAAAAACTCCTCACAGTGGAAATTGTAAAAATAAAATTGGAACACGATTTCAGCAAAGTAACTCGATTATTGTTGATGAAAATTTGTATGCGTCCTTTGAACGACGTCAGTATCAGTAGAAATGAAAATCAGCTCCATCCTACCACTATAGTTACGTCACGATAGAAATTTGCTAATAGAATCCAATAACTTTGCTTTCGAAATAAAATATCCTTTATAAAACTGCAAAAAATTTCTATTAACATATTGAACAAGTACCCTACTTTAACAAGCAGATTTTGTAAGCTTTTTAGTATTGATAATCTGTAGCAAGGACACTTCCATAGTGAAACTGATATATACACAAAAGTTTATCTAGCATAATTTTAAAATCTAAGTGTTTTTTGTTTAAGTAAATAGTTAAGTTCTTTATAGTTATGCAGTTAGTTTAGTATTTTATGGATCAAGTTGATGTGTATACTTTATCTCTTTATAATTTTTTAAAGTTGTTTAAATTTATGAAATAAGTTTTAAGAGAGGTATATGCCAAGATTAAGTTTACACATTATTTGTATTTTTTGTAGAGTAACTTAAGTTTTTAAAGTAAATATTTAATTATTCAAACCAAAACAAACCAGTTTGTTGCAGTTAAAAATCATACCTTTCACCCCAAATTAGACTCATTACTACGAATTTATAAAACATTTTTTCCTATTTTTTTAATATATGAATTAAAGCGCTGAAAGTAATAAAAATATTAGTCATCAGATAAAAGTAAATGATAGGTTTATGTATTAGGGCTTACATCTGATAGTAAGAATATTTTTAAATTGAATCTTTTAAACAGGATTTCCATGAAGCTCTCTCTTTGAGTGAAGGTCAGTAGACAGATCCCCAGAGTGATTGGCCTTTACGAGTCAATTCCTCTTCCCACTTTGAATGCATCATCCGCAAGGTAATTTCTACATAGTATGTTTGAAAATCATTCGTTTGAACTTGTAATTGTTTTTAAACTTATAGTGAATAAGTTTACCAAACAAGAAGCCATGTTGTAATAACAAGTAGTTTATAAAACACCTTAACACAAATTTAAAAACATAAATCTCTTAGTTTTACAAGTTCTGAGGATAATAAATAGTCCTATTTAGTTAACTAATGCTAGTCAATAATAAAGTTGATCGATTTTAAAAAAAAGTAATACAAACATGATGATATATTATCTAAATAAAGTGGTCATCTTGCTTGTGAATTGTTTTCTGAAATGTTGTTATAAAGTCGTGTAATAATACATTTTGTAACAACTTCCTTGATTATTTTTTGAACATATGTATTTTAGGAAGCGTTTTCAAAGTTTACCTTAAATATATATCACTATTGACCTACTTCTTAGTAACTAATTTAACAAACTTTGAACATTTTTATTGTATTTTATTACTGTAAAGTAACCATTTTGTACCAGTTTCTTAGGTATTTTATTGCCAAACCATAAACAGAACAAAATAAAGTCCATAATTGTTTGATGCTCAATTTTATGCTAATTTTAAAAAGCTCGGTTTTATTATTTTAAATTAAACAAATATCCATTTTGATCACATAACTATTGCGAAACACATCTATCAGGGTTAGCTAAAAACCATCTAGAAATTGAACAAAAATTACTGGAATTTTTATCATCAATTCTTACGAAAAAACAATGAATTTCTGAAGTCTTTGTTATACAATAGTTTTTATTTGACATCATCACTTAAATTTTTATAAACCACATTCAAAGTAGCATTACAGTATCTCCTCATTAACGTTATTAAATTTAACGAATTCCTTACCTTGAAATTTATGTCATACTCAAGGTGGAAAAAAAAAATTGTATTTTCAAAACATGAAAAAATTTTTGACAACCCTGAGATATGCTCAAATGATTAATAGATTAAAGGCAATGTTTAAATAGTTAATGATAAACTGCATGATTAAAATGTGAATGAAGTGTAGCGTTAGTAGATAAGTTTGTTAGTAAAAGCTAAATATTTTTTTCAAACAGAATGAGATCACAGCCGGAGACGGAACGATGAAAAGAATCAGAAACAGAATCAGTGCGGATCAGATAACTTATTTATATAAACATTTGAATAAACTTTTTGCATTTAAATTGTGTTTACTTTGTCATAATTAAATAGATTAAGACAGAAAATTAATGCTTGGGTGTAGTGAAAAAAGTTTTAATATTTGATAGATCTATTATTTAGTAACTTTCCTTTATTTAGTTGTTATAATGTCTTGAGTTTAAGCCCAATAACAGTTTTTTTAATGAAAACATAAAGCGCATAAAATAATTGGTTTAAAGAGCCGTTCAATTCGTACACCAGTTAGATACAGTTAAGTTTAGTACAAGTTTATATAAGGATAGTATAATTCAACTTAACGACTATGAGTATGTCTTTAATAAATTGTTTTAAATCCCTACCTGAATATTAAAAGAAACTAAATGTATTATCACCGTCATAATCCTAGGCTGCTTATCGCTTAGTAAAGTTGTTAATTGAAAGTTTCAAAATTTTTCATTTGTAAAAAAATGAATATATTTTCATACTAGTTGCCTTGTTACTAGTATAATATTTGGCAACTTATTTTTAGATCTATATATAAATTTATATGTTGCACAAATACTATTTTTCTCTATAGCCGGGTGTGTGGTTATCGTGTAAAATACACTTCTTGTAACATATATAATAATCTTCTGATCTAGTTGCACTTAAAAACTATACCAAGCTAAACCCTGTTTTCCTTATAATAAATATAAGCCAATTTTACTGATCTAAAACAAAAATTTCGACTTTATTATAAATGTGGTTATTTAGAGTTCCTGTATCAAAGAGAAAACTTATTCAACCGGCGTAAGCATTACGACGACGCCCTAAGAACCAATTTCAAAATATCGACAAAGTCCGGAGCCAGGACACCGAAGGTGTCCGCCAGCGTAGGACTTTGTCGATATTTTGAAATTGGTTCGCTACCCTTTATTATATTTTATACTTTCACATTAAGGAATTTCCCAAAAATTTTGATAATTCTACACTCCAAAAATAATTTTCAAAGTTAACAAAAAAAGAAAAATGAACATTTTCAACAGTTTTTAATCGAGTCTTTTTTATTAGCCATCATGTTATAAATAGTCAAATCAGATAGAACACCGGTTTGATACAGGAACTCTAAATAACCACATTTATAATAAAGTCGAAATTTTTGTTTTAGATCAGTAAAATTGGCTTATATTTATTATAAGGAAAACAGGGTTTAGCTTGGTATAGTTTTTAAGTGCAACTAGATCAGAAGATTATTATATATGTTACAAGAAGTGTATTTTACACGATAACCACACACCCGGCTATAGAGAAAAATAGTATTTGTGCAACATATAAATTTATATATAGATCTAAAAATAAGTTGCCAAATATTATACTAGTAACAAGGCAACTAGTATGAAAATATATTCATTTTTTTACAAATGAAAAATTTTGAAACTTTCAATTAACAACTTTACTAAGCGATAAGCAGCCTAGGATTATGACGGTGATAATACATTTAGTTTCTTTTAATATTCAGGTAGGGATTTAAAACAATTTATTAAAGACATACTCATAGTCGTTAAGTTGAATTATACTATCCTTATATAAACTTGTACTAAACTTAACTGTATCTAACTGGTGTACGAATTGAACGGCTCTTTAAACCAATTATTTTATGCGCTTTATGTTTTCATTAAAAAAACTGTTATTGGGCTTAAACTCAAGACATTATAACAACTAAATAAAGGAAAGTTACTAAATAATAGATCTATCAAATATTAAAACTTTTTTCACTACACCCAAGCATTAATTTTCTGTCTTAATCTATTTAATTATGACAAAGTAAACACAATTTAAATGCAAAAAGTTTATTCAAATGTTTATATAAATAAGTTATCTGATCCGCACTGATTCTGTTTCTGATTCTTTTCATCGTTCCGTCTCCGGCTGTGATCTCATTCTGTTTGAAAAAAATATTTAGCTTTTACTAACAAACTTATCTACTAACGCTACACTTCATTCACATTTTAATCATGCAGTTTATCATTAACTATTTAAACATTGCCTTTAATCTATTAATCATTTGAGCATATCTCAGGGTTGTCAAAAATTTTTTCATGTTTTGAAAATACAATTTTTTTTTTCCACCTTGAGTATGACATAAATTTCAAGGTAAGGAATTCGTTAAATTTAATAACGTTAATGAGGAGATACTGTAATGCTACTTTGAATGTGGTTTATAAAAATTTAAGTGATGATGTCAAATAAAAACTATTGTATAACAAAGACTTCAGAAATTCATTGTTTTTTCGTAAGAATTGATGATAAAAATTCCAGTAATTTTTGTTCAATTTCTAGATGGTTTTTAGCTAACCCTGATAGATGTGTTTCGCAATAGTTATGTGATCAAAATGGATATTTGTTTAATTTAAAATAATAAAACCGAGCTTTTTAAAATTAGCATAAAATTGAGCATCAAACAATTATGGACTTTATTTTGTTCTGTTTATGGTTTGGCAATAAAATACCTAAGAAACTGGTACAAAATGGTTACTTTACAGTAATAAAATACAATAAAAATGTTCAAAGTTTGTTAAATTAGTTACTAAGAAGTAGGTCAATAGTGATATATATTTAAGGTAAACTTTGAAAACGCTTCCTAAAATACATATGTTCAAAAGATAATCAAGGAAGTTGTTACAAAATGTATTATTACACGACTTTATAACAACATTTCAGAAAACAATTCACAAGCAAGATGACCACTTTATTTAGATAATATATCATCATGTTTGTATTACTTTTTTTTAAAATCGATCAACTTTATTATTGACTAGCATTAGTTAACTAAATAGGACTATTTATTATCCTCAGAACTTGTAAAACTAAGAGATTTATGTTTTTAAATTTGTGTTAAGGTGTTTTATAAACTACTTGTTATTACAACATGGCTTCTTGTTTGGTAAACTTATTCACTATAAGTTTAAAAACAATTACAAGTTCAAACGAATGATTTTCAAACATACTATGTAGAAATTACCTTGCGGATGATGCATTCAAAGTGGGAAGAGGAATTGACTCGTAAAGGCCAATCACTCTGGGGATCTGTCTACTGACCTTCACTCAAAGAGAGAGCTTCATGGAAATCCTGTTTAAAAGATTCAATTTAAAAATATTCTTACTATCAGATGTAAGCCCTAATACATAAACCTATCATTTACTTTTATCTGATGACTAATATTTTTATTACTTTCAGCGCTTTAATTCATATATTAAAAAAATAGGAAAAAATGTTTTATAAATTCGTAGTAATGAGTCTAATTTGGGGTGAAAGGTATGATTTTTAACTGCAACAAACTGGTTTGTTTTGGTTTGAATAATTAAATATTTACTTTAAAAACTTAAGTTACTCTACAAAAAATACAAATAATGTGTAAACTTAATCTTGGCATATACCTCTCTTAAAACTTATTTCATAAATTTAAACAACTTTAAAAAATTATAAAGAGATAAAGTATACACATCAACTTGATCCATAAAATACTAAACTAACTGCATAACTATAAAGAACTTAACTATTTACTTAAACAAAAAACACTTAGATTTTAAAATTATGCTAGATAAACTTTTGTGTATATATCAGTTTCACTATGGAAGTGTCCTTGCTACAGATTATCAATACTAAAAAGCTTACAAAATCTGCTTGTTAAAGTAGGGTACTTGTTCAATATGTTAATAGAAATTTTTTGCAGTTTTATAAAGGATATTTTATTTCGAAAGCAAAGTTATTGGATTCTATTAGCAAATTTCTATCGTGACGTAACTATAGTGGTAGGATGGAGCTGATTTTCATTTCTACTGATACTGACGTCGTTCAAAGGACGCATACAAATTTTCATCAACAATAATCGAGTTACTTTGCTGAAATCGTGTTCCAATTTTATTTTTACAATTTCCACTGTGAGGAGTTTTTTATCTTAACTTATACCAGGTGAAGGCATTGGAAATAAAGTTAAATATTTTTGTAAATTTCTAGGAAAATTTTGGAATTTTTTTCTGACTTCAAAGGACTTTTAATTAATTTTTACCGTTTGAAGGCTTTGGAAAACAAGGAATTTTGTAAAATTAAAATGACATAATCTGACTTTTTTTTTAATTTTATCAAATTTCCTGCCTTTCCTGACTTTTTTAAAACCCCCCATTTTTTCCTGATTTTTTTCTTTTTTTTTAATTTCTCCTGACTTTTCCTGATTTCCTGACTTTTCCTGACCGAGTGGCAACCCTGGTGCTAGATTAAAAAAAAAATTCATTTTGCTTTTTAATTTTAGTGGCAAACTTGCTAATATTTTAGGAAACAATAATTTTTTAGTGGTAAGTTGTCATCAAGCTTATTTATAATATTTTGTATAAAATTGTGGATGGGTAAAAATAATCAAGTATGGTCTTCTATTTAATTTAATCATAGCCTTTTGTTGATTTCTATTATTTTAAAATTAAAAAACGTTGAGTTTAAGAAAAACATTGGAATACAAATAAGTTTTCTTTTGGCCAAACTTTAACATTTAAAACCATCACAATACTCAAAGTGATGTACTAACAAAGTGAGCAAATCTAACTTTGTTGTAACAATATTTTAAATATTTAATTAATTATTTAATAAATTAGTTCGCATCCTAAAAAACATTCTTAGCTTATGTTCATTAGTCTTTAAAACAAGTTTAAAGTTTTTTTGTTAAATTTTACTTTTTACTTGTAATGACCACACTAATTTTTATGTTAAATGAAAAATGATAATGATAAATATACTTAATATTAACAATAATGATAATTTTTACTTGCAATTATTTGAACATTCTGTTGAGTTAAAAGCAATACTAGATTCTATTCCAGTTATTAGGTCAAAAATGAACATTAATTATAAACTACATCACTTATAAACATCACTGAATGAGTTTAATTCAATTTAGATAACATTGTCACCTTTACTTTCTCTAAATTTAACTTTTTATGATTTATTGTAGCTATTAGTACAAAAGCAAGAACTATAACATATTTACCTTGTTACTGCCCTAAGTGAGCAGTTAGAGACCTTCCTGGGTTGAGGTCCAGTTGTTGTGTGCTTACAGATGATTCATGTGCATCATTGCTCAAAATTTCCTCAAGACCCTTGCACATTCTAAAGTTGTAAAAACCTGTCAACACATATAAAATGTAGAAAAAATAACAAGTTATAATCAACACTTGTAACCTTAAAACTTTAATTTGTAAATTACTTATATAAACATAAAAGGTGTTAAAGCAATAAAAGAGACAAACAATTTTGTTTTTTTTTAATACTACGGCTTATCTATGACAGGCTTTTGAAGCATTGAAGCCAATCTAATCTGAGTGACTTAAAACTTATCAATTAGCCTTATGTTAAATTAAAAACAATAAATAGTGAAAAAATTATGTTAGTCAAGTAGTAATATTTAATTACTCAAGAAAAATAAAGACTTGTTATACTGAAGTACACAAAAAAATACCAAATGTATTAACATGGTATTAATACCAGTCTGGATATTTCTTAAAATATTTCCAATGCACCACATAATTTAAATTTCCAAAACATAATGATTATTTATACAAATTATATTATACTTGTGAAAAAAAAACTTTAGTTTTTGGATGTCATATACTTGAAAATTTAAATACATAATATAGTTTACATAAACCAATAATAATGGGGACTTTATTATTTTACACTATCTTATTAAAACAAAAAGTTTTTTCACTCTTTAAAAGACTTTTTATTAGAACTTTTAACAAATAAAAACTAGCTCTGAGAACTAAAAAAAAGCCAACTCATGCAATAATTAGTAGAATACTTACCAAGTCAGAGCTAGTCTCAAAAGGAAACAATTAAAATATAATATGATGAGAAAAAATAAAAAACAAAGTACATTCCAACCATTATTAATGGATGATTGTTTAAATATGGTGACAAATATTTGGAAGGATATTTACAGAAAAACATATGATGTACTTTTCTATTATAAAACTGATATGAACTAGCAAACTATATTAAATTTACTGCATTTCATTAGGCTTGTCACTTTTTTCAATTCTATTTTTGCACTTTAAAATTTGCCGCAATGGAACTCTATTTCAAAATAAATTTTTATTTACCATCTGACTTTTAAGTCAAAAAGTTATTTATTATACCCAATCAAACTTTGCACACAAATAGTTTAGTTATATGATAGTAAATAATACTTAATTTTTCTTTAAAACTTTGTAGGAATTATTTATATTGTCATGATATTTAGAACAGCACAACCAAACTAAAAACAAGATTATATTAAGGAACATATGTGTTGTATAGGAGCTTTTGATATATTAAATTGCAATAAAATCAAAATTTACCTTTATTATAGCTGCTAGGATTGAACCACTTCACACTTTTTAGGTGGGCAAACATCTGCAATACAATATAGTACAACTTGATGAATAGCATAAATTATAATTCAATTACATTTAGCTAAACTTTACATTATGTTTTGCTACCAATTTAAATAAAATAGTCATGTAGACCAACAATTTAGTTTGGAAACTAGGGTCAAATATTGGTTGTTTAATCAGGCTATTTAGTATTAGGTTGAAGGTTAATTCACCAGTACAAGGATTTATTTATCTTTTACTGATTTAGATATGTTCTTGGGGTTGTTTAAACAGTGTTGTTTATTCAACCCTGTACACTTCAAATACCTATATATAGAATTGTTCCCAATCATAGTTAGAAATGAGTGTCTTTAAATATTACTTTAAATCTAAAAATAACAAAATATACAACTTTTACAAACTTTGGTTAGTAGTAGAAGTGTCCATCTTCTCCAAACTAATGCTGACTTGGAAACTTTTACTTTAAAATTATAGAGTGTGATATAATAACAACATTTATTAGATCATGTTGTTTGTCAAAGGAGAAACTATACAACTATGATATGTATAATTTAAGTTTCTACAATTTGGCTGTTTACCAACCTTAGTGGTTTACCATAATTTTTTTTACTATCAGTGTTTATTATGACCAGGGCCTAAGTCATTATTGGTAAACTATAAAACTATTATTTAAAATTAAAAGAAAAAACTAAAACGCTTAATCAATGTAATAAACAATTTAAAATTTAACGAGAAAAACTAATACGTTTAATCAATGTAAACAAAGTTTTTAACTTAAAGAAAAAACTAACACGTTTAATTAATGTAAACAACAATTTAAAATTTGAAGAAAAATCCTAAGATGTTTAATCAAAGTTAACAACAATTTAAACTTACGTTATTTTTAGAAAAAAATAGTTTATCGGTTAATTGCTTAAAGTTTATTTTAATTTGCATATTTTAGCTTATTTCGTATTTTTATAGTTTATATGTTGTTTTCTAAAATAAGGCTTTAAAGAACTTTATACTTCTTTCTACTTCATTTTAAAAGAAGTCTATAATTTACCACGTTTTTTTAAAGACAAATAAGTCCTTATTTATTGGAATTTATTAAAGTTCAACGCAACAGTTGTGTTGTTTTCTTAAATTGTTTTATAAGTTGTTACGTATGTTTTATTTTTTTAATTGCATTGTAATAATAGTTACAATTATAATTATACAATAATTTATGTGTGTTGTTTAATTACAAAATAGATCATGAGAGTAAAATGGCCAAAAAATAAAAGCCAATCAAACACCAGGGCTAGATTTAACTTTAATACTTAACTGAACTATGTCGCTAAAACTAATAATGCGAAGACTAAAATATTTTTTTGTGTAATCTGAAAATTTCGTTCACCCCTAAATGAGGTTCATGTACCCTAAACGTTTCGTGCACGCGAAAAAAAATTGTGTACACTATCGTGCACCAGTTTATTTTGAAGTAATTTTGTGTGCAAACTGTAATGATTTTTTTTATAATTTACTTTGATTAGCTAATTAGTTATAAAATACATTTAGTAAACTCTATTTAGATAAATAAATTTATTAAATTTTATTTATTGTTTTAAGACTAATTAAAACATAAAAAAAAAACTCACTGGAAAATTGTGTAATTTTTGCCGATAAAAACAACCAGCAAAAAACCGGTCTTCAGAGGACAGAAAATTTTGGAGATGTTTTGGAAATGTATTTCTCCTCATATAAACTGATGCAGAAAAGTTAGAAAGTTATATATTTAGTGAGAGAAAAATCGTTTGAATTTCTAAAATAAATTTTAAATAAACAAAGATAGCAGGCAGTTCTATAAGAAAAACTTTTTACATTGTAAGTTAATTGTTTAACTGAGTATAAAGGAGAAGACAAAAGTATTTTAAACACTTTTGTTTTTGGTATATAACAAAAAGAATTGGTGTTTATTAAGTTTGTGTTATCTAAACGACTGCGACTAAAAATAACAAGCATTAATAAAAAAATAAATATAAAATTTATTAAACAATAGTTGTAATTTATTTACTTTTTTGACAATGCTTTACGGTGAATAAACTGTCTACGGCATTTCAAATGCTTTTAAAAGTCTTAAACTTTCTTAAACTTCAAAAAAATTCAAAATTTTTTTACTTAAGCCAGTGTTCAGTACCCTTTTTAAGAAACCATCGAAAAGTTTGTGCAAATAAAAATTAAAACAATCTTTTATTAACTAAATAACTATAAATGCTCTGTATTTAGTTTATATTCAAATAAAGTTATGTTAAAGCTTAAACTTAAGGTTTAAAATTTTATAACCTTAAACTAAGTAATGAAAAGTAGATTTTCTAGGTGTGATTTAAGTTTTGATTGAAAAAAACTTTAAGTATTTTCACTGTTTCAATATTTCACGTTCCTGAAATATTTAAATAAAAAGGTACAACCATTTTTTTTTAAATCATGGTGGTTTTTAAGTTTAAAAAAAATTTCATGTTTTACTAATAGAAAAAAAAAAATATTTTAATAAAATTTTTAGGCCAAAATCACTTTAAATCTTATAGACTATTTTGTAGATTTAGAACAGGTTTTTAAATCCGCATTTGATGTTATAGTTAAAAATAATATAAGTTCAAAATAAAATTTTAACAAACTTACATAACTGCAATGGTTAAAAGCAAATAGTAAAACGTCTTTAAAAAAGAAGATTATACAAGTAAAGTTCAGTATTATAAACTTTTTAAGTGAAGTCATGTTGGAAAGAAGTCATGTTGGAATCACTATAACAACACTGATATACAGTCTGTAGTTTTGTAATAAGTAAATTAAAGTAGTTATTAAACACTTTTATTTTATAAACAATACATTATATGACAATTTTATGTAACTAAATTATTGATTAGGTTGAACACTAAAATCTTTCAAAAGTTAAATTCATGTTTAAGTATAATTGTATTTATAAAGTACTTTTTTATTTTTCTAAACAATAACCTATAAATATTTCATTGAAGTTATTTCTAAAATTATTATTAATTAGACACTGCATATTTATTTTCTATTTATTTAGTTTTTAGTTCACATTTAGATTTTATTATCTTATAACATTGTATATTAGTTTCATATTTTTGATCATTAATTTAAACTTGTGTTGTTAAATGTTTTTTCAACTGAAATTATTAAACTGAATGTAATTTCATATTAAAAATAAGTTTGAATAAAAAAAATTAAAACTCTATTAGATTAATTTTTTTGTAGAAGGTAGTTTTTCTACCTATATTATTGATGCTGTAGTTATAGTTTTTATATCAAAACAGCTCTGTATTATTAAAGTACTAAGTTATTTGGAGATATAATATCACTTTGATCATGCAAAGAAGGTTAGTTGTTTAGAATAACGTATGCCATATTTTACAATAGTTTTTAAAATACTCTGTAGATTTAAAAAGCTTTATAACGAGAAGTATCCATCAGATTTTTTTTTGTTTTGCTAGCAATAGTCATATATTTTAATTAATTTACAATTGAAGTTTTTAATTTTCAACATAAAGATTAACCATTTTTAAGAAAGCTTCAAAGAAAATATTTTAAAAACTCATCAATTTTAATAGATTGATATTTTTGAGTTTTTAGCTTGAGGCTTTCTTAAGGAACCTATTGAAGTCTAGGCTTTGCTATTTATTGTTAAGTTGTAACTTTATACTTTTTAATCAAACAATGTACAGTTTTTGATTTCTCTAAATATGTACAATTTCAAATTTAATTGGAGTCCAATAAATCAATCCAATAAACAATCCTAGTTTTAACTAATTTGTTTTTGGCAACCCCATATTAAACTTTTCTGTGTAAAATAAATATAAAAAACGTTTATTTAATACCATCTAGGACAAAATTTATACCGGATGACGTCATTAAAACTACGAATATAGTTGGTGAGGAGGAGGTTGTCCAAGGTGTTCAAATGACGCATGCGGAACTCCAGCGGGATCGAGCACCACAACAAGAAGCGGGTGGAACGTCCTTTTTCGTAACAGATCAGGTTAACAACGTATCTAGATCTTTCAAAAATAAACACGATAATGAACTTAAACAAAAACTTATAGATTTTATTAATAAAAAATTTTCAAAAGATGATTGGCATGACTTTTTGAATGTTTATAACATTATCGAAAAACAAGTATACAGTCTAGTTGATGAAAAATACAAAAGTTTCGACCGTTACGCTAAGCAAATTTTTATTGATCAATTAAACGACGATGCAAAACACCATTTAGCTAATAACTTATTTAAGGTTAAATTTAAACACAAGCGGGGAGATTCTTTTTTAATTAACTGGGAATTCAATGTAAAAAGGTTAGACTGCGCGGGGGTAATCTTACATCGCGTCAAGAAGGGTAAGGGCGAATTGTTATTTGTTTATTATAGAGATAAAAATAATAAAATTAGAATCAATTTCCCTATGGGAAAAATAGATTATAACGATAATAACAATCTAAAAAGAACTGCGGTAAGGGAACTTTTCGAGGAAACTAATTACGCTTGGCCTGAAGGAGTTAGATTAGAATTGTACCAAGATACTAGTTATTGCTTTACGGTAGATCAAAAAAACTTTAAAAAAAATCACAAATTCTATTTTTTCAAAAACTTCGAGCACGAAATTGACCATGAATTTAAGAAAGACAATGAAATTGAGGGTAGTTTATGGTTACAAGTTGATAAACTTAAAAAGTATTTTGCAAAGTCTGATGAAAAATATGATAACACATCAGGTCGTATCAATTTTATCAATGGAAGTGTTACAGTTAGGTCCTCTAGTTTAAAAAACATTAAAAATTTAAAAACTACTTTTTCTCAAGTATATTTTTCATACTCTGTTGAGAATTTTTTTTTGAGAGGTTCAGCGCTTAGAGATTGTATTTTTGATCCAAATTGCGATACAGGGCATGTTTCGCGTGACAACAGTGAATAAATTTAAGTTTCCTTCAGTTTCGCTTCTTCAGCTTAAGTTTTAGATTCAGATTCAGTTTATTTTATAAATTAATTGTGTTACTCATTTTGCAATTTTAGTTTAATCTTTTAGTTTTTGTAATCTTGTTACGTTTTCTTTTATATTTTTCGTTATATATTTGTGGTTTCATAAATTTAAATTCTAAAATTCTAATTCATTTATAATTTCAAAACTTAAATACAAAGAAGTTAAATTATTTTTTTCTTGATATGATTAGATTTAAGTTGGTTAAGACGTTTCGTAGCATAATGAGTTGTAAAACCACTTAAAATGACAAAATTGCATAAATGATATATAGAAAAATATAAAAAGTTACTGTTATATTAACGATCTAATTTAATAAAAAAAATTACTTCTTACAATTTAAATTCTTTAGGTTACATATTTTTAATCTAAGATTAAAGGGCATAAAAATACTACATAACTAAATTTAAGATAATAAATGAACTAATTACGTATACTATACTGCCGGGTAATGTTGTTACTACCTGTAATCTAGCTATAGGAGGCTTAGTATGGTGGATGATATTGGTGCTTTAGTAGATGATCGACTAAGACATATCAAACCCATTATAATAAAACAACATTAAAAAACTAAAAAAGCAAATGATATTAATAAAAAGAAAAACAAGCAATATAAAAGAAAATAACAAACAAAAAGCAATAAAAACAAAGCAAAAATAAAAAAGAAAAAAAAAACGCAAACAAAAAAAAAATAAAAAAAGCAAAAAATAAAAGCAAAAAAAAAAAAACTGAAAACAAACGTAAACAAAAAAAAAAAAAAGAGAATAGAAAAATACAAAAGTAATAGAAAAAAATGTTGTTTTAACGTTAATATAAAAAGTACGTTATTTGTTTATTTATTGTAATATTTAACCATAATTTTTATGCCCTAAATACCGTATAGCTTGAAGCCTTTTGAATGCTCAAGCTAATTAACTGCAAATGCAACCTAAAGAATTTAATTTGTATGTAAATAATTTATAAAGTCTAACTGTACGTTTAAAAATATATTGCAAGTTATTCACCTTTTCTGAATTTGTCATTTTCTTGTGATTTGAATTTTCACTAAGCGCCGAAACGTAGTGACCTCCTATGAGACAATTAAAAAAAAATTTGATGTAATTTTCCATACGATTTGCCAAATCGTTATTTTTTTCAGATTTTTAAAAAAATAATTCTTTAAAAGACAATGTGGCCTATATGACCGGGGAAACCCGGTGAACCCCCGCCACACGAAACAAAAAGGGGGTAACCCGCACCACGGCGCTGGCTTCACCGTAGCGGTGCGGTCCAGTAGCTGTTTTGTGGTGCGATTGCCTGACGGATGAGAAAAATTGAAACAATTTGATTTGCCTGTTGCAATCAAAGTTCAACGTCAGGAAATTGCACCTCAAAACAGTGAAGCTAACAGCGCCATCTTTTTTAATTTTAGACAAAGTTAATTGTTGATGTTTGTGTCATATAATGTTCATCTAAGATATTGATAGAAACGCTTTTATAAACGATTTATGATAATTTTGTGAACTATTGAAAAATACTTTTTTTTTTTGTCTAGTAGGTAACATTGATTCTAAAGTTTTTGAATTGCTTATATTTATGTTAATATAGTTTTTATGCAACAACTAGCAATATATATGTACCACTTTTAATTTGTTAAACTTCATTTCATGTTTAATAAAAACTTAATAAAAAAGTTTAATCTTTAAAAGCTGAAGTTTAATCATTTTTTACACATTGATCAGGGTTTCAAGTTTTTTCAGGCTGCTTTTAAGGTTTAAAAAAAGATTTGAATTTTTTTAACAAGGAGAAAATGTAATTTGTATATACATGTCAAAACAAACTTCTTGTTAGTATAATTACATTTATTGGTTAAAAAAATATTTTAAACACATCTATGTATTTGCTATTTAGAATTCCCATCAATTTTTTGAACAGCTAACTTTATTCACAGCAAAACTTCAAAGTAGATATAAAAAGAGTTTTGAAAAAGAACAATAAGAAAATAGTGGGCAAACTCTAAAAATTTAAAAAGAAAATAGAAACACTAACAGGTGAGAAATTTTGTGTTTTATTAATTTTAGATAATATAAGTCGGTGTAATTTGTGTCGATAATCTATGTTATTCTTACAGATGCCTTTATTAATGATGTGTAATATTTGTCTAAAATATTTCAACAAGTTATCGTTTTTTTCTATTAGATAATAATAGATCAAAAGTTTTTTAATTGATAATAATTATGTAAAAGCATAGTTTTTTCAATTTTTATACAACTTTATACAAATTATATATATATGCTACTTTTAGTTTTTTAACTCATTTTAGTGTTAAAAAACAACCAAAATAAGAAGTTTGATAATATTTAAAAGCTGAAGCTAAAGTAAAATATAAATTATATAGCACTTTTAAATGTTCTATTTATAATAAATTAGGTATACTATCAAAATCCACCCGCGTTCAAAATCCACCCAATTTTTAATTTTATTTCCTGTATTTATTATTTTATTTTATATACTTTTTGCTTTTTTTCATCAATTTTTTTATTTGTTTTTGACTATCACTGTTACCCCTAACCCTTACTTTCGATTGCTAAGCGGTTCCCGAATTTGACTGGGTGGATTTTGATCGCGGGTGGATTTTGCATGTGTTCCATAAATTTGTACTATTATTACGTCATAAGAGCCGGAGATAGCTTTTTAAACACAATTAAGTATACCCCATCGTGAGCATGAGTAGCTCAGTCGGTAGAGCGTTGGACTTTTAATTTAACGATCAGGGGTTCAAGTCCCGTGCTAGACTTTATATACTTTAAAACAGCCTAATAATTTAAAAAAGAAGATAAAATATAGTTAAAATACATCATAAAATAAGTTTCTTGATTTATAAACACCTTTATGGGTTTAAAAAACACTTGTTTTAAAAAATGATGTGCATATAAAATACATTAAAAATACTGTATGTTTACTTACCCTTTTGTTATCATTCACATCACTAGTTTTTATTTATATGACAAACAATTTTTTCCGAAATTGCTTATAACTGTTTCAGTTCTTATTTCATCAATTGTCAAAGCTAAAACATATTTAAGTTTATTGAGTGAACAAATTTTTCATGATATATGTTATGACATTTAAAACAAAAGTTATCAAGTTAGTCAATTTTTAAAAAATGTGAATGAACAAGTGTTTTAAGTTATAAATTTTTAATTATTTTCTCTATAATTGCAACAATATGAAAAATCGACAAAAAAAAATCACATTTTTGATATGTTTACGGATTAAGTACATACCTTTTAACAAATAGCTTTGTACCGCGTGAGCGGTAATTGTCTCTTTTTTTGAAAAAAACTTTTGGTAAAACATTATTTTTCCTGAAATCTTAAGCTTATGCTTTTTTAATTGTTCTAAATTGCCAAAATACTTAAAGCTTTTAAGGTTAAGGTTAATGTCCAAAGAAAAAATAGTTTATACTAAAAGTGTTTTGTAACAAGGTCTGAATTTTTAAGCCCTGACTTATTGGTTTCAGTCCTTTTTTTGGCCTGCTTATATCTGCCTCTCTCGTACTTTATAATCACAATATACAAAACCAAATCCATTGGATTCAGATTTTTTGGGCGCTTTGATGTCAGTACTTAAGTTTTCAAGTTTGAATATATATCAAAAAAGACAATTCAATTTAAAAGTCTAGTTAAGGATTATTAATATCAAATAGCAGCCTCAGATTTGGTTTGATATATTTGTAGTTTTAGAATCAACTGTTAAAAGAAAACCGAAAAAAAAACACCATAACAACTCAAAATGGTTTTATTCACTTTGAGTTACCAAAAAGTTTAAACAAGAATTATACTTTTATTATTACAAATAAAAGTTGTGCACAATTTAAAGAAAGTTTTATGGTGGCATTATTTGTTTTTAAAATAAAACACTGTAAATTTAAAAACAATGCTTAGACTAGTAAAATAAAATTTACATAAAAGATCAAAAAAAATTCAGCTATCAAAAGGTATAAGTTTTGAAGTTTCTAACAAAGGGAAAATTTGCATAAACATTAGGCGGGCTTATATGACCGCGCATAAACTAAATTATGTTTTTATTTGTGACGTAAACAATCAAATAAGATTTTAGAAGAATATTAATTTTTCATTTGAATCATTTCTCTAGAAAACCTTGTGTTGTAAGTACATCTAGTTAACAGTATATTTTTTTTTGTTGACAATTTTTTCTTGTTCTTTTTTTACAATGCATGAATTATTATGAATTAATATGAAAACATCAATGAGCTAGTACATGTTGCAAGCTTTAGATGATATACGATCAACTTCTTTAAACAAATAATTTTGTCTGTTGAACATATGTGTTTTATCAACATCTTTTGATAAACAACTCTTTACTTTTTTCTGTTGAAATTTCAATCAGTTACATGTTTTTTTCTTCTTGTTGTAACTGTAACTACTTAGGTAGAAACTTATTTTTAAGTTCGGAGTTATGACTTCTTAGTATCAATATTTCTTTTGAAACTTATGAAGCAATAATGTTATAAAACAGTTAAATTATTTTCACAGTTTCAAGCAATTTAACAGTAGTAAAGTTTGAATTCTTTGTTTCAATCTTACAAAATACTTTCTAATTGTAATAAATTAACATCTTTGGACAAATAACTGTTTACTTTTGTGTGATGAAAATTTAAACAGTTACAAGTTGTGTTCTTCTATTGTAACTGTAACTATAGAGGTACAAACTTATTTTAAGCTTTTAGTTATTATTTATTACTATCAATATTTCTATTTAAACATGTAAAACAATAGCGTTAAAAAATACTTGAAATAATTTCAAAGTTTCAAGCAATCACAAGCATTAAAGTTTCAAGCAACTACAAGTTGAACTATTTGATTTCTTTGTTTCCACCTTAGATAACTGTTATATATAGATATTTTCCAACTGTTACAAATTAACTCTTTTGAACTTACAATTGTTTCTAATTTTGAGATTGTATTTGCATATTTTTAGATGATTGCTTTATGCCTAGGTAGCTATTTTGAAATCCACTGTCTTTTTGCTTTAATTCTATATGATTTCTCTCATGAATACTTTATATTCAAGTATAGCTAGTTCAGGCTGTTTTAAGCATTTAAGAGTATAAATTAAACATAAGTATGACTTGATCAATTGTACTTTTGTTCAGTTTATATTGTTACTTGCTATTCATGTTAGATAAGAGATCGGTTTTAGTCAGTTAAAGTGAATTTTTAAAAATTGTTTACTATAATAATATTTTCACAATTTACGTGTGGTGGTAGGCATATGTATAAAAAAACAATTTAAAAACAATCTGTTTAATCAAATTAAGTCAACGAGTTTGCTATTCTTTTGCAATTTATTTATTACTACACTTTTAGGAACTGACCAAAAACCGGTGTTCTATCTGATTTGACTATTTATAACATGATGGCTAATAAAAAAGACTCGATTAAAAACTGTTGAAAATGTTCTATTTTTCTTTTTTTGTTAACTTTGAAAATTATTTTTGGAGTGTAGAATTATCAAAATTTTTGGGAAATTCCTTAATGTGAAAGTATAAAATATAATAAAGGGTAGCGAACCAATTTCAAAATATCGACAAAGTCCTACGCTGGCGGACACCTTCGGTGTCCTGGCTCCGGACTTTGTCGATATTTTGAAATTGGTTCTTAGGGCGTCGTCGTAATGCTTACGCCGGTTGAATAAGTTTTCTCTTTGATACAGGAACTCTAAATAACCACATTTATAATAAAGTCGAAATTTTTGTTTTAGATCAGTAAAATTGGCTTATATTTATTATAAGGAAAACAGGGTTTAGCTTGGTATAGTTTTTAAGTGCAACTAGATCAGAAGATTATTATATATGTTACAAGAAGTGTATTTTACACGATAACCACACACCCGGCTATAGAGAAAAATAGTATTTGTGCAACATATAAATTTATATATAGATCTAAAAATAAGTTGCCAAATATTATACTAGTAACAAGGCAACTAGTATGAAAATATATTCATTTTTTTACAAATGAAAAATTTTGAAACTTTCAATTAACAACTTTACTAAGCGATAAGCAGCCTAGGATTATGACGGTGATAATACATTTAGTTTCTTTTAATATTCAGGTAGGGATTTAAAACAATTTATTAAAGACATACTCATAGTCGTTAAGTTGAATTATACTATCCTTATATAAACTTGTACTAAACTTAACTGTATCTAACTGGTGTACGAATTGAACGGCTCTTTAAACCAATTATTTTATGCGCTTTATGTTTTCATTAAAAAAACTGTTATTGGGCTTAAACTCAAGACATTATAACAACTAAATAAAGGAAAGTTACTAAATAATAGATCTATCAAATATTAAAACTTTTTTCACTACACCCAAGCATTAATTTTCTGTCTTAATCTATTTAATTATGACAAAGTAAACACAATTTAAATGCAAAAAGTTTATTCAAATGTTTATATAAATAAGTTATCTGATCCGCACTGATTCTGTTTCTGATTCTTTTCATCGTTCCGTCTCCGGCTGTGATCTCATTCTGTTTGAAAAAAATATTTAGCTTTTACTAACAAACTTATCTACTAACGCTACACTTCATTCACATTTTAATCATGCAGTTTATCATTAACTATTTAAACATTGCCTTTAATCTATTAATCATTTGAGCATATCTCAGGGTTGTCAAAAATTTTTTCATGTTTTGAAAATACAATTTTTTTTTTCCACCTTGAGTATGACATAAATTTCAAGGTAAGGAATTCGTTAAATTTAATAACGTTAATGAGGAGATACTGTAATGCTACTTTGAATGTGGTTTATAAAAATTTAAGTGATGATGTCAAATAAAAACTATTGTATAACAAAGACTTCAGAAATTCATTGTTTTTTCGTAAGAATTGATGATAAAAATTCCAGTAATTTTTGTTCAATTTCTAGATGGTTTTTAGCTAACCCTGATAGATGTGTTTCGCAATAGTTATGTGATCAAAATGGATATTTGTTTAATTTAAAATAATAAAACCGAGCTTTTTAAAATTAGCATAAAATTGAGCATCAAACAATTATGGACTTTATTTTGTTCTGTTTATGGTTTGGCAATAAAATACCTAAGAAACTGGTACAAAATGGTTACTTTACAGTAATAAAATACAATAAAAATGTTCAAAGTTTGTTAAATTAGTTACTAAGAAGTAGGTCAATAGTGATATATATTTAAGGTAAACTTTGAAAACGCTTCCTAAAATACATATGTTCAAAAGATAATCAAGGAAGTTGTTACAAAATGTATTATTACACGACTTTATAACAACATTTCAGAAAACAATTCACAAGCAAGATGACCACTTTATTTAGATAATATATCATCATGTTTGTATTACTTTTTTTTAAAATCGATCAACTTTATTATTGACTAGCATTAGTTAACTAAATAGGACTATTTATTATCCTCAGAACTTGTAAAACTAAGAGATTTATGTTTTTAAATTTGTGTTAAGGTGTTTTATAAACTACTTGTTATTACAACATGGCTTCTTGTTTGGTAAACTTATTCACTATAAGTTCAAAAACAATTACAAGTTCAAACGAATGATTTTAAAACATACTATGTAGAAATTACCTTGCGGATGATGCATTCAAAGTGGGAAGAGGAATTGACTCGTAAAGGCCAATCACTCTGGGGATCTGTCTACTGACCTTCACTCAAAGAGAGAGCTTCATGGAAATCCTGTTTAAAAGATTCAATTTAAAAATATTCTTACTATCAGATGTAAGCCCTAATACATAAACCTATCATTTACTTTTATCTGATGACTAATATTTTTATTACTTTCAGCGCTTTAATTCATATATTAAAAAAATAGGAAAAAATGTTTTATAAATTCGTAGTAATGAGTCTAATTTGGGGTGAAAGGTATGATTTTTAACTGCAACAAACTGGTTTGTTTTGGTTTGAATAATTAAATATTTACTTTAAAAACTTAAGTTACTCTACAAAAAATACAAATAATGTGTAAACTTAATCTTGGCATATACCTCTCTTAAAACTTATTTCATAAATTTAAACAACTTTAAAAAATTATAAAGAGATAAAGTATACACATCAACTTGATCCATAAAATACTAAACTAACTGCATAACTATAAAGAACTTAACTATTTACTTAAACAAAAAACACTTAGATTTTAAAATTATGCTAGATAAACTTTTGTGTATATATCAGTTTCACTATGGAAGTGTCCTTGCTACAGATTATCAATACTAAAAAGCTTACAAAATCTGCTTGTTAAAGTAGGGTACTTGTTCAATATGTTAATAGAAATTTTTTGCAGTTTTATAAAGGATATTTTATTTCGAAAGCAAAGTTATTGGATTCTATTAGCAAATTTCTATCGTGACGTAACTATAGTGGTAGGATGGAGCTGATTTTCATTTCTACTGATACTGACGTCGTTCAAAGGACGCATACAAATTTTCATCAACAATAATCGAGTTACTTTGCTGAAATCGTGTTCCAATTTTATTTTTACAATTTCCACTGTGAGGAGTTTTTTATCTTAACTTATACCAGGTGAAGGCATTGGAAATAAAGTTAAATATTTTTGTAAATTTCTAGGAAAATTTTGGAATTTTTTTCTGACTTCAAAGGACTTTTAATTAATTTTTACCGTTTGAAGGCTTTGGAAAACAAGGAATTTTGTAAAATTAAAATGACATAATCTGACTTTTTTTTTAATTTTATCAAATTTCCTGCCTTTTCCTGACTTTTTTAAAACCCCCCATTTTTTCCTGATTTTTTTCTTTTTTTTTAATTTCTCCTGACTTTTCCTGATTTCCTGACTTTTCCTGACCGAGTGGCAACCCTGATGCTAGATTAAAAAAAAAATTCATTTTGCTTTTTAATTTTAGTGGCAAACTTGCTAATATTTTAGGAAACAATAATTTTTTAGTGGTAAGTTGTCATCAAGCTTATTTATAATATTTTGTATAAAATTGTGGATGGGTAAAAATAATCAAGTATGGTCTTCTATTTAATTTAATCATAGCCTTTTGTTGATTTCTATTATTTTAAAATTAAAAAACGTTGAGTTTAAGAAAAACATTGGAATACAAATAAGTTTTCTTTTGGCCAAACTTTAACATTTAAAACCATCACAATACTCAAAGTGATGTACTAACAAAGTGAGCAAATCTAACTTTGTTGTAACAATATTTTAAATATTTAATTAATTATTTAATAAATTAGTTCGCATCCTAAAAAACATTCTTAGCTTATGTTCATTAGTCTTTAAAACAAGTTTAAAGTTTTTTTGTTAAATTTTACTTTTTACTTGTAATGACCACACTAATTTTTATGTTAAATGAAAAATGATAATGATAAATATACTTAATATTAACAATAATGATAATTTTTACTTGCAATTATTTGAACATTCTGTTGAGTTAAAAGCAATACTAGATTCTATTCCAGTTATTAGGTCAAAAATGAACATTAATTATAAACTACATCACTTATAAACATCACTGAATGAGTTTAATTCAATTTAGATAACATTGTCACCTTTACTTTCTCTAAATTTAACTTTTTATGATTTATTGTAGCTATTAGTACAAAAGCAAGAACTATAACATATTTACCTTGTTACTGCCCTAAGTGAGCAGTTAGAGACCTTCCTGGGTTGAGGTCCAGTTGTTGTGTGCTTACAGATGATTCATGTGCATCATTGCTCAAAATTTCCTCAAGACCCTTGCACATTCTAAAGTTGTAAAAACCTGTCAACACATATAAAATGTAGAAAAAATAACAAGTTATAATCAACACTTGTAACCTTAAAACTTTAATTTGTAAATTACTTATATAAACATAAAAGGTGTTAAAGCAATAAAAGAGACAAACAATTTTGTTTTTTTTTAATACTACGGCTTATCTATGACAGGCTTTTGAAGCATTGAAGCCAATCTAATCTGAGTGACTTAAAACTTATCAATTAGCCTTATGTTAAATTAAAAACAATAAATAGTGAAAAAATTATGTTAGTCAAGTAGTAATATTTAATTACTCAAGAAAAATAAAGACTTGTTATACTGAAGTACACAAAAAAATACCAAATGTAGTAACATGGTATTAATACCAGTCTGGATATTTCTTAAAATATTTCCAATGCACCACATAATTTAAATTTCCAAAACATAATGATTATTTATACAAATTATATTATACTTGTGAAAAAAAAACTTTAGTTTTTGGATGTCATATACTTGAAAATTTAAATACATAATATAGTTTACATAAACCAATAATAATGGGGACTTTATTATTTTACACTATCTTATTAAAACAAAAAGTTTTTTCACTCTTTAAAAGACTTTTTATTAGAACTTTTAACAAATAAAAACTAGCTCTGAGAACTAAAAAAAAGCCAACTCATGCAATAATTAGTAGAATACTTACCAAGTCAGAGCTAGTCTCAAAAGGAAACAATTAAAATATAATATGATGAGAAAAAATAAAAAACAAAGTACATTCCAACCATTATTAATGGATGATTGTTTAAATATGGTGACAAATATTTGGAAGGATATTTACAGAAAAACATATGATGTACTTTTCTATTATAAAACTGATATGAACTAGCAAACTATATTAAATTTACTGCATTTCATTAGGCTTGTCACTTTTTTCAATTCTATTTTTGCACTTTAAAATTTGCCGCAATGGAACTCTATTTCAAAATAAATTTTTATTTACCATCTGACTTTTAAGTCAAAAAGTTATTTATTATACCCAATCAAACTTTGCACACAAATAGTTTAGTTATATGATAGTAAATAATACTTAATTTTTCTTTAAAACTTTGTAGGAATTATTTATATTGTCATGATATTTAGAACAGCACAACCAAACTAAAAACAAGATTATATTAAGGAACATATGTGTTGTATAGGAGCTTTTGATATATTAAATTGCAATAAAAACAAAATTTACCTTTATTATAGCTGCTAGGATTGAACCACTTCACACTTTTTAGGTGGGCAAACATCTGCAATACAATATAGTACAACTTGATGAATAGCATAAATTATAATTCAATTACATTTAGCTAAACTTTACATTATGTTTTGCTACCAATTTAAATAAAATAGTCATGTAGACCAACAATTTAGTTTGGAAACTAGGGTCAAATATTGGTTGTTTAATCAGGCTATTTAGTATTAGGTTGAAGGTTAATTCACCAGTACAAGGATTTATTTATCTTTTACTGATTTAGATATGTTCTTGGGGTTGTTTAAACAGTGTTGTTTATTCAACCCTGTACACTTCAAATACCTATATATAGAATTGTTCCCAATCATAGTTAGAAATGAGTGTCTTTAAATATTACTTTAAATCTAAAAATAACAAAATATACAACTTTTACAAACTTTGGTTAGTAGTAGAAGTGTCCATCTTCTCCAAACTAATGCTGACTTGGAAACTTTTACTTTAAAATTATAGAGTGTGATATAATAACAACATTTATTAGATCATGTTGTTTGTCAAAGGAGAAACTATACAACTATGATATGTATAATTTAAGTTTCTACAATTTGGCTGTTTACCAACCTTAGTGGTTTACCATAATTTTTTTTACTATCAGTGTTTATTATGACCAGGGCCTAAGTCATTATTGGTAAACTATAAAACTATTATTTAAAATTAAAAGAAAAAACTAAAACGCTTAATCAATGTAATAAACAATTTAAAATTTAACGAGAAAAACTAATACGTTTAATCAATGTAAACAAAGTTTTTAACTTAAAGAAAAAACTAACACGTTTAATTAATGTAAACAACAATTTAAAATTTGAAGAAAAATCCTAAGATGTTTAATCAAAGTTAACAACAATTTAAACTTACGTTATTTTTAGAAAAAAATAGTTTATCGGTTAATTGCTTAAAGTTTATTTTAATTTGCATATTTTAGCTTATTTCGTATTTTTATAGTTTATATGTTGTTTTCTAAAATAAGGCTTTAAAGAACTTTATACTTCTTTCTACTTCATTTTAAAAGAAGTCTATAATTTACCACGTTTTTTTAAAGACAAATAAGTCCTTATTTATTGGAATTTATTAAAGTTCAACGCAACAGTTGTGTTGTTTTCTTAAATTGTTTTATAAGTTGTTACGTATGTTTTATTTTTTTAATTGCATTGTAATAATAGTTACAATTATAATTATACAATAATTTATGTGTGTTGTTTAATTACAAAATAGATCATGAGAGTAAAATGGCCAAAAAATAAAAGCCAATCAAACACCAGGGCTAGATTTAACTTTAATACTTAACTGAACTATGTCGCTAAAACTAATAATGCGAAGACTAAAATATTTTTTTGTGTAATCTGAAAATTTCGTTCACCCCTAAATGAGGTTCATGTACCCTAAACGTTTCGTGCACGCGAAAAAAAATTGTGTACACTATCGTGCACCAGTTTATTTTGAAGTAATTTTGTGTGCAAACTGTAATGATTTTTTTTATAATTTACTTTGATTAGCTAATTAGTTATAAAATACATTTAGTAAACTTTATTTAGATAAATAAATTTATTAAATTTTTTTTATTGTTTTAAGACTAATTAAAACATAAAAAAAAAACTCACTGGAAAATTGTGTAATTTTTGCCGATAAAAACAACCAGCAAAAAACCGGTCTTCAGAGGACAGAAAATTTTGGAGATGTTTTGGAAATGTATTTCTCCTCATATAAACTGATGCAGAAAAGTTAGAAAGTTATATATTTAGTGAGAGAAAAATCGTTTGAATTTCTAAAATAAATTTTAAACAAACAAAGATAGCAGGCAGTTCTATAAGAAAAACTTTTTACATTGTAAGTTAATTGTTTAACTGAGTATAAAGGAGAAGACAAAAGTATTTTAAACACTTTTGTTTTTGGTATATAACAAAAAGAATTGGTGTTTATTAAGTTTGTGTTATCTAAACGACTGCGACTAAAAATAACAAGCATTAATAAAAAAATAAATATAAAATTTATTAAACAATAGTTGTAATTTATTTACTTTTTTGACAATGCTTTACGGTGAATAAACTGTCTACGGCATTTCAAATGCTTTTAAAAGTCTTAAACTTTCTTAAACTTCAAAAAAATTCAAAATTTTTTTACTTAAGCCAGTGTTCAGTACCCTTTTTAAGAAACCATCGAAAAGTTTGTGCAAATAAAAATTAAAACAATCTTTTATTAACTAAATAACTATAAATGCTCTGTATTTAGTTTATATTCAAATAAAGTTATGTTAAAGCTTAAACTTAAGGTTTAAAATTTTATAACCTTAAACTAAGTAATGAAAAGTAGATTTTCTAGGTGTGATTTAAGTTTTGATTGAAAAAAACTTTAAGTATTTTCACTGTTTCAATATTTCACGTTCCTGAAATATTTAAATAAAAAGGTACAACCATTTTTTTTTAAATCATGGTGGTTTTTAAGTTTAAAAAAAATTTCATGTTTTACTAATAGAAAAAAAAAAATATTTTAATAAAATTTTTAGGCCAAAATCACTTTAAATCTTATAGACTATTTTGTAGATTTAGAACAGGTTTTTAAATCCGCATTTGATGTTATAGTTAAAAATAATATAAGTTCAAAATAAAATTTTAACAAACTTACATAACTGCAATGGTTGAAAGCAAATAGTAAAACGTCTTTAAAAAAGAAGATTATACAAGTAAAGTTCAGTATTATAAACTTTTTAAGTGAAGTCATGTTGGAAAGAAGTCATGTTGGAATCACTATAACAACACTGATATACAGTCTGTAGTTTTGTAATAAGTAAATTAAAGTAGTTATTAAACACTTTTATTTTATAAACAATACATTATATGACAATTTTATGTAACTAAATTATTGATTAGGTTGGACACTAAAATCTTTCAAAAGTTAAATTCATGTTTAAGTATAATTGTATTTATAAAGTACTTTTTTATTTTTCTAAACAATAACCTATAAATATTTCATTGAAATTATTTCTAAAATTATTATTAATTAGACAC
This sequence comes from Thalia democratica, assembly GCF_965202585.1. Lineage (NCBI taxonomy): Eukaryota > Metazoa > Chordata > Thaliacea > Salpida > Salpidae > Thalia > Thalia democratica. The sequence goes on along the minus strand of NC_139169.1, from coordinate 23,295,917 downwards.
TGCATATTTATTTTCTATTTATTTAGTTTTTAGTTCACATTTAGATTTTATTATCTTATAACATTGTATATTAGTTTCATATTTTTGATCATTAATTTAAACTTGTGTTGTTAAATGTTTTTTCAACTGAAATTATTAAACTGAATGTAATTTCATATTAAAAATAAGTTTGAATAAAAAAAATTAAAACTCTATTAGATTAATTTTTTTGTAGAAGGTAGTTTTTCTACCTATATTATTGATGCTGTAGTTATAGTTTTTATATCAAAACAGCTCTGTATTATTAAAGTACTAAGTTATTTGGAGATATAATATCACTTTGATCATGCAAAGAAGGTTAGTTGTTTAGAATAACGTATGCCATATTTTACAATAGTTTTTAAAATACTCTGTAGATTTAAAAAGCTTTATAACGAGAAGTATCCATCAGATTTTTTTTTGTTTTGCTAGCAATAGTCATATATTTTAATTAATTTACAATTGAAGTTTTTAATTTTCAACATAAAGATTAACCATTTTTAAGAAAGCTTCAAAGAAAATATTTTAAAAACTCATCAATTTTAATAGATTGATATTTTTGAGTTTTTAGCTTGAGGCTTTCTTAAGGAACCTATTGAAGTCTAGGCTTTGCTATTTATTGTTAAGTTGTAACTTTATACTTTTTAATCAAACAATGTACAGTTTTTGATTTCTCTAAATATGTACAATTTCAAATTTAATTGGAGTCCAATAAATCAATCCAATAAACAATCCTAGTTTTAACTAATTTGTTTTTGGCAACCCCATATTAAACTTTTCTGTGTAAAATAAATATAAAAAACGTTTATTTAATACCATCTAGGACAAAATTTATACCGGATGACGTCATTAAAACTACGAATATAGTTGGTGAGGAGGAGGTTGTCCAAGGTGTTCAAATGACGCATGCGGAACTCCAGCGGGATCGAGCACCACAACAAGAAGCGGGTGGAACGTCCTTTTTCGTAACAGATCAGGTTAACAACGTATCTAGATCTTTCAAAAATAAACACGATAATGAACTTAAACAAAAACTTATAGATTTTATTAATAAAAAATTTTCAAAAGATGATTGGCATGACTTTTTGAATGTTTATAACATTATCGAAAAACAAGTATACAGTCTAGTTGATGAAAAATACAAAAGTTTCGACCGTTACGCTAAGCAAATTTTTATTGATCAATTAAACGACGATGCAAAACACCATTTAGCTAATAACTTATTTAAGGTTAAATTTAAACACAAGCGGGGAGATTCTTTTTTAATTAACTGGGAATTCAATGTAAAAAGGTTAGACTGCGCGGGGGTAATCTTACATCGCGTCAAGAAGGGTAAGGGCGAATTGTTATTTGTTTATTATAGAGATAAAAATAATAAAATTAGAATCAATTTCCCTATGGGAAAAATAGATTATAACGATAATAACAATCTAAAAAGAACTGCGGTAAGGGAACTTTTCGAGGAAACTAATTACGCTTGGCCTGAAGGAGTTAGATTAGAATTGTACCAAGATACTAGTTATTGCTTTACGGTAGATCAAAAAAACTTTAAAAAAAATCACAAATTCTATTTTTTCAAAAACTTCGAGCACGAAATTGACCATGAATTTAAGAAAGACAATGAAATTGAGGGTAGTTTATGGTTACAAGTTGATAAACTTAAAAAGTATTTTGCAAAGTCTGATGAAAAATATGATAACACATCAGGTCGTATCAATTTTATCAATGGAAGTGTTACAGTTAGGTCCTCTAGTTTAAAAAACATTAAAAATTTAAAAACTACTTTTTCTCAAGTATATTTTTCATACTCTGTTGAGAATTTTTTTTTGAGAGGTTCAGCGCTTAGAGATTGTATTTTTGATCCAAATTGCGATACAGGGCATGTTTCGCGTGACAACAGTGAATAAATTTAAGTTTCCTTCAGTTTCGCTTCTTCAGCTTAAGTTTTAGATTCAGATTCAGTTTATTTTATAAATTAATTGTGTTACTCATTTTGCAATTTTAGTTTAATCTTTTAGTTTTTGTAATCTTGTTACGTTTTCTTTTATATTTTTCGTTATATATTTGTGGTTTCATAAATTTAAATTCTAAAATTCTAATTCATTTATAATTTCAAAACTTAAATACAAAGAAGTTAAATTATTTTTTTCTTGATATGATTAGATTTAAGTTGGTTAAGACGTTTCGTAGCATAATGAGTTGTAAAACCACTTAAAATGACAAAATTGCATAAATGATATATAGAAAAATATAAAAAGTTACTGTTATATTAACGATCTAATTTAATAAAAAAAATTACTTCTTACAATTTAAATTCTTTAGGTTACATATTTTTAATCTAAGATTAAAGGGCATAAAAATACTACATAACTAAATTTAAGATAATAAATGAACTAATTACGTATACTATACTGCCGGGTAATGTTGTTACTACCTGTAATCTAGCTATAGGAGGCTTAGTATGGTGGATGATATTGGTGCTTTAGTAGATGATCGACTAAGACATATCAAACCCATTATAATAAAACAACATTAAAAAACTAAAAAAGCAAATGATATTAATAAAAAGAAAAAAAGCAATATAAAAGAAAATAACAAACAAAAAGCAATAAAAACAAAGCAAAAATAAAAAAGAAAAAAAAAACGCAAACAAAAAAAAAATAAAAAAAGCAAAAAATAAAAGCAAAAAAAAAAAAACTGAAAACAAACGTAAACAAAAAAAAAAAAAAGAGAATAGAAAAATACAAAAGTAATAGAAAAAAATGTTGTTTTAACGTTAATATAAAAAGTACGTTATTTGTTTATTTATTGTAATGTTTAACCATAATTTTTATGCCCTAAATACCGTATAGCTTGAAGCCTTTTGAATGCTCAAGCTAATTAACTGCAAATGCAACCTAAAGAATTTAATTTGTATGTAAATAATTTATAAAGTCTAACTGTACGTTTAAAAATATATTGCAAGTTATTCACCTTTTCTGAATTTGTCATTTTCTTGTGATTTGAATTTTCACTAAGCGCCGAAACGTAGTGACCTCCTATGAGACAATTAAAAAAAAATTTGATGTAATTTTCCATACGATTTGCCAAATCGTTATTTTTTTCAGATTTTTAAAAAAATAATTCTTTAAAAGACAATGTGGCCTATATGACCGGGGAAACCCGGTGAACCCCCGCCACACGAAACAAAAAGGGGGTAACCCGCACCACGGCGCTGGCTTCACCGTAGCGGTGCGGTCCAGTAGCTGTTTTGTGGTGCGATTGCCTGACGGATGAGAAAAATTGAAACAATTTGATTTGCCTGTTGCAATCAAAGTTCAACGTCAGGAAATTGCACCTCAAAACAGTGAAGCTAACAGCGCCATCTTTTTTAATTTTAGACAAAGTTAATTGTTGATGTTTGTGTCATATAATGTTCATCTAAGATATTGATAGAAACGCTTTTATAAACGATTTATGATAATTTTGTGAACTATTGAAAAATACTTTTTTTTTTTGTCTAGTAGGTAACATTGATTCTAAAGTTTTTGAATTGCTTATATTTATGTTAATATAGTTTTTATGCAACAACTAGCAATATATATGTACCACTTTTAATTTGTTAAACTTCATTTCATGTTTAATAAAAACTTAATAAAAAAGTTTAATCTTTAAAAGCTGAAGTTTAATCATTTTTTACACATTGATCAGGGTTTCAAGTTTTTTCAGGCTGCTTTTAAGGTTTAAAAAAAGATTTGAATTTTTTTAACAAGGAGAAAATGTAATTTGTATATACATGTCAAAACAAACTTCTTGTTAGTATAATTACATTTATTGGTTAAAAAAATATTTTAAACACATCTATGTATTTGCTATTTAGAATTCCCATCAATTTTTTGAACAGCTAACTTTATTCACAGCAAAACTTCAAAGTAGATATAAAAAGAGTTTTGAAAAAGAACAATAAGAAAATAGTGGGCAAACTCTAAAAATTTAAAAAGAAAATAGAAACACTAACAGGTGAGAAATTTTGTGTTTTATTAATTTTAGATAATATAAGTCGGTGTAATTTGTGTCGATAATCTATGTTATTCTTACAGATGCCTTTATTAATGATGTGTAATATTTGTCTAAAATATTTCAACAAGTTATCGTTTTTTTCTATTAGATAATAATAGATCAAAAGTTTTTTAATTGATAATAATTATGTAAAAGCATAGTTTTTTCAATTTTTATACAACTTTATACAAATTATATATATATGCTACTTTTAGTTTTTTAACTCATTTTAGTGTTAAAAAACAACCAAAATAAGAAGTTTGATAATATTTAAAAGCTGAAGCTAAAGTAAAATATAAATTATATAGCACTTTTAAATGTTCTATTTATAATAAATTAGGTATACTATCAAAATCCACCCGCGTTCAAAATCCACCCAATTTTTAATTTTATTTCCTGTATTTATTATTTTATTTTATATACTTTTTGCTTTTTTTCATCAATTTTTTTATTTGTTTTTGACTATCACTGTTACCCCTAACCCTTACTTTCGATTGCTAAGCGGTTCCCGAATTTGACTGGGTGGATTTTGATCGCGGGTGGATTTTGCATGTGTTCCATAAATTTGTACTATTATTACGTCATAAGAGCCGGAGATAGCTTTTTAAACACAATTAAGTATACCCCATCGTGAGCATGAGTAGCTCAGTCGGTAGAGCGTTGGACTTTTAATTTAACGATCAGGGGTTCAAGTCCCGTGCTAGACTTTATATACTTTAAAACAGCCTAATAATTTAAAAAAGAAGATAAAATATAGTTAAAATACATCATAAAATAAGTTTCTTGATTTATAAACACCTTTATGGGTTTAAAAAACACTTGTTTTAAAAAATGATGTGCATATAAAATACATTAAAAATACTGTATGTTTACTTACCCTTTTGTTATCATTCACATCACTAGTTTTTATTTATATGACAAACAATTTTTTCCGAAATTGCTTATAACTGTTTCAGTTCTTATTTCATCAATTGTCAAAGCTAAAACATATTTAAGTTTATTGAGTGAACAAATTTTTCATGATATATGTTATGACATTTAAAACAAAAGTTATCAAGTTAGTCAATTTTTAAAAAATGTGAATGAACAAGTGTTTTAAGTTATAAATTTTTAATTATTTTCTCTATAATTGCAACAATATGAAAAATCGACAAAAAAAAATCACATTTTTGATATGTTTACGGATTAAGTACATACCTTTTAACAAATAGCTTTGTACCGCGTGAGCGGTAATTGTCTCTTTTTTTGAAAAAAACTTTTGGTAAAACATTATTTTTCCTGAAATCTTAAGCTTATGCTTTTTTAATTGTTCTAAATTGCCAAAATACTTAAAGCTTTTAAGGTTAAGGTTAATGTCCAAAGAAAAAATAGTTTATACTAAAAGTGTTTTGTAACAAGGTCTGAATTTTTAAGCCCTGACTTATTGGTTTCAGTCCTTTTTTTGGCCTGCTTATATCTGCCTCTCTCGTACTTTATAATCACAATATACAAAACCAAATCCATTGGATTCAGATTTTTTGGGCGCTTTGATGTCAGTACTTAAGTTTTCAAGTTTGAATATATATCAAAAAAGACAATTCAATTTAAAAGTCTAGTTAAGGATTATTAATATCAAATAGCAGCCTCAGATTTGGTTTGATATATTTGTAGTTTTAGAATCAACTGTTAAAAGAAAACCGAAAAAAAAACACCATAACAACTCAAAATGGTTTTATTCACTTTGAGTTACCAAAAAGTTTAAACAAGAATTATACTTTTATTATTACAAATAAAAGTTGTGCACAATTTAAAGAAAGTTTTATGGTGGCATTATTTGTTTTTAAAATAAAACACTGTAAATTTAAAAACAATGCTTAGACTAGTAAAATAAAATTTACATAAAAGATCAAAAAAAATTCAGCTATCAAAAGGTATAAGTTTTGAAGTTTCTAACAAAGGGAAAATTTGCATAAACATTAGGCGGGCTTATATGACCGCGCATAAACTAAATTATGTTTTTATTTGTGACGTAAACAATCAAATAAGATTTTAGAAGAATATTAATTTTTCATTTGAATCATTTCTCTAGAAAACCTTGTGTTGTAAGTACATCTAGTTAACAGTATATTTTTTTTTGTTGACAATTTTTTCTTGTTCTTTTTTTACAATGCATGAATTATTATGAATTAATATGAAAACATCAATGAGCTAGTACATGTTGCAAGCTTTAGATGATATACGATCAACTTCTTTAAACAAATAATTTTGTCTGTTGAACATATGTGTTTTATCAACATCTTTTGATAAACAACTCTTTACTTTTTTCTGTTGAAATTTCAATCAGTTACATGTTTTTTTCTTCTTGTTGTAACTGTAACTACTTAGGTAGAAACTTATTTTTAAGTTCGGAGTTATGACTTCTTAGTATCAATATTTCTATTGAAACTTATGAAGCAATAATGTTATAAAACAGTTAAATTATTTTCACAGTTTCAAGCAATTTAACAGTAGTAAAGTTTGAATTCTTTGTTTCAATCTTACAAAATACTTTCTAATTGTAATAAATTAACATCTTTGGACAAATAACTGTTTACTTTTGTGTGATGAAAATTTAAACAGTTACAAGTTGTGTTCTTCTATTGTAACTGTAACTATAGAGGTACAAACTTATTTTAAGCTTTTAGTTATTATTTATTACTATCAATATTTCTATTTAAACATGTAAAACAATAGCGTTAAAAAATACTTGAAATAATTTCAAAGTTTCAAGCAATCACAAGCATTAAAGTTTCAAGCAACTACAAGTTGAACTATTTGATTTCTTTGTTTCCACCTTAGATAACTGTTATATATAGATATTTTCCAACTGTTACAAATTAACTCTTTTGAACTTACAATTGTTTCTAATTTTGAGATTGTATTTGCATATTTTTAGATGATTGCTTTATGCCTAGGTAGCTATTTTGAAATCCACTGTCTTTTTGCTTTAATTCTATATGATTTCTCTCATGAATACTTTATATTCAAGTATAGCTAGTTCAGGCTGTTTTAAGCATTTAAGAGTATAAATTAAACATAAGTATGACTTGATCAATTGTACTTTTGTTCAGTTTATATTGTTACTTGCTATTCATGTTAGATAAGAGATCGGTTTTAGTCAGTTAAAGTGAATTTTTAAAAATTGTTTACTATAATAATATTTTCACAATTTACGTGTGGTGGTAGGCATATGTATAAAAAAACAATTTAAAAACAATCTGTTTAATCAAATTAAGTCAACGAGTTTGCTATTCTTTTGCAATTTATTTATTACTACACTTTTAGGAACTGACCAAAAACCGGTGTTCTATCTAATTTGACTATTTATAACATGATGGCTAATAAAAAAGACTCGATTAAAAACTGTTGAAAATGTTCTATTTTTCTTTTTTTGTTAACTTTGAAAATTATTTTTGGAGTGTAGAATTATCAAAATTTTTGGGAAATTCCTTAATGTGAAAGTATAAAATATAATAAAGGGTAGCGAACCAATTTCAAAATATCGACAAAGTCCTACGCTGGCGGACACCTTCGGTGTCCTGGCTCCGGACTTTGTCGATATTTTGAAATTGGTTCTTAGGGCGTCGTCGTAATGCTTACGCCGGTTGAATAAGTTTTCTCTTTGATACAGGAACTCTAAATAACCACATTTATAATAAAGTCGAAATTTTTGTTTTAGATCAGTAAAATTGGCTTATATTTATTATAAGGAAAACAGGGTTTAGCTTGGTATAGTTTTTAAGTGCAACTAGACCAGAAGATTATTATATATGTTACAAGAAGTGTATTTTACACGATAACCACACACCCGGCTATAGAGAAAAATAGTATTTGTGCAACATATAAATTTATATATAGATCTAAAAATAAGTTGCCAAATATTATACTAGTAACAAGGCAACTAGTATGAAAATATATTCATTTTTTTACAAATGAAAAATTTTGAAACTTTCAATTAACAACTTTACTAAGCGATAAGCAGCCTAGGATTATGACGGTGATAATACATTTAGTTTCTTTTAATATTCAGGTAGGGATTTAAAACAATTTATTAAAGACATACTCATAGTCGTTAAGTTGAATTATACTATCCTTATATAAACTTGTACTAAACTTAACTGTATCTAACTGGTGTACGAATTGAACGGCTCTTTAAACCAATTATTTTATGCGCTTTATGTTTTCATTAAAAAAACTGTTATTGGGCTTAAACTCAAGACATTATAACAACTAAATAAAGGAAAGTTACTAAATAATAGATCTATCAAATATTAAAACTTTTTTCACTACACCCAAGCATTAATTTTCTGTCTTAATCTATTTAATTATGACAAAGTAAACACAATTTAAATGCAAAAAGTTTATTCAAATGTTTATATAAATAAGTTATCTGATCCGCACTGATTCTGTTTCTGATTCTTTTCATCGTTCCGTCTCCGGCTGTGATCTCATTCTGTTTGAAAAAAATATTTAGCTTTTACTAACAAACTTATCTACTAACGCTACACTTCATTCACATTTTAATCATGCAGTTTATCATTAACTATTTAAACATTGCCTTTAATCTATTAATCATTTGAGCATATCTCAGGGTTGTCAAAAATTTTTTCATGTTTTGAAAATACAATTTTTTTTTTCCACCTTGAGTATGACATAAATTTCAAGGTAAGGAATTCGTTAAATTTAATAACGTTAATGAGGAGATACTGTAATGCTACTTTGAATGTGGTTTATAAAAATTTAAGTGATGATGTCAAATAAAAACTATTGTATAACAAAGACTTCAGAAATTCATTGTTTTTTCGTAAGAATTGATGATAAAAATTCCAGTAATTTTTGTTCAATTTCTAGATGGTTTTTAGCTAACCCTGATAGATGTGTTTCGCAATAGTTATGTGATCAAAATGGATATTTGTTTAATTTAAAATAATAAAACCGAGCTTTTTAAAATTAGCATAAAATTGAGCATCAAACAATTATGGACTTTATTTTGTTCTGTTTATGGTTTGGCAATAAAATACCTAAGAAACTGGTACAAAATGGTTACTTTACAGTAATAAAATACAATAAAAATGTTCAAAGTTTGTTAAATTAGTTACTAAGAAGTAGGTCAATAGTGATATATATTTAAGGTAAACTTTGAAAACGCTTCCTAAAATACATATGTTCAAAAGATAATCAAGGAAGTTGTTACAAAATGTATTATTACACGACTTTATAACAACATTTCAGAAAACAATTCACAAGCAAGATGACCACTTTATTTAGATAATATATCATCATGTTTGTATTACTTTTTTTTAAAATCGATCAACTTTATTATTGACTAGCATTAGTTAACTAAATAGGACTATTTATTATCCTCAGAACTTGTAAAACTAAGAGATTTATGTTTTTAAATTTGTGTTAAGGTGTTTTATAAACTACTTGTTATTACAACATGGCTTCTTGTTTGGTAAACTTATTCACTATAAGTTCAAAAACAATTACAAGTTCAAACGAATGATTTTAAAACATACTATGTAGAAATTACCTTGCGGATGATGCATTCAAAGTGGGAAGAGGAATTGACTCGTAAAGGCCAATCACTCTGGGGATCTGTCTACTGACCTTCACTCAAAGAGAGAGCTTCATGGAAATCCTGTTTAAAAGATTCAATTTAAAAATATTCTTACTATCAGATGTAAGCCCTAATACATAAACCTATCATTTACTTTTATCTGATGACTAATATTTTTATTACTTTCAGCGCTTTAATTCATATATTAAAAAAATAGGAAAAAATGTTTTATAAATTCGTAGTAATGAGTCTAATTTGGGGTGAAAGGTATGATTTTTAACTGCAACAAACTGGTTTGTTTTGGTTTGAATAATTAAATATTTACTTTAAAAACTTAAGTTACTCTACAAAAAATACAAATAATGTGTAAACTTAATCTTGGCATATACCTCTCTTAAAACTTATTTCATAAATTTAAACAACTTTAAAAAATTATAAAGAGATAAAGTATACACATCAACTTGATCCAATAACACGTAACTATAGTGGTAGGATGGAGCTGATTTTCATTTCTACTGATACTGACGTCGTTCAAAGGACGCATACAAATTTTCATCAACAATAATCGAGTTACTTTGCTGAAATCGTGTTCCAATTTTATTTTTACAATTTCCACTGTGAGGAGTTTTTTATCTTAACTTATACCAGGTGAAGGCATTGGAAATAAAGTTAAATATTTTTGTAAATTTCTAGGAAAATTTTGGAATTTTTTTCTGACTTCAAAGGACTTTTAATTAATTTTTACCGTTTGAAGGCTTTGGAAAACAAGGAATTTTGTAAAATTAAAATGACATAATCTGACTTTTTTTTTAATTTTATCAAATTTCCTGCCTTTTCCTGACTTTTTTAAAACCCCCCATTTTTTCCTGATTTTTTTCTTTTTTTTTAATTTCTCCTGACTTTTCCTGATTTCCTGACTTTTCCTGACCGAGTGGCAACCCTGATGCTAGATTAAAAAAAAAATTCATTTTGCTTTTTAATTTTAGTGGCAAACTTGCTAATATTTTAGGAAACAATAATTTTTTAGTGGTAAGTTGTCATCAAGCTTATTTATAATATTTTGTATAAAATTGTGGATGGGTAAAAATAATCAAGTATGGTCTTCTATTTAATTTAATCATAGGCTTTTGTTGATTTCTATTATTTTAAAATTAAAAACGTTGAGTTTAAGAAAAACATTGGAATACAAATAAGTTTTCTTTTGGCCAAACTTTAACATTTAAAACCATCACAATACTCAAAGTGATGTACTAACAAAGTGAGCAAATCTAACTTTGTTGTAACAATATTTTAAATATTTAATTAATTATTTAATAAATTAGTTCGCATCCTAAAAAACATTCTTAGCTTATGTTCATTAGTCTTTAAAACAAGTTTAAAGTTTTTTTGTTAAATTTTACTTTTTACTTGTAATGACCACACTAATTTTTATGTTAAATGAAAAATGATAATGATAAATATACTTAATATTAACAATAATGATAATTTTTACTTGCAATTATTTGAACATTCTGTTGAGTTAAAAGCAATACTAGATTCTATTCCAGTTATTAGGTCAAAAATGAACATTAATTATAAACTACATCACTTATAAACATCACTGAATGAGTTTAATTCAATTTAGATAACATTGTCACCTTTACTTTCTCTAAATTTAACTTTTTATGATTTATTGTAGCTATTAGTACAAAAGCAAGAACTATAACATATTTACCTTGTTACTGCCCTAAGTGAGCAGTTAGAGACCTTCCTGGGTTGAGGTCCAGTTGTTGTGTGCTTACAGATGATTCATGTGCATCATTGCTCAAAATTTCCTCAAGACCCTTGCACATTCTAAAGTTGTAAAAACCTGTCAACACATATAAAATGTAGAAAAAATAACAAGTTATAATCAACACTTGTAACCTTAAAACTTTAATTTGTAAATTACTTATATAAACATAAAAGGTGTTAAAGCAATAAAAGAGACAAACAATTTTGTTTTTTTTTAATACTACGGCTTATCTATGACAGGCTTTTGAAGCAGTGAAGCCAATCTAATCTGAGTGACTTAAAACTTATCAATTAGCCTTATGTTAAATTAAAAACAATAAATAGTGAAAAAATTATGTTAGTCAAGTAGTAATATTTAATTACTCAAGAAAAATAAAGACTTGTTATACTGAAGTACACAAAAAAATACCAAATGTATTAACATGGTATTAATACCAGTCTGGATATTTCTTAAAATATTTCCAATGCACCACATAATTTAAATTTCCAAAACATAATGATTATTTATACAAATTATATTATACTTGTGAAAAAAAAACTTTAGTTTTTGGATGTCATATACTTGAAAATTTAAATACATAATATAGTTTACATAAACCAATAATAATGGGGACTTTATTATTTTACACTATCTTATTAAAACAAAAAGTTTTTTCACTCTTTAAAAGACTTTTTATTAGAACTTTTAACAAATAAAAACTAGCTCTGAGAACTAAAAAAAAGCCAACTCATGCAATAATTAGTAGAATACTTACCAAGTCAGAGCTAGTCTCAAAAGGAAACAATTAAAATATAATATGATGAGAAAAAATAAAAAACAAAGTACATTCCAACCATTATTAATGGATGATTGTTTAAATATGGTGACAAATATTTGGAAGGATATTTACAGAAAAACATATGATGTACTTTTCTATTATAAAACTGATATGAACTAGCAAACTATATTAAATTTACTGCATTTCATTAGGCTTGTCACTTTTTTCAATTCTATTTTTGCACTTTAAAATTTGCCGCAATGGAACTCTATTTCAAAATAAATTTTTATTTACCATCTGACTTTTAAGTCAAAAAGTTATTTATTATACCCAATCAAACTTTGCACACAAATAGTTTAGTTATATGATAGTAAATAATACTTAATTTTTCTTTAAAACTTTGTAGGAATTATTTATATTGTCATGATATTTAGAACAGCACAACCAAACTAAAAACAAGATTATATTAAGGAACATATGTGTTGTATAGGAGCTTTTGATATATTAAATTGCAATAAAAACAAAATTTACCTTTATTATAGCTGCTAGGATTGAACCACTTCACACTTTTTAGGTGGGCAAACATCTGCAATACAATATAGTACAACTTGATGAATAGCATAAATTATAATTCAATTACATTTAGCTAAACTTTACATTATGTTTTGCTACCAATTTAAATAAAATAGTCATGTAGACCAACAATTTAGTTTGGAAACTAGGGTCAAATATTGGTTGTTTAATCAGGCTATTTAGTATTAGGTTGAAGGTTAATTCACCAGTACAAGGATTTATTTATCTTTTACTGATTTAGATATGTTCTTGGGGTTGTTTAAACAGTGTTGTTTATTCAACCCTGTACACTTCAAATACCTATATATAGAATTGTTCCCAATCATAGTTAGAAATGAGTGTCTTTAAATATTACTTTAAATCTAAAAATAACAAAATATACAACTTTTACAAACTTTGGTTAGTAGTAGAAGTGTCCATCTTCTCCAAACTAATGCTGACTTGGAAACTTTTACTTTAAAATTATAGAGTGTGATATAATAACAACATTTATTAGATCATGTTGTTTGTCAAAGGAGAAACTATACAACTATGATATGTTTAATTTAAGTTTCTACAATTTGGCTGTTTACCAACCTTAGTGGTTTACCATAATTTTTTTTACTATCAGTGTTTATTATGACCAGGGCCTAGGTCATTATTGGTAAACTATAAAACTATTATTTAAAATTAAAAGAAAAAACTAAAACGCTTAATCAATGTAATAAACAATTTAAAATTTAACGAGAAAAACTAATACGTTTAATCAATGTAAACAAAGTTTTTAACTTAAAGAAAAAACTAACACGTTTAATTAATGTAAACAACAATTTAAAATTTGAAGAAAAATCCTAAGATGTTTAATCAAAGTTAACAACAATTTAAACTTACGTTATTTTTAGAAAAAAATAGTTTATCGGTTAATTGCTTAAAGTTTATTTTAATTTGCATATTTTAGCTTATTTCGTATTTTTATAGTTTATATGTTGTTTTCTAAAATAAGGCTTTAAAGAACTTTATACTTCTTTCTACTTCATTTTAAAAGAAGTCTATAATTTACCACGTTTTTTTAAAGACAAATAAGTCCTTATTTATTGGAATTTATTAAAGTTCAACGCAACAGTTGTGTTGTTTTCTTAAATTGTTTTATAAGTTGTTACGTATGTTTTATTTTTTTAATTGCATTGTAATAATAGTTACAATTATAATTATACAATAATTTATGTGTGTTGTTTAATTACAAAATAGATCATGAGAGTAAAATGGCCAAAAAATAAAAGCCAATCAAACACCAGGGCTAGATTTAACTTTAATACTTAACTGAACTATGTCGCTAAAACTAATAATGCGAAGACTAAAATATTTTTTTGTGTAATCTGAAAATTTCGTTCACCCCTAAATGAGGTTCATGTACCCTAAACGTTTCGTGCACGCGAAAAAAAATTGTGTACACTATCGTGCACCAGTTTATTTTGAAGTAATTTTGTGTGCAAACTGTAATGATTTTTTTTATAATTTACTTTGATTAGCTAATTAGTTATAAAATACATTTAGTAAACTTTATTTAGATAAATAAATTTATTAAATTTTATTTATTGTTTTAAGACTAATTAAAACATAAAAAAAAAACTCACTGGAAAATTGTGTAATTTTTGCCGATAAAAACAACCAGCAAAAAACCGGTCTTCAGAGGACAGAAAATTTTGGAGATGTTTTGGAAATGTATTTCTCCTCATATAAACTGATGCAGAAAAGTTAGAAAGTTATATATTTAGTGAGAGAAAAATCGTTTGAATTTCTAAAATAAATTTTAAACAAACAAAGATAGCAGGCAGTTCTATAAGAAAAACTTTTTACATTGTAAGTTAATTGTTTAACTGAGTATAAAGGAGAAGACAAAAGTATTTTAAACACTTTTGTTTTTGGTATATAACAAAAAGAATTGGTGTTTATTAAGTTTGTGTTATCTAAACGACTGCGACTAAAAATAACAAGCATTAATAAAAAAATAAATATAAAATTTATTAAACAATAGTTGTAATTTATTTACTTTTTTGACAATGCTTTACGGTGAATAAACTGTCTACGGCATTTCAAATGCTTTTAAAAGTCTTAAACTTTCTTAAACTTCAAAAAAATTCAAAATTTTTTTACTTAAGCCAGTGTTCAGTACCCTTTTTAAGAAACCATCGAAAAGTTTGTGCAAATAAAAATTAAAACAATCTTTTATTAACTAAATAACTATAAATGCTCTGTATTTAGTTTATATTCAAATAAAGTTATGTTAAAGCTTAAACTTAAGGTTTAAAATTTTATAACCTTAAACTAAGTAATGAAAAGTAGATTTTCTAGGTGTGATTTAAGTTTTGATTGAAAAAAACTTTAAGTATTTTCACTGTTTCAATATTTCACGTTCCTGAAATATTTAAATAAAAAGGTACAACCATTTTTTTTTAAATCATGGTGGTTTTTAAGTTTAAAAAAAATTTCATGTTTTACTAATAGAAAAAAAAAAATATTTTAATAAAATTTTTAGGCCAAAATCACTTTAAATCTTATAGACTATTTTGTAGATTTAGAACAGGTTTTTAAATCCGCATTTGATGTTATAGTTAAAAATAATATAAGTTCAAAATAAAATTTTAACAAACTTACATAACTGCAATGGTTGAAAGCAAATAGTAAAACGTCTTTAAAAAAGAAGATTATACAAGTAAAGTTCAGTATTATAAACTTTTTAAGTGAAGTCATGTTGGAAAGAAGTCATGTTGGAATCACTATAACAACACTGATATACAGTCTGTAGTTTTGTAATAAGTAAATTAAAGTAGTTATTAAACACTTTTATTTTATAAACAATACATTATATGACAATTTTATGTAACTAAATTATTGATTAGGTTGAACACTAAAATCTTTCAAAAGTTAAATTCATGTTTAAGTATAATTGTATTTATAAAGTACTTTTTTATTTTTCTAAACAATAACCTATAAATATTTCATTGAAATTATTTCTAAAATTATTATTAATTAGACACTGCATATTTATTTTCTATTTATTTAGTTTTTAGTTCACATTTAGATTTTATTATCTTATAACATTGTATATTAGTTTCATATTTTTGATCATTAATTTAAACTTGTGTTGTTAAATGTTTTTTCAACTGAAATTATTAAACTGAATGTAATTTCATATTAAAAATAAGTTTGAATAAAAAAAATTAAAACTCTATTAGATTAATTTTTTTGTAGAAGGTAGTTTTTCTACCTATATTATTGATGCTGTAGTTATAGTTTTTATATCAAAACAGCTCTGTATTATTAAAGTACTAAGTTATTTGGAGATATAATATCACTTTGATCATGCAAAGAAGGTTAGTTGTTTAGAATAACGTATGCCATATTTTACAATAGTTTTTAAAATACTCTGTAGATTTAAAAAGCTTTATAACGAGAAGTATCCATCAGATTTTTTTTTGTTTTGCTAGCAATAGTCATATATTTTAATTAATTTACAATTGAAGTTTTTAATTTTCAACATAAAGATTAACCATTTTTAAGAAAGCTTCAAAGAAAATATTTTAAAAACTCATCAATTTTAATAGATTGATATTTTTGAGTTTTTAGCTTGAGGCTTTCTTAAGGAACCTATTGAAGTCTAGGCTTTGCTATTTATTGTTAAGTTGTAACTTTATACTTTTTAATCAAACAATGTACAGTTTTTGATTTCTCTAAATATGTACAATTTCAAATTTAATTGGAGTCCAATAAATCAATCCAATAAACAATCCTAGTTTTAACTAATTTGTTTTTGGCAACCCCATATTAAACTTTTCTGTGTAAAATAAATATAAAAAACGTTTATTTAATACCATCTAGGACAAAATTTATACCGGATGACGTCATTAAAACTACGAATATAGTTGGTGAGGAGGAGGTTGTCCAAGGTGTTCAAATGACGCATGCGGAACTCCAGCGGGATCGAGCACCACAACAAGAAGCGGGTGGAACGTCCTTTTTCGTAACAGATCAGGTTAACAACGTATCTAGATCTTTCAAAAATAAACACGATAATGAACTTAAACAAAAACTTATAGATTTTATTAATAAAAAATTTTCAAAAGATGATTGGCATGACTTTTTGAATGTTTATAACATTATCGAAAAACAAGTATACAGTCTAGTTGATGAAAAATACAAAAGTTTCGACCGTTACGCTAAGCAAATTTTTATTGATCAATTAAACGACGATGCAAAACACCATTTAGCTAATAACTTATTTAAGGTTAAATTTAAACACAAGCGGGGAGATTCTTTTTTAATTAACTGGGAATTCAATGTAAAAAGGTTAGACTGCGCGGGGGTAATCTTACATCGCGTCAAGAAGGGTAAGGGCGAATTGTTATTTGTTTATTATAGAGATAAAAATAATAAAATTAGAATCAATTTCCCTATGGGAAAAATAGATTATAACGATAATAACAATCTAAAAAGAACTGCGGTAAGGGAACTTTTCGAGGAAACTAATTACGCTTGGCCTGAAGGAGTTAGATTAGAATTGTACCAAGATACTAGTTATTGCTTTACGGTAGATCAAAAAAACTTTAAAAAAAATCACAAATTCTATTTTTTCAAAAACTTCGAGCACGAAATTGACCATGAATTTAAGAAAGACAATGAAATTGAGGGTAGTTTATGGTTACAAGTTGATAAACTTAAAAAGTATTTTGCAAAGTCTGATGAAAAATATGATAACACATCAGGTCGTATCAATTTTATCAATGGAAGTGTTACAGTTAGGTCCTCTAGTTTAAAAAACATTAAAAATTTAAAAACTACTTTTTCTCAAGTATATTTTTCATACTCTGTTGAGAATTTTTTTTTGAGAGGTTCAGCGCTTAGAGATTGTATTTTTGATCCAAATTGCGATACAGGGCATGTTTCGCGTGACAACAGTGAATAAATTTAAGTTTCCTTCAGTTTCGCTTCTTCAGCTTAAGTTTTAGATTCAGATTCAGTTTATTTTATAAATTAATTGTGTTACTCATTTTGCAATTTTAGTTTAATCTTTTAGTTTTTGTAATCTTGTTACGTTTTCTTTTATATTTTTCGTTATATATTTGTGGTTTCATAAATTTAAATTCTAAAATTCTAATTCATTTATAATTTCAAAACTTAAATACAAAGAAGTTAAATTATTTTTTTCTTGATATGATTAGATTTAAGTTGGTTAAGACGTTTCGTAGCATAATGAGTTGTAAAACCACTTAAAATGACAAAATTGCATAAATGATATATAGAAAAATATAAAAAGTTACTGTTATATTAACGATCTAATTTAATAAAAAAAATTACTTCTTACAATTTAAATTCTTTAGGTTACATATTTTTAATCTAAGATTAAAGGGCATAAAAATACTACATAACTAAATTTAAGATAATAAATGAACTAATTACGTATACTATACTGCCGGGTAATGTTGTTACTACCTGTAATCTAGCTATAGGAGGCTTAGTATGGTGGATGATATTGGTGCTTTAGTAGATGATCGACTAAGACATATCAAACCCATTATAATAAAACAACATTAAAAAACTAAAAAAGCAAATGATATTAATAAAAAGAAAAAAAGCAATATAAAAGAAAATAACAAACAAAAAGCAATAAAAACAAAGCAAAAATAAAAAAGAAAAAAAAAACGCAAACAAAAAAAAAATAAAAAAAGCAAAAAATAAAAGCAAAAAAAAAAAAACTGAAAACAAACGTAAACAAAAAAAAAAAAAAGAGAATAGAAAAATACAAAAGTAATAGAAAAAAATGTTGTTTTAACGTTAATATAAAAAGTACGTTATTTGTTTATTTATTGTAATATTTAACCATAATTTTTATGCCCTAAATACCGTATAGCTTGAAGCCTTTTGAATGCTCAAGCTAATTAACTGCAAATGCAACCTAAAGAATTTAATTTGTATGTAAATAATTTATAAAGTCTAACTGTACGTTTAAAAATATATTGCAAGTTATTCACCTTTTCTGAATTTGTCATTTTCTTGTGATTTGAATTTTCACTAAGCGCCGAAACGTAGTGACCTCCTATGAGACAATTAAAAAAAAATTTGATGTAATTTTCCATACGATTTGCCAAATCGTTATTTTTTTCAGATTTTTAAAAAAATAATTCTTTAAAAGACAATGTGGCCTATATGACCGGGGAAACCCGGTGAACCCCCGCCACACGAAACAAAAAGGGGGTAACCCGCACCACGGCGCTGGCTTCACCGTAGCGGTGCGGTCCAGTAGCTGTTTTGTGGTGCGATTGCCTGACGGATGAGAAAAATTGAAACAATTTGATTTGCCTGTTGCAATCAAAGTTCAACGTCAGGAAATTGCACCTCAAAACAGTGAAGCTAACAGCGCCATCTTTTTTAATTTTAGACAAAGTTAATTGTTGATGTTTGTGTCATATAATGTTCATCTAAGATATTGATAGAAACGCTTTTATAAACGATTTATGATAATTTTGTGAACTATTGAAAAATACTTTTTTTTTTTGTCTAGTAGGTAACATTGATTCTAAAGTTTTTGAATTGCTTATATTTATGTTAATATAGTTTTTATGCAACAACTAGCAATATATATGTACCACTTTTAATTTGTTAAACTTCATTTCATGTTTAATAAAAACTTAATAAAAAAGTTTAATCTTTAAAAGCTGAAGTTTAATCATTTTTTACAATTGATCAGGGTTTCAAGTTTTTTCAGGCTGCTTTTAAGGTTTAAAAAAAGATTTGAATTTTTTTAACAAGGAGAAAATGTAATTTGTATATACATGTCAAAACAAACTTCTTGTTAGTATAATTACATTTATTGGTTAAAAAAATATTTTAAACACATCTATGTATTTGCTATTTAGAATTCCCATCAATTTTTTGAACAGCTAACTTTATTCACAGCAAAACTTCAAAGTAGATATAAAAAGAGTTTTGAAAAAGAACAATAAGAAAATAGTGGGCAAACTCTAAAAATTTAAAAAGAAAATAGAAACACTAACAGGTGAGAAATTTTGTGTTTTATTAATTTTAGATAATATAAGTCGTTGTAATTTGTGTCGATAATCTATGTTATTCTTACAGATGCCTTTATTAATGATGTGTAATATTTGTCTAAAATATTTCAACAAGTTATCGTTTTTTTCTATTAGATAATAATAGATCAAAAGTTTTTTAATTGATAATAATTATGTAAAAGCATAGTTTTTTCAATTTTTATACAACTTTATACAAATTATATATATATGCTACTTTTAGTTTTTTAACTCATTTTAGTGTTAAAAAACAACCAAAATAAGAAGTTTGATAATATTTAAAAGCTGAAGCTAAAGTAAAATATAAATTATATAGCACTTTTAAATGTTCTATTTATAATAAATTAGGTATACTATCAAAATCCACCCGCGTTCAAAATCCACCCAATTTTTAATTTTATTTCCTGTATTTATTATTTTATTTTATATACTTTTTGCTTTTTTTCATCAATTTTTTTATTTGTTTTTGACTATCACTGTTACCCCTAACCCTTACTTTCGATTGCTAAGCGGTTCCCGAATTTGACTGGGTGGATTTTGATCGCGGGTGGATTTTGCATGTGTTCCATAAATTTGTACTATTATTACGTCATAAGAGCCGGAGATAGCTTTTTAAACACAATTAAGTATACCCCATCGTGAGCATGAGTAGCTCAGTCGGTAGAGCGTTGGACTTTTAATTTAACGATCAGGGGTTCAAGTCCCGTGCTAGACTTTATATACTTTAAAACAGCCTAATAATTTAAAAAAGAAGATAAAATATAGTTAAAATACATCATAAAATAAGTTTCTTGATTTATAAACACCTTTATGGGTTTAAAAAACACTTGTTTTAAAAAATGATGTGCATATAAAATACATTAAAAATACTGTATGTTTACTTACCCTTTTGTTATCATTCACATCACTAGTTTTTATTTATATGACAAACAATTTTTTCCGAAATTGCTTATAACTGTTTCAGTTCTTATTTCATCAATTGTCAAAGCTAAAACATATTTAAGTTTATTGAGTGAACAAATTTTTCATGATATATGTTATGACATTTAAAACAAAAGTTATCAAGTTAGTCAATTTTTAAAAAATGTGAATGAACAAGTGTTTTAAGTTATAAATTTTTAATTATTTTCTCTATAATTGCAACACTATGAAAAATCGACAAAAAAAAATCACATTTTTGATATGTTTACGGATTAAGTACATACCTTTTAACAAATAGCTTTGTACCGCGTGAGCGGTAATTGTCTCTTTTTTTGAAAAAAACTTTTGGTAAAACATTATTTTTCCTGAAATCTTAAGCTTATGCTTTTTTAATTGTTCTAAATTGCCAAAATACTTAAAGCTTTTAAGGTTAAGGTTAATGTCCAAAGAAAAAATAGTTTATACTAAGAGTGTTTTGTAACAAGGTCTGAATTTTTAAGCCCTGACTTATTGGTTTCAGTCCTTTTTTTGGCCTGCTTATATCTGCCTCTCTCGTACTTTATAATCACAATATACAAAACCAAATCCATTGGATTCAGATTTTTTGGGCGCTTTGATGTCAGTACTTAAGTTTTCAAGTTTGAATATATATCAAAAAAGACAATTCAATTTAAAAGTCTAGTTAAGGATTATTAATATCAAATAGCAGCCTCAGATTTGGTTTGATATATTTGTAGTTTTAGAATCAACTGTTAAAAGAAAACCGAAAAAAAAACACCATAACAACTCAAAATGGTTTTATTCACTTTGAGTTACCAAAAAGTTTAAACAAGAATTATACTTTTATTATTACAAATAAAAGTTGTGCACAATTTAAAGAAAGTTTTATGGTGGCATTATTTGTTTTTAAAATAAAACACTGTAAATTTAAAAACAATGCTTAGACTAGTAAAATAAAATTTACATAAAAGATCAAAAAAAATTCAGCTATCAAAAGGTATAAGTTTTGAAGTTTCTAACAAAGGGAAAATTTGCATAAACATTAGGCGGGCTTATATGACCGCGCATAAACTAAATTATGTTTTTATTTGTGACGTAAACAATCAAATAAGATTTTAGAAGAATATTAATTTTTCATTTGAATCATTTCTCTAGAAAACCTTGTGTTGTAAGTACATCTAGTTAACAGTATATTTTTTTTTGTTGACAATTTTTTCTTGTTCTTTTTTTACAATGCATGAATTATTATGAATTAATATGAAAACATCAATGAGCTAGTACATGTTGCAAGCTTTAGATGATATACGATCAACTTCTTTAAACAAATAATTTTGTCTGTTGAACATATGTGTTTTATCAACATCTTTTGATAAACAGATCTTTACTTTTTTCTGTTGAAATTTCAATCAGTTACATGTTTTTTTCTTCTTGTTGTAACTGTAACTACTTAGGTAGAAACTTATTTTTAAGTTCGGAGTTATGACTTCTTAGTATCAATATTTCTATTGAAACTTATGAAGCAATAATGTTATAAAACAGTTAAATTATTTTCACAGCTTCAAGCAATTTAACAGTAGTAAAGTTTGAATTCTTTGTTTCAATCTTACAAAATACTTTCTAATTGTAATAAATTAACATCTTTGGACAAATAACTGTTTACTTTTGTGTGATGAAAATTTAAACAGTTACAAGTTGTGTTCTTCTATTGTAACTGTAACTATAGAGGTACAAACTTATTTTAAGCTTTTAGTTATTATTTATTACTATCAATATTTCTATTTAAACATGTAAAACAATAGCGTTAAAAAATACTTGAAATAATTTCAAAGTTTCAAGCAATCACAAGCATTAAAGTTTCAAGCAACTACAAGTTGAACTATTTGATTTCTTTGTTTCCACCTTAGATAACTGTTATATATAGATATTTTCCAACTGTTACAAATTAACTCTTTTGAACTTACAATTGTTTCTAATTTTGAGATTGTATTTGCATATTTTTAGATGATTGCTTTATGCCTAGGTAGCTATTTTGAAATCCACTGTCTTTTTGCTTTAATTCTATATGATTTCTCTAATGAATACTTTATATTCAAGTATAGCTAGTTCAGGCTGTTTTAAGCATTTAAGAGTATAAATTAAACATAAGTATGACTTGATCAATTGTACTTTTGTTCAGTTTATATTGTTACTTGCTATTCATGTTAGATAAGAGATCGGTTTTAGTCAGTTAAAGTGAATTTTTAAAAATTGTTTACTATAATAATATTTTCACAATTTACGTGTGGTGGTAGGCATATGTATAAAAAAACAATTTAAAAACAATCTGTTTAATCAAATTAAGTCAACGAGTTTGCTATTCTTTTGCAATTTATTTATTACTACACTTTTAGGAACTGACCAAAAACCGGTGTTCTATCTGATTTGACTATTTATAACATGATGGCTAATAAAAAAGACTCGATTAAAAACTGTTGAAAATGTTCTATTTTTCTTTTTTTGTTAACTTTGAAAATTATTTTTGGAGTGTAGAATTATCAAAATTTTTGGGAAATTCCTTAATGTGAAAGTATAAAATATAATAAAGGGTAGCGAACCAATTTCAAAATATCGACAAAGTCCTACGCTGGCGGACACCTTCGGTGTCCTGGCTCCGGACTTTGTCGATATTTTGAAATTGGTTCTTAGGGCGTCGTCGTAATGCTTACGCCGGTTGAATAAGTTTTCTCTTTGATACAGGAACTCTAAATAACCACATTTATAATAAAGTCGAAATTTTTGTTTTAGATCAGTAAAATTGGCTTATATTTATTATAAGGAAAACAGGGTTTAGCTTGGTATAGTTTTTAAGTGCAACTAGATCAGAAGATTATTATATATGTTACAAGAAGTGTATTTTACACGATAACCACACACCCGGCTATAGAGAAAAATAGTATTTGTGCAACATATAAATTTATATATAGATCTAAAAATAAGTTGCCAAATATTATACTAGTAACAAGGCAACTAGTATGAAAATATATTCATTTTTTTACAAATGAAAAATTTTGAAACTTTCAATTAACAACTTTACTAAGCGATAAGCAGCCTAGGATTATGACGGTGATAATACATTTAGTTTCTTTTAATATTCAGGTAGGGATTTAAAACAATTTATTAAAGACATACTCATAGTCGTTAAGTTGAATTATACTATCCTTATATAAACTTGTACTAAACTTAACTGTATCTAACTGGTGTACGAATTGAACGGCTCTTTAAACCAATTATTTTATGCGCTTTATGTTTTCATTAAAAAAACTGTTATTGGGCTTAAACTCAAGACATTATAACAACTAAATAAAGGAAAGTTACTAAATAATAGATCTATCAAATATTAAAACTTTTTTCACTACACCCAAGCATTAATTTTCTGTCTTAATCTATTTAATTATGACAAAGTAAACACAATTTAAATGCAAAAAGTTTATTCAAATGTTTATATAAATAAGTTATCTGATCCGCACTGATTCTGTTTCTGATTCTTTTCATCGTTCCGTCTCCGGCTGTGATCTCATTCTGTTTGAAAAAAATATTTAGCTTTTACTAACAAACTTATCTACTAACGCTACACTTCATTCACATTTTAATCATGCAGTTTATCATTAACTATTTAAACATTGCCTTTAATCTATTAATCATTTGAGCATATCTCAGGGTTGTCAAAAATTTTTTCATGTTTTGAAAATACAATTTTTTTTTTCCACCTTGAGTATGACATAAATTTCAAGGTAAGGAATTCGTTAAATTTAATAACGTTAATGAGGAGATACTGTAATGCTACTTTGAATGTGGTTTATAAAAATTTAAGTGATGATGTCAAATAAAAACTATTGTATAACAAAGACTTCAGAAATTCATTGTTTTTTCGTAAGAATTGATGATAAAAATTCCAGTAATTTTTGTTCAATTTCTAGATGGTTTTTAGCTAACCCTGATAGATGTGTTTCGCAATAGTTATGTGATCAAAATGGATATTTGTTTAATTTAAAATAATAAAACCGAGCTTTTTAAAATTAGCATAAAATTGAGCATCAAACAATTATGGACTTTATTTTGTTCTGTTTATGGTTTGGCAATAAAATACCTAAGAAACTGGTACAAAATGGTTACTTTACAGTAATAAAATACAATAAAAATGTTCAAAGTTTGTTAAATTAGTTACTAAGAAGTAGGTCAATAGTGATATATATTTAAGGTAAACTTTGAAAACGCTTCCTAAAATACATATGTTCAAAAGATAATCAAGGAAGTTGTTACAAAATGTATTATTACACGACTTTATAACAACATTTCAGAAAACAATTCACAAGCAAGATGACCACTTTATTTAGATAATATATCATCATGTTTGTATTACTTTTTTTTAAAATCGATCAACTTTATTATTGACTAGCATTAGTTAACTAAATAGGACTATTTATTATCCTCAGAACTTGTAAAACTAAGAGATTTATGTTTTTAAATTTGTGTTAAGGTGTTTTATAAACTACTTGTTATTACAACATGGCTTCTTGTTTGGTAAACTTATTCACTATAAGTTCAAAAACAATTACAAGTTCAAACGAATGATTTTAAAACATACTATGTAGAAATTACCTTGCGGATGATGCATTCAAAGTGGGAAGAGGAATTGACTCGTAAAGGCCAATCACTCTGGGGATCTGTCTACTGACCTTCACTCAAAGAGAGAGCTTCATGGAAATCCTGTTTAAAAGATTCAATTTAAAAATATTCTTACTATCAGATGTAAGCCCTAATACATAAACCTATCATTTACTTTTATCTGATGACTAATATTTTTATTACTTTCAGCGCTTTAATTCATATATTAAAAAAATAGGAAAAAATGTTTTATAAATTCGTAGTAATGAGTCTAATTTGGGGTGAAAGGTATGATTTTTAACTGCAACAAACTGGTTTGTTTTGGTTTGAATAATTAAATATTTACTTTAAAAACTTAAGTTACTCTACAAAAAATACAAATAATGTGTAAACTTAATCTTGGCATATACCTCTCTTAAAACTTATTTCATAAATTTAAACAACTTTAAAAAATTATAAAGAGATAAAGTATACACATCAACTTGATCCATAAAATACTAAACTAACTGCATAACTATAAAGAACTTAACTATTTACTTAAACAAAAAACACTTAGATTTTAAAATTATGCTAGATAAACTTTTGTGTATATATCAGTTTCACTATGGAAGTGTCCTTGCTACAGATTATCAATACTAAAAAGCTTACAAAATCTGCTTGTTAAAGTAGGGTACTTGTTCAATATGTTAATAGAAATTTTTTGCAGTTTTATAAAGGATATTTTATTTCGAAAGCAAAGTTATTGGATTCTATTAGCAAATTTCTATCGTGACGTAACTATAGTGGTAGGATGGAGCTGATTTTCATTTCTACTGATACTGACGTCGTTCAAAGGACGCATACAAATTTTCATCAACAATAATCGAGTTACTTTGCTGAAATCGTGTTCCAATTTTATTTTTACAATTTCCACTGTGAGGAGTTTTTTATCTTAACTTATACCAGGTGAAGGCATTGGAAATAAAGTTAAATATTTTTGTAAATTTCTAGGAAAATTTTGGAATTTTTTTCTGACTTCAAAGGACTTTTAATTAATTTTTACCGTTTGAAGGCTTTGGAAAACAAGGAATTTTGTAAAATTAAAATGACATAATCTGACTTTTTTTTTAATTTTATCAAATTTCCTGCCTTTTCCTGACTTTTTTAAAACCCCCCATTTTTTCCTGATTTTTTTCTTTTTTTTTAATTTCTCCTGACTTTTCCTGATTTCCTGACTTTTCCTGACCGAGTGGCAACCCTGATGCTAGATTAAAAAAAAAATTCATTTTGCTTTTTAATTTTAGTGGCAAACTTGCTAATATTTTAGGAAACAATAATTTTTTAGTGGTAAGTTGTCATCAAGCTTATTTATAATATTTTGTATAAAATTGTGGATGGGTAAAAATAATCAAGTATGGTCTTCTATTTAATTTAATCATAGCCTTTTGTTGATTTCTATTATTTTAAAATTAAAAAACGTTGAGTTTAAGAAAAACATTGGAATACAAATAAGTTTTCTTTTGGCCAAACTTTAACATTTAAAACCATCACAATACTCAAAGTGATGTACTAACAAAGTGAGCAAATCTAACTTTGTTGTAACAATATTTTAAATATTTAATTAATTATTTAATAAATTAGTTCGCATCCTAAAAAACATTCTTAGCTTATGTTCATTAGTCTTTAAAACAAGTTTAAAGTTTTTTTGTTAAATTTTACTTTTTACTTGTAATGACCACACTAATTTTTATGTTAAATGAAAAATGATAATGATAAATATACTTAATATTAACAATAATGATAATTTTTACTTGCAATTATTTGAACATTCTGTTGAGTTAAAAGCAATACTAGATTCTATTCCAGTTATTAGGTCAAAAATGAACATTAATTATAAACTACATCACTTATAAACATCACTGAATGAGTTTAATTCAATTTAGATAACATTGTCACCTTTACTTTCTCTAAATTTAACTTTTTATGATTTATTGTAGCTATTAGTACAAAAGCAAGAACTATAACATATTTACCTTGTTACTGCCCTAAGTGAGCAGTTAGAGACCTTCCTGGGTTGAGGTCCAGTTGTTGTGTGCTTACAGATGATTCATGTGCATCATTGCTCAAAATTTCCTCAAGACCCTTGCACATTCTAAAGTTGTAAAAACCTGTCAACACATATAAAATGTAGAAAAAATAACAAGTTATAATCAACACTTGTAACCTTAAAACTTTAATTTGTAAATTACTTATATAAACATAAAAGGTGTTAAAGCAATAAAAGAGACAAACAATTTTGTTTTTTTTTAATACTACGGCTTATCTATGACAGGCTTTTGAAGCATTGAAGCCAATCTAATCTGAGTGACTTAAAACTTATCAATTAGCCTTATGTTAAATTAAAAACAATAAATAGTGAAAAAATTATGTTAGTCAAGTAGTAATATTTAATTACTCAAGAAAAATAAAGACTTGTTATACTGAAGTACACAAAAAAATACCAAATGTATTAACATGGTATTAATACCAGTCTGGATATTTCTTAAAATATTTCCAATGCACCACATAATTTAAATTTCCAAAACATAATGATTATTTATACAAATTATATTATACTTGTGAAAAAAAAACTTTAGTTTTTGGATGTCATATACTTGAAAATTTAAATACATAATATAGTTTACATAAACCAATAATAATGGGGACTTTATTATTTTACACTATCTTATTAAAACAAAAAGTTTTTTCACTCTTTAAAAGACTTTTTATTAGAACTTTTAACAAATAAAAACTAGCTCTGAGAACTAAAAAAAAGCCAACTCATGCAATAATTAGTAGAATACTTACCAAGTCAGAGCTAGTCTCAAAAGGAAACAATTAAAATATAATATGATGAGAAAAAATAAAAAACAAAGTACATTCCAACCATTATTAATGGATGATTGTTTAAATATGGTGACAAATATTTGGAAGGATATTTACAGAAAAACATATGATGTACTTTTCTATTATAAAACTGATATGAACTAGCAAACTATATTAAATTTACTGCATTTCATTAGGCTTGTCACTTTTTTCAATTCTATTTTTGCACTTTAAAATTTGCCGCAATGGAACTCTATTTCAAAATAAATTTTTATTTACCATCTGACTTTTAAGTCAAAAAGTTATTTATTATACCCAATCAAACTTTGCACACAAATAGTTTAGTTATATGATAGTAAATAATACTTAATTTTTCTTTAAAACTTTGTAGGAATTATTTATATTGTCATGATATTTAGAACAGCACAACCAAACTAAAAACAAGATTATATTAAGGAACATATGTGTTGTATAGGAGCTTTTGATATATTAAATTGCAATAAAAACAAAATTTACCTTTATTATAGCTGCTAGGATTGAACCACTTCACACTTTTTAGGTGGGCAAACATCTGCAATACAATATAGTACAACTTGATGAATAGCATAAATTATAATTCAATTACATTTAGCTAAACTTCACATTATGTTTTGCTACCAATTTAAATAAAATAGTCATGTAGACCAACAATTTAGTTTGGAAACTAGGGTCAAATATTGGTTGTTTAATCAGGCTATTTAGTATTAGGTTGAAGGTTAATTCACCAGTACAAGGATTTATTTATCTTTTACTGATTTAGATATGTTCTTGGGGTTGTTTAAACAGTGTTGTTTATTCAACCCTGTACACTTCAAATACCTATATATAGAATTGTTCCCAATCATAGTTAGAAATGAGTGTCTTTAAATATTACTTTAAATCTAAAAATAACAAAATATACAACTTTTACAAACTTTGGTTAGTAGTAGAAGTGTCCATCTTCTCCAAACTAATGCTGACTTGGAAACTTTTACTTTAAAATTATAGAGTGTGATATAATAACAACATTTATTAGATCATGTTGTTTGTCAAAGGAGAAACTATACAACTATGATATGTATAATTTAAGTTTCTACAATTTGGCTGTTTACCAACCTTAGTGGTTTACCATAATTTTTTTTACTATCAGTGTTTATTATGACCAGGGCCTAAGTCATTATTGGTAAACTATAAAACTATTATTTAAAATTAAAAGAAAAAACTAAAACGCTTAATCAATGTAATAAACAATTTAAAATTTAACGAGAAAAACTAATACGTTTAATCAATGTAAACAAAGTTTTTAACTTAAAGAAAAAACTAACACGTTTAATTAATGTAAACAACAATTTAAAATTTGAAGAAAAATCCTAAGATGTTTAATCAAAGTTAACAACAATTTAAACTTACGTTATTTTTAGAAAAAAATAGTTTATCGGTTAATTGCTTAAAGTTTATTTTAATTTGCATATTTTAGCTTATTTCGTATTTTTATAGTTTATATGTTGTTTTCTAAAATAAGGCTTTAAAGAACTTTATACTTCTTTCTACTTCATTTTAAAAGAAGTCTATAATTTACCACGTTTTTTTAAAGACAAATAAGTCCTTATTTATTGGAATTTATTAAAGTTCAACGCAACAGTTGTGTTGTTTTCTTAAATTGTTTTATAAGTTGTTACGTATGTTTTATTTTTTTAATTGCATTGTAATAATAGTTACAATTATAATTATACAATAATTTATGTGTGTTGTTTAATTACAAAATAGATCATGAGAGTAAAATGGCCAAAAAATAAAAGCCAATCAAACACCAGGGCTAGATTTAACTTTAATACTTAACTGAACTATGTCGCTAAAACTAATAATGCGAAGACTAAAATATTTTTTTGTGTAATCTGAAAATTTCGTTCACCCCTAAATGAGGTTCATGTACCCTAAACGTTTCGTGCACGCGAAAAAAAATTGTGTACACTATCGTGCACCAGTTTATTTTGAAGTAATTTTGTGTGCAAACTGTAATGATTTTTTTTATAATTTACTTTGATTAGCTAATTAGTTATAAAATACATTTAGTAAACTTTATTTAGATAAATAAATTTATTAAATTTTATTTATTGTTTTAAGACTAATTAAAACATAAAAAAAAAACTCACTGGAAAATTGTGTAATTTTTGCCGATAAAAACAACCAGCAAAAAACCGGTCTTCAGAGGACAGAAAATTTTGGAGATGTTTTGGAAATGTATTTCTCCTCATATAAACTGATGCAGAAAAGTTAGAAAGTTATATATTTAGTGAGAGAAAAATCGTTTGAATTTCTAAAATAAATTTTAAACAAACAAAGATAGCAGGCAGTTCTATAAGAAAAACTTTTTACATTGTAAGTTAATTGTTTAACTGAGTATAAAGGAGAAGACAAAAGTATTTTAAACACTTTTGTTTTTGGTATATAACAAAAAGAATTGGTGTTTATTAAGTTTGTGTTATCTAAACGACTGCGACTAAAAATAACAAGCATTAATAAAAAAATAAATATAAAATTTATTAAACAATAGTTGTAATTTATTTACTTTTTTGACAATGCTTTACGGTGAATAAACTGTCTACGGCATTTCAAATGCTTTTAAAAGTCTTAAACTTTCTTAAACTTCAAAAAAATTCAAAATTTTTTTACTTAAGCCAGTGTTCAGTACCCTTTTTAAGAAACCATCGAAAAGTTTGTGCAAATAAAAATTAAAACAATCTTTTATTAACTAAATAACTATAAATGCTCTGTATTTAGTTTATATTCAAATAAAGTTATGTTAAAGCTTAAACTTAAGGTTTAAAATTTTATAACCTTAAACTAAGTAATGAAAAGTAGATTTTCTAGGTGTGATTTAAGTTTTGATTGAAAAAAACTTTAAGTATTTTCACTGTTTCAATATTTCACGTTCCTGAAATATTTAAATAAAAAGGTACAACCATTTTTTTTTAAATCATGGTGGTTTTTAAGTTTAAAAAAAATTTCATGTTTTACTAATAGAAAAAAAAAAATATTTTAATAAAATTTTTAGGCCAAAATCACTTTAAATCTTATAGACTATTTTGTAGATTTAGAACAGGTTTTTAAATCCGCATTTGATGTTATAGTTAAAAATAATATAAGTTCAAAATAAAATTTTAACAAACTTACATAACTGCAATGGTTGAAAGCAAATAGTAAAACGTCTTTAAAAAAGAAGATTATACAAGTAAAGTTCAGTATTATAAACTTTTTAAGTGAAGTCATGTTGGAAAGAAGTCATGTTGGAATCACTATAACAACACTGATATACAGTCTGTAGTTTTGTAATAAGTAAATTAAAGTAGTTATTAAACACTTTTATTTTATAAACAATACATTATATGACAATTTTATGTAACTAAATTATTGATTAGGTTGAACATTAAAATCTTTCAAAAGTTAAATTCATGTTTAAGTATAATTGTATTTATAAAGTACTTTTTTATTTTTCTAAACAATAACCTATAAATATTTCATTGAAATTATTTCTAAAATTATTATTAATTAGACACTGCATATTTATTTTCTATTTATTTAGTTTTTAGTTCACATTTAGATTTTATTATCTTATAACATTGTATATTAGTTTCATATTTTTGATCATTAATTTAAACTTGTGTTGTTAAATGTTTTTTCAACTGAAATTATTAAACTGAATGTAATTTCATATTAAAAATAAGTTTGAATAAAAAAAATTAAAACTCTATTAGATTAATTTTTTTGTAGAAGGTAGTTTTTCTACCTATATTATTGATGCTGTAGTTATAGTTTTTATATCAAAACAGCTCTGTATTATTAAAGTACTAAGTTATTTGGAGATATAATATCACTTTGATCATGCAAAGAAGGTTAGTTGTTTAGAATAACGTATGCCATATTTTACAATAGTTTTTAAAATACTCTGTAGATTTAAAAAGCTTTATAACGAGAAGTATCCATCAGATTTTTTTTTGTTTTGCTAGCAATAGTCATATATTTTAATTAATTTACAATTGAAGTTTTTAATTTTCAACATAAAGATTAACCATTTTTAAGAAAGCTTCAAAGAAAATATTTTAAAAACTCATCAATTTTAATAGATTGATATTTTTGAGTTTTTAGCTTGAGGCTTTCTTAAGGAACCTATTGAAGTCTAGGCTTTGCTATTTATTGTTAAGTTGTAACTTTATACTTTTTAATCAAACAATGTACAGTTTTTGATTTCTCTAAATATGTACAATTTCAAATTTAATTGGAGTCCAATAAATCAATCCAATAAACAATCCTAGTTTTAACTAATTTGTTTTTGGCAACCCCATATTAAACTTTTCTGTGTAAAATAAATATAAAAAACGTTTATTTAATACCATCTAGGACAAAATTTATACCGGATGACGTCATTAAAACTACGAATATAGTTGGTGAGGAGGAGGTTGTCCAAGGTGTTCAAATGACGCATGCGGAACTCCAGCGGGATCGAGCACCACAACAAGAAGCGGGTGGAACGTCCTTTTTCGTAACAGATCAGGTTAACAACGTATCTAGATCTTTCAAAAATAAACACGATAATGAACTTAAACAAAAACTTATAGATTTTATTAATAAAAAATTTTCAAAAGATGATTGGCATGACTTTTTGAATGTTTATAACATTATCGAAAAACAAGTATACAGTCTAGTTGATGAAAAATACAAAAGTTTCGACCGTTACGCTAAGCAAATTTTTATTGATCAATTAAACGACGATGCAAAACACCATTTAGCTAATAACTTATTTAAGGTTAAATTTAAACACAAGCGGGGAGATTCTTTTTTAATTAACTGGGAATTCAATGTAAAAAGGTTAGACTGCGCGGGGGTAATCTTACATCGCGTCAAGAAGGGTAAGGGCGAATTGTTATTTGTTTATTATAGAGATAAAAATAATAAAATTAGAATCAATTTCCCTATGGGAAAAATAGATTATAACGATAATAACAATCTAAAAAGAACTGCGGTAAGGGAACTTTTCGAGGAAACTAATTACGCTTGGCCTGAAGGAGTTAGATTAGAATTGTACCAAGATACTAGTTATTGCTTTACGGTAGATCAAAAAAACTTTAAAAAAAATCACAAATTCTATTTTTTCAAAAACTTCGAGCACGAAATTGACCATGAATTTAAGAAAGACAATGAAATTGAGGGTAGTTTATGGTTACAAGTTGATAAACTTAAAAAGTATTTTGCAAAGTCTGATGAAAAATATGATAACACATCAGGTCGTATCAATTTTATCAATGGAAGTGTTACAGTTAGGTCCTCTAGTTTAAAAAACATTAAAAATTTAAAAACTACTTTTTCTCAAGTATATTTTTCATACTCTGTTGAGAATTTTTTTTTGAGAGGTTCAGCGCTTAGAGATTGTATTTTTGATCCAAATTGCGATACAGGGCATGTTTCGCGTGACAACAGTGAATAAATTTAAGTTTCCTTCAGTTTCGCTTCTTCAGCTTAAGTTTTAGATTCAGATTCAGTTTATTTTATAAATTAATTGTGTTACTCATTTTGCAATTTTAGTTTAATCTTTTAGTTTTTGTAATCTTGTTACGTTTTCTTTTATATTTTTCGTTATATATTTGTGGTTTCATAAATTTAAATTCTAAAATTCTAATTCATTTATAATTTCAAAACTTAAATACAAAGAAGTTAAATTATTTTTTTCTTGATATGATTAGATTTAAGTTGGTTAAGACGTTTCGTAGCATAATGAGTTGTAAAACCACTTAAAATGACAAAATTGCATAAATGATATATAGAAAAATATAAAAAGTTACTGTTATATTAACGATCTAATTTAATAAAAAAAATTACTTCTTACAATTTAAATTCTTTAGGTTACATATTTTTAATCTAAGATTAAAGGGCATAAAAATACTACATAACTAAATTTAAGATAATAAATGAACTAATTACGTATACTATACTGCCGGGTAATGTTGTTACTACCTGTAATCTAGCTATAGGAGGCTTAGTATGGTGGATGATATTGGTGCTTTAGTAGATGATCGACTAAGACATATCAAACCCATTATAATAAAACAACATTAAAAAACTAAAAAAGCAAATGATATTAATAAAAAGAAAAAAAGCAATATAAAAGAAAATAACAAACAAAAAGCAATAAAAACAAAGCAAAAATAAAAAAGAAAAAAAAACGCAAACAAAAAAAAAATAAAAAAAGCAAAAAATAAAAGCAAAAAAAAAAAAACTGAAAACAAACGTAAACAAAAAAAAAAAAAAGAGAATAGAAAAATACAAAAGTAATAGAAAAAAATGTTGTTTTAACGTTAATATAAAAAGTACGTTATTTGTTTATTTATTGTAATATTTAACCATAATTTTTATGCCCTAAATACCGTATAGCTTGAAGCCTTTTGAATGCTCAAGCTAATTAACTGCAAATGCAACCTAAAGAATTTAATTTGTATGTAAATAATTTATAAAGTCTAACTGTACGTTTAAAAATATATTGCAAGTTATTCACCTTTTCTGAATTTGTCATTTTCTTGTGATTTGAATTTTCACTAAGCGCCGAAACGTAGTGACCTCCTATGAGACAATTAAAAAAAAATTTGATGTAATTTTCCATACGATTTGCCAAATCGTTATTTTTTTCAGATTTTTAAAAAAATAATTCTTTAAAAGACAATGTGGCCTATATGACCGGGGAAACCCGGTGAACCCCCGCCACACGAAACAAAAAGGGGGTAACCCGCACCACGGCGCTGGCTTCACCGTAGCGGTGCGGTCCAGTAGCTGTTTTGTGGTGCGATTGCCTGACGGATGAGAAAAATTGAAACAATTTGATTTGCCTGTTGCAATCAAAGTTCAACGTCAGGAAATTGCACCTCAAAACAGTGAAGCTAACAGCGCCATCTTTTTTAATTTTAGACAAAGTTAATTGTTGATGTTTGTGTCATATAATGTTCATCTAAGATATTGATAGAAACGCTTTTATAAACGATTTATGATAATTTTGTGAACTATTGAAAAATACTTTTTTTTTTTGTCTAGTAGGTAACATTGATTCTAAAGTTTTTGAATTGCTTATATTTATGTTAATATAGTTTTTATGCAACAACTAGCAATATATATGTACCACTTTTAATTTGTTAAACTTCATTTCATGTTTAATAAAAACTTAATAAAAAAGTTTAATCTTTAAAAGCTGAAGTTTAATCATTTTTTACACATTGATCAGGGTTTCAAGTTTTTTCAGGCTGCTTTTAAGGTTTAAAAAAAGATTTGAATTTTTTTAACAAGGAGAAAATGTAATTTGTATATACATGTCAAAACAAACTTCTTGTTAGTATAATTACATTTATTGGTTAAAAAAATATTTTAAACACATCTATGTATTTGCTATTTAGAATTCCCATCAATTTTTTGAACAGCTAACTTTATTCACAGCAAAACTTCAAAGTAGATATAAAAAGAGTTTTGAAAAAGAACAATAAGAAAATAGTGGGCAAACTCTAAAAATTTAAAAAGAAAATAGAAACACTAACAGGTGAGAAATTTTGTGTTTTATTAATTTTAGATAATATAAGTCGGTGTAATTTGTGTCGATAATCTATGTTATTCTTACAGATGCCTTTATTAATGATGTGTAATATTTGTCTAAAATATTTCAACAAGTTATCGTTTTTTTCTATTAGATAATAATAGATCAAAAGTTTTTTAATTGATAATAATTATGTAAAAGCATAGTTTTTTCAATTTTTATACAACTTTATACAAATTATATATATATGCTACTTTTAGTTTTTTAACTCATTTTAGTGTTAAAAAACAACCAAAATAAGAAGTTTGATAATATTTAAAAGCTGAAGCTAAAGTAAAATATAAATTATATAGCACTTTTAAATGTTCTATTTATAATAAATTAGGTATACTATCAAAATCCACCCGCGTTCAAAATCCACCCAATTTTTAATTTTATTTCCTGTATTTATTATTTTATTTTATATACTTTTTGCTTTTTTTCATCAATTTTTTTATTTGTTTTTGACTATCACTGTTACCCCTAACCCTTACTTTCGATTGCTAAGCGGTTCCCGAATTTGACTGGGTGGATTTTGATCGCGGGTGGATTTTGCATGTGTTCCATAAATTTGTACTATTATTACGTCATAAGAGCCGGAGATAGCTTTTTAAACACAATTAAGTATACCCCATCGTGAGCATGAGTAGCTCAGTCGGTAGAGCGTTGGACTTTTAATTTAACGATCAGGGGTTCAAGTCCCGTGCTAGACTTTATATACTTTAAAACAGCCTAATAATTTAAAAAAGAAGATAAAATATAGTTAAAATACATCATAAAATAAGTTTCTTGATTTATAAACACCTTTATGGGTTTAAAAAACACTTGTTTTAAAAAATGATGTGCATATAAAATACATTAAAAATACTGTATGTTTACTTACCCTTTTGTTATCATTCACATCACTAGTTTTTATTTATATGACAAACAATTTTTTCCGAAATTGCTTATAACTGTTTCAGTTCTTATTTCATCAATTGTCAAAGCTAAAACATATTTAAGTTTATTGAGTGAACAAATTTTTCATGATATATGTTATGACATTTAAAACAAAAGTTATCAAGTTAGTCAATTTTTAAAAAATGTGAATGAACAAGTGTTTTAAGTTATAAATTTTTAATTATTTTCTCTATAATTGCAACACTATGAAAAATCGACAAAAAAAAATCACATTTTTGATATGTTTACGGATTAAGTACATACCTTTTAACAAATAGCTTTGTACCGCGTGAGCGGTAATTGTCTCTTTTTTTGAAAAAAACTTTTGGTAAAACATTATTTTTCCTGAAATCTTAAGCTTATGCTTTTTTAATTGTTCTAAATTGCCAAAATACTTAAAGCTTTTAAGGTTAAGGTTAATGTCCAAAGAAAAAATAGTTTATACTAAGAGTGTTTTGTAACAAGGTCTGAATTTTTAAGCCCTGACTTATTGGTTTCAGTCCTTTTTTTGGCCTGCTTATATCTGCCTCTCTCGTACTTTATAATCACAATATACAAAACCAAATCCATTGGATTCAGATTTTTTGGGCGCTTTGATGTCAGTACTTAAGTTTTCAAGTTTGAATATATATCAAAAAAGACAATTCAATTTAAAAGTCTAGTTAAGGATTATTAATATCAAATAGCAGCCTCAGATTTGGTTTGATATATTTGTAGTTTTAGAATCAACTGTTAAAAGAAAACCGAAAAAAAAACACCATAACAACTCAAAATGGTTTTATTCACTTTGAGTTACCAAAAAGTTTAAACAAGAATTATACTTTTATTATTACAAATAAAAGTTGTGCACAATTTAAAGAAAGTTTTATGGTGGCATTATTTGTTTTTAAAATAAAACACTGTAAATTTAAAAACAATGCTTAGACTAGTAAAATAAAATTTACATAAAAGATCAAAAAAAATTCAGCTATCAAAAGGTATAAGTTTTGAAGTTTCTAACAAAGGGAAAATTTGCATAAACATTAGGCGGGCTTATATGACCGCGCATAAACTAAATTATGTTTTTATTTGTGACGTAAACAATCAAATAAGATTTTAGAAGAATATTAATTTTTCATTTGAATCATTTCTCTAGAAAACCTTGTGTTGTAAGTACATCTAGTTAACAGTATATTTTTTTTTGTTGACAATTTTTTCTTGTTCTTTTTTTACAATGCATGAATTACTATGAATTAATATGAAAACATCAATGAGCTAGTACATGTTGCAAGCTTTAGATGATATACGATCAACTTCTTTAAACAAATAATTTTGTCTGTTGAACATATGTGTTTTATCAACATCTTTTGATAAACAACTCTTTACTTTTTTCTGTTGAAATTTCAATCAGTTACATGTTTTTTTCTTCTTGTTGTAACTGTAACTACTTAGGTAGAAACTTATTTTTAAGTTCGGAGTTATGACTTCTTAGTATCAATATTTCTATTGAAACTTATGAAGCAATAATGTTATAAAACAGTTAAATTATTTTCACAGTTTCAAGCAATTTAACAGTAGTAAAGTTTGAATTCTTTGTTTCAATCTTACAAAATACTTTCTAATTGTAATAAATTAACATCTTTGGACAAATAACTGTTTACTTTTGTGTGATGAAAATTTAAACAGTTACAAGTTGTGTTCTTCTATTGTAACTGTAACTATAGAGGTACAAACTTATTTTAAGCTTTTAGTTATTATTTATTACTATCAATATTTCTATTTAAACATGTAAAACAATAGCGTTAAAAAATACTTGAAATAATTTCAAAGTTTCAAGCAATCACAAGCATTAAAGTTTCAAGCAACTACAAGTTGAACTATTTGATTTCTTTGTTTCCACCTTAGATAACTGTTATATATAGATATTTTCCAACTGTTACAAATTAACTCTTTTGAACTTACAATTGTTTCTAATTTTGAGATTGTATTTGCATATTTTTAGATGATTGCTTTATGCCTAGGTAGCTATTTTGAAATCCACTGTCTTTTTGCTTTAATTCTATATGATTTCTCTCATGAATACTTTATATTCAAGTATAGCTAGTTCAGGCTGTTTTAAGCATTTAAGAGTATAAATTAAACATAAGTATGACTTGATCAATTGTACTTTTGTTCAGTTTATATTGTTACTTGCTATTCATGTTAGATAAGAGATCGGTTTTAGTCAGTTAAAGTGAATTTTTAAAAATTGTTTACTATAATAATATTTTCACAATTTACGTGTGGTGGTAGGCATATGTATAAAAAAACAATTTAAAAACAATCTGTTTAATCAAATTAAGTCAACGAGTTTGCTATTCTTTTGCAATTTATTTATTACTACACTTTTAGGAACTGACCAAAAACCGGTGTTCTATCTGATTTGACTATTTATAACATGATGGCTAATAAAAAAGACTCGATTAAAAACTGTTGAAAATGTTCTATTTTTCTTTTTTTGTTAACTTTGAAAATTATTTTTGGAGTGTAGAATTATCAAAATTTTTGGGAAATTCCTTAATGTGAAAGTATAAAATATAATAAAGGGTAGCGAACCAATTTCAAAATATCGACAAAGTCCTACGCTGGCGGACACCTTCGGTGTCCTGGCTCCGGACTTTGTCGATATTTTGAAATTGGTTCTTAGGGCGTCGTCGTAATGCTTACGCCGGTTGAATAAGTTTTCTCTTTGATACAGGAACTCTAAATAACCACATTTATAATAAAGTCGAAATTTTTGTTTTAGATCAGTAAAATTGGCTTATATTTATTATAAGGAAAACAGGGTTTAGCTTGGTATAGTTTTTAAGTGCAACTAGATCAGAAGATTATTATATATGTTACAAGAAGTGTATTTTACACGATAACCACACACCCGGCTATAGAGAAAAATAGTATTTGTGCAACATATAAATTTATATATAGATCTAAAAATAAGTTGCCAAATATTATACTAGTAACAAGGCAACTAGTATGAAAATATATTCATTTTTTTACAAATGAAAAATTTTGAAACTTTCAATTAACAACTTTACTAAGCGATAAGCAGCCTAGGATTATGACGGTGATAATACATTTAGTTTCTTTTAATATTCAGGTAGGGATTTAAAACAATTTATTAAAGACATACTCATAGTCGTTAAGTTGAATTATACTATCCTTATATAAACTTGTACTAAACTTAACTGTATCTAACTGGTGTACGAATTGAACGGCTCTTTAAACCAATTATTTTATGCGCTTTATGTTTTCATTAAAAAAACTGTTATTGGGCTTAAACTCAAGACATTATAACAACTAAATAAAGGAAAGTTACTAAATAATAGATCTATCAAATATTAAAACTTTTTTCACTACACCCAAGCATTAATTTTCTGTCTTAATCTATTTAATTATGACAAAGTAAACACAATTTAAATGCAAAAAGTTTATTCAAATGTTTATATAAATAAGTTATCTGATCCGCACTGATTCTGTTTCTGATTCTTTTCATCGTTCCGTCTCCGGCTGTGATCTCATTCTGTTTGAAAAAAATATTTAGCTTTTACTAACAAACTTATCTACTAACGCTACACTTCATTCACATTTTAATCATGCAGTTTATCATTAACTATTTAAACATTGCCTTTAATCTATTAATCATTTGAGCATATCTCAGGGTTGTCAAAAATTTTTTCATGTTTTGAAAATACAATTTTTTTTTTCCACCTTGAGTATGACATAAATTT
Organism: Thalia democratica; assembly: GCF_965202585.1. Lineage (NCBI taxonomy): Eukaryota > Metazoa > Chordata > Thaliacea > Salpida > Salpidae > Thalia > Thalia democratica. The sequence continues at coordinate 23,255,397 of NC_139169.1, read as the reverse complement.
CAAGGTAAGGAATTCGTTAAATTTAATAACGTTAATGAGGAGATACTGTAATGCTACTTTGAATGTGGTTTATAAAAATTTAAGTGATGATGTCAAATAAAAACTATTGTATAACAAAGACTTCAGAAATTCATTGTTTTTTCGTAAGAATTGATGATAAAAATTCCAGTAATTTTTGTTCAATTTCTAGATGGTTTTTAGCTAACCCTGATAGATGTGTTTCGCAATAGTTATGTGATCAAAATGGATATTTGTTTAATTTAAAATAATAAAACCGAGCTTTTTAAAATTAGCATAAAATTGAGCATCAAACAATTATGGACTTTATTTTGTTCTGTTTATGGTTTGGCAATAAAATACCTAAGAAACTGGTACAAAATGGTTACTTTACAGTAATAAAATACAATAAAAATGTTCAAAGTTTGTTAAATTAGTTACTAAGAAGTAGGTCAATAGTGATATATATTTAAGGTAAACTTTGAAAACGCTTCCTAAAATACATATGTTCAAAAAATAATCAAGGAAGTTGTTACAAAATGTATTATTACACGACTTTATAACAACATTTCAGAAAACAATTCACAAGCAAGATGACCACTTTATTTAGATAATATATCATCATGTTTGTATTACTTTTTTTTAAAATCGATCAACTTTATTATTGACTAGCATTAGTTAACTAAATAGGACTATTTATTATCCTCAGAACTTGTAAAACTAAGAGATTTATGTTTTTAAATTTGTGTTAAGGTGTTTTATAAACTACTTGTTATTACAACATGGCTTCTTGTTTGGTAAACTTATTCACTATAAGTTTAAAAACAATTACAAGTTCAAACGAATGATTTTCAAACATACTATGTAGAAATTACCTTGCGGATGATGCATTCAAAGTGGGAAGAGGAATTGACTCGTAAAGGCCAATCACTCTGGGGATCTGTCTACTGACCTTCACTCAAAGAGAGAGCTTCATGGAAATCCTGTTTAAAAGATTCAATTTAAAAATATTCTTACTATCAGATGTAAGCCCTAATACATAAACCTATCATTTACTTTTATCTGATGACTAATATTTTTATTACTTTCAGCGCTTTAATTCATATATTAAAAAAATAGGAAAAAATGTTTTATAAATTCGTAGTAATGAGTCTAATTTGGGGTAATAGGTATGATTTTTAACTGCAACAAACTGGTTTGTTTTGGTTTGAATAATTAAATATTTACTTTAAAAACTTAAGTTACTCTACAAAAAATACAAATAATGTGTAAACTTAATCTTGGCATATACCTCTCTTAAAACTTATTTCATAAATTTAAACAACTTTAAAAAATTATAAAGAGATAAAGTATACACATCAACTTGATCCATAAAATACTAAACTAACTGCATAACTATAAAGAACTTAACTATTTACTTAAACAAAAAACACTTAGATTTTAAAATTATGCTAGATAAACTTTTGTGTATATATCAGTTTCACTATGGAAGTGTCCTTGCTACAGATTATCAATACTAAAAAGCTTACAAAATCTGCTTGTTAAAGTAGGGTACTTGTTCAATATGTTAATAGAAATTTTTTGCAGTTTTATAAAGGATATTTTATTTCGAAAGCAAAGTTATTGGATTCTATTAGCAAATTTCTATCGTGACGTAACTATAGTGGTAGGATGGAGCTGATTTTCATTTCTACTGATACTGACGTCGTTCAAAGGACGCATACAAATTTTCATCAACAATAATCGAGTTACTTTGCTGAAATCGTGTTCCAATTTTATTTTTACAATTTCCACTGTGAGGAGTTTTTTATCTTAACTTATACCAGGTGAAGGCATTGGAAATAAAGTTAAATATTTTTGTAAATTTCTAGGAAAATTTTGGAATTTTTTTCTGACTTCAAAGGACTTTTAATTAATTTTTACCGTTTGAAGGCTTTGGAAAACAAGGAATTTTGTAAAATTAAAATGACATAATCTGACTTTTTTTTTAATTTTATCAAATTTCCTGCCTTTTCCTGACTTTTTTAAAACCCCCCATTTTTTCCTGATTTTTTTCTTTTTTTTTAATTTCTCCTGACTTTTCCTGATTTCCTGACTTTTCCTGACCGAGTGGCAACCCTGATGCTAGATTAAAAAAAAAATTCATTTTGCTTTTTAATTTTAGTGGCAAACTTGCTAATATTTTAGGAAACAATAATTTTTTAGTGGTAAGTTGTCATCAAGCTTATTTATAATATTTTGTATAAAATTGTGGATGGGTAAAAATAATCAAGTATGGTCTTCTATTTAATTTAATCATAGCCTTTTGTTGATTTCTATTATTTTAAAATTAAAAAACGTTGAGTTTAAGAAAAACATTGGAATACAAATAAGTTTTCTTTTGGCCAAACTTTAACATTTAAAACCATCACAATACTCAAAGTGATGTACTAACAAAGTGAGCAAATCTAACTTTGTTGTAACAATATTTTAAATATTTAATTAATTATTTAATAAATTAGTTCGCATCCTAAAAAACATTCTTAGCTTATGTTCATTAGTCTTTAAAACAAGTTTAAAGTTTTTTTGTTAAATTTTACTTTTTACTTGTAATGACCACACTAATTTTTATGTTAAATGAAAAATGATAATGATAAATATACTTAATATTAACAATAATGATAATTTTTACTTGCAATTATTTGAACATTCTGTTGAGTTAAAAGCAATACTAGATTCTATTCCAGTTATTAGGTCAAAAATGAACATTAATTATAAACTACATCACTTATAAACATCACTGAATGAGTTTAATTCAATTTAGATAACATTGTCACCTTTACTTTCTCTAAATTTAACTTTTTATGATTTATTGTAGCTATTAGTACAAAAGCAAGAACTATAACATATTTACCTTGTTACTGCCCTAAGTGAGCAGTTAGAGACCTTCCTGGGTTGAGGTCCAGTTGTTGTGTGCTTACAGATGATTCATGTGCATCATTGCTCAAAATTTCCTCAAGACCCTTGCACATTCTAAAGTTGTAAAAACCTGTCAACACATATAAAATGTAGAAAAAATAACAAGTTATAATCAACACTTGTAACCTTAAAACTTTAATTTGTAAATTACTTATATAAACATAAAAGGTGTTAAAGCAATAAAAGAGACAAACAATTTTGTTTTTTTTTAATACTACGGCTTATCTATGACAGGCTTTTGAAGCATTGAAGCCAATCTAATCTGAGTGACTTAAAACTTATCAATTAGCCTTATGTTAAATTAAAAACAATAAATAGTGAAAAAATTATGTTAGTCAAGTAGTAATATTTAATTACTCAAGAAAAATAAAGACTTGTTATACTGAAGTACACAAAAAAATACCAAATGTATTAACATGGTATTAATACCAGTCTGGATATTTCTTAAAATATTTCCAATGCACCACATAATTTAAATTTCCAAAACATAATGATTATTTATACAAATTATATTATACTTGTGAAAAAAAAACTTTAGTTTTTGGATGTCATATACTTGAAAATTTAAATACATAATATAGTTTACATAAACCAATAATAATGGGGACTTTATTATTTTACACTATCTTATTAAAACAAAAAGTTTTTTCACTCTTTAAAAGACTTTTTATTAGAACTTTTAACAAATAAAAACTAGCTCTGAGAACTAAAAAAAAGCCAACTCATGCAATAATTAGTAGAATACTTACCAAGTCAGAGCTAGTCTCAAAAGGAAACAATTAAAATATAATATGATGAGAAAAAATAAAAAACAAAGTACATTCCAACCATTATTAATGGATGATTGTTTAAATATGGTGACAAATATTTGGAAGGATATTTACAGAAAAACATATGATGTACTTTTCTATTATAAAACTGATATGAACTAGCAAACTATATTAAATTTACTGCATTTCATTAGGCTTGTCACTTTTTTCAATTCTATTTTTGCACTTTAAAATTTGCCGCAATGGAACTCTATTTCAAAATAAATTTTTATTTACCATCTGACTTTTAAGTCAAAAAGTTATTTATTATACCCAATCAAACTTTGCACACAAATAGTTTAGTTATATGATAGTAAATAATACTTAATTTTTCTTTAAAACTTTGTAGGAATTATTTATATTGTCATGATATTTAGAACAGCACAACCAAACTAAAAACAAGATTATATTAAGGAACATATGTGTTGTATAGGAGCTTTTGATATATTAAATTGCAATAAAAACAAAATTTACCTTTATTATAGCTGCTAGGATTGAACCACTTCACACTTTTTAGGTGGGCAAACATCTGCAATACAATATAGTACAACTTGATGAATAGCATAAATTATAATTCAATTACATTTAGCTAAACTTTACATTATGTTTTGCTACCAATTTAAATAAAATAGTCATGTAGACCAACAATTTAGTTTGGAAACTAGGGTCAAATATTGGTTGTTTAATCAGGCTATTTAGTATTAGGTTGAAGGTTAATTCACCAGTACAAGGATTTATTTATCTTTTACTGATTTAGATATGTTCTTGGGGTTGTTTAAACAGTGTTGTTTATTCAACCCTGTACACTTCAAATACCTATATATAGAATTGTTCCCAATCATAGTTAGAAATGAGTGTCTTTAAATATTACTTTAAATCTAAAAATAACAAAATATACAACTTTTACAAACTTTGGTTAGTAGTAGAAGTGTCCATCTTCTCCAAACTAATGCTGACTTGGAAACTTTTACTTTAAAATTATAGAGTGTGATATAATAACAACATTTATTAGATCATGTTGTTTGTCAAAGGAGAAACTATACAACTATGATATGTATAATTTAAGTTTCTACAATTTGGCTGTTTACCAACCTTAGTGGTTTACCATAATTTTTTTTACTATCAGTGTTTATTATGACCAGGGCCTAAGTCATTATTGGTAAACTATAAAACTATTATTTAAAATTAAAAGAAAAAACTAAAACGCTTAATCAATGTAATAAACAATTTAAAATTTAACGAGAAAAACTAATACGTTTAATCAATGTAAACAAAGTTTTTAACTTAAAGAAAAAACTAACACGTTTAATTAATGTAAACAACAATTTAAAATTTGAAGAAAAATCCTAAGATGTTTAATCAAAGTTAACAACAATTTAAACTTACGTTATTTTTAGAAAAAAATAGTTTATCGGTTAATTGCTTAAAGTTTATTTTAATTTGCATATTTTAGCTTATTTCGTATTTTTATAGTTTATATGTTGTTTTCTAAAATAAGGCTTTAAAGAACTTTATACTTCTTTCTACTTCATTTTAAAAGAAGTCTATAATTTACCACGTTTTTTTAAAGACAAATAAGTCCTTATTTATTGGAATTTATTAAAGTTCAACGCAACAGTTGTGTTGTTTTCTTAAATTGTTTTATAAGTTGTTACGTATGTTTTATTTTTTTAATTGCATTGTAATAATAGTTACAATTATAATTATACAATAATTTATGTGTGTTGTTTAATTACAAAATAGATCATGAGAGTAAAATGGCCAAAAAATAAAAGCCAATCAAACACCAGGGCTAGATTTAACTTTAATACTTAACTGAACTATGTCGCTAAAACTAATAATGCGAAGACTAAAATATTTTTTTGTGTAATCTGAAAATTTCGTTCACCCCTAAATGAGGTTCATGTACCCTAAACGTTTCGTGCACGCGAAAAAAAATTGTGTACACTATCGTGCACCAGTTTATTTTGAAGTAATTTTGTGTGCAAACTGTAATGATTTTTTTTATAATTTACTTTGATTAGCTAATTAGTTATAAAATACATTTAGTAAACTTTATTTAGATAAATAAATTTATTAAATTTTATTTATTGTTTTAAGACTAATTAAAACATAAAAAAAAAACTCACTGGAAAATTGTGTAATTTTTGCCGATAAAAACAACCAGCAAAAAACCGGTCTTCAGAGGACAGAAAATTTTGGAGATGTTTTGGAAATGTATTTCTCCTCATATAAACTGATGCAGAAAAGTTAGAAAGTTATATATTTAGTGAGAGAAAAATCGTTTGAATTTCTAAAATAAATTTTAAACAAACAAAGATAGCAGGCAGTTCTATAAGAAAAACTTTTTACATTGTAAGTTAATTGTTTAACTGAGTATAAAGGAGAAGACAAAAGTATTTTAAACACTTTTGTTTTTGGTATATAACAAAAAGAATTGGTGTTTATTAAGTTTGTGTTATCTAAACGACTGCGACTAAAAATAACAAGCATTAATAAAAAAATAAATATAAAATTTATTAAACAATAGTTGTAATTTATTTACTTTTTTGACAATGCTTTACGGTGAATAAACTGTCTACGGCATTTCAAATGCTTTTAAAAGTCTTAAACTTTCTTAAACTTCAAAAAAATTCAAAATTTTTTTACTTAAGCCAGTGTTCAGTACCCTTTTTAAGAAACCATCGAAAAGTTTGTGCAAATAAAAATTAAAACAATCATTTATTAACTAAATAACTATAAATGCTCTGTATTTAGTTTATATTCAAATAAAGTTATGTTAAAGCTTAAACTTAAGGTTTAAAATTTTATAACCTTAAACTAAGTAATGAAAAGTAGATTTTCTAGGTGTGATTTAAGTTTTGATTGAAAAAAACTTTAAGTATTTTCACTGTTTCAATATTTCACGTTCCTGAAATATTTAAATAAAAAGGTACAACCATTTTTTTTTAAATCATGGTGGTTTTTAAGTTTAAAAAAAATTTCATGTTTTACTAATAGAAAAAAAAAATATATTTTAATAAAATTTTTAGGCCAAAATCACTTTAAATCTTGACTATTTTGTAGATTTAGAACAGGTTTTTAAATCCGCATTTGATGTTATAGTTAAAAATAATATAAGTTCAAAATAAAATTTTAACAAACTTACATAACTGCAATGGTTAAAAGCAAATAGTAAAACGTCTTTAAAAAAGAAGATTATACAAGTAAAGTTCAGTATTATAAACTTTTTAAGTGAAGTCATGTTGGAAAGAAGTCATGTTGGAATCACTATAACAACACTGATATACAGTCTGTAGTTTTGTAATAAGTAAATTAAAGTAGTTATTAAACACTTTTATTTTATAAACAATACATTATATGACAATTTTATGTAACTAAATTATTGATTAGGTTGAACACTAAAATCTTTCAAAAGTTAAATTCATGTTTAAGTATAATTGTATTTATAAAGTACTTTTTTATTTTTCTAAACAATAACCTATAAATATTTCATTGAAATTATTTCTAAAATTATTATTAATTAGACACTGCATATTTATTTTCTATTTATTTAGTTTTTAGTTCACATTTAGATTTTATTATCTTATAACATTGTATATTAGTTTCATATTTTTGATCATTAATTTAAACTTGTGTTGTTAAATGTTTTTTCAACTGAAATTATTAAACTGAATGTAATTTCATATTAAAAATAAGTTTGAATAAAAAAAATTAAAACTCTATTAGATTAATTTTTTTGTAGAAGGTAGTTTTTCTACCTATATTATTGATGCTGTAGTTATAGTTTTTATATCAAAACAGCTCTGTATTATTAAAGTACTAAGTTATTTGGAGATATAATATCACTTTGATCATGCAAAGAAGGTTAGTTGTTTAGAATAACGTATGCCATATTTTACAATAGTTTTTAAAATACTCTGTAGATTTAAAAAGCTTTATAACGAGAAGTATCCATCAGATTTTTTTTTGTTTTGCTAGCAATAGTCATATATTTTAATTAGTTTACAATTGAAGTTTTTAATTTTCAACATAAAGATTAACCATTTTTAAGAAAGCTTCAAAGAAAATATTTTAAAAACTCATCAATTTTAATAGATTGATATTTTTGAGTTTTTAGCTTGAGGCTTTCTTAAGGAACCTATTGAAGTCTAGGCTTTGCTATTTATTGTTAAGTTGTAACTTTATACTTTTTAATCAAACAATGTACAGTTTTTGATTTCTCTAAATATGTACAATTTCAAATTTAATTGGAGTCCAATAAATCAATCCAATAAACAATCCTAGTTTTAACTAATTTGTTTTTGGCAACCCCATATTAAACTTTTCTGTGTAAAATAAATATAAAAAACGTTTATTTAATACCATCTAGGACAAAATTTATACCGGATGACGTCATTAAAACTACGAATATAGTTGGTGAGGAGGAGGTTGTCCAAGGTGTTCAAATGACGCATGCGGAACTCCAGCGGGATCGAGCACCACAACAAGAAGCGGGTGGAACGTCCTTTTTCGTAACAGATCAGGTTAACAACGTATCTAGATCTTTCAAAAATAAACACGATAATGAACTTAAACAAAAACTTATAGATTTTATTAATAAAAAATTTTCAAAAGATGATTGGCATGACTTTTTGAATGTTTATAACATTATCGAAAAACAAGTATACAGTCTAGTTGATGAAAAATACAAAAGTTTCGACCGTTACGCTAAGCAAATTTTTATTGATCAATTAAACGACGATGCAAAACACCATTTAGCTAATAACTTATTTAAGGTTAAATTTAAACACAAGCGGGGAGATTCTTTTTTAATTAACTGGGAATTCAATGTAAAAAGGTTAGACTGCGCGGGGGTAATCTTACATCGCGTCAAGAAGGGTAAGGGCGAATTGTTATTTGTTTATTATAGAGATAAAAATAATAAAATTAGAATCAATTTCCCTATGGGAAAAATAGATTATAACGATAATAACAATCTAAAAAGAACTGCGGTAAGGGAACTTTTCGAGGAAACTAATTACGCTTGGCCTGAAGGAGTTAGATTAGAATTGTACCAAGATACTAGTTATTGCTTTACGGTAGATCAAAAAAACTTTAAAAAAAATCACAAATTCTATTTTTTCAAAAACTTCGAGCACGAAATTGACCATGAATTTAAGAAAGACAATGAAATTGAGGGTAGTTTATGGTTACAAGTTGATAAACTTAAAAAGTATTTTGCAAAGTCTGATGAAAAATATGATAACACATCAGGTCGTATCAATTTTATCAATGGAAGTGTTACAGTTAGGTCCTCTAGTTTAAAAAACATTAAAAATTTAAAAACTACTTTTTCTCAAGTATATTTTTCATACTCTGTTGAGAATTTTTTTTTGAGAGGTTCAGCGCTTAGAGATTGTATTTTTGATCCAAATTGCGATACAGGGCATGTTTCGCGTGACAACAGTGAATAAATTTAAGTTTCCTTCAGTTTCGCTTCTTCAGCTTAAGTTTTAGATTCAGATTCAGTTTATTTTATAAATTAATTGTGTTACTCATTTTGCAATTTTAGTTTAATCTTTTAGTTTTTGTAATCTTGTTACGTTTTCTTTTATATTTTTCGTTATATATTTGTGGTTTCATAAATTTAAATTCTAAAATTCTAATTCATTTATAATTTCAAAACTTAAATACAAAGAAGTTAAATTATTTTTTTCTTGATATGATTAGATTTAAGTTGGTTAAGACGTTTCGTAGCATAATGAGTTGTAAAACCACTTAAAATGACAAAATTGCATAAATGATATATAGAAAAATATAAAAAGTTACTGTTATATTAACGATCTAATTTAATAAAAAAAATTACTTCTTACAATTTAAATTCTTTAGGTTACATATTTTTAATCTAAGATTAAAGGGCATAAAAATACTACATAACTAAATTTAAGATAATAAATGAACTAATTACGTATACTATACTGCCGGGTAATGTTGTTACTACCTGTAATCTAGCTATAGGAGGCTTAGTATGGTGGATGATATTGGTGCTTTAGTAGATGATCGACTAAGACATATCAAACCCATTATAATAAAACAACATTAAAAAACTAAAAAAGCAAATGATATTAATAAAAAGAAAAAAAAGCAATATAAAAGAAAATAACAAACAAAAAGCAATAAAAACAAAGCAAAAATAAAAAAGAAAAAAAAAAACGCAAACAAAAAAAAAATAAAAAAAGCAAAAAATAAAAGCAAAAAAAAAAAAACTGAAAACAAACGTAAACAAAAAAAAAAAAAAGAGAATAGAAAAATACAAAAGTAATAGAAAAAAATGTTGTTTTAACGTTAATATAAAAAGTACGTTATTTGTTTATTTATTGTAATATTTAACCATAATTTTTATGCCCTAAATACCGTATAGCTTGAAGCCTTTTGAATGCTCAAGCTAATTAACTGCAAATGCAACCTAAAGAATTTAATTTGTATGTAAATAATTTATAAAGTCTAACTGTACGTTTAAAAATATATTGCAAGTTATTCACCTTTTCTGAATTTGTCATTTTCTTGTGATTTGAATTTTCACTAAGCGCCGAAACGTAGTGACCTCCTATGAGACAATTAAAAAAAAATTTGATGTAATTTTCCATACGATTTGCCAAATCGTTATTTTTTTCAGATTTTTAAAAAAATAATTCTTTAAAAGACAATGTGGCCTATATGACCGGGGAAACCCGGTGAACCCCCGCCACACGAAACAAAAAGGGGGTAACCCGCACCACGGCGCTGGCTTCACCGTAGCGGTGCGGTCCAGTAGCTGTTTTGTGGTGCGATTGCCTGACGGATGAGAAAAATTGAAACAATTTGATTTGCCTGTTGCAATCAAAGTTCAACGTCAGGAAATTGCACCTCAAAACAGTGAAGCTAACAGCGCCATCTTTTTTAATTTTAGACAAAGTTAATTGTTGATGTTTGTGTCATATAATGTTCATCTAAGATATTGATAGAAACGCTTTTATAAACGATTTATGATAATTTTGTGAACTATTGAAAAATACTTTTTTTTTTTGTCTAGTAGGTAACATTGATTCTAAAGTTTTTGAATTGCTTATATTTATGTTAATATAGTTTTTATGCAACAACTAGCAATATATATGTACCACTTTTAATTTGTTAAACTTCATTTCATGTTTAATAAAAACTTAATAAAAAAGTTTAATCTTTAAAAGCTGAAGTTTAATCATTTTTTACACATTGATCAGGGTTTCAAGTTTTTTCAGGCTGCTTTTAAGGTTTAAAAAAAGATTTGAATTTTTTTAACAAGGAGAAAATGTAATTTGTATATACATGTCAAAACAAACTTCTTGTTAGTATAATTACATTTATTGGTTAAAAAAATATTTTAAACACATCTATGTATTTGCTATTTAGAATTCCCATCAATTTTTTGAACAGCTAACTTTATTCACAGCAAAACTTCAAAGTAGATATAAAAAGAGTTTTGAAAAAGAACAATAAGAAAATAGTGGGCAAACTCTAAAAATTTAAAAAGAAAATAGAAACACTAACAGGTGAGAAATTTTGTGTTTTATTAATTTTAGATAATATAAGTCGGTGTAATTTGTGTCGATAATCTATGTTATTCTTACAGATGCCTTTATTAATGATGTGTAATATTTGTCTAAAATATTTCAACAAGTTATCGTTTTTTTCTATTAGATAATAATAGATCAAAAGTTTTTTAATTGATAATAATTATGTAAAAGCATAGTTTTTTCAATTTTTATACAACTTTATACAAATTATATATATATGCTACTTTTAGTTTTTTAACTCATTTTAGTGTTAAAAAACAACCAAAATAAGAAGTTTGATAATATTTAAAAGCTGAAGCTAAAGTAAAATATAAATTATATAGCACTTTTAAATGTTCTATTTATAATAAATTAGGTATACTATCAAAATCCACCCGCGTTCAAAATCCACCCAATTTTTAATTTTATTTCCTGTATTTATTATTTTATTTTATATACTTTTTGCTTTTTTTCATCAATTTTTTTATTTGTTTTTGACTATCACTGTTACCCCTAACCCTTACTTTCGATTGCTAAGCGGTTCCCGAATTTGACTGGGTGGATTTTGATCGCGGGTGGATTTTGCATGTGTTCCATAAATTTGTACTATTATTACGTCATAAGAGCCGGAGATAGCTTTTTAAACACAATTAAGTATACCCCATCGTGAGCATGAGTAGCTCAGTCGGTAGAGCGTTGGACTTTTAATTTAACGATCAGGGGTTCAAGTCCCGTGCTAGACTTTATATACTTTAAAACAGCCTAATAATTTAAAAAAGAAGATAAAATATAGTTAAAATACATCATAAAATAAGTTTCTTGATTTATAAACACCTTTATGGGTTTAAAAAACACTTGTTTTAAAAAATGATGTGCATATAAAATACATTAAAAATACTGTATGTTTACTTACCCTTTTGTTATCATTCACATCACTAGTTTTTATTTATATGACAAACAATTTTTTCCGAAATTGCTTATAACTGTTTCAGTTCTTATTTCATCAATTGTCAAAGCTAAAACATATTTAAGTTTATTGAGTGAACAAATTTTTCATGATATATGTTATGACATTTAAAACAAAAGTTATCAAGTTAGTCAATTTTTAAAAAATGTGAATGAACAAGTGTTTTAAGTTATAAATTCAATTATTTTCTCTATAATTGCAACACTATGAAAAATCGACAAAAAAAAATCACATTTTTGATATGTTTACGGATTAAGTACATACCTTTTAACAAATAGCTTTGTACCGCGTGAGCGGTAATTGTCTCTTTTTTTGAAAAAAACTTTTGGTAAAACATATTTTTCCTGAAATCTTAAGCTTATGCTTTTTTAATTGTTCTAAATTGCCAAAATACTTAAAGCTTTTAAGGTTAAGGTTAATGTCCAAAGAAAAAATAGTTTATACTAAAAGTGTTTTGTAACAAGGTCTGAATTTTTAAGCCCTGACTTATTGGTTTCAGTCCTTTTTTTGGCCTGCTTATATCTGCCTCTCTCGTACTTTATAATCACAATATACAAAACCAAATCCATTGGATTCAGATTTTTTGGGCGCTTTGATGTCAGTACTTAAGTTTTCAAGTTTGAATATATATCAAAAAAGACAATTCAATTTAAAAGTCTAGTTAAGGATTATTAATATCAAATAGCAGCCTCAGATTTGGTTTGATATATTTGTAGTTTTAGAATCAACTGTTAAAAGAAAACCGAAAAAAAAACACCATAACAACTCAAAATGGTTTTATTCACTTTGAGTTACCAAAAAGTTTAAACAAGAATTATACTTTTATTATTACAAATAAAAGTTGTGCACAATTTAAAGAAAGTTTTATGGTGGCATTATTTGTTTTTAAAATAAAACACTGTAAATTTAAAAACAATGCTTAGACTAGTAAAATAAAATTTACATAAAAGATCAAAAAAAATTCAGCTATCAAAAGGTATAAGTTTTGAAGTTTCTAACAAAGGGAAAATTTGCATAAACATTAGGCGGGCTTATATGACCGCGCATAAACTAAGTTATGTTTTTATTTGTGACGTAAACAATCAAATAAGATTTTAGAAGAATATTAATTTTTCATTTGAATCATTTCTCTAGAAAACCTTGTGTTGTAAGTACATCTAGTTAACAGTATATTTTTTTTTGTTGACAATTTTTTCTTGTTCTTTTTTTACAATGCATGAATTATTATGAATTAATATGAAAACATCAATGAGCTAGTACATGTTGCAAGCTTTAGATGATATACGATCAACTTCTTTAAACAAATAATTTTGTCTGTTGAACATATGTGTTTTATCAACATCTTTTGATAAACAACTCTTTACTTTTTTCTGTTGAAATTTCAATCAGTTACATGTTTTTTTCTTCTTGTTGTAACTGTAACTACTTAGGTAGAAACTTATTTTTAAGTTCGGAGTTATGACTTCTTAGTATCAATATTTCTATTGAAACTTATGAAGCAATAATGTTATAAAACAGTTAAATTATTTTCACAGTTTCAAGCAATTTAACAGTAGTAAAGTTTGAATTCTTTGTTTCAATCTTACAAAATACTTTCTAATTGTAATAAATTAACATCTTTGGACAAATAACTGTTTACTTTTGTGTGATGAAAATTTAAACAGTTACAAGTTGTGTTCTTCTATTGTAACTGTAACTATAGAGGTACAAACTTATTTTAAGCTTTTAGTTATTATTTATTACTATCAATATTTCTATTTAAACATGTAAAACAATAGCGTTAAAAAATACTTGAAATAATTTCAAAGTTTCAAGCAATCACAAGCATTAAAGTTTCAAGCAACTACAAGTTGAACTATTTGATTTCTTTGTTTCCACCTTAGATAACTGTTATATATAGATATTTTCCAACTGTTACAAATTAACTCTTTTGAACTTACAATTGTTTCTAATTTTGAGATTGTATTTGCATATTTTTAGATGATTGCTTTATGCCTAGGTAGCTATTTTGAAATCCACTGTCTTTTTGCTTTAATTCTATATGATTTCTCTCATGAATACTTTATATTCAAGTATAGCTAGTTCAGGCTGTTTTAAGCATTTAAGAGTATAAATTAAACATAAGTATGACTTGATCAATTGTACTTTTGTTCAGTTTATATTGTTACTTGCTATTCATGTTAGATAAGAGATCGGTTTTAGTCAGTTAAAATGAATTTTTAAAAATTGTTTACTATAATAATATTTTCACAATTTACGTGTGGTGGTAGGCATATGTATAAAAAAACAATTTAAAAACAATCTGTTTAATCAAATTAAGTCAACGAGTTTGCTATTCTTTTGCAATTTATTTATTACTACACTTTTAAGAACTGACCAAAAACCGGTGTTCTATCTGATTTGACTATTTATAACATGATGGCTAATAAAAAAGACTCGATTAAAAACTGTTGAAAATGTTCATTTTTCTTTTTTTGTTAACTTTGAAAATTATTTTTGGAGTGTAGAATTATCAAAATTTTTGGGAAATTCCTTAATGTGAAAGTATAAAATATAATAAAGGGTAGCGAACCAATTTCAAAATATCGACAAAGTCCTACGCTGGCGGACACCTTCGGTGTCCTGGCTCCGGACTTTGTCGATATTTTGAAATTGGTTCTTAGGGCGTCGTCGTAATGCTTACGCCGGTTGAATAAGTTTTCTCTTTGATACAGGAACTCTAAATAACCACATTTATAATAAAGTCGAAATTTTTGTTTTAGATCAGTAAAATTGGCTTATATTTATTATAAGGAAAACAGGGTTTAGCTTGGTATAGTTTTTAAGTGCAACTAGATCAGAAGATTATTATATATGTTACAAGAAGTGTATTTTACACGATAACCACACACCCGGCTATAGAGAAAAATAGTATTTGTGCAACATATAAATTTATATATAGATCTAAAAATAAGTTGCCAAATATTATACTAGTAACAAGGCAACTAGTATGAAAATATATTCATTTTTTTACAAATGAAAAATTTTGAAACTTTCAATTAACAACTTTACTAAGCGATAAGCAGCCTAGGATTATGACGGTGATAATACATTTAGTTTCTTTTAATATTCAGGTAGGGATTTAAAACAATTTATTAAAGACATACTCATAGTCGTTAAGTTGAATTATACTATCCTTATATAAACTTGTACTAAACTTAACTGTATCTAACTGGTGTACGAATTGAACGGCTCTTTAAACCAATTATTTTATGCGCTTTATGTTTTCATTAAAAAAACTGTTATTGGGCTTAAACTCAAGACATTATAACAACTAAATAAAGGAAAGTTACTAAATAATAGATCTATCAAATATTAAAACTTTTTTCACTACACCCAAGCATTAATTTTCTGTCTTAATCTATTTAATTATGACAAAGTAAACACAATTTAAATGCAAAAAGTTTATTCAAATGTTTATATAAATAAGTTATCTGATCCGCACTGATTCTGTTTCTGATTCTTTTCATCGTTCCGTCTCCGGCTGTGATCTCATTCTGTTTGAAAAAAATATTTAGCTTTTACTAACAAACTTATCTACTAACGCTACACTTCATTCACATTTTAATCATGCAGTTTATCATTAACTATTTAAACATTGCCTTTAATCTATTAATCATTTGAGCATATCTCAGGGTTGTCAAAAATTTTTTCATGTTTTGAAAATACAATTTTTTTTTTCCACCTTGAGTATGACATAAATTTCAAGGTAAGGAATTCGTTAAATTTAATAACGTTAATGAGGAGATACTGTAATGCTACTTTGAATGTGGTTTATAAAAATTTAAGTGATGATGTCAAATAAAAACTATTGTATAACAAAGACTTCAGAAATTCATTGTTTTTTCGTAAGAATTGATGATAAAAATTCCAGTAATTTTTGTTCAATTTCTAGATGGTTTTTAGCTAACCCTGATAGATGTGTTTCGCAATAGTTATGTGATCAAAATGGATATTTGTTTAATTTAAAATAATAAAACCGAGCTTTTTAAAATTAGCATAAAATTGAGCATCAAACAATTATGGACTTTATTTTGTTCTGTTTATGGTTTGGCAATAAAATACCTAAGAAACTGGTACAAAATGGTTACTTTACAGTAATAAAATACAATAAAAATGTTCAAAGTTTGTTAAATTAGTTACTAAGAAGTAGGTCAATAGTGATATATATTTAAGGTAAACTTTGAAAACGCTTCCTAAAATACATATGTTCAAAAAATAATCAAGGAAGTTGTTACAAAATGTATTATTACACGACTTTATAACAACATTTCAGAAAACAATTCACAAGCAAGATGACCACTTTATTTAGATAATATATCATCATGTTTGTATTACTTTTTTTTAAAATCGATCAACTTTATTATTGACTAGCATTAGTTAACTAAATAGGACTATTTATTATCCTCAGAACTTGTAAAACTAAGAGATTTATGTTTTTAAATTTGTGTTAAGGTGTTTTATAAACTACTTGTTATTACAACATGGCTTCTTGTTTGGTAAACTTATTCACTATAAGTTTAAAAACAATTACAAGTTCAAACGAATGATTTTCAAACATACTATGTAGAAATTACCTTGCGGATGATGCATTCAAAGTGGGAAGAGGAATTGACTCGTAAAGGCCAATCACTCTGGGGATCTGTCTACTGACCTTCACTCAAAGAGAGAGCTTCATGGAAATCCTGTTTAAAAGATTCAATTTAAAAATATTCTTACTATCAGATGTAAGCCCTAATACATAAACCTATCATTTACTTTTATCTGATGACTAATATTTTTATTACTTTCAGCGCTTTAATTCATATATTAAAAAAATAGGAAAAAATGTTTTATAAATTCGTAGTAATGAGTCTAATTTGGGGTAATAGGTATGATTTTTAACTGCAACAAACTGGTTTGTTTTGGTTTGAATAATTAAATATTTACTTTAAAAACTTAAGTTACTCTACAAAAAATACAAATAATGTGTAAACTTAATCTTGGCATATACCTCTCTTAAAACTTATTTCATAAATTTAAACAACTTTAAAAAATTATAAAGAGATAAAGTATACACATCAACTTGATCCATAAAATACTAAACTAACTGCATAACTATAAAGAACTTAACTATTTACTTAAACAAAAAACACTTAGATTTTAAAATTATGCTAGATAAACTTTTGTGTATATATCAGTTTCACTATGGAAGTGTCCTTGCTACAGATTATCAATACTAAAAAGCTTACAAAATCTGCTTGTTAAAGTAGGGTACTTGTTCAATATGTTAATAGAAATTTTTTGCAGTTTTATAAAGGATATTTTATTTCGAAAGCAAAGTTATTGGATTCTATTAGCAAATTTCTATCGTGACGTAACTATAGTGGTAGGATGGAGCTGATTTTCATTTCTACTGATACTGACGTCGTTCAAAGGACGCATACAAATTTTCATCAACAATAATCGAGTTACTTTGCTGAAATCGTGTTCCAATTTTATTTTTACAATTTCCACTGTGAGGAGTTTTTTATCTTAACTTATACCAGGTGAAGGCATTGGAAATAAAGTTAAATATTTTTGTAAATTTCTAGGAAAATTTTGGAATTTTTTTCTGACTTCAAAGGACTTTTAATTAATTTTTACCGTTTGAAGGCTTTGGAAAACAAGGAATTTTGTAAAATTAAAATGACATAATCTGACTTTTTTTTTAATTTTATCAAATTTCCTGCCTTTTCCTGACTTTTTTAAAACCCCCCATTTTTTCCTGATTTTTTTCTTTTTTTTTAATTTCTCCTGACTTTTCCTGATTTCCTGACTTTTCCTGACCGAGTGGCAACCCTGATGCTAGATTAAAAAAAAAATTCATTTTGCTTTTTAATTTTAGTGGCAAACTTGCTAATATTTTAGGAAACAATAATTTTTTAGTGGTAAGTTGTCATCAAGCTTATTTATAATATTTTGTATAAAATTGTGGATGGGTAAAAATAATCAAGTATGGTCTTCTATTTAATTTAATCATAGCCTTTTGTTGATTTCTATTATTTTAAAATTAAAAAACGTTGAGTTTAAGAAAAACATTGGAATACAAATAAGTTTTCTTTTGGCCAAACTTTAACATTTAAAACCATCACAATACTCAAAGTGATGTACTAACAAAGTGAGCAAATCTAACTTTGTTGTAACAATATTTTAAATATTTAATTAATTATTTAATAAATTAGTTCGCATCCTAAAAAACATTCTTAGCTTATGTTCATTAGTCTTTAAAACAAGTTTAAAGTTTTTTTGTTAAATTTTACTTTTTACTTGTAATGACCACACTAATTTTTATGTTAAATGAAAAATGATAATGATAAATATACTTAATATTAACAATAATGATAATTTTTACTTGCAATTATTTGAACATTCTGTTGAGTTAAAAGCAATACTAGATTCTATTCCAGTTATTAGGTCAAAAATGAACATTAATTATAAACTACATCACTTATAAACATCACTGAATGAGTTTAATTCAATTTAGATAACATTGTCACCTTTACTTTCTCTAAATTTAACTTTTTATGATTTATTGTAGCTATTAGTACAAAAGCAAGAACTATAACATATTTACCTTGTTACTGCCCTAAGTGAGCAGTTAGAGACCTTCCTGGGTTGAGGTCCAGTTGTTGTGTGCTTACAGATGATTCATGTGCATCATTGCTCAAAATTTCCTCAAGACCCTTGCACATTCTAAAGTTGTAAAAACCTGTCAACACATATAAAATGTAGAAAAAATAACAAGTTATAATCAACACTTGTAACCTTAAAACTTTAATTTGTAAATTACTTATATAAACATAAAAGGTGTTAAAGCAATAAAAGAGACAAACAATTTTGTTTTTTTTTAATACTACGGCTTATCTATGACAGGCTTTTGAAGCATTGAAGCCAATCTAATCTGAGTGACTTAAAACTTATCAATTAGCCTTATGTTAAATTAAAAACAATAAATAGTGAAAAAATTATGTTAGTCAAGTAGTAATATTTAATTACTCAAGAAAAATAAAGACTTGTTATACTGAAGTACACAAAAAAATACCAAATGTATTAACGTGGTATTAATACCAGTCTGGATATTTCTTAAAATATTTCCAATGCACCACATAATTTAAATTTCCAAAACATAATGATTATTTATACAAATTATATTATACTTGTGAAAAAAAAACTTTAGTTTTTGGATGTCATATACTTGAAAATTTAAATACATAATATAGTTTACATAAACCAATAATAATGGGGACTTTATTATTTTACACTATCTTATTAAAACAAAAAGTTTTTTCACTCTTTAAAAGACTTTTTATTAGAACTTTTAACAAATAAAAACTAGCTCTGAGAACTAAAAAAAAGCCAACTCATGCAATAATTAGTAGAATACTTACCAAGTCAGAGCTAGTCTCAAAAGGAAACAATTAAAATATAATATGATGAGAAAAAATAAAAAACAAAGTACATTCCAACCATTATTAATGGATGATTGTTTAAATATGGTGACAAATATTTGGAAGGATATTTACAGAAAAACATATGATGTACTTTTCTATTATAAAACTGATATGAACTAGCAAACTATATTAAATTTACTGCATTTCATTAGGCTTGTCACTTTTTTCAATTCTATTTTTGCACTTTAAAATTTGCCGCAATGGAACTCTATTTCAAAATAAATTTTTATTTACCATCTGACTTTTAAGTCAAAAAGTTATTTATTATACCCAATCAAACTTTGCACACAAATAGTTTAGTTATATGATAGTAAATAATACTTAATTTTTCTTTAAAACTTTGTAGGAATTATTTATATTGTCATGATATTTAGAACAGCACAACCAAACTAAAAACAAGATTATATTAAGGAACATATGTGTTGTATAGGAGCTTTTGATATATTAAATTGCAATAAAAACAAAATTTACCTTTATTATAGCTGCTAGGATTGAACCACTTCACACTTTTTAGGTGGGCAAACATCTGCAATACAATATAGTACAACTTGATGAATAGCATAAATTATAATTCAATTACATTTAGCTAAACTTTACATTATGTTTTGCTACCAATTTAAATAAAATAGTCATGTAGACCAACAATTTAGTTTGGAAACTAGGGTCAAATATTGGTTGTTTAATCAGGCTATTTAGTATTAGGTTGAAGGTTAATTCACCAGTACAAGGATTTATTTATCTTTTACTGATTTAGATATGTTCTTGGGGTTGTTTAAACAGTGTTGTTTATTCAACCCTGTACACTTCAAATACCTATATATAGAATTGTTCCCAATCATAGTTAGAAATGAGTGTCTTTAAATATTACTTTAAATCTAAAAATAACAAAATATACAACTTTTACAAACTTTGGTTAGTAGTAGAAGTGTCCATCTTCTCCAAACTAATGCTGACTTGGAAACTTTTACTTTAAAATTATAGAGTGTGATATAATAACAACATTTATTAGATCATGTTGTTTGTCAAAGGAGAAACTATACAACTATGATATGTATAATTTAAGTTTCTACAATTTGGCTGTTTACCAACCTTAGTGGTTTACCATAATTTTTTTTACTATCAGTGTTTATTATGACCAGGGCCTAAGTCATTATTGGTAAACTATAAAACTATTATTTAAAATTAAAAGAAAAAACTAAAACGCTTAATCAATGTAATAAACAATTTAAAATTTAACGAGAAAAACTAATACGTTTAATCAATGTAAACAAAGTTTTTAACTTAAAGAAAAAACTAACACGTTTAATTAATGTAAACAACAATTTAAAATTTGAAGAAAAATCCTAAGATGTTTAATCAAAGTTAACAACAATTTAAACTTACGTTATTTTTAGAAAAAAATAGTTTATCGGTTAATTGCTTAAAGTTTATTTTAATTTGCATATTTTAGCTTATTTCGTATTTTTATAGTTTATATGTTGTTTTCTAAAATAAGGCTTTAAAGAACTTTATACTTCTTTCTACTTCATTTTAAAAGAAGTCTATAATTTACCACGTTTTTTTAAAGACAAATAAGTCCTTATTTATTGGAATTTATTAAAGTTCAACGCAACAGTTGTGTTGTTTTCTTAAATTGTTTTATAAGTTGTTACGTATGTTTTATTTTTTTAATTGCATTGTAATAATAGTTACAATTATAATTATACAATAATTTATGTGTGTTGTTTAATTACAAAATAGATCATGAGAGTAAAATGGCCAAAAAATAAAAGCCAATCAAACACCAGGGCTAGATTTAACTTTAATACTTAACTGAACTATGTCGCTAAAACTAATAATGCGAAGACTAAAATATTTTTTTGTGTAATCTGAAAATTTCGTTCACCCCTAAATGAGGTTCATGTACCCTAAACGTTTCGTGCACGCGAAAAAAAATTGTGTACACTATCGTGCACCAGTTTATTTTGAAGTAATTTTGTGTGCAAACTGTAATGATTTTTTTTATAATTTACTTTGATTAGCTAATTAGTTATAAAATACATTTAGTAAACTTTATTTAGATAAATAAATTTATTAAATTTTATTTATTGTTTTAAGACTAATTAAAACATAAAAAAAAAACTCACTGGAAAATTGTGTAATTTTTGCCGATAAAAACAACCAGCAAAAAACCGGTCTTCAGAGGACAGAAAATTTTGGAGATGTTTTGGAAATGTATTTCTCCTCATATAAACTGATGCAGAAAAGTTAGAAAGTTATATATTTAGTGAGAGAAAAATCGTTTGAATTTCTAAAATAAATTTTAAACAAACAAAGATAGCAGGCAGTTCTATAAGAAAAACTTTTTACATTGTAAGTTAATTGTTTAACTGAGTATAAAGGAGAAGACAAAAGTATTTTAAACACTTTTGTTTTTGGTATATAACAAAAAGAATTGGTGTTTATTAAGTTTGTGTTATCTAAACGACTGCGACTAAAAATAACAAGCATTAATAAAAAAATAAATATAAAATTTATTAAACAATAGTTGTAATTTATTTACTTTTTTGACAATGCTTTACGGTGAATAAACTGTCTACGGCATTTCAAATGCTTTTAAAAGTCTTAAACTTTCTTAAACTTCAAAAAAATTCAAAATTTTTTTACTTAAGCCAGTGTTCAGTACCCTTTTTAAGAAACCATCGAAAAGTTTGTGCAAATAAAAATTAAAACAATCATTTATTAACTAAATAACTATAAATGCTCTGTATTTAGTTTATATTCAAATAAAGTTATGTTAAAGCTTAAACTTAAGGTTTAAAATTTTATAACCTTAAACTAAGTAATGAAAAGTAGATTTTCTAGGTGTGATTTAAGTTTTGATTGAAAAAAACTTTAAGTATTTTCACTGTTTCAATATTTCACGTTCCTGAAATATTTAAATAAAAAGGTACAACCATTTTTTTTTAAATCATGGTGGTTTTTAAGTTTAAAAAAAATTTCATGTTTTACTAATAGAAAAAAAAAAATATTTTAATAAAATTTTTAGGCCAAAATCACTTTAAATCTTATAGACTATTTTGTAGATTTAGAACAGGTTTTTAAATCCGCATTTGATGTTATAGTTAAAAATAATATAAGTTCAAAATAAAATTTTAACAAACTTACATAACTGCAATGGTTAAAAGCAAATAGTAAAACGTCTTTAAAAAAGAAGATTATACAAGTAAAGTTCAGTATTATAAACTTTTTAAGTGAAGTCATGTTGGAAAGAAGTCATGTTGGAATCACTATAACAACACTGATATACAGTCTGTAGTTTTGTAATAAGTAAATTAAAGTAGTTATTAAACACTTTTATTTTATAAACAATACATTATATGACAATTTTATGTAACTAAATTATTGATTAGGTTGAACACTAAAATCTTTCAAAAGTTAAATTCATGTTTAAGTATAATTGTATTTATAAAGTACTTTTTTATTTTTCTAAACAATAACCTATAAATATTTCATTGAAATTATTTCTAAAATTATTATTAATTAGACACTGCATATTTATTTTCTATTTATTTAGTTTTTAGTTCACATTTAGATTTTATTATCTTATAACATTGTATATTAGTTTCATATTTTTGATCATTAATTTAAACTTGTGTTGTTAAATGTTTTTTCAACTGAAATTATTAAACTGAATGTAATTTCATATTAAAAATAAGTTTGAATAAAAAAAATTAAAACTCTATTAGATTAATTTTTTTGTAGAAGGTAGTTTTTCTACCTATATTATTGATGCTGTAGTTATAGTTTTTATATCAAAACAGCTCTGTATTATTAAAGTACTAAGTTATTTGGAGATATAATATCACTTTGATCATGCAAAGAAGGTTAGTTGTTTAGAATAACGTATGCCATATTTTACAATAGTTTTTAAAATACTCTGTAGATTTAAAAAGCTTTATAACGAGAAGTATCCATCAGATTTTTTTTTGTTTTGCTAGCAATAGTCATATATTTTAATTAATTTACAATTGAAGTTTTTAATTTTCAACATAAAGATTAACCATTTTTAAGAAAGCTTCAAAGAAAATATTTTAAAAACTCATCAATTTTAATAGATTGATATTTTTGAGTTTTTAGCTTGAGGCTTTCTTAAGGAACCTATTGAAGTCTAGGCTTTGCTATTTATTGTTAAGTTGTAACTTTATACTTTTTAATCAAACAATGTACAGTTTTTGATTTCTCTAAATATGTACAATTTCAAATTTAATTGGAGTCCAATAAATCAATCCAATAAACAATCCTAGTTTTAACTAATTTGTTTTTGGCAACCCCATATTAAACTTTTCTGTGTAAAATAAATATAAAAAACGTTTATTTAATACCATCTAGGACAAAATTTATACCGGATGACGTCATTAAAACTACGAATATAGTTGGTGAGGAGGAGGTTGTCCAAGGTGTTCAAATGACGCATGCGGAACTCCAGCGGGATCGAGCACCACAACAAGAAGCGGGTGGAACGTCCTTTTTCGTAACAGATCAGGTTAACAACGTATCTAGATCTTTCAAAAATAAACACGATAATGAACTTAAACAAAAACTTATAGATTTTATTAATAAAAAATTTTCAAAAGATGATTGGCATGACTTTTTGAATGTTTATAACATTATCGAAAAACAAGTATACAGTCTAGTTGATGAAAAATACAAAAGTTTCGACCGTTACGCTAAGCAAATTTTTATTGATCAATTAAACGACGATGCAAAACACCATTTAGCTAATAACTTATTTAAGGTTAAATTTAAACACAAGCGGGGAGATTCTTTTTTAATTAACTGGGAATTCAATGTAAAAAGGTTAGACTGCGCGGGGGTAATCTTACATCGCGTCAAGAAGGGTAAGGGCGAATTGTTATTTGTTTATTATAGAGATAAAAATAATAAAATTAGAATCAATTTCCCTATGGGAAAAATAGATTATAACGATAATAACAATCTAAAAAGAACTGCGGTAAGGGAACTTTTCGAGGAAACTAATTACGCTTGGCCTGAAGGAGTTAGATTAGAATTGTACCAAGATACTAGTTATTGCTTTACGGTAGATCAAAAAAACTTTAAAAAAAATCACAAATTCTATTTTTTCAAAAACTTCGAGCACGAAATTGACCATGAATTTAAGAAAGACAATGAAATTGAGGGTAGTTTATGGTTACAAGTTGATAAACTTAAAAAGTATTTTGCAAAGTCTGATGAAAAATATGATAACACATCAGGTCGTATCAATTTTATCAATGGAAGTGTTACAGTTAGGTCCTCTAGTTTAAAAAACATTAAAAATTTAAAAACTACTTTTTCTCAAGTATATTTTTCATACTCTGTTGAGAATTTTTTTTTGAGAGGTTCAGCGCTTAGAGATTGTATTTTTGATCCAAATTGCGATACAGGGCATGTTTCGCGTGACAACAGTGAATAAATTTAAGTTTCCTTCAGTTTCGCTTCTTCAGCTTAAGTTTTAGATTCAGATTCAGTTTATTTTATAAATTAATTGTGTTACTCATTTTGCAATTTTAGTTTAATCTTTTAGTTTTTGTAATCTTGTTACGTTTTCTTTTATATTTTTCGTTATATATTTGTGGTTTCATAAATTTAAATTCTAAAATTCTAATTCATTTATAATTTCAAAACTTAAATACAAAGAAGTTAAATTATTTTTTTCTTGATATGATTAGATTTAAGTTGGTTAAGACGTTTCGTAGCATAATGAGTTGTAAAACCACTTAAAATGACAAAATTGCATAAATGATATATAGAAAAATATAAAAAGTTACTGTTATATTAACGATCTAATTTAATAAAAAAAATTACTTCTTACAATTTAAATTCTTTAGGTTACATATTTTTAATCTAAGATTAAAGGGCATAAAAATACTACATAACTAAATTTAAGATAATAAATGAACTAATTACGTATACTATACTGCCGGGTAATGTTGTTACTACCTGTAATCTAGCTATAGGAGGCTTAGTATGGTGGATGATATTGGTGCTTTAGTAGATGATCGACTAAGACATATCAAACCCATTATAATAAAACAACATTAAAAAACTAAAAAAGCAAATGATATTAATAAAAAGAAAAAAAAGCAATATAAAAGAAAATAACAAACAAAAAGCAATAAAAACACAGCAAAAATAAAAAAGAAAAAAAAAACGCAAACAAAAAAAAAATAAAAAAAGCAAAAAATAAAAGCAAAAAAAAAAAAACTGAAAACAAACGTAAACAAAAAAAAAAAAAAGAGAATAGAAAAATACAAAAGTAATAGAAAAAAATGTTGTTTTAACGTTAATATAAAAAGTACGTTATTTGTTTATTTATTGTAATATTTAACCATAATTTTTATGCCCTAAATACCGTATAGCTTGAAGCCTTTTGAATGCTCAAGCTAATTAACTGCAAATGCAACCTAAAGAATTTAATTTGTATGTAAATAATTTATAAAGTCTAACTGTACGTTTAAAAATATATTGCAAGTTATTCACCTTTTCTGAATTTGTCATTTTCTTGTGATTTGAATTTTCACTAAGCGCCGAAACGTAGTGACCTCCTATGAGACAATTAAAAAAAAAATTGATGTAATTTTCCATACGATTTGCCAAATCGTTATTTTTTTCAGATTTTTAAAAAAATAATTCTTTAAAAGACAATGTGGCCTATATGACCGGGGAAACCCGGTGAACCCCCGCCACACGAAACAAAAAGGGGGTAACCCGCACCACGGCGCTGGCTTCACCGTAGCGGTGCGGTCCAGTAGCTGTTTTGTGGTGCGATTGCCTGACGGATGAGAAAAATTGAAACAATTTGATTTGCCTGTTGCAATCAAAGTTCAACGTCAGGAAATTGCACCTCAAAACAGTGAAGCTAACAGCGCCATCTTTTTTAATTTTAGACAAAGTTAATTGTTGATGTTTGTGTCATATAATGTTCATCTAAGATATTGATAGAAACGCTTTTATAAACGATTTATGATAATTTTGTGAACTATTGAAAAATACTTTTTTTTTTTGTCTAGTAGGTAACATTGATTCTAAAGTTTTTGAATTGCTTATATTTATGTTAATATAGTTTTTATGCAACAACTAGCAATATATATGTACCACTTTTAATTTGTTAAACTTCATTTCATGTTTAATAAAAACTTAATAAAAAAGTTTAATCTTTAAAAGCTGAAGTTTAATCATTTTTTACACATTGATCAGGGTTTCAAGTTTTTTCAGGCTGCTTTTAAGGTTTAAAAAAAGATTTGAATTTTTTTAACAAGGAGAAAATGTAATTTGTATATACATGTCAAAACAAACTTCTTGTTAGTATAATTACATTTATTGGTTAAAAAAATATTTTAAACACATCTATGTATTTGCTATTTAGAATTCCCATCAATTTTTTGAACAGCTAACTTTATTCACAGCAAAACTTCAAAGTAGATATAAAAAGAGTTTTGAAAAAGAACAATAAGAAAATAGTGGGCAAACTCTAAAAATTTAAAAAGAAAATAGAAACACTAACAGGTGAGAAATTTTGTGTTTTATTAATTTTAGATAATATAAGTCGGTGTAATTTGTGTCGATAATCTATGTTATTCTTACAGATGCCTTTATTAATGATGTGTAATATTTGTCTAAAATATTTCAACAAGTTATCGTTTTTTTCTATTAGATAATAATAGATCAAAAGTTTTTTAATTGATAATAATTATGTAAAAGCATAGTTTTTTCAATTTTTATACAACTTTATACAAATTATATATATATGCTACTTTTAGTTTTTTAACTCATTTTAGTGTTAAAAAACAACCAAAATAAGAAGTTTGATAATATTTAAAAGCTGAAGCTAAAGTAAAATATAAATTATATAGCACTTTTAAATGTTCTATTTATAATAAATTACGTATACTATCAAAATCCACCCGCGTTCAAAATCCACCCAATTTTTAATTTTATTTCCTGTATTTATTATTTTATTTTATATACTTTTTGCTTTTTTTCATCAATTTTTTTATTTGTTTTTGACTATCACTGTTACCCCTAACCCTTACTTTCGATTGCTAAGCGGTTCCCGAATTTGACTGGGTGGATTTTGATCGCGGGTGGATTTTGCATGTGTTCCATAAATTTGTACTATTATTACGTCATAAGAGCCGGAGATAGCTTTTTAAACACAATTAAGTATACCCCATCGTGAGCATGAGTAGCTCAGTCGGTAGAGCGTTGGACTTTTAATTTAACGATCAGGGGTTCAAGTCCCGTGCTAGACTTTATATACTTTAAAACAGCCTAATAATTTAAAAAAGAAGATAAAATATAGTTAAAATACATCATAAAATAAGTTTCTTGATTTATAAACACCTTTATGGGTTTAAAAAACACTTGTTTTAAAAAATGATGTGCATATAAAATACATTAAAAATACTGTATGTTTACTTACCCTTTTGTTATCATTCACATCACTAGTTTTTATTTATATGACAAACAATTTTTTCCGAAATTGCTTATAACTGTTTCAGTTCTTATTTCATCAATTGTCAAAGCTAAAACATATTTAAGTTTATTGAGTGAACAAATTTTTCATGATATATGTTATGACATTTAAAACAAAAGTTATCAAGTTAGTCAATTTTTAAAAAATGTGAATGAACAAGTGTTTTAAGTTATAAATTTTTAATTATTTTCTCTATAATTGCAACAATATGAAAAATCGACAAAAAAAAATCACATTTTTGATATGTTTACGGATTAAGTACATACCTTTTAACAAATAGCTTTGTACCGCGTGAGCGGTAATTGTCTCTTTTTTTGAAAAAAACTTTTGGTAAAACATTATTTTTCCTGAAATCTTAAGCTTATGCTTTTTTAATTGTTCTAAATTGCCAAAATACTTAAAGCTTTTAAGGTTAAGGTTAATGTCCAAAGAAAAAATAGTTTATACTAAAAGTGTTTTGTAACAAGGTCTGAATTTTTAAGCCCTGACTTATTGGTTTCAGTCCTTTTTTTGGCCTGCTTATATCTGCCTCTCTCGTACTTTATAATCACAATATACAAAACCAAATCCATTGGATTCAGATTTTTTGGGCGCTTTGATGTCAGTACTTAAGTTTTCAAGTTTGAATATATATCAAAAAAGACAATTCAATTTAAAAGTCTAGTTAAGGATTATTAATATCAAATAGCAGCCTCAGATTTGGTTTGATATATTTGTAGTTTTAGAATCAACTGTTAAAAGAAAACCGAAAAAAAAACACCATAACAACTCAAAATGGTTTTATTCACTTTGAGTTACCAAAAAGTTTAAACAAGAATTATACTTTTATTATTACAAATAAAAGTTGTGCACAATTTAAAGAAAGTTTTATGGTGGCATTATTTGTTTTTAAAATAAAACACTGTAAATTTAAAAACAATGCTTAGACTAGTAAAATAAAATTTACATAAAAGATCAAAAAAAATTCAGCTATCGAAAGGTATAAGTTTTGAAGTTTCTAACAAAGGGAAAATTTGCATAAACATTAGGCGGGCTTATATGACCGCGCATAAACTAAATTATGTTTTTATTTGTGACGTAAGCAATCAAATAAGATTTTAGAAGAATATTAATTTTTCATTTGAATCATTTCTCTAGAAAACCTTGTGTTGTAAGTACATCTAGTTAACAGTATATTTTTTTTTGTTGACAATTTTTTCTTGTTCTTTTTTTACAATGCATGAATTATTATGAATTAATATGAAAACATCAATGAGCTAGTACATGTTGCAAGCTTTAGATGATATACGATCAACTTCTTTAAACAAATAATTTTGTCTGTTGAACATATGTGTTTTATCAACATCTTTTGATAAACAACTCTTTACTTTTTTCTGTTGAAATTTCAATCAGTTACATGTTTTTTTCTTCTTGTTGTAACTGTAACTACTTAGGTAGAAACTTATTTTTAAGTTCGGAGTTATGACTTCTTAGTATCAATATTTCTATTGAAACTTATGAAGCAATAATGTTATAAAACAGTTAAATTATTTTCACAGTTTCAAGCAATTTAACAGTAGTAAAGTTTGAATTCTTTGTTTCAATCTTACAAAATACTTTCTAATTGTAATAAATTAACATCTTTGGACAAATAACTGTTTACTTTTGTGTGATGAAAATTTAAACAGTTACAAGTTGTGTTCTTCTATTGTAACTGTAACTATAGAGGTACAAACTTATTTTAAGCTTTTAGTTATTATTTATTACTATCAATATTTCTATTTAAACATGTAAAACAATAGCGTTAAAAAATACTTGAAATAATTTCAAAGTTTCAAGCAATCACAAGCATTAAAGTTTCAAGCAACTACAAGTTGAACTATTTGATTTCTTTGTTTCCACCTTAGATAACTGTTATATATAGATATTTTCCAACTGTTACAAATTAACTCTTTTGAACTTACAATTGTTTCTAATTTTGAGATTGTATTTGCATATTTTTAGATGATTGCTTTATGCCTAGGTAGCTATTTTGAAATCCACTGTCTTTTTGCTTTAATTCTATATGATTTCTCTCATGAATACTTTATATTCAAGTATAGCTAGTTCAGGCTGTTTTAAGCATTTAAGAGTATAAATTAAACATAAGTATGACTTGATCAATTGTACTTTTGTTCAGTTTATATTGTTACTTGCTATTCATGTTAGATAAGAGATCGGTTTTAGTCAGTTAAAGTGAATTTTTAAAAATTGTTTACTATAATAATATTTTCACAATTTACGTGTGGTGGTAGGCATATGTATAAAAAAACAATTTAAAAACAATCTGTTTAATCAAATTAAGTCAACGAGTTTGCTATTCTTTTGCAATTTATTTATTACTACACTTTTAGGAACTGACCAAAAACCGGTGTTCTATCTGATTTGACTATTTATAACATGATGGCTAATAAAAAAGACTCGATTAAAAACTGTTGAAAATGTTCATTTTATTTTTTTTGTTAACTTTGAAAATTATTTTTGGAGTGTAGAATTATCAAAATTTTTGGGAAATTCCTTAATGTGAAAGTATAAAATATAATAAAGGGTAGCGAACCAATTTCAAAATATCGACAAAGTCCTACGCTGGCGGACACCTTCGGTGTCCTGGCTCCGGACTTTGTCGATATTTTGAAATTGGTTCTTAGGGCGTCGTCGTAATGCTTACGCCGGTTGAATAAGTTTTCTCTTTGATACAGGAACTCTAAATAACCACATTTATAATAAAGTCGAAATTTTTGTTTTAGATCAGTAAAATTGG
This sequence comes from Thalia democratica, assembly GCF_965202585.1. Lineage (NCBI taxonomy): Eukaryota > Metazoa > Chordata > Thaliacea > Salpida > Salpidae > Thalia > Thalia democratica. The sequence continues at coordinate 23,224,305 of NC_139169.1, read as the reverse complement.
CTTATATTTATTATAAGGAAAACAGGGTTTAGCTTGGTATAGTTTTTAAGTGCAACTAGATCAGAAGATTATTATATATGTTACAAGAAGTGTATTTTACACGATAACCACACACCCGGCTATAGAGAAAAATAGTATTTGTGCAACATATAAATTTATATATAGATCTAAAAATAAGTTGCCAAATATTATACTAGTAACAAGGCAACTAGTATGAAAATATATTCATTTTTTTACAAATGAAAAATTTTGAAACTTTCAATTAACAACTTTACTAAGCGATAAGCAGCCTAGGATTATGACGGTGATAATACATTTAGTTTCTTTTAATATTCAGGTAGGGATTTAAAACAATTTATTAAAGACATACTCATAGTCGTTAAGTTGAATTATACTATCCTTATATAAACTTGTACTAAACTTAACTGTATCTAACTGGTGTACGAATTGAACGGCTCTTTAAACCAATTATTTTATGCGCTTTATGTTTTCATTAAAAAAACTGTTATTGGGCTTAAACTCAAGACATTATAACAACTAAATAAAGGAAAGTTACTAAATAATAGATCTATCAAATATTAAAACTTTTTTCACTACACCCAAGCATTAATTTTCTGTCTTAATCTATTTAATTATGACAAAGTAAACACAATTTAAATGCAAAAAGTTTATTCAAATGTTTATATAAATAAGTTATCTGATCCGCACTGATTCTGTTTCTGATTCTTTTCATCGTTCCGTCTCCGGCTGTGATCTCATTCTGTTTGAAAAAAATATTTAGCTTTTACTAACAAACTTATCTACTAACGCTACACTTCATTCACATTTTAATCATGCAGTTTATCATTAACTATTTAAACATTGCCTTTAATCTATTAATCATTTGAGCATATCTCAGGGTTGTCAAAAATTTTTTCATGTTTTGAAAATACAATTTTTTTTTTCCACCTTGAGTATGACATAAATTTCAAGGTAAGGAATTCGTTAAATTTAATAACGTTAATGAGGAGATACTGTAATGCTACTTTGAATGTGGTTTATAAAAATTTAAGTGATGATGTCAAATAAAAACTATTGTATAACAAAGACTTCAGAAATTCATTGTTTTTTCGTAAGAATTGATGATAAAAATTCCAGTAATTTTTGTTCAATTTCTAGATGGTTTTTAGCTAACCCTGATAGATGTGTTTCGCAATAGTTATGTGATCAAAATGGATATTTGTTTAATTTAAAATAATAAAACCGAGCTTTTTAAAATTAGCATAAAATTGAGCATCAAACAATTATGGACTTTATTTTGTTCTGTTTATGGTTTGGCAATAAAATACCTAAGAAACTGGTACAAAATGGTTACTTTACAGTAATAAAATACAATAAAAATGTTCAAAGTTTGTTAAATTAGTTACTAAGAAGTAGGTCAATAGTGATATATATTTAAGGTAAACTTTGAAAACGCTTCCTAAAATACATATGTTCAAAAAATAATCAAGGAAGTTGTTACAAAATGTATTATTACACGACTTTATAACAACATTTCAGAAAACAATTCACAAGCAAGATGACCACTTTATTTAGATAATATATCATCATGTTTGTATTACTTTTTTTTAAAATCGATCAACTTTATTATTGACTAGCATTAGTTAACTAAATAGGACTATTTATTATCCTCAGAACTTGTAAAACTAAGAGATTTATGTTTTTAAATTTGTGTTAAGGTGTTTTTTAAACTACTTGTTATTACAACATGGCTTCTTGTTTGGTAAACTTATTCACTATAAGTTTAAAAACAATTACAAGTTCAAACGAATGATTTTCAAACATACTATGTAGAAATTACCTTGCGGATGATGCATTCAAAGTGGGAAGAGGAATTGACTCGTAAAGGCCAATCACTCTGGGGATCTGTCTACTGACCTTCACTCAAAGAGAGAGCTTCATGGAAATCCTGTTTAAAAGATTCAATTTAAAAATATTCTTACTATCAGATGTAAGCCCTAATACATAAACCTATCATTTACTTTTATCTGATGACTAATATTTTTATTACTTTCAGCGCTTTAATTCATATATTAAAAAAATAGGAAAAAATGTTTTATAAATTCGTAGTAATGAGTCTAATTTGGGGTGAAAGGTATGATTTTTAACTGCAACAAACTGGTTTGTTTTGGTTTGAATAATTAAATATTTACTTTAAAAACTTAAGTTACTCTACAAAAAATACAAATAATGTGTAAACTTAATCTTGGCATATACCTCTCTTAAAACTTATTTCATAAATTTAAACAACTTTAAAAAATTATAAAGAGATAAAGTATACACATCAACTTGATCCATAAAATACTAAACTAACTGCATAACTATAAAGAACTTAACTATTTACTTAAACAAAAAACACTTAGATTTTAAAATTATGCTAGATAAACTTTTGTGTATATATCAGTTTCACTATGGAAGTGTCCTTGCTACAGACTATCAATACTAAAAAGCTTACAAAATCTGCTTGTTAAAGTAGGGTACTTGTTCAATATGTTAATAGAAATTTTTTGCAGTTTTATAAAGGATATTTTATTTCGAAAGCAAAGTTATTGGATTCTATTAGCAAATTTCTATCGTGACGTAACTATAGTGGTAGGATGGAGCTGATTTTCATTTCTACTGATACTGACGTCGTTCAAAGGACGCATACAAATTTTCATCAACAATAATCGAGTTACTTTGCTGAAATCGTGTTCCAATTTTATTTTTACAATTTCCACTGTGAGGAGTTTTTTATCTTAACTTATACCAGGTGAAGGCATTGGAAATAAAGTTAAATATTTTTGTAAATTTCTAGGAAAATTTTGGAATTTTTTTCTGACTTCAAAGGACTTTTAATTAATTTTTACCGTTTGAAGGCTTTGGAAAACAAGGAATTTTGTAAAATTAAAATGACATAATCTGACTTTTTTTTTAATTTTATCAAATTTCCTGCCTTTTCCTGACTTTTTTAAAACCCCCCATTTTTTCCTGATTTTTTTCTTTTTTTTTAATTTCTCCTGACTTTTCCTGATTTCCTGACTTTTCCTGACCGAGTGGCAACCCTGATGCTAGATTAAAAAAAAAATTCATTTTGCTTTTTAATTTTAGTGGCAAACTTGCTAATATTTTAGGAAACAATAATTTTTTAGTGGTAAGTTGTCATCAAGCTTATTTATAATATTTTGTATAAAATTGTGGATGGGTAAAAATAATCAAGTATGGTCTTCTATTTAATTTAATCATAGCCTTTTGTTGATTTCTATTATTTTAAAATTAAAAAACGTTGAGTTTAAGAAAAACATTGGAATACAAATAAGTTTTCTTTTGGCCAAACTTTAACATTTAAAACCATCACAATACTCAAAGTGATGTACTAACAAAGTGAGCAAATCTAACTTTGTTGTAACAATATTTTAAATATTTAATTAATTATTTAATAAATTAGTTCGCATCCTAAAAAACATTCTTAGCTTATGTTCATTAGTCTTTAAAACAAGTTTAAAGTTTTTTTGTTAAATTTTACTTTTTACTTGTAATGACCACACTAATTTTTATGTTAAATGAAAAATGATAATGATAAATATACTTAATATTAACAATAATGATAATTTTTACTTGCAATTATTTGAACATTCTGTTGAGTTAAAAGCAATACTAGATTCTATTCCAGTTATTAGGTCAAAAATGAACATTAATTATAAACTACATCACTTATAAACATCACTGAATGAGTTTAATTCAATTTAGATAACATTGTCACCTTTACTTTCTCTAAATTTAACTTTTTATGATTTATTGTAGCTATTAGTACAAAAGCAAGAACTATAACATATTTACCTTGTTACTGCCCTAAGTGAGCAGTTAGAGACCTTCCTGGGTTGAGGTCCAGTTGTTGTGTGCTTACAGATGATTCATGTGCATCATTGCTCAAAATTTCCTCAAGACCCTTGCACATTCTAAAGTTGTAAAAACCTGTCAACACATATAAAATGTAGAAAAAATAACAAGTTATAATCAACACTTGTAACCTTAAAACTTTAATTTGTAAATTACTTATATAAACATAAAAGGTGTTAAAGCAATAAAAGAGACAAACAATTTTTTTTTTTTTTTTTAATACTACGGCTTATCTATGACAGGCTTTTGAAGCATTGAAGCCAATCTAATCTGAGTGACTTAAAACTTATCAATTAGCCTTATGTTAAATTAAAAACAATAAATAGTGAAAAAATTATGTTAGTCAAGTAGTAATATTTAATTACTCAAGAAAAATAAAGACTTGTTATACTGAAGTACACAAAAAAATACCAAATGTATTAACATGGTATTAATACCAGTCTGGATATTTCTTAAAATATTTCCAATGCACCACATAATTTAAATTTCCAAAACATAATGATTATTTATACAAATTATATTATACTTGTGAAAAAAAAACTTTAGTTTTTGGATGTCATATACTTGAAAATTTAAATACATAATATAGTTTACATAAACCAATAATAATGGGGACTTTATTATTTTACACTATCTTATTAAAACAAAAAGTTTTTTCACTCTTTAAAAGACTTTTTATTAGAACTTTTAACAAATAAAAACTAGCTCTGAGAACTAAAAAAAAGCCAACTCATGCAATAATTAGTAGAATACTTACCAAGTCAGAGCTAGTCTCAAAAGGAAACAATTAAAATATAATATGATGAGAAAAAATAAAAAACAAAGTACATTCCAACCATTATTAATGGATGATTGTTTAAATATGGTGACAAATATTTGGAAGGATATTTACAGAAAAACATATGATGTACTTTTCTATTATAAAACTGATATGAACTAGCAAACTATATTAAATTTACTGCATTTCATTAGGCTTGTCACTTTTTTCAATTCTATTTTTGCACTTTAAAATTTGCCGCAATGGAACTCTATTTCAAAATAAATTTTTATTTACCATCTGACTTTTAAGTCAAAAAGTTATTTATTATACCCAATCAAACTTTGCACACAAATAGTTTAGTTATATGATAGTAAATAATACTTAATTTTTCTTTAAAACTTTGTAGGAATTATTTATATTGTCATGATATTTAGAACAGCACAACCAAACTAAAAACAAGATTATATTAAGGAACATATGTGTTGTATAGGAGCTTTTGATATAATAAATTGCAATAAAAACAAAATTTACCTTTATTATAGCTGCTAGGATTGAACCACTTCACACTTTTTAGGTGGGCAAACATCTGCAATACAATATAGTACAACTTGATGAATAGCATAAATTATAATTCAATTACATTTAGCTAAACTTTACATTATGTTTTGCTACCAATTTAAATAAAATAGTCATGTAGACCAACAATTTAGTTTGGAAACTAGGGTCAAATATTGGTTGTTTAATCAGGCTATTTAGTATTAGGTTGAAGGTTAATTCACCAGTACAAGGATTTATTTATCTTTTACTGATTTAGATATGTTCTTGGGGTTGTTTAAACAGTGTTGTTTATTCAACCCTGTACACTTCAAATACCTATATATAGAATTGTTCCCAATCATAGTTAGAAATGAGTGTCTTTAAATATTACTTTAAATCTAAAAATAACAAAATATACAACTTTTACAAACTTTGGTTAGTAGTAGAAGTGTCCATCTTCTCCAAACTAATGCTGACTTGGAAACTTTTACTTTAAAATTATAGAGTGTGATATAATAACAACATTTATTAGATCATGTTGTTTGTCAAAGGAGAAACTATACAACTATGATATGTATAATTTAAGTTTCTACAATTTGGCTGTTTACCAACCTTAGTGGTTTACCATAATTTTTTTTACTATCAGTGTTTATTATGACCAGGGCCTAAGTCATTATTGGTAAACTATAAAACTATTATTTAAAATTAAAAGAAAAAACTAAAACGCTTAATCAATGTAATAAACAATTTAAAATTTAACGAGAAAAACTAATACGTTTAATCAATGTAAACAAAGTTTTTAACTTAAAGAAAAAACTAACACGTTTAATTAATGTAAACAACAATTTAAAATTTGAAGAAAAATCCTAAGATGTTTAATCAAAGTTAACAACAATTTAAACTTACGTTATTTTTAGAAAAAAATAGTTTATCGGTTAATTGCTTAAAGTTTATTTTAATTTGCATATTTTAGCTTATTTCGTATTTTTATAGTTTATATGTTGTTTTCTAAAATAAGGCTTTAAAGAACTTTATACTTCTTTCTACTTCATTTTAAAAGAAGTCTATAATTTACCACGTTTTTTTAAAGACAAATAAGTCCTTATTTATTGGAATTTATTAAAGTTCAACGCAACAGTTGTGTTGTTTTCTTAAATTGTTTTATAAGTTGTTACGTATGTTTTATTTTTTTAATTGCATTGTAATAATAGTTACAATTATAATTATACAATAATTTATGTGTGTTGTTTAATTACAAAATAGATCATGAGAGTAAAATGGCCAAAAAATAAAAGCCAATCAAACACCAGGGCTAGATTTAACTTTAATACTTAACTGAACTATGTCGCTAAAACTAATAATGCGAAGACTAAAATATTTTTTTGTGTAATCTGAAAATTTCGTTCACCCCTAAATGAGGTTCATGTACCCTAAACGTTTCGTGCACGCGAAAAAAAATTGTGTACACTATCGTGCACCAGTTTATTTTGAAGTAATTTTGTGTGCAAACTGTAATGATTTTTTTTATAATTTACTTTGATTAGCTAATTAGTTATAAAATACATTTAGTAAACTTTATTTAGATAAATAAATTTATTAAATTGTATTTATTGTTTTAAGACTAATTAAAACATAAAAAAAAAACTCACTGGAAAATTGTGTAATTTTTGCCGATAAAAACAACCAGCAAAAAACCGGTCTTCAGAGGACAGAAAATTTTGGAGATGTTTTGGAAATGTATTTCTCCTCATATAAACTGATGCAGAAAAGTTAGAAAGTTATATATTTAGTGAGAGAAAAATCGTTTGAATTTCTAAAATAAATTTTAAACAAACAAAGATAGCAGGCAGTTCTATAAGAAAAACTTTTTACATTGTAAGTTAATTGTTTAACTGAGTATAAAGGAGAAGACAAAAGTATTTTAAACACTTTTGTTTTTGGTATATAACAAAAAGAATTGGTGTTTATTAAGTTTGTGTTATCTAAACGACTGCGACTAAAAATAACAAGCATTAATAAAAAAATAAATATAAAATTTATTAAACAATAGTTGTAATTTATTTACTTTTTTGTTAATGCTTTACGGTGAATAAACTGTCTACGGCATTTCAAATGCTTTTAAAAGTCTTAAACTTTCTTAAACTTCAAAAAAATTCAAAATTTTTTTACTTAAGCCAGTGTTCAGTACCCTTTTTAAGAAACCATCGAAAAGTTTGTGCAAATAAAAATTAAAACAATCATTTATTAACTAAATAACTATAAATGCTCTGTATTTAGTTTATATTCAAATAAAGTTATGTTAAAGCTTAAACTTAAGGTTTAAAATTTTATAACCTTAAACTAAGTAATGAAAAGTAGATTTTCTAGGTGTGATTTAAGTTTTGATTGAAAAAAAATTTAAGTATTTTCACTGTTTCAATATTTCACGTTCCTGAAATATTTAAATAAAAAGGTACAACCATTTTTTTTTAAATCATGGTGGTTTTTAAGTTTAAAAAAAATTTCATGTTTTACTAATAGAAAAAAAAAAAATATTTTAATAAAATTTTTAGGCCAAAATCACTTTAAATCTTATAGACTATTTTGTAGATTTAGAACAGGTTTTTAAATCCGCATTTGATGTTATAGTTAAAAATAATATAAGTTCAAAATAAAATTTTAACAAACTTACATAACTGCAATGGTTAAAAGCAAATAGTAAAACGTCTTTAAAAAAGAAGATTATACAAGTAAAGTTCAGTATTATAAACTTTTTAAGTGAAGTCATGTTGGAAAGAAGTCATGTTGGAATCACTATAACAACACTGATATACAGTCTGTAGTTTTGTAATAAGTAAATTAAAGTAGTTATTAAACACTTTTATTTTATAAACAATACATTATATGACAATTTTATGTAACTAAATTATTGATTAGGTTGAACACTAAAATCTTTCAAAAGTTAAATTCATGTTTAAGTATAATTGTATTTATAAAGTACTTTTTTATTTTTCTAAACAATAACCTATAAATATTTCATTGAAATTATTTCTAAAATTATTATTAATTAGACACTGCATATTTATTTTCTATTTATTTAGTTTTTAGTTCACATTTAGATTTTATTATCTTATAACATTGTATATTAGTTTCATATTTTTGATCATTAATTTAAACATGTGTTGTTAAATGTTTTTTCAACTGAAATTATTAAACTGAATGTAATTTCATATTAAAAATAAGTTTGAATAAAAAAAATTAAAACTCTATTAGATTAATTTTTTTGTAGAAGGTAGTTTTTCTACCTATATTATTGATGCTGTAGTTATAGTTTTTATATCAAAACAGCTCTGTATTATTAAAGTACTAAGTTATTTGGAGATATAATATCACTTTGATCATGCAAAGAAGGTTAGTTGTTTAGAATAACGTATGCCATATTTTACAATAGTTTTTAAAATACTCTGTAGATTTAAAAAGCTTTATAACGAGAAGTATCCGTCAGATTTTTTTTTGTTTTGCTAGCAATAGTCATATATTTTAATTAATTTACAATTGAAGTTTTTAATTTTCAACATAAAGATTAACCATTTTTAAGAAAGCTTCAAAGAAAATATTTTAAAAACTCATCAATTTTAATAGATTGATATTTTTGAGTTTTTAGCTTGAGGCTTTCTTAAGGAACCTATTGAAGTCTAGGCTTTGCTATTTATTGTTAAGTTGTAACTTTATACTTTTTAATCAAACAATGTACAGTTTTTGATTTCTCTAAATATGTACAATTTCAAATTTAATTGGAGTCCAATAAATCAATCCAATAAACAATCCTAGTTTTAACTAATTTGTTTTTGGCAACCCCATATTAAACTTTTCTGTGTAAAATAAATATAAAAAACGTTTATTTAATACCATCTAGGACAAAATTTATACCGGATGACGTCATTAAAACTACGAATATAGTTGGTGAGGAGGAGGTTGTCCAAGGTGTTCAAATGACGCATGCGGAACTCCAGCGGGATCGAGCACCACAACAAGAAGCGGGTGGAACGTCCTTTTTCGTAACAGATCAGGTTAACAACGTATCTAGATCTTTCAAAAATAAACACGATAATGAACTTAAACAAAAACTTATAGATTTTATTAATAAAAAATTTTCAAAAGATGATTGGCATGACTTTTTGAATGTTTATAACATTATCGAAAAACAAGTATACAGTCTAGTTGATGAAAAATACAAAAGTTTCGACCGTTACGCTAAGCAAATTTTTATTGATCAATTAAACGACGATGCAAAACACCATTTAGCTAATAACTTATTTAAGGTTAAATTTAAACACAAGCGGGGAGATTCTTTTTTAATTAACTGGGAATTCAATGTAAAAAGGTTAGACTGCGCGGGGGTAATCTTACATCGCGTCAAGAAGGGTAAGGGCGAATTGTTATTTGTTTATTATAGAGATAAAAATAATAAAATTAGAATCAATTTCCCTATGGGAAAAATAGATTATAACGATAATAACAATCTAAAAAGAACTGCGGTAAGGGAACTTTTCGAGGAAACTAATTACGCTTGGCCTGAAGGAGTTAGATTAGAATTGTACTAAGATACTAGTTATTGCTTTACGGTAGATCAAAAAAACTTTAAAAAAAATCACAAATTCTATTTTTTCAAAAACTTCGAGCACGAAATTGACCATGAATTTAAGAAAGACAATGAAATTGAGGGTAGTTTATGGTTACAAGTTGATAAACTTAAAAAGTATTTTGCAAAGTCTGATGAAAAATATGATAACACATCAGGTCGTATCAATTTTATCAATGGAAGTGTTACAGTTAGGTCCTCTAGTTTAAAAAACATTAAAAATTTAAAAACTACTTTTTCTCAAGTATATTTTTCATACTCTGTTGAGAATTTTTTTTTGAGAGGTTCAGCGCTTAGAGATTGTATTTTTGATCCAAATTGCGATACAGGGCATGTTTCGCGTGACAACAGTGAATAAATTTAAGTTTCCTTCAGTTTCGCTTCTTCAGCTTAAGTTTTAGATTCAGATTCAGTTTATTTTATAAATTAATTGTGTTACTCATTTTGCAATTTTAGTTTAATCTTTTAGTTTTTGTAATCTTGTTACGTTTTCTTTTATATTTTTCGTTATATATTTGTGGTTTCATAAATTTAAATTCTAAAATTCTAATTCATTTATAATTTCAAAACTTAAATACAAAGAAGTTAAATTATTTTTTTCTTGATATGATTAGATTTAAGTTGGTTAAGACGTTTCGTAGCATAATGAGTTGTAAAACCACTTAAAATGACAAAATTGCATAAATGATATATAGAAAAATATAAAAAGTTACTGTTATATTAACGATCTAATTTAATAAAAAAAATTACTTCTTACAATTTAAATTCTTTAGGTTACATATTTTTAATCTAAGATTAAAGGGCATAAAAATACTACATAACTAAATTTAAGATAATAAATGAACTAATTACGTATACTATACTGCCGGGTAATGTTGTTACTACCTGTAATCTAGCTATAGGAGGCTTAGTATGGTGGATGATATTGGTGCTTAAGTAGATGATCGACTAAGACATATCAAACCCATTATAATAAAACAACATTAAAAAACTAAAAAAGCAAATGATATTAATAAAAAGAAAAAAAAGCAATATAAAAGAAAATAACAAACAAAAAGCAATAAAAACAAAGCAAAAATAAAAAAGAAAAAAAAAACGCAAACAAAAAAAAAATAAAAAAAGCAAAAAATAAAAGCAAAAAAAAAAAAACTGAAAACAAACGTAAACAAAAAAAAAAAAAAAGAGAATAGAAAAATACAAAAGTAATAGAAAAAAATGTTGTTTTAACGTTAATATAAAAAGTACGTTATTTGTTTATTTATTGTAATATTTAACCATAATTTTTATGCCCTAAATACCGTATAGCTTGAAGCCTTTTAAATGCTCAAGCTAATTAACTGCAAATGCAACCTAAAGAATTTAATTTGTATGTAAATAATTTATAAAGTCTAACTGTACGTTTAAAAATATATTGCAAGTTATTCACCTTTTCTGAATTTGTCATTTTCTTGTGATTTGAATTTTCACTAAGCGCCGAAACGTAGTGACCTCCTATGAGACAATTAAAAAAAATTTGATGTAATTTTCCATACGATTTGCCAAATCGTTATTTTTTTCAGATTTTAAAAAAAATAATTCTTTAAAAGACAATGTGGCCTATATGACCGGGGAAACCCGGTGAACCCCCGCCACACGAAACAAAAAGGGGGTAACCCGCACCACGGCGCTGGCTTCACCGTAGCGGTGCGGTCCAGTAGCTGTTTTGTGGTGCGATTGCCTGACGGATGAGAAAAATTGAAACAATTTGATTTGCCTGTTGCAATCAAAGTTCAACGTCAGGAAATTGCACCTCAAAACAGTGAAGCTAACAGCGCCATCTTTTTTAATTTTAGACAAAGTTAATTGTTGATGTTTGTGTCATATAATGTTCATCTAAGATATTGATAGAAACGCTTTTATAAACGATTTATGATAATTTTGTGAACTATTGAAAAATACTTTTTTTTTTGTCTAGTAGGTAACATTGATTCTAAAGTTTTTGAATTGCTTATATTTATGTTAATATAGTTTTTATGCAACAACTAGCAATATATATGTACCACTTTTAATTTGTTAAACTTCATTTCATGTTTAATAAAAACTTAATAAAAAAGTTTAATCTTTAAAAGCTGAAGTTTAATCATTTTTTACACATTGATCAGGGTTTCAAGTTTTTTCAGGCTGCTTTTAAGGTTTAAAAAAAGATTTGAATTTTTTTAACAAGGAGAAAATGTAATTTGTATATACATGTCAAAACAAACTTCTTGTTAGTATAATTACATTTATTGGTTAAAAAAATATTTTAAACACATCTATGTATTTGCTATTTAGAATTCCCATCAATTTTTTGAACAGCTAACTTTATTCACAGCAAAACTTCAAAGTAGATATAAAAAGAGTTTTGAAAAAGAACAATAAGAAAATAGTGGGCAAACTCTAAAAATTTAAAAAGAAAATAGAAACACTAACAGGTGAGAAATTTTGTGTTTTATTAATTTTAGATAATATAAGTCGGTGTAATTTGTGTCGATAATCTATGTTATTCTTACAGATGCCTTTATTAATGATGTGTAATATTTGTCTAAAATATTTCAACAAGTTATCGTTTTTTTCTATTAGATAATAATAGATCAAAAGTTTTTTAATTGATAATAATTATGTAAAAGCATAGTTTTTTCAATTTTTATACAACTTTATACAAATTATATATATATGCTACTTTTAGTTTTTTAACTCATTTTAGTGTTAAAAAACAACCAAAATAAGAAGTTTGATAATATTTAAAAGCTGAAGCTAAAGTAAAATATAAATTATATAGCACTTTTAAATGTTCTATTTATAATAAATTAGGTATACTATCAAAATCCACCCGCGTTCAAAATCCACCCAATTTTTAATTTTATTTCCTGTATTTATTATTTTATTTTATATACTTTTTGCTTTTTTTCATCAATTTTTTTATTTGTTTTTGACTATCACTGTTACCCCTAACCCTTACTTTCGATTGCTAAGCGGTTCCCGAATTTGACTGGGTGGATTTTGATCGCGGGTGGATTTTGCATGTGTTCCATAAATTTGTACTATTATTACGTCATAAGAGCCGGAGATAGCTTTTTAAACACAATTAAGTATACCCCATCGTGAGCATGAGTAGCTCAGTCGGTAGAGCGTTGGACTTTTAATTTAACGATCAGGGGTTCAAGTCCCGTGCTAGACTTTATATACTTTAAAACAGCCTAATAATTTTAAAAAGAAGATAAAATATAGTTAAAATACATCATAAAATAAGTTTCTTGATTTATAAACACCTTTATGGGTTTAAAAAACACTTGTTTTAAAAAATGATGTTCATATAAAATACATTAAAAATACTGTATGTTTACTTACCCTTTTGTTATCATTCACATCACTAGTTTTTATTTATATGACAAACAATTTTTTCCGAAATTGCTTATAACTGTTTCAGTTCTTATTTCATCAATTGTCAAAGCTAAAACATATTTAAGTTTATTGAGTGAACAAATTTTTCATGATATATGTTATGACATTTAAAACAAAAGTTATCAAGTTAGTCAATTTTTAAAAAATGTGAATGAACAAGTGTTTTAAGTTACAAATTTTTAATTATTTTCTCTATAATTGCAACAATATGAAAAATCGACAAAAAAAAATCACATTTTTGATATGTTTACGGATTAAGTACATACCTTTTAACAGATAGCTTTGTACCGCGTGAGCGGTAATTGTCTCTTTTTTTGAAAAAAACTTTTTGTAAAACATTATTTTTCCTGAAATCTTAAGCTTATGCTTTTTTAATTGTTCTAAATTGCCAAAATACTTAAAGCTTTTAAGGTTAAGGTTAATGTCCAAAGAAAAAATAGTTTATACTAAAAGTGTTTTGTAACAAGGTCTGAATTTTTAAGCCCTGACTTATTGGTTTCAGTCCTTTTTTTGGCCTGCTTATATCTGCCTCTCTCGTACTTTATAATCACAATATACAAAACCAAATCCATTGGATTCAGATTTTTTGGGCGCTTTGATGTCAGTACTTAAGTTTTCAAGTTTGAATATATATCAAAAAAGACAATTCAATTTAAAAGTCTAGTTAAGGAATATTAATATCAAATAGCAGCCTCAGATTTGGTTTGATATATTTGTAGTTTTAGAATCAACTGTTAAAAGAAAACCGAAAAAAAAACACCATAACAACTCAAAATGGTTTTATTCACTTTGAGTTACCAAAAAGTTTAAACAAGAATTATACTTTTATTATTACAAATAAAAGTTGTGCACAATTTAAAGAAAGTTTTATGGTGGCATTATTTGTTTTTAAAATAAAACACTGTAAATTTAAAAACAATGCTTAGACTAGTAAAATAAAATTTACATAAAAGATCAAAAAAAATTCAGCTATCGAAAGGTATAAGTTTTGAAGTTTCTAACAAAGGGAAAATTTGCATAAACATTAGGCGGGCTTATATGACCGCGCATAAACTAAATTATGTTTTTATTTGTGACGTAAACAATCAAATAAGATTTTAGAAGAATATTAATTTTTCATTTGAATCATTTCTCTAGAAAACCTTGTGTTGTAAGTACATCTAGTTAACAGTATATTTTTTTTTGTTGACAATTTTTTCTTGTTCTTTTTTTACAATGCATGAATTATTATGAATTAATATGAAAACATCAATGAGCTAGTACATGTTGCAAGCTTTAGATGATATACGATCAACTTCTTTAAACAAATAATTTTGTCTGTTGAACATATGTGTTTTATCAACATCTTTTGATAAACAACTCTTTACTTTTTTCTGTTGAAATTTCAATCAGTTACATGTTTTTTTCTTCTTGTTGTAACTGTAACTACTTAGGTAGAAACTTATTTTTAAGTTCGGAGTTATGACTTCTTAGTATCAATATTTCTATTGAAACTTATGAAGCAATAATGTTATAAAACAGTTAAATTATTTTCACAGTTTCAAGCAATTTAACAGTAGTAAAGTTTGAATTCTTTGTTTCAATCTTACAAAATACTTTCTAATTGTAATAAATTAACATCTTTGGACAAATAACTGTTTACTTTTGTGTGATGAAAATTTAAACAGTTACAAGTTGTGTTCTTCTATTGTAACTGTAACTATAGAGGTACAAACTTATTTTAAGCTTTTAGTTATTATTTATTACTATCAATATTTCTATTTAAACATGTAAAACAATAGCGTTAAAAAATACTTGAAATAATTTCAAAGTTTCAAGCAATCACAAGCATTAAAGTTTCAAGCAACTACAAGTTGAACTATTTGATTTCTTTGTTTCCACCTTAGATAACTGTTATATATAGATATTTTCCAACTGTTACAAATTAACTCTTTTGAACTTACAATTGTTTCTAATTTTGAGATTGTATTTGCATATTTTTAGATGATTGCTTTATGCCTAGGTAGCTATTTTGAAATCCACTGTCTTTTTGCTTTAATTCTATATGATTTCTCTCATGAATACTTTATATTCAAGTATAGCTAGTTCAGGCTGTTTTAAGCATTTAAGAGTATAAATTAAACATAAGTATGACTTGATCAATTGTACTTTTGTTCAGTTTATATTGTTACTTGCTATTCATGTTAGATAAGAGATCGGTTTTAGTCAGTTAAAGTGAATTTTTAAAAATTGTTTACTATAATAATATTTTCACAATTTACGTGTGGTGGTAGGCATATGTATAAAAAAACAATTTAAAAACAATCTGTTTAATCAAATTAAGTCAACGAGTTTGCTATTCTTTTGCAATTTATTTATTACTACACTTTTAGGAACTGACCAAAAACCGGTGTTCTATCTGATTTGACTATTTATAACATGATGGCTAATAAAAAAGACTCGATTAAAAACTGTTGAAAATGTTCATTTTTCTTTTTTTGTTAACTTTGAAAATTATTTTTGGAGTGTAGAATTATCAAAATTTTTGGGAAATTCCTTAATGTGAAAGTATAAAATATAATAAAGGGTAGCGAACCAATTTCAAAATATCGACAAAGTCCTACGCTGGCGGACACCTTCGGTGTCCTGGCTCCGGACTTTGTCGATATTTTGAAATTGGTTCTTAGGGCGTCGTCGTAATGCTTACGCCGGTTGAATAAGTTTTCTCTTTGATACAGGAACTCTAAATAACCACATTTATAATAAAGTCGAAATTTTTGTTTTAGATCAGTAAAATTGGCTTATATTTATTATAAGGAAAACAGGGTTTAGCTTGGTATAGTTTTTAAGTGCAACTAGATCAGAAGATTATTATATATGTTACAAGAAGTGTATTTTACACGATAACCACACACCCGGCTATAGAGAAAAATAGTATTTGTGCAACATATAAATTTATATATAGATCTAAAAATAAGTTGCCAAATATTATACTAGTAACAAGGCAACTAGTATGAAAATATATTCATTTTTTTACAAATGAAAAATTTTGAAACTTTCAATTAACAACTTTACTAAGCGATAAGCAGCCTAGGATTATGACGGTGATAATACATTTAGTTTCTTTTAATATTCAGGTAGGGATTTAAAACAATTTATTAAAGACATACTCATAGTCGTTAAGTTGAATTATACTATCCTTATATAAACTTGTACTAAACTTAACTGTATCTAACTGGTGTACGAATTGAACGGCTCTTTAAACCAATTATTTTATGCGCTTTATGTTTTCATTAAAAAAACTGTTATTGGGCTTAAACTCAAGACATTATAACAACTAAATAAAGGAAAGTTACTAAATAATAGATCTATCAAATATTAAAACTTTTTTCACTACACCCAAGCATTAATTTTCTGTCTTAATCTGTTTAATTATGACAAAGTAAACACAATTTAAATGCAAAAAGTTTATTCAAATGTTTATATAAATAAGTTATCTGATCCGCACTGATTCTGTTTCTGATTCTTTTCATCGTTCCGTCTCCGGCTGTGATCTCATTCTGTTTGAAAAAAATATTTAGCTTTTACTAACAAACTTATCTACTAACGCTACACTTCATTCACATTTTAATCATGCAGTTTATCATTAACTATTTAAACATTGCCTTTAATCTATTAATCATTTGAGCATATCTCAGGGTTGTCAAAAATTTTTTCATGTTTTGAAAATACAATTTTTTTTTTCCACCTTGAGTATGACATAAATTTCAAGGTAAGGAATTCGTTAAATTTAATAACGTTAATGAGGAGATACTGTAATGCTACTTTGAATGTGGTTTATAAAAATTTAAGTGATGATGTCAAATAAAAACTATTGTATAACAAAGACTTCAGAAATTCATTGTTTTTTCGTAAGAATTGATGATAAAAATTCCAGTAATTTTTGTTCAATTTCTAGATGGTTTTTAGCTAACCCTGATAGATGTGTTTCGCAATAGTTATGTGATCAAAATGGATATTTGTTTAATTTAAAATAATAAAACCGAGCTTTTTAAAATTAGCATAAAATTGAGCATCAAACAATTATGGACTTTATTTTGTTCTGTTTATGGTTTGGCAATAAAATACCTAAGAAACTGGTACAAAATGGTTACTTTACAGTAATAAAATACAATAAAAATGTTCAAAGTTTGTTAAATTAGTTACTAAGAAGTAGGTCAATAGTGATATATATTTAAGGTAAACTTTGAAAACGCTTCCTAAAATACATATGTTCAAAAAATAATCAAGGAAGTTGTTACAAAATGTATTATTACACGACTTTATAACAACATTTCAGAAAACAATTCACAAGCAAGATGACCACTTTATTTAGATAATATATCATCATGTTTGTATTACTTTTTTTTAAAATCGATCAACTTTATTATTGACTAGCATTAGTTAACTAAATAGGACTATTTATTATCCTCAGAACTTGTAAAACTAAGAGATTTATGTTTTTAAATTTGTGTTAAGGTGTTTTATAAACTACTTGTTATTACAACATGGCTTCTTGTTTGGTAAACTTATTCACTATAAGTTTAAAAACAATTACAAGTTCAAACGAATGATTTTCAAACATACTATGTAGAAATTACCTTGCGGATGATGCATTCAAAGTGGGAAGAGGAATTGACTCGTAAAGGCCAATCACTCTGGGGATCTGTCTACTGACCTTCACTCAAAGAGAGAGCTTCATGGAAATCCTGTTTAAAAGATTCAATTTAAAAATATTCTTACTATCAGATGTAAGCCCTAATACATAAACCTATCATTTACTTTTATCTGATGACTAATATTTTTATTACTTTCAGCGCTTTAATTAATATATTAAAAAAATAGGAAAAAATGTTTTATAAATTCGTAGTAATGAGTCTAATTTGGGGTAATAGGTATGATTTTCAACTGCAACATACTGGTTTGTTTTGGTTTGAATAATTAAATATTTACTTTAAAAACTTAAGTTACTCTACAAAAAATACAAATAATGTGTAAACTTAATCTTGGCATATACCTCTCTTAAAACTTATTTCATAAATTTAAACAACTTTAAAAAATTATAAAGAGATAAAGTATACACATCAACTTGATCCATAAAATACTAAACTAACTGCATAACTATAAAGAACTTAACTATTTACTTAAACAAAAAACACTTAGATTTTAAAATTATGCTAGATAAACTTTTGTGTATATATCAGTTTCACTATGGAAGTGTCCTTGCTACAGATTATCAATACTAAAAAGCTTACAAAATCTGCTTGTTAAAGTAGGGTACTTGTTCAATATGTTAATAGAAATTTTTTGCAGTTTTATAAAGGATATTTTATTTCGAAAGCAAAGTTATTGGATTCTATTAGCAAATTTCTATCGTGACGTAACTATAGTGGTAGGATGGAGCTGATTTTCATTTCTACTGATACTGACGTCGTTCAAAGGACGCATACAAATTTTCATCAACAATAATCGAGTTACTTTGCTGAAATCGTGTTCCAATTTTATTTTTACAATTTCCACTGTGAGGAGTTTTTTATCTTAACTTATACCAGGTGAAGGCATTGGAAATAAAGTTAAATATTTTTGTAAATTTCTAGGAAAATTTTGGAATTTTTTTCTGACTTCAAAGGACTTTTAATTAATTTTTACCGTTTGAAGGCTTTGGAAAACAAGGAATTTTGTAAAATTAAAATGACATAATCTGACTTTTTTTTTAATTTTATCAAATTTCCTGCCTTTTCCTGACTTTTTTAAAACCCCCCATTTTTTCCTGATTTTTTTCTTTTTTTTTAATTTCTCCTGACTTTTCCTGATTTCCTGACTTTTCCTGACCGAGTGGCAACCCTGATGCTAGATTAAAAAAAAAATTCATTTTGCTTTTTAATTTTAGTGGCAAACTTGCTAATATTTTAGGAAACAATAATTTTTTAGTGGTAAGTTGTCATCAAGCTTATTTATAATATTTTGTATAAAATTGTGGATGGGTAAAAATAATCAAGTATGGTCTTCTATTTAATTTAATCATAGCCTTTTGTTGATTTCTATTATTTTAAAATTAAAAAACGTTGAGTTTAAGAAAAACATTGGAATACAAATAAGTTTTCTTTTGGCCAAACTTTAACATTTAAAACCATCACAATACTCAAAGTGATGTACTAACAAAGTGAGCAAATCTAACTTTGTTGTAACAATATTTTAAATATTTAATTAATTATTTAATAAATTAGTTCGCATCCTAAAAAACATTCTTAGCTTATGTTCATTAGTCTTTAAAACAAGTTTAAAGTTTTTTTGTTAAATTTTACTTTTTACTTGTAATGACCACACTAATTTTTATGTTAAATGAAAAATGATAATGATAAATATACTTAATATTAACAATAATGATAATTTTTACTTGCAATTATTTGAACATTCTGTTGAGTTAAAAGCAATACTAGATTCTATTCCAGTTATTAGGTCAAAAATGAACATTAATTATAAACTACATCACTTATAAACATCACTGAATGAGTTTAATTCAATTTAGATAACATTGTCACCTTTACTTTCTCTAAATTTAACTTTTTATGATTTATTGTAGCTATTAGTACAAAAGCAAGAACTATAACATATTTACCTTGTTACTGCCCTAAGTGAGCAGTTAGAGACCTTCCTGGGTTGAGGTCCAGTTGTTGTGTGCTTACAGATGATTCATGTGCATCATTGCTCAAAATTTCCTCAAGACCCTTGCACATTCTAAAGTTGTAAAAACCTGTCAACACATATAAAATGTAGAAAAAATAACAAGTTATAATCAACACTTGTAACCTTAAAACTTTAATTTGTAAATTACTTATATAAACATAAAAGGTGTTAAAGCAATAAAAGAGACAAACAATTTTGTTTTTTTTTAATACTACGGCTTATCTATGACAGGCTTTTGAAGCATTGAAGCCAATCTAATCTGAGTGACTTAAAACTTATCAATTAGCCTTATGTTAAATTAAAAACAATAAATAGTGAAAAAATTATGTTAGTCAAGTAGTAATATTTAATTACTCAAGAAAAATAAAGACTTGTTATACTGAAGTACACAAAAAAATACCAAATGTATTAACATGGTATTAATACCAGTCTGGATATTTCTTAAAATATTTCCAATGCACCACATAATTTAAATTTCCAAAACATAATGATTATTTATACAAATTATATTATACTTGTGAAAAAAAAACTTTAGTTTTTGGATGTCATATACTTGAAAATTTAAATACATAATATAGTTTACATAAACCAATAATAATGGGGACTTTATTATTTTACACTATCTTATTAAAACAAAAAGTTTTTTCACTCTTTAAAAGACTTTTTATTAGAACTTTTAACAAATAAAAACTAGCTCTGAGAACTAAAAAAAAGCCAACTCATGCAATAATTAGTAGAATACTTACCAAGTCAGAGCTAGTCTCAAAAGGAAACAATTAAAATATAATATGATGAGAAAAAATAAAAAACAAAGTACATTCCAACCATTATTAATGGATGATTGTTTAAATATGGTGACAAATATTTGGAAGGATATTTACAGAAAAACATATGATGTACTTTTCTATTATAAAACTGATATGAACTAGCAAACTATATTAAATTTACTGCATTTCATTAGGCTTGTCACTTTTTTCAATTCTATTTTTGCACTTTAAAATTTGCCGCAATGGAACTCTATTTCAAAATAAATTTTTATTTACCATCTGACTTTTAAGTCAAAAAGTTATTTATTATACCCAATCAAACTTTGCACACAAATAGTTTAGTTATATGATAGTAAATAATACTTAATTTTTCTTTAAAACTTTGTAGGAATTATTTATATTGTCATGATATTTAGAACAGCACAACCAAACTAAAAACAAGATTATATTAAGGAACATATGTGTTGTATAGGAGCTTTTGATATATTAAATTGCAATAAAATCAAAATTTACCTTTATTATAGCTGCTAGGATTGAACCACTTCACACTTTTTAGGTGGGCAAACATCTGCAATACAATATAGTACAACTTGATGAATAGCATAAATTATAATTCAATTACATTTAGCTAAACTTTACATTATGTTTTGCTACCAATTTAAATAAAATAGTCATGTAGACCAACAATTTAGTTTGGAAACTAGGGTCAAATATTGGTTGTTTAATCAGGCTATTTAGTATTAGGTTGAAGGTTAATTCACCAGTACAAGGATTTATTTATCTTTTACTGATTTAGATATGTTCTTGGGGTTGTTTAAACAGTGTTGTTTATTCAACCCTGTACACTTCAAATACCTATATATAGAATTGTTCCCAATCATAGTTAGAAATGAGTGTCTTTAAATATTACTTTAAATCTAAAAATAACAAAATATACAACTTTTACAAACTTTGGTTAGTAGTAGAAGTGTCCATCTTCTCCAAACTAATGCTGACTTGGAAACTTTTACTTTAAAATTATAGAGTGTGATATAATAACAACATTTATTAGATCATGTTGTTTGTCAAAGGAGAAACTATACAACTATGATATGTATAATTTAAGTTTCTACAATTTGGCTGTTTACCAACCTTAGTGGTTTACCATAATTTTTTTTACTATCAGTGTTTATTATGACCAGGGCCTAAGTCATTATTGGTAAACTATAAAACTATTATTTAAAATTAAAAGAAAAAACTAAAACGCTTAATCAATGTAATAAACAATTTAAAATTTAACGAGAAAAACTAATACGTTTAATCAATGTAAACAAAGTTTTTAACTTAAAGAAAAAACTAACACGTTTAATTAATGTAAACAACAATTTAAAATTTGAAGAAAAATCCTAAGATGTTTAATCAAAGTTAACAACAATTTAAACTTACGTTATTTTTAGAAAAAAATAGTTTATCGGTTAATTGCTTAAAGTTTATTTTAATTTGCATATTTTAGCTTATTTCGTATTTTTATAGTTTATATGTTGTTTTCTAAAATAAGGCTTTAAAGAACTTTATACTTCTTTCTACTTCATTTTAAAAGAAGTCTATAATTTACCACGTTTTTTTAAAGACAAATAAGTCCTTATTTATTGGAATTTATTAAAGTTCAACGCAACAGTTGTGTTGTTTTCTTAAATTGTTTTATAAGTTGTTACGTATGTTTTATTTTTTTAATTGCATTGTAATAATAGTTACAATTATAATTATACAATAATTTATGTGTGTTGTTTAATTACAAAATAGATCATGAGAGTAAAATGGCCAAAAAATAAAAGCCAATCAAACACCAGGGCTAGATTTAACTTTAATACTTAACTGAACTATGTCGCTAAAACTAATAATGCGAAGACTAAAATATTTTTTTGTGTAATCTGAAAATTTCGTTCACCCCTAAATGAGGTTCATGTACCCTAAACGTTTCGTGCACGCGAAAAAAAATTGTGTACACTATCGTGCACCAGTTTATTTTGAAGTAATTTTGTGTGCAAACTGTAATGATTTTTTTTATAATTTACTTTGATTAGCTAATTAGTTATAAAATACATTTAGTAAACTTTATTTAGATAAATAAATTTATTAAATTTTATTTATTGTTTTAAGACTAATTAAAACATAAAAAAAAAACTCACTGGAAAATTGTGTAATTTTTGCCGATAAAAACAACCAGCAAAAAACCGGTCTTCAGAGGACAGAAAATTTTGGAGATGTTTTGGAAATGTATTTCTCCTCATATAAACTGATGCAGAAAAGTTAGAAAGTTATATATTTAGTGAGAGAAAAATCGTTTGAATTTCTAAAATAAATTTTAAACAAACAAAGATAGCAGGCAGTTCTATAAGAAAAACTTTTTACATTGTAAGTTAATTGTTTAACTGAGTATAAAGGAGAAGACAAAAGTATTTTAAACACTTTTGTTTTTGGTATATAACAAAAAGAATAGGTGTTTATTAAGTTTGTGTTATCTAAACGACTGCGACTAAAAATAACAAGCATTAATAAAAAAATAAATATAAAATTTATTAAACAATAGTTGTAATTTATTTACTTTTTTGACAATGCTTTACGGTGAATAAACTGTCTACGGCATTTCAAATGCTTTTAAAAGTCTTTAAAATTCAAAATTTTTTTACTTAAGCCAGTGTTCAGTACCCTTTTTAAGAAACCATCGAAAAGTTTGTGCAAATAAAAATTAAAACAATCATTTATTAACTAAATAACTATAAATGCTCTGTATTTAGTTTATATTCAAATAAAGTTATGTTAAAGCTTAAACTTAAGGTTTAAAATTTTATAACCTTAAACTAAGTAATGAAAAGTAGATTTTCTAGGTGTGATTTAAGTTTTGATTGAAAAAAAATTTAAGTATTTTCACTGTTTCAATATTTCACGTTCCTGAAATATTTAAATAAAAAGGTACAACCATTTTTTTTTAAATCATGGTGGTTTTTAAGTTTAAAAAAAATTTCATGTTTTACTAATAGAAAAAAAAAATATTTTAATAAAATTTTCAGGCCAAAATCACTTTAAATCTTATAGACTATTTTGTAGATTTAGAACAGGTTTTTAAATCCGCATTTGATGTTATAGTTAAAAATAATATAAGTTCAAAATAAAATTTTAACAAACTTACATAACTGCAATGGTTAAAAGCAAATAGTAAAACGTCTTTAAAAAAGAAGATTATACAAGTAAAGTTCAGTATTATAAACTTTTTAAGTGAAGTCATGTTGGAAAGAAGTCATGTTGGAATCACTATAACAACACTGATATACAGTCTGTAGTTTTGTAATAAGTAAATTAAAGTAGTTATTAAACACTTTTATTTTATAAACAATACATTATATGACAATTTTATGTAACTAAATTATTGATTAGGTTGAACACTAAAATCTTTCAAAAGTTAAATTCATGTTTAAGTATAATTGTATTTATAAAGTACTTTTTTATTTTTCTAAACAATAACCTATAAATATTTCATTGAAATTATTTCTAAAATTATTATTAATTAGACACTGCATATTTATTTTCTATTTATTTAGTTTTTAGTTCACATTTAGATTTTATTATCTTATAACATTGTATATTAGTTTCATATTTTTGATCATTAATTTAAACTTGTGTTGTTAAATGTTTTTTCAACTGAAATTATTAAACTGAATGTAATTTCATATTAAAAATAAGTTTGAATAAAAAAAATTAAAACTCTATTAGATTAATTTTTTGTAGAAGGTAGTTTTTCTACCTATATTATTGATGCTATAGTTATAGTTTTTATACCAAAACAGCTCTGTATTATTAAAGTACTAAGTTATTTGGAGATATAATATCACTTTGATCATGCAAAGAAGGTTAGTTGTTTAGAATAACGTATGCCATATTTTACAATAGTTTTTAAAATACTCTGTAGATTTAAAAAGCTTTATAACGAGAAGTATCCATCAGATTTTTTTTTGTTTTGCTAGCAATAGTCATATATTTTAATTAATTTACAATTGAAGTTTTTAATTTTCAACATAAAGATTAACCATTTTTAAGAAAGCTTCAAAGAAAATATTTTAAAAACTCATCAATTTTAATAGATTGATATTTTTGAGTTTTTAGCTTGAGGCTTTCTTAAGGAACCTATTGAAGTCTAGGCTTTGCTATTTATTGTTAAGTTGTAACTTTATACTTTTTAATCAAACAATGTACAGTTTTTGATTTCTCTAAATATGTACAATTTTAAATTTAATTGGAGTCCAATAAATCAATCCAATAAACAATCCTAGTTTTAACTAATTTGTTTTTGGCAACCCCATATTAAACTTTTCTGTGTAAAATAAATATAAAAAACGTTTATTTAATACCATCTAGGACAAAATTTATACCGGATGACGTCATTAAAACTACGAATATAGTTGGTGAGGAGGAGGTTGTCCAAGGTGTTCAAATGACGCATGCGGAACTCCAGCGGGATCGAGCACCACAACAAGAAGCGGGTGGAACGTCCTTTTTCGTAACAGATCAGGTTAACAACGTATCTAGATCTTTCAAAAATAAACACGATAATGAACTTAAACAAAAACTTATAGATTTTATTAATAAAAAATTTTCAAAAGATGATTGGCATGACTTTTTGAATGTTTATAACATTATCGAAAAACAAGTATACAGTCTAGTTGATGAAAAATACAAAAGTTTCGACCGTTACGCTAAGCAAATTTTTATTGATCAATTAAACGACGATGCAAAACACCATTTAGCTAATAACTTATTTAAGGTTAAATTTAAACACAAGCGGGGAGATTCTTTTTTAATTAACTGGGAATTCAATGTAAAAAGGTTAGACTGCGCGGGGGTAATCTTACATCGCGTCAAGAAGGGTAAGGGCGAATTGTTATTTGTTTATTATAGAGATAAAAATAATAAAATTAGAATCAATTTCCCTATGGGAAAAATAGATTATAACGATAATAACAATCTAAAAAGAACTGCGGTAAGGGAACTTTTCGAGGAAACTAATTACGCTTGGCCTGAAGGAGTTAGATTAGAATTGTACCAAGATACTAGTTATTGCTTTACGGTAGATCAAAAAAACTTTAAAAAAAATCACAAATTCTATTTTTTCAAAAACTTCGAGCACGAAATTGACCATGAATTTAAGAAAGACAATGAAATTGAGGGTAGTTTATGGTTACAAGTTGATAAACTTAAAAAGTATTTTGCAAAGTCTGATGAAAAATATGATAACACATCAGGTCGTATCAATTTTATCAATGGAAGTGTTACAGTTAGGTCCTCTAGTTTAAAAAACATTAAAAATTTAAAAACTACTTTTTCTCAAGTATATTTTTCATACTCTGTTGAGAATTTTTTTTTGAGAGGTTCAGCGCTTAGAGATTGTATTTTTGATCCAAATTGCGATACAGGGCATGTTTCGCGTGACAACAGTGAATAAATTTAAGTTTCCTTCAGTTTCGCTTCTTCAGCTTAAGTTTTAGATTCAGATTCAGTTTATTTTATAAATTAATTGTGTTACTCATTTTGCAATTTTAGTTTAATCTTTTAGTTTTTGTAATCTTGTTACGTTTTCTTTTATATTTTTCGTTATATATTTGTGGTTTCATAAATTTAAATTCTAAAATTCTAATTCATTTATAATTTCAAAACTTAAATACAAAGAAGTTAAATTATTTTTTTCTTGATATGATTAGATTTAAGTTGGTTAAGACGTTTCGTAGCATAATGAGTTGTAAAACCACTTAAAATGACAAAATTGCATAAATGATATATAGAAAAATATAAAAAGTTACTGTTATATTAACGATCTAATTTAATAAAAAAAATTACTTCTTACAATTTAAATTCTTTAGGTTACATATTTTTAATCTAAGATTAAAGGGCATAAAAATACTACATAACTAAATTTAAGATAATAAATGAACTAATTACGTATACTATACTGCCGGGTAATGTTGTTACTACCTGTAATCTAGCTATAGGAGGCTTAGTATGGTGGATGATATTGGTGCTTTAGTAGATGATCGACTAAGACATATCAAACCCATTATAATAAAACAACATTAAAAAACTAAAAAAGCAAATGATATTAATAAAAAGAAAAAAAAGCAATATAAAAGAAAATAACAAACAAAAAGCAATAAAAACAAAGCAAAAATAGAAAAGAAAAAAAAAACGCAAACAAAAAAAAAATAAAAAAAGCAAAAAATAAAAGCAAAAAAAAAAAAACTGAAAACAAACGTAAACAAAAAAAAAAAAAAAAGAGAATAGAAAAATACAAAAGTAATAGAAAAAAATGTTGTTTTAACGTTAATATAAAAAGTACGTTATTTGTTTATTTATTGTAATATTTAACCATAATTTTTATGCCCTAAATACCGTATAGCTTGAAGCCTTTTAAATGCTCAAGCTAATTAACTGCAAATGCAACCTAAAGAATTTAATTTGTATGTAAATAATTTATAAAGTCTAACTGTACGTTTAAAAATATATTGCAAGTTATTCACCTTTTCTGAATTTGTCATTTTCTTGTGATTTGAATTTTCACTAAGCGCCGAAACGTAGTGACCTCCTATGAGACAATTAAAAAAAAGTTTGATGTAATTTTCCATACGATTTGCCAAATCGTTATTTTTTTCAGATTTTTAAAAAAATAATTCTTTAAAAGACAATGTGGCCTATATGACCGGGGAAACCCGGTGAACCCCCGCCACACGAAACAAAAAGGGGGTAACCCGCACCACGGCGCTGGCTTCACCGTAGCGGTGCGGTCCAGTAGCTGTTTTGTGGTGCGATTGCCTGACGGATGAGAAAAATTGAAACAATTTGATTTGCCTGTTGCAATCAAAGTTCAACGTCAGGAAATTGCACCTCAAAACAGTGAAGCTAACAGCGCCATCTTTTTTAATTTTAGACAAAGTTAATTGTTGATGTTTGTGTCATATAATGTTCATCTAAGATATTGATAGAAACGCTTTTATAAACGATTTATGATAATTTTGTGAACTATTGAAAAATACTTTTTTTTTTTGTCTAGTAGGTAACATTGATTCTAAAGTTTTTGAATTGCTTATATTTATGTTAATATAGTTTTTATGCAACAACTAGCAATATATATGTACCACTTTTAATTTGTTAAACTTCATTTCATGTTTAATAAAAACTTAATAAAAAAGTTTAATCTTTAAAAGCTGAAGTTTAATCATTTTTTACACATTGATCAGGGTTTCAAGTTTTTTCAGGCTGCTTTTAAGGTTTAAAAAAAGATTTGAATTTTTTTAACAAGGAGAAAATGTAATTTGTATATACATGTCAAAACAAACTTCTTGTTAGTATAATTACATTTATTGGTTAAAAAAATATTTTAAACACATCTATGTATTTGCTATTTAGAATTCCCATCAATTTTTTGAACAGCTAACTTTATTCACAGCAAAACTTCAAAGTAGATATAAAAAGAGTTTTGAAAAAGAACAATAAGAAAATAGTGGGCAAACTCTAAAAATTTAAAAAGAAAATAGAAACACTAACAGGTGAGAAATTTTGTGTTTTATTAATTTTAGATAATATAAGTCGGTGTAATTTGTGTCGATAATCTATGTTATTCTTACAGATGCCTTTATTAATGATGTGTAATATTTGTCTAAAATATTTCAACAAGTTATCGTTTTTTTCTATTAGATAATAATAGATCAAAAGTTTTTTAATTGATAATAATTATGTAAAAGCATAGTTTTTTCAATTTTTATACAACTTTATACAAATTATATATATATGCTACTTTTAGTTTTTTAACTCATTTTAGTGTTAAAAAACAACCAAAATAAGAAGTTTGATAATATTTAAAAGCTGAAGCTAAAGTAAAATATAAATTATATAGCACTTTTAAATGTTCTATTTATAATAAATTAGGTATACTATCAAAATCCACCCGCGTTCAAAATCCACCCAATTTTTAATTTTATTTCCTGTATTTATTATTTTATTTTATATACTTTTTGCTTTTTTTCATCAATTTTTTTATTTGTTTTTGACTATCACTGTTACCCCTAACCCTTACTTTCGATTGCTAAGCGGTTCCCGAATTTGACTGGGTGGATTTTGATCGCGGGTGGATTTTGCATGTGTTCCATAAATTTGTACTATTATTACGTCATAAGAGCCGGAGATAGCTTTTTAAACACAATTAAGTATACCCCATCGTGAGCATGAGTAGCTCAGTCGGTAGAGCGTTGGACTTTTAATTTAACGATCAGGGGTTCAAGTCCCGTGCTAGACTTTATATACTTTAAAACAGCCTAATAATTTAAAAAAGAAGATAAAATATAGTTAAAATACATCATAAAATAAGTTTCTTGATTTATAAACACCTTTATGGGTTTAAAAAACACTTGTTTTAAAAAATGATGTGCATATAAAATACATTAAAAATACTGTATGTTTACTTACCCTTTTGTTATCATTCACATCACTAGTTTTTATTTATATGACAAACAATTTTTTCCGAAATTGCTTATAACTGTTTCAGTTCTTATTTCATCAATTGTCAAAGCTAAAACATATTTAAGTTTATTGAGTGAACAAATTTTTCATGATATATGTTATGACATTTAAAACAAAAGTTATCAAGTTAGTCAATTTTTAAAAAATGTGAATGAACAAGTGTTTTAAGTTATAAATTTTTAATTATTTTCTCTATAATTGCAACACTATGAAAAATCGACAAAAAAAAATCACATTTTTGATATGTTTACGGATTAAGTACATACCTTTTAACAAATAGCTTTGTACCGCGTGAGCGGTAATTGTCTCTTTTTTTGAAAAAAACTTTTGGTAAAACATTATTTTTCCTGAAATCTTAAGCTTATGCTTTTTTAATTGTTCTAAATTGCCAAAATACTTAAAGCTTTTAAGGTTAAGGTTAATGTCCAAAGAAAAAATAGTTTATACTAAAAGTGTTTTGTAACAAGGTCTGAATTTTTAAGCCCTGACTTATTGGTTTCAGTCCTTTTTTTGGCCTGCTTATATCTGCCTCTCTCGTACTTTATAATCACAATATACAAAACCAAATCCATTGGATTCAGATTTTTTGGGCGCTTTGATGTCAGTACTTAAGTTTTCAAGTTTGAATATATATCAAAAAAGACAATTCAATTTAAAAGTCTAGTTAAGGATTATTAATATCAAATAGCAGCCTCAGATTTGGTTTGATATATTTGTAGTTTTAGAATCAACTGTTAAAAGAAAACCGAAAAAAAAACACCATAACAACTCAAAATGGTTTTATTCACTTTGAGTTACCAAAAAGTTTAAACAAGAATTATACTTTTATTATTACAAATAAAAGTTGTGCACAATTTAAAGAAAGTTTTATGGTGGCATTATTTGTTTTTAAAATAAAACACTGTAAATTTAAAAACAATGCTTAGACTAGTAAAATAAAATTTACATAAAAGATCAAAAAAAATTCAGCTATCAAAAGGTATAAGTTTTGAAGTTTCTAACAAAGGGAAAATTTGCATAAACATTAGGCGGGCTTATATGACCGCGCATAAACTAAGTTATGTTTTTATTTGTGACGTAAACAATCAAATAAGATTTTAGAAGAATATTAATTTTTCATTTGAATCATTTCTCTAGAAAACCTTGTGTTGTAAGTACATCTAGTTAACAGTATATTTTTTTTTGTTGACAATTTTTTCTTGTTCTTTTTTTACAATGCATGAATTATTATGAATTAATATGAAAACATCAATGAGCTAGTACATGTTGCAAGCTTTAGATGATATACGATCAACTTCTTTAAACAAATAATTTTGTCTGTTGAACATATGTGTTTTATCAACATCTTTTGATAAACAACTCTTTACTTTTTTCTGTTGAAATTTCAATCAGTTACATGTTTTTTTCTTCTTGTTGTAACTGTAACTACTTAGGTAGAAACTTATTTTTAAGTTCGGAGTTATGACTTCTTAGTATCAATATTTCTATTGAAACTTATGAAGCAATAATGTTATAAAACAGTTAAATTATTTTCACAGTTTCAAGCAATTTAACAGTAGTAAAGTTTGAATTCTTTGTTTCAATCTTACAAAATACTTTCTAATTGTAATAAATTAACATCTTTGGACAAATAACTGTTTACTTTTGTGTGATGAAAATTTAAACAGTTACAAGTTGTGTTCTTCTATTGTAACTGTAACTATAGAGGTACAAACTTATTTTAAGCTTTTAGTTATTATTTATTACTATCAATATTTCTATTTAAACATGTAAAACAATAGCGTTAAAAAATACTTGAAATAATTTCAAAGTTTCAAGCAATCACAAGCATTAAAGTTTCAAGCAACTACAAGTTGAACTATTTGATTTCTTTGTTTCCACCTTAGATAACTGTTATATATAGATATTTTCCAACTGTTACAAATTAACTCTTTTGAACTTACAATTGTTTCTAATTTTGAGATTGTATTTGCATATTTTTAGATGATTGCTTTATGCCTAGGTAGCTATTTTGAAATCCACTGTCTTTTTGCTTTAATTCTATATGATTTCTCTCATGAATACTTTATATTCAAGTATAGCTAGTTCAGGCTGTTTTAAGCATTTAAGAGTATAAATTAAACATAAGTATGACTTGATCAATTGTACTTTTGTTCAGTTTATATTGTTACTTGCTATTCATGTTAGATAAGAGATCGGTTTTAGTCAGTTAAAGTGAATTTTTAAAAATTGTTTACTATAATAATATTTTCACAATTTACGTGTGGTGGTAGGCATATGTATAAAAAAACAATTTAAAAACAATCTGTTTAATCAAATTAAGTCAACGAGTTTGCTATTCTTTTGCAATTTATTTATTACTACACTTTTAGGAACTGACCAAAAACCGGTGTTCTATCTGATTTGACTATTTATAACATGATGGCTAATAAAAAAGACTCGATTAAAAACTGTTGAAAATGTTCATTTTTCTTTTTTTGTTAACTTTGAAAATTATTTTTGGAGTGTAGAATTATCAAAATTTTTGGGAAATTCCTTAATGTGAAAGTATAAAATATAATAAAGGGTAGCGAACCAATTTCAAAATATCGACAAAGTCCTACGCTGGCGGACACCTTCGGTGTCCTGGCTCCGGACTTTGTCGATATTTTGAAATTGGTTCTTAGGGCGTCGTCGTAATGCTTACGCCGGTTGAATAAGTTTTCTCTTTGATACAGGAACTCTAAATAACCACATTTATAATAAAGTCGAAATTTTTGTTTTAGATCAGTAAAATTGGCTTATATTTATTATAAGGAAAACAGGGTTTAGCTTGGTATAGTTTTTAAGTGCAACTAGATCAGAAGATTATTATATATGTTACAAGAAGTGTATTTTACACGATAACCACACACCCGGCTATAGAGAAAAATAGTATTTGTGCAACATATAAATTTATATATAGATCTAAAAATAAGTTGCCAAATATTATACTAGTAACAAGGCAACTAGTATGAAAATATATTCATTTTTTTACAAATGAAAAATTTTGAAACTTTCAATTAACAACTTTACTAAGCGATAAGCAGCCTAGGATTATGACGGTGATAATACATTTAGTTTCTTTTAATATTCAGGTAGGGATTTAAAACAATTTATTAAAGACATACTCATAGTCGTTAAGTTGAATTATACTATCCTTATATAAACTTGTACTAAACTTAACTGTATCTAACTGGTGTACGAATTGAACGACTCTTTAAACCAATTATTTTATGCGCTTTATGTTTTCATTAAAAAAACTGTTATTGGGCTTAAACTCAAGACATTATAACAACTAAATAAAGGAAAGTTACTAAATAATAGATCTATCAAATATTAAAACTTTTTTCACTACACCCAAGCATTAATTTTCTGTCTTAATCTATTTAATTATGACAAAGTAAACACAATTTAAATGCAAAAAGTTTATTCAAATGTTTATATAAATAAGTTATCTGATCCGCACTGATTCTGTTTCTGATTCTTTTCATCGTTCCGTCTCCGGCTGTGATCTCATTCTGTTTGAAAAAAATATTTAGCTTTTACTAACAAACTTATCTACTAACGCTACACTTCATTCACATTTTAATCATGCAGTTTATCATTAACTATTTAAACATTGCCTTTAATCTATTAATCATTTGAGCATATCTCAGGGTTGTCAAAAATTTTTTCATGTTTTGAAAATACAATTTTTTTTTTCCACCTTGAGTATGACATAAATTTCAAGGTAAGGAATTCGTTAAATTTAATAACGTTAATGAGGAGATACTGTAATGCTACTTTGAATGTGGTTTATAAAAATTTAAGTGATGATGTCAAATAAAAACTATTGTATAACAAAGACTTCAGAAATTCATTGTTTTTTCGTAAGAATTGATGATAAAAATTCCAGTAATTTTTGTTCAATTTCTAGATGGTTTTTAGCTAACCCTGATAGATGTGTTTCGCAATAGTTATGTGATCAAAATGGATATTTGTTTAATTTAAAATAATAAAACCGAGCTTTTTAAAATTAGCATAAAATTGAGCATCAAACAATTATGGACTTTATTTTGTTCTGTTTATGGTTTGGCAATAAAATACCTAAGAAACTGGTACAAAATGGTTACTTTACAGTAATAAAATACAATAAAAATGTTCAAAGTTTGTTAAATTAGTTACTAAGAAGTAGGTCAATAGTGATATATATTTAAGGTAAACTTTGAAAACGCTTCCTAAAATACATATGTTCAAAAAATAATCAAGGAAGTTGTTACAAAATGTATTATTACACGACTTTATAACAACATTTCAGAAAACAATTCACAAGCAAGATGACCACTTTATTTAGATAATATATCATCATGTTTGTATTACTTTTTTTTAAAATCGATCAACTTTATTATTGACTAGCATTAGTTAACTAAATAGGACTATTTATTATCCTCAGAACATGTAAAACTAAGAGATTTATGTTTTTAAATTTGTGTTAAGGTGTTTTATAAACTACTTGTTATTACAACATGGCTTCTTGTTTGGTAAACTTATTCACTATAAGTTTAAAAACAATTACAAGTTCAAACGAATGATTTTCAAACATACTATGTAGAAATTACCTTGCGGATGATGCATTCAAAGTGGGAAGAGGAATTGACTCGTAAAGGCCAATCACTCTGGGGATCTGTCTACTGACCTTCACTCAAAGAGAGAGCTTCATGGAAATCCTGTTTAAAAGATTCAATTTAAAAATATTCTTACTATCAGATGTAAGCCCTAATACATAAACCTATCATTTACTTTTATCTGATGACTAATATTTTTATTACTTTCAGCGCTTTAATTCATATATTAAAAAAATAGGAAAAAATGTTTTATAAATTCGTAGTAATGAGTCTAATTTGGGGTGAAAGGTATGATTTTTAACTGCAACAAACTGGTTTGTTTTGGTTTGAATAATTAAATATTTACTTTAAAAACTTAAGTTACTCTACAAAAAATACAAATAATGTGTAAACTTAATCTTGGCATATACCTCTCTTAAAACTTATTTCATAAAATTAAACAACTTTAAAAAATTATAAAGAGATAAAGTATACACATCAACTTGATCCATAAAATACTAAACTAACTGCATAACTATAAAGAACTTAACTATTTACTTAAACAAAAAACACTTAGA
Organism: Thalia democratica; assembly: GCF_965202585.1. Taxonomy (NCBI): domain Eukaryota; kingdom Metazoa; phylum Chordata; class Thaliacea; order Salpida; family Salpidae; genus Thalia; species Thalia democratica. The sequence goes on along the minus strand of NC_139169.1, from coordinate 23,189,854 downwards.
TTTTAAAATTATGCTAGATAAACTTTTGTGTATATATCAGTTTCACTATGGAAGTGTCCTTGCTACAGATTATTAATACTAAAAAGCTTACAAAATCTGCTTGTTAAAGTAGGGTACTTGTTCAATATGTTAATAGAAATTTTTTGCAGTTTTATAAAGGATATTTTATTTCGAAAGCAAAGTTATTGGATTCTATTAGCAAATTTCTATCGTGACGTAACTATAGTGGTAGGATGGAGCTGATTTTCATTTCTACTGATACTGACGTCGTTCAAAGGACGCATACAAATTTTCATCAACAATAATCGAGTTACTTTGCTGAAATCGTGTTCCAATTTTATTTTTACAATTTCCACTGTGAGGAGTTTTTTATCTTAACTTATACCAGGTGAAGGCATTGGAAATAAAGTTAAATATTTTTGTAAATTTCTAGGAAAATTTTGGAATTTTTTTCTGACTTCAAAGGACTTTTAATTAATTTTTACCGTTTGAAGGCTTTGGAAAACAAGGAATTTTGTAAAATTAAAATGACATAATCTGACTTTTTTTTTAATTTTATCAAATTTCCTGCCTTTTCCTGACTTTTTTAAAACCCCCCATTTTTTCCTGATTTTTTTCTTTTTTTTTTAATTTCTCCTGACTTTTCCTGATTTCCTGACTTTTCCTGACCGAGTGGCAACCCTGATGCTAGATTAAAAAAAAAATTCATTTTGCTTTTTAATTTTAGTGGCAAACTTGCTAATATTTTAGGAAACAATAATTTTTTAGTGGTAAGTTGTCATCAAGCTTATTTATAATATTTTGTATAAAATTGTGGATGGGTAAAAATAATCAAGTATGGTCTTCTATTTAATTTAATCATAGCCTTTTGTTGATTTCTATTATTTTAAAATTAAAAAACGTTGAGTTTAAGAAAAACATTGGAATACAAATAAGTTTTCTTTTGGCCAAACTTTAACATTTAAAACCATCACAATACTCAAAGTGATGTACTAACAAAGTGAGCAAATCTAACTTTGTTGTAACAATATTTTAAATATTTAATTAATTATTTAATAAATTAGTTCGCATCCTAAAAAACATTCTTAGCTTATGTTCATTAGTCTTTAAAACAAGTTTAGAGTTTTTTTGTTAAATTTTACTTTTTACTTGTAATGACCACACTAATTTTTATGTTAAATGAAAAATGATAATGATAAATATACTTAATATTAACAATAATGATAATTTTTACTTGCAATTATTTGAACATTCTGTTGAGTTAAAAGCAATACTAGATTCTATTCCAGTTATTAGGTCAAAAATGAACATTAATTATAAACTACATCACTTATAAACATCACTGAATGAGTTTAATTCAATTTAGATAACATTGTCACCTTTACTTTCTCTAAATTTAACTTTTTATGATTTATTGTAGCTATTAGTACAAAAGCAAGAACTATAACATATTTACCTTGTTACTGCCCTAAGTGAGCAGTTAGAGACCTTCCTGGGTTGAGGTCCAGTTGTTGTGTGCTTACAGATGATTCATGTGCATCATTGCTCAAAATTTCCTCAAGACCCTTGCACATTCTAAAGTTGTAAAAACCTGTCAACACATATAAAATGTAGAAAAAATAACAAGTTATAATCAACACTTGTAACCTTAAAACTTTAATTTGTAAATTACTTATATAAACATAAAAGGTGTTAAAGCAATAAAAGAGACAAACAATTTTTTTTTTTTTTAATACTACGGCTTATCTATGACAGGCTTTTGAAGCATTGAAGCCAATCTAATCTGAGTGACTTAAAACTTATCAATTAGCCTTATGTTAAATTAAAAACAATAAATAGTGAAAAAATTATGTTAGTCAAGTAGTAATATTTAATTACTCAAGAAAAATAAAGACTTGTTATACTGAAGTACACAAAAAAATACCAAATGTATTAACATGGTATTAATACCAGTCTGGATATTTCTTAAAATATTTCCAATGCACCACATAATTTAAATTTCCAAAACATAATGATTATTTATACAAATTATATTATACTTGTGAAAAAAAAACTTTAATACTTGAAAATTTAAATACATAATATAGTTTACATAAACCAATAATAATGGGGACTTTATTATTTTACACTATCTTATTAAAACAAAAAGTTTTTTCACTCTTTAAAAGACTTTTTATTAGAACTTTTAACAAATAAAAACTAGCTCTGAGAACTAAAAAAAAGCCAACTCATGCAATAATTAGTAGAATACTTACCAAGTCAGAGCTAGTCTCAAAAGGAAACAATTAAAATATAATATGATGAGAAAAAATAAAAAACAAAGTACATTCCAACCATTATTAATGGATGATTGTTTAAATATGGTGACAAATATTTAGAAGGATATTTACAGAAAAACATATGATGTACTTTTCTATTATAAAACTGATATGAACTAGCAAACTATATTAAATTTACTGCATTTCATTAGGCTTGTCACTTTTTTCAATTCTATTTTTGCACTTTAAAATTTGCCGCAATGGAACTCTATTTCAAAATAAATTTTTATTTACCATCTGACTTTTAAGTCAAAAAGTTATTTATTATACCCAATGAAACTTTGCACACAAATAGTTTAGTTATATGATAGTAAATAATACTTAATTTTTCTTTAAAACTTTGTAGGAATTATTTATATTGTCATGATATTTAGAACAGCACAACCAAACTAAAAATAAGATTATATTAAGGAACATATGTGTTGTATAGGAGCTTTTGATATATTAAATTGCAATAAAAACAAAATTTACCTTTATTATAGCTGCTAGGATTGAACCACTTCACACTTTTTAGGTGGGCAAACATCTGCAATACAATATAGTACAACTTGATGAATAGCATAAATTATAATTCAATTACATTTAGCTAAACTTTACATTATGTTTTGCTACCAATTTAAATAAAATAGTCATGTAGACCAACAATTTAGTTTGGAAACTAGGGTCAAATATTGGTTGTTTAATCAGGCTATTTAGTATTAGGTTGAAGGTTAATTCACCAGTACAAGGATTTATTTATCTTTTACTGATTTAGATATGTTCTTGGGGTTGTTTAAACAGTGTTGTTTATTCAACCCTGTACACTTCAAATACCTATATATAGAATTGTTCCCAATCATAGTTAGAAATGAGTGTCTTTAAATATTACTTTAAATCTAAAAATAACAAAATATACAACTTTTACAAACTTTGGTTAGTAGTAGAAGTGTCCATCTTCTCCAAACTAATGCTGACTTGGAAACTTTTACTTTAAAATTATAGAGTGTGATATAATAACAACATTTATTAGATCATGTTGTTTGTCAAAGGAGAAACTATACAACTATGATATGTATAATTTAAGTTTCTACAATTTGGCTGTTTACCAACCTTAGTGGTTTACCATAATTTTTTTTACTATCAGTGTTTATTATGACCAGGGCCTAAGTCATTATTGGTAAACTATAAAACTATTATTTAAAATTAAAAGAAAAAACTAAAACGCTTAATCAATGTAATAAACAATTTAAAATTTAACGAGAAAAACTAATACGTTTAATCAATGTAAACAAAGTTTTTAACTTAAAGAAAAAACTAACACGTTTAATTAATGTAAACAACAATTTAAAATTTGAAGAAAAATCCTAAGATGTTTAATCAAAGTTAACAACAATTTAAACTTACGTTATTTTTAGAAAAAAATAGTTTATCGGTTAATTGCTTAAAGTTTATTTTAATTTGCATATTTTAGCTTATTTCGTATTTTTATAGTTTATATGTTGTTTTCTAAAATAAGGCTTTAAAGAACTTTATACTTCTTTCTACTTCATTTTAAAAGAAGTCTATAATTTACCACGTTTTTTTAAAGACAAATAAGTCCTTATTTATTGGAATTTATTAAAGTTCAACGCAACAGTTGTGTTGTTTTCTTAAATTGTTTTATAAGTTGTTACGTATGTTTTATTTTTTTAATTGCATTGTAATAATAGTTACAATTATAATTATACAATAATTTATGTGTGTTGTTTAATTACAAAATAGATCATGAGAGTAAAATGGCCAAAAAATAAAAACCAATCAAACACCAGGGCTAGATTTAACTTTAATACTTAACTGAACTATGTCGCTAAAACTAATAATGCGAAGACTAAAATATTTTTTTGTGTAATCTGAAAATTTCGTTCACCCCTAAATGAGGTTCATGTACCCTAAACGTTTCGTGCACGCGAAAAAAAATTGTGTACACTATCGTGCACCAGTTTATTTTGAAGTAATTTTGTGTGCAAACTGTAATGATTTTTTTTATAATTTACTTTGATTAGCTAATTAGTTATAAAATACATTTAGTAAACTTTATTTAGATAAATAAATTTATTAAATTTTATTTATTGTTTTAAGACTAATTAAAACATAAAAAAAAAACTCACTGGAAAATTGTGTAATTTTTGCCGATAAAAACAACCAGCAAAAAACCGGTCTTCAGAGGACAGAAAATTTTGGAGATGTTTTGGAAATGTATTTCTCCTCATATAAACTGATGCAGAAAAGTTAGAAAGTTATATATTTAGTGAGAGAAAAATCGTTTGAATTTCTAAAATAAATTTTAAACAAACAAAGATAGCAGGCAGTTCTATAAGAAAAACTTTTTACATTGTAAGTTAATTGTTTAACTGAGTATAAAGGAGAAGACAAAAGTATTTTAAACACTTTTGTTTTTGGTATATAACAAAAAGAATTGGTGTTTATTAAGTTTGTGTTATCTAAACGACTGCGACTAAAAATAACAAGCATTAATAAAAAAATAAATATAAAATTTATTAAACAATAGTTGTAATTTATTTACTTTTTTGTTAATGCTTTACGGTGAATAAACTGTCTACGGCATTTCAAATGCTTTTAAAAGTCTTAAACTTTCTTAAACTTCAAAAAAATTCAAAATTTTTTTACTTAAGCCAGTGTTCAGTACCCTTTTTAAGAAACCATCGAAAAGTTTGTGCAAATAAAAATTAAAACAATCATTTATTAACTAAATAACTATAAATGCTCTGTATTTAGTTTATATTCAAATAAAGTTATGTTAAAGCTTAAACTTAAGGTTTAAAATTTTATAACCTTAAACTAAGTAATGAAAAGTAGATTTTCTAGGTGTGATTTAAGTTTTGATTGAAAAAAAATTTAAGTATTTTCACTGTTTCAATATTTCACGTTCCTGAAATATTTAAATAAAAAGGTACAACCATTTTTTTTTAAATCATGGTGGTTTTTAAGTTTAAAAAAAATTTCATGTTTTACTAATAGAAAAAAAAAAAATATTTTAATAAAATTTTTAGGCCAAAATCACTTTAAATCTTATAGACTATTTTGTAGATTTAGAACAGGTTTTTAAATCCGCATTTGATGTTATAGTTAAAAATAATATAAGTTCAAAATAAAATTTTAACAAACTTACATAACTGCAATGGTTAAAAGCAAATAGTAAAACGTCTTTAAAAAAGAAGATTATACAAGTAAAGTTCAGTATTATAAACTTTTTAAGTGAAGTCATGTTGGAAAGAAGTCATGTTGGAATCACTATAACAACACTGATATACAGTCTGTAGTTTTGTAATAAGTAAATTAAAGTAGTTATTAAACACTTTTATTTTATAAACAATACATTATATGACAATTTTATGTAACTAAATTATTGATTAGGTTGAACACTAAAATCTTTCAAAAGTTAAATTCATGTTTAAGTATAATTGTATTTATAAAGTACTTTTTTATTTTTCTAAACAATAACCTATAAATATTTCATTGAAATTATTTCTAAAATTATTATTAATTAGACACTGCATATTTATTTTCTATTTATTTAGTTTTTAGTTCACATTTAGATTTTATTATCTTATAACATTGTATATTAGTTTCATATTTTTGATCATTAATTTAAACTTGTGTTGTTAAATGTTTTTTCAACTGAAATTATTAAACTGAATGTAATTTCATATTAAAAATAAGTTTGAATAAAAAAAATTAAAACTCTATTAGATTATTTTTTTTGTAGAAGGTAGTTTTTCTACCTATATTATTGATGCTGTAGTTATAGTTTTTATATCAAAACAGCTCTGTATTATTAAAGTACTAAGTTATTTGGAGATATAATATCACTTTGATCATGCAAAGAAGGTTAGTTGTTTAGAATAACGTATGCCATATTTTACAATAGTTTTTAAAATACTCTGTAGATTTAAAAAGCTTTATAACGAGAAGTATCCATCAGATTTTTTTTTGTTTTGCTAGCAATAGTCATATATTTTAATTAATTTACAATTGAAGTTTTTAATTTTCAACATAAAGATTAACCATTTTTAAGAAAGCTTCACAGAAAATATTTTAAAAACTCATCAATTTTAATAGATTGATATTTTTGAGTTTTTAGCTTGAGGCTTTCTTAAGGAACCTATTGAAGTCTAGGCTTTGCTATTTATTGTTAAGTTGTAACTTTATACTTTTTAATCAAACAATGTACAGTTTTTGATTTCTCTAAATATGTACAATTTCAAATTTAATTGGAGTCCAATAAATCAATCCAATAAACAATCCTAGTTTTAACTAATTTGTTTTTGGCAACCCCATATTAAACTTTTCTGTGTAAAATAAATATAAAAAACGTTTATTTAATACCATCTAGGACAAAATTTATACCGGATGACGTCATTAAAACTACGAATATAGTTGGTGAGGAGGAGGTTGTCCAAGGTGTTCAAATGACGCATGCGGAACTCCAGCGGGATCGAGCACCACAACAAGAAGCGGGTGGAACGTCCTTTTTCGTAACAGATCAGGTTAACAACGTATCTAGATCTTTCAAAAATAAACACGATAATGAACTTAAACAAAAACTTATAGATTTTATTAATAAAAAATTTTCAAAAGATGATTGGCATGACTTTTTGAATGTTTATAACATTATCGAAAAACAAGTATACAGTCTAGTTGATGAAAAATACAAAAGTTTCGACCGTTACGCTAAGCAAATTTTTATTGATCAATTAAACGACGATGCAAAACACCATTTAGCTAATAACTTATTTAAGGTTAAATTTAAACACAAGCGGGGAGATTCTTTTTTAATTAACTGGGAATTCAATGTAAAAAGGTTAGACTGCGCGGGGGTAATCTTACATCGCGTCAAGAAGGGTAAGGGCGAATTGTTATTTGTTTATTATAGAGATAAAAATAATAAAATTAGAATCAATTTCCCTATGGGAAAAATAGATTATAACGATAATAACAATCTAAAAAGAACTGCGGTAAGGGAACTTTTCGAGGAAACTAATTACGCTTGGCCTGAAGGAGTTAGATTAGAATTGTACCAAGATACTAGTTATTGCTTTACGGTAGATCAAAAAAACTTTAAAAAAAATCACAAATTCTATTTTTTCAAAAACTTCGAGCACGAAATTGACCATGAATTTAAGAAAGACAATGAAATTGAGGGTAGTTTATGGTTACAAGTTGATAAACTTAAAAAGTATTTTGCAAAGTCTGATGAAAAATATGATAACACATCAGGTCGTATCAATTTTATCAATGGAAGTGTTACAGTTAGGTCCTCTAGTTTAAAAAACATTAAAAATTTAAAAACTACTTTTTCTCAAGTATATTTTTCATACTCTGTTGAGAATTTTTTTTTGAGAGGTTCAGCGCTTAGAGATTGTATTTTTGATCCAAATTGCGATACAGGGCATGTTTCGCGTGACAACAGTGAATAAATTTAAGTTTCCTTCAGTTTCGCTTCTTCAGCTTAAGTTTTAGATTCAGATTCAGTTTATTTTATAAATTAATTGTGTTACTCATTTTGCAATTTTAGTTTAATCTTTTAGTTTTTGTAATCTTGTTACGTTTTCTTTTATATTTTTCGTTATATATTTGTGGTTTCATAAATTTAAATTCTAAAATTCTAATTCATTTATAATTTCAAAACTTAAATACAAAGAAGTTAAATTATTTTTTTCTTGATATGATTAGATTTAAGTTGGTTAAGACGTTTCGTAGCATAATGAGTTGTAAAACCACTTAAAATGACAAAATTGCATAAATGATATATAGAAAAATATAAAAAGTTACTGTTATATTAACGATCTAATTTAATAAAAAAAATTACTTCTTACAATTTAAATTCTTTAGGTTACATATTTTTAATCTAAGATTAAAGGGCATAAAAATACTACATAACTAAATTTAAGATAATAAATGAACTAATTACGTATACTATACTGCCGGGTAATGTTGTTACTACCTGTAATCTAGCTATAGGAGGCTTAGTATGGTGGATGATATTGGTGCTTTAGTAGATGATCGACTAAGACATATCAAACCCATTATAATAAAACAACATTAAAAAACTAAAAAAGCAAATGATATTAATAAAAAGAAAAAAAAGCAATATAAAAGAAAATAACAAACAAAAAGCAATAAAAACAAAGCAAAAATAAAAAAGAAAAAAAAAACGCAAACAAAAAAAAAATAAAAAAAGCAAAAAATAAAAGCAAAAAAAAAAAAACTGAAAACAAACGTAAACAAAAAAAAAAAAAAGAGAATAGAAAAATACAAAAGTAATAGAAAAAAATGTTGTTTTAACGTTAATATAAAAAGTACGTTATTTGTTTATTTATTGTAATATTTAACCATAATTTTTATGCCCTAAATACCGTATAGCTTGAAGCCTTTTAAATGCTCAAGCTAATTAACTGCAAATGCAACCTAAAGAATTTAATTTGTATGTAAATAATTTATAAAGTCTAACTGTACGTTTAAAAATATATTGCAAGTTATTCACCTTTTCTGAATTTGTCATTTTCTTGTGATTTGAATTTTCACTAAGCGCCGAAACGTAGTGACCTCCTATGAGACAATTAAAAAAAAATTTGATGTAATTTTCCATACGATTTGCCAAATCGTTATTTTTTTCAGATTTTTAAAAAAATAATTCTTTAAAAGACAATGTGGCCTATATGACCGGGGAAACCCGGTGAACCCCCGCCACACGAAACAAAAAGGGGGTAACCCGCACCACGGCGCTGGCTTCACCGTAGCGGTGCGGTCCAGTAGCTGTTTTGTGGTGCGATTGCCTGACGGATGAGAAAAATTGAAACAATTTGATTTGCCTGTTGCAATCAAAGTTCAACGTCAGGAAATTGCACCTCAAAACGGTGAAGCTAACAGCGCCATCTTTTTTAATTTTAGACAAAGTTAATTGTTGATGTTTGTGTCATATAATGTTCATCTAAGATATTGATAGAAACGCTTTTATAAACGATTTATGATAATTTTGTGAACTATTGAAAAATACTTTTTTTTTTGTCTAGTAGGTAACATTGATTCTAAAGTTTTTGAATTGCTTATATTTATGTTAATATAGTTTTTATGCAACAACTAGCAATATATATGTACCACTTTTAATTTGTTAAACTTCATTTCATGTTTAATAAAAACTTAATAAAAAAGTTTAATCTTTAAAAGCTGAAGTTTAATCATTTTTTACACATTGATCAGGGTTTCAAGTTTTTTCAGGCTGCTTTTAAGGTTTAAAAAAAGATTTGAATTTTTTTAACAAGGAGAAAATGTAATTTGTATATACATGTCAAAACAAACTTCTTGTTAGTATAATTACATTTATTGGTTAAAAAATATTTTAAACACATCTATGTATTTGCTATTTAGAATTCCCATCAATTTTTTGAACAGCTAACTTTATTCACAGCAAAACTTCAAAGTAGATATAAAAAGAGTTTTGAAAAAGAACAATAAGAAAATAGTGGGCAAACTCTAAAAATTTAAAAAGAAAATAGAAACACTAACAGGTGAGAAATTTTGTGTTTTATTAATTTTAGATAATATAAGTCGGTGTAATTTGTGTCGATAATCTATGTTATTCTTACAGATGCCTTTATTAATGATGTGTAATATTTGTCTAAAATATTTCAACAAGTTATCGTTTTTTTCTATTAGATAATAATAGATCAAAAGTTTTTTAATTGATAATAATTATGTAAAAGCATAGTTTTTTCAATTTTTATACAACTTTATACAAATTATATATATATGCTACTTTTAGTTTTTTAACTCATTTTAGTGTTAAAAAACAACCAAAATAAGAAGTTTGATAATATTTAAAAGCTGAAGCTAAAGTAAAATATAAATTATATAGCACTTTTAAATGTTCTATTTATAATAAATTAGGTATACTATCAAAATCCACCCGCGTTCAAAATCCACCCAATTTTTAATTTTATTTCCTGTATTTATTATTTTATTTTATATACTTTTTGCTTTTTTTCATCAATTTTTTTATTTGTTTTTGACTATCACTGTTACCCCTAACCCTTACTTTCGATTGCTAAGCGGTTCCCGAATTTGACTGGGTGGATTTTGATCGCGGGTGGATTTTGCATGTGTTCCATAAATTTGTACTATTATTACGTCATAAGAGCCGGAGATAGCTTTTTAAACACAATTAAGTATACCCCATCGTGAGCATGAGTAGCTCAGTCGGTAGAGCGTTGGACTTTTAATTTAACGATCAGGGGTTCAAGTCCCGTGCTAGACTTTATATACTTTAAAACAGCCTAATAATTTAAAAAAGAAGATAAAATATAGTTAAAATACATCATAAAATAAGTTTCTTGATTTATAAACACCTTTATGGGTTTAAAAAACACTTGTTTTAAAAAATGATGTGCATATAAAATACATTAAAAATACTGTATGTTTACTTACCCTTTTGTTATCATTCACATCACTAGTTTTTATTTATATGACAAACAATTTTTTCCGAAATTGCTTATAACTGTTTCAGTTCTTATTTCATCAATTGTCAAAGCTAAAACATATTTAAGTTTATTGAGTGAACAAATTTTTCATGATATATGTTATGACATTTAAAACAAAAGTTATCAAGTTAGTCAATTTTTAAAAAATGTGAATGAACAAGTGTTTTAAGTTACAAATTTTTAATTATTTTCTCTATAATTGCAACAATATGAAAAATCGACAAAAAAAAAATCACATTTTTGATATGTTTACGGATTAAGTACATACCTTTTAACAAATAGCTTTGTACCGCGTGAGCGGTAATTGTCTCTTTTTTTGAAAAAAACTTTTTGTAAAACATTATTTTTCCTGAAATCTTAAGCTTATGCTTTTTTAATTGTTCTAAATTGCCAAAATACTTAAAGCTTTTAAGGTTAAGGTTAATGTCCAAAGAAAAAATAGTTTATACTAAAAGTGTTTTGTAACAAGGTCTGAATTTTTAAGCCCTGACTTATTGGTTTCAGTCCTTTTTTTGGCCTGCTTGAATCTGCCTCTCTCGTACTTTATAATCACAATATACAAAACCAAATCCATTGGATTCAGATTTTTTAAGCGCTTTGATGTCAGTACTTAAGTTTTCAAGTTTGAATATATATCAAAAAAGACAATTCAATTTAAAAGTCTAGTTAAGGATTATTAATATCAAATAGCAGCCTCAGATTTGGTTTGATATATTTGTAGTTTTAGAATCAACTGTTAAAAGAAAACCGAAAAAAAAACACCATAACAACTCAAAATGGTTTTATTCACTTTGAGTTACCAAAAAGTTTAAACAAGAATTATACTTTTATTATTACAAATAAAAGTTGTGCACAATTTAAAGAAAGTTTTATGGTGGCATTATTTGTTTTTAAAATAAAACACTGTAAATTTAAAAACAATGCTTAGACTAGTAAAATAAAATTTACATAAAAGATCAAAAAAAATTCAGCTATCAAAAGGTATAAGTTTTGAAGTTTCTAACAAAGGGAAAATTTGCATAAACATTAGGCGGGCTTATATGACCGCGCATAAACTAAATTATGTTTTTATTTGTGACGTAAACAATCAAATAAGATTTTAGAAGAATATTAATTTTTCATTTGAATCATTTCTCTAGAAAACCTTGTGTTGTAAGTACATCTAGTTAACAGTATATTTTTTTTTGTTGACAATTTTTTCTTGTTCTTTTTTTACAATTCATGAATTATTATGAATTAATATGAAAACATCAATGAGCTAGTACATGTTGCAAGCTTTAGATGATATACGATCAACTTCTTTAAACAAATAATTTTGTCTGTTGAACATATGTGTTTTATCAACATCTTTTGATAAACAACTCTTTACTTTTTTCTGTTGAAATTTCAATCAGTTACATGTTTTTTTCTTCTTGTTGTAACTGTAACTACTTAGGTAGAAACTTATTTTTAAGTTCGGAGTTATGACTTCTTAGTATCAATATTTCTATTGAAACTTATGAAGCAATAATGTTATAAAACAGTTAAATTATTTTCACAGTTTCAAGCAATTTAACAGTAGTAAAGTTTGAATTCTTTGTTTCAATCTTACAAAATACTTTCTAATTGTAATAAATTAACATCTTTGGACAAATAACTGTTTACTTTTGTGTGATGAAAATTTAAACAGTTACAAGTTGTGTTCTTCTATTGTAACTGTAACTATAGAGGTACAAACTTATTTTAAGCTTTTAGTTATTATTTATTACTATCAATATTTCTATTTAAACATGTAAAACAATAGCGTTAAAAAATACTTGAAATAATTTCAAAGTTTCAAGCAATCACAAGCATTAAAGTTTCAAGCAACTACAAGTTGAACTATTTGATTTCTTTGTTTCCACCTTAGATAACTGTTATATATAGATATTTTCCAACTGTTACAAATTAACTCTTTTGAACTTACAATTGTTTCTAATTTTGAGATTGTATTTGCATATTTTTAGATGATTGCTTTATGCCTAGGTAGCTATTTTGAAATCCACTGTCTTTTTGCTTTAATTCTATATGATTTCTCTCATGAATACTTTATATTCAAGTATAGCTAGTTCAGGCTGTTTTAAGCATTTAAGAGTATAAATTAAACATAAGTATGACTTGATCAATTGTACTTTTGTTCAGTTTATATTGTTACTTGCTATTCATGTTAGATAAGAGATCGGTTTTAGTCAGTTAAAGTGAATTTTTAAAAATTGTTTACTATAATAATATTTTCACAATTTACGTGTGGTGGTAGGCATATGTATAAAAAAACAATTTAAAAACAATCTGTTTAATCAAATTAAGTCAACGAGTTTGCTATTCTTTTGCAATTTATTTATTACTACACTTTTAGGAACTGACCAAAAACCGGTGTTCTATCTGATTTGACTATTTATAACATGATGGCTAATAAAAAAGACTCGATTAAAAACTGTTGAAAATGTTCATTTTTCTTTTTTTGTTAACTTTGAAAATTATTTTTGGAGTGTAGAATTATCAAAATTTTTGGGAAATTCCTTAATGTGAAAGTATAAAATATAATAAAGGGTAGCGAACCAATTTCAAAATATCGACAAAGTCCTACGCTGGCGGACACCTTCGGTGTCCTGGCTCCGGACTTTGTCGATATTTTGAAATTGGTTCTTAGGGCGTCGTCGTAATGCTTACGCCGGTTGAATAAGTTTTCTCTTTGATACAGGAACTCTAAATAACCACATTTATAATAAAGTCGAAATTTTTGTTTTAGATCAGTAAAATTGGCTTATATTTATTATAAGGAAAACAGGGTTTAGCTTGGTATAGTTTTTAAGTGCAACTAGATCAGAAGATTATTATATATGTTACAAGAAGTGTATTTTACACGATAACCACACACCCGGCTATAGAGAAAAATAGTATTTGTGCAACATATAAATTTATATATAGATCTAAAAATAAGTTGCCAAATATTATACTAGTAACAAGGCAACTAGTATGAAAATATATTCATTTTTTTACAAATGAAAAATTTTGAAACTTTCAATTAACAACTTTACTAAGCGATAAGCAGCCTAGGATTATGACGGTGATAATACATTTAGTTTCTTTTAATATTCAGGTAGGGATTTAAAACAATTTATTAAAGACATACTCATAGTCGTTAAGTTGAATTATACTATCCTTATATAAACTTGTACTAAACTTAACTGTATCTAACTGGTGTACGAATTGAACGGCTCTTTAAACCAATTATTTTATGCGCTTTATGTTTTCATTAAAAAAACTGTTATTGGGCTTAAACTCAAGACATTATAACAACTAAATAAAGGAAAGTTACTAAATAATAGATCTATCAAATATTAAAACTTTTTTCACTACACCCAAGCATTAATTTTCTGTCTTAATCTGTTTAATTATGACAAAGTAAACACAATTTAAATGCAAAAAGTTTATTCAAATGTTTATATAAATAAGTTATCTGATCCGCACTGATTCTGTTTCTGATTCTTTTCATCGTTCCGTCTCCGGCTGTGATCTCATTCTGTTTGAAAAAAATATTTAGCTTTTACTAACAAACTTATCTACTAACGCTACACTTCATTCACATTTTAATCATGCAGTTTATCATTAACTATTTAAACATTGCCTTTAATCTATTAATCATTTGAGCATATCTCAGGGTTGTCAAAAAATTTTTCATGTTTTGAAAATACAATTTTTTTTTTCCACCTTGAGTATGACATAAATTTCAAGGTAAGGAATTCGTTAAATTTAATAACGTTAATGAGGAGATACTGTAATGCTACTTTGAATGTGGTTTATAAAAATTTAAGTGATGATGTCAAATAAAAACTATTGTATAACAAAGACTTCAGAAATTCATTGTTTTTTCGTAAGAATTGATGATAAAAATTCCAGTAATTTTTGTTCAATTTCTAGATGGTTTTTAGCTAACCCTGATAGATGTGTTTCGCAATAGTTATGTGATCAAAATGGATATTTGTTTAATTTAAAATAATAAAACCGAGCTTTTTAAAATTAGCATAAAATTGAGCATCAAACAATTATGGACTTTATTTTGTTCTGTTTATGGTTTGGCAATAAAATACCTAAGAAACTGGTACAAAATGGTTACTTTACAGTAATAAAATACAATAAAAATGTTCAAAGTTTGTTAAATTAGTTACTAAGAAGTAGGTCAATAGTGATATATATTTAAGGTAAACTTTGAAAACGCTTCCTAAAATACATATGTTCAAAAAATAATCAAGGAAGTTGTTACAAAATGTATTATTACACGACTTTATAACAACATTTCAGAAAACAATTCACAAGCAAGATGACCACTTTATTTAGATAATATATCATCATGTTTGTATTACTTTTTTTTAAAATCGATCAACTTTATTATTGACTAGCATTAGTTAACTAAATAGGACTATTTATTATCCTCAGAACTTGTAAAACTAAGAGATTTATGTTTTTAAATTTGTGTTAAGGTGTTTTATAAACTACTTGTTATTACAACATGGCTTCTTGTTTGGTAAACTTATTCACTATAAGTTTAAAAACAATTACAAGTTCAAACGAATGATTTTCAAACATACTATGTAGAAATTACCTTGCGGATGATGCATTCAAAGTGGGAAGAGGAATTGACTCGTAAAGGCCAATCACTCTGGGGATCTGTCTACTGACCTTCACTCAAAGAGAGAGCTTCATGGAAATCCTGTTTAAAAGATTCAATTTAAAAATATTCTTACTATCAGATGTAAGCCCTAATACATAAACCTATCATTTACTTTTATCTGATGACTAATATTTTTATTACTTTCAGCGCTTTAATTCATATATTAAAAAAATAGGAAAAAATGTTTTATAAATTCGTAGTAGTGAGTCTAATTTGGGGTGAAAGGTATGATTTTTAACTGCAACAAACTGGTTTGTTTTGGTTTGAATAATTAAATATTTACTTTAAAAACTTAAGTTACTCTACAAAAAATACAAATAATGTGTAAACTTAATCTTGGCATATACCTCTCTTAAAACTTATTTCATAAATTTAAACAACTTTAAAAAATTATAAAGAGATAAAGTATACACATCAACTTGATCCATAAAATACTAAACTAACTGCATAACTATAAAGAACTTAACTATTTACTTAAACAAAAAACACTTAGATTTTAAAATTATGCTAGATAAACTTTTGTGTATATATCAGTTTCACTATGGAAGTGTCCTTGCTACAGATTATCAATACTAAAAAGCTTACAAAATCTGCTTGTTAAAGTAGGGTACTTGTTCAATATGTTAATAGAAATTTTTTGCAGTTTATAAAGGATATTTTATTTCGAAAGCAAAGTTATTGGATTCTATTAGCAAATTTCTATCGTGACGTAACTATAGTGGTAGGATGGAGCTGATTTTCATTTCTACTGATACTGACGTCGTTCAAAGGACGCATACAAATTTTCATCAACAATAATCGAGTTACTTTGCTGAAATCGTGTTCCAATTTTATTTTTACAATTTCCACTGTGAGGAGTTTTTTATCTTAACTTATACCAGGTGAAGGCATTGGAAATAAAGTTAAATATTTTTGTAAATTTCTAGGAAAATTTTGGAATTTTTTTCTGACTTCAAAGGACTTTTAATTAATTTTTACCGTTTGAAGGCTTTGGAAAACAAGGAATTTTGTAAAATTAAAATGACATAATCTGACTTTTTTTTTAATTTTATCAAATTTCCTGCCTTTTCCTGACTTTTTTTAAAACCCCCCATTTTTTCCTGATTTTTTTCTTTTTTTTTAATTTCTCCTGACTTTTCCTGATTTCCTGACTTTTCCTGACCGAGTGGCAACCCTGATGCTAGATTAAAAAAAAAAATCATTTTGCTTTTAAATTTTAGTGGCAAACTTGCTAATATTTTAGGAAACAATAATTTTTAGTGGTAAGTTGTCATCAAGCTTATTTATAATATTTTGTATAAAATTGTGGATGGGTAAAAATAATCAAGTATGGTCTTCTATTTAATTTAATCATAGCCTTTTGTGATTTCTATTATTTTAAAATTAAAAAACGTTGAGTTTAAGAAAAACATTGGAATACAAATAAGTTTTCTTTTGGCCAAACTTTAACATTTAAAACCATCACAATACTCAAAGTGATGTACTAACAAAGTGAGCAAATCTAACTTTGTTGTAACAATATTTTAAATATTTAATTAATTATTTAATAAATTAGTTCGCATCCTAAAAAACATTCTTAGCTTATGTTCATTAGTCTTTAAAACAAGTTTAAAGTTTTTTTGTTAAATTTTACTTTTTACTTGTAATGACCACACTAATTTTTATGTTAAATGAAAAATGATAATGATAAATATACTTAATATTAACAATAATGATAATTTTTACTTGCAATTATTTGAACATTCTGTTGAGTTAAAAGCAATACTAGATTCTATTCCAGTTATTAGGTCAAAAATGAACATTAATTATAAACTACATCACTTATAAACATCACTGAATGAGTTTAATTCAATTTAGATAACATTGTCACCTTTACTTTCTCTAAATTTAACTTTTTATGATTTATTGTAGCTATTAGTACAAAAGCAAGAACTATAACATATTTACCTTGTTACTGCCCTAAGTGAGCAGTTAGAGACCTTCCTGGGTTGAGGTCCAGTTGTTGTGTGCTTACAGATGATTCATGTGCATCATTGCTCAAAATTTCCTCAAGACCCTTGCACATTCTAAAGTTGTAAAAACCTGTCAACACATATAAAATGTAGAAAAAATAACAAGTTATAATCAAAACTTGTAACCTTAAAACTTTAATTTGTAAATTACTTATATAAACATAAAAGGTGTTAAAGCAATAAAAGAGACAAACAATTTTGTTTTTTTTTAATACTACGGCTTATCTATGACAGGCTTTTGAAGCATTGAAGCCAATCTAATCTGAGTGACTTAAAACTTATCAATTAGCCTTATGTTAAATTAAAAACAATAAATAGTGAAAAAATTATGTTAGTCAAGTAGTAATATTTAATTACTCAAGAAAAATAAAGACTTGTTATACTGAAGTACACAAAAAAATACCAAATGTATTAACATGGTATTAATACCAGTCTGGATATTTCTTAAAATATTTCCAATGCACCACATAATTTAAATTTCCAAAACATAATGATTATTTATACAAATTATATTATACTTGTGAAAAAAAAACTTTAGTTTTTGGATGTCATATACTTGAAAATTTAAATACATAATATAGTTTACATAAACCAATAATAATGAGGACTTTATTATTTTACACTATCTTATTAAAACAAAAAGTTTTTTCACTCTTTAAAAGACTTTTTATTAGAACTTTTAACAAATAAAAACTAGCTCTGAGAACTAAAAAAAAGCCAACTCATGCAATAATTAGTAGAATACTTACCAAGTCAGAGCTAGTCTCAAAAGGAAACAATTAAAATATAATATGATGAGAAAAAATAAAAAACAAAGTACATTCCAACCATTATTAATGGATGATTGTTTAAATATGGTGACAAATATTTGGAAGGATATTTACAGAAAAACATATGATGTACTTTTCTATTATAAAACTGATATGAACTAGCAAACTATATTAAATTTACTGCATTTCATTAGGCTTGTCACTTTTTTCAATTCTATTTTTGCACTTTAAAATTTGCCGCAATGGAACTCTATTTCAAAATAAATTTTTATTTACCATCTGACTTTTAAGTCAAAAAGTTATTTATTATACCCAATCAAACTTTGCACACAAATAGTTTAGTTATATGATAGTAAATAATACTTAATTTTTCTTTAAAACTTTGTAGGAATTATTTATATTGTCATGATATTTAGAACAGCACAACCAAACTAAAAACAAGATTATATTAAGGAACATATGTGTTGTATAGGAGCTTTTGATATATTAAATTGCAATAAAAACAAAATTTACCTTTATTATAGCTGCTAGGATTGAACCACTTCACACTTTTTAGGTGGGCAAACATCTGCAATACAATATAGTACAACTTGATGAATAGCATAAATTATAATTCAATTACATTTAGCTAAACTTTACATTATGTTTTGCTACCAATTTAAATAAAATAGTCATGTAGACCAACAATTTAGTTTGGAAACTAGGGTCAAATATTGGTTGTTTAATCAGGCTATTTAGTATTAGGTTGAAGGTTAATTCACCAGTACAAGGATTTATTTATCTTTTACTGATTTAGATATGTTCTTGGGGTTGTTTAAACAGTGTTGTTTATTCAACCCTGTACACTTCAAATACCTATATATAGAATTGTTCCCAATCATAGTTAGAAATGAGTGTCTTTAAATATTACTTTAAATCTAAAAATAACAAAATATACAACTTTTACAAACTTTGGTTAGTAGTAGAAGTGTCCATCTTCTCCAAACTAATGCTGACTTGGAAACTTTTACTTTAAAATTATAGAGTGTGATATAATAACAACATTTATTAGATCATGTTGTTTGTCAAAGGAGAAACTATACAACTATGATATGTATAATTTAAGTTTCTACAATTTGGCTGTTTACCAACCTTAGTGGTTTACCATAATTTTTTTTACTATCAGTGTTTATTATGACCAGGGCCTAAGTCATTATTGGTAAACTATAAAACTATTATTTAAAATTAAAAGAAAAAACTAAAACGCTTAATCAATGTAATAAACAATTTAAAATTTAACGAGAAAAACTAATACGTTTAATCAATGTAAACAAAGTTTTTAACTTAAAGAAAAAACTAACACGTTTAATTAATGTAAACAACAATTTAAAATTTGAAGAAAAATCCTAAGATGTTTAATCAAAGTTAACAACAATTTAAACTTACGTTATTTTTAGAAAAAAATAGTTTATCGGTTAATTGCTTAAAGTTTATTTTAATTTGCATATTTTAGCTTATTTCGTATTTTTATAGTTTATATGTTGTTTTCTAAAATAAGGCTTTAAAGAACTTTATACTTCTTTCTACTTCATTTTAAAAGAAGTCTATAATTTACCACGTTTTTTTAAAGACAAATAAGTCCTTATTTATTGGAATTTATTAAAGTTCAACGCAACAGTTGTGTTGTTTTCTTAAATTGTTTTATAAGTTGTTACGTATGTTTTATTTTTTTAATTGCATTGTAATAATAGTTACAATTATAATTATACAATAATTTATGTGTGTTGTTTAATTACAAAATAGATCATGAGAGTAAAATGGCCAAAAAATAAAAGCCAATCAAACACCAGGGCTAGATTTAACTTTAATACTTAACTGAACTATGTCGCTAAAACTAATAATGCGAAGACTAAAATATTTTTTTGTGTAATCTGAAAATTTCGTTCACCCCTAAATGAGGTTCATGTACCCTAAACGTTTCGTGCACGCGAAAAAAAATTGTGTACACTATCGTGCACCAGTTTATTTTGAAGTAATTTTGTGTGCAAACTGTAATGATTTTTTTTATAATTTACTTTGATTAGCTAATTAGTTATAAAATACATTTAGTAAACTTTATTTAGATAAATAAATTTATTAAATTTTATTTATTGTTTTAAGACTAATTAAAACATAAAAAAAAAAACTCACTGGAAAATTGTGTAATTTTTGCCGATAAAAACAACCAGCAAAAAACCGGTCTTCAGAGGACAGAAAATTTTGGAGATGTTTTGGAAATGTATTTCTCCTCATATAAACTGATGCAGAAAAGTTAGAAAGTTATATATTTAGTGAGAGAAAAATCGTTTGAATTTCTAAAATAAATTTTAAACAAACAAAGATAGCAGGCAGTTCTATAAGAAAAACTTTTTACATTGTAAGTTAATTGTTTAACTGAATATAAAGGAGAAGACAAAAGTATTTTAAACACTTTTGTTTTTGGTATATAACAAAAAGAATTGGTGTTTATTAAGTTTGTGTTATCTAAACGACTGCGACTAAAAATAACAAGCATTAATAAAAAAATAAATATAAAATTTATTAAACAATAGTTGTAATTTATTTACTTTTTTGACAATGCTTTACGGTGAATAAACTGTCTACGGCATTTCAAATGCTTTTAAAAGTCTTAAACTTTCTTAAACTTCAAAAAAATTCAAAATTTTTTTACTTAAGCCAGTGTTCAGTACCCTTTTTAAGAAACCATCGAAAAGTTTGTGCAAATAAAAATTAAAACAATCATTTATTAACTAAATAACTATAAATGCTCTGTATTTAGTTTATATTCAAATAAAGTTATGTTAAAGCTTAAACTTAAGGTTTAAAATTTTATAACCTTAAACTAAGTAATGAAAAGTAGATTTTCTAGGTGTGATTTAAGTTTTGATTGAAAAAAAATTTAAGTATTTTCACTGTTTCAATATTTCACGTTCCTGAAATATTTAAATAAAAAGGTACAACCATTTTTTTTTAAATCATGGTGGTTTTTAAGTTTAAAAAAAATTTCATGTTTTACTAATAGAAAAAAAAAAAATATTTTAATAAAATTTTTAGGCCAAAATCACTTTAAATCTTATAGACTATTTTGTAGATTTAGAACAGGTTTTTAAATCCGCATTTGATGTTATAGTTAAAAATAATATAAGTTCAAAATAAAATTTTAACAAACTTACATAACTGCAATGGTTAAAAGCAAATAGTAAAACGTCTTTAAAAAAGAAGATTATACAAGTAAAGTTCAGTATTATAAACTTTTTAAGTGAAGTCATGTTGGAAAGAAGTCATGTTGGAATCACTATAACAACACTGATATACAGTCTGTAGTTTTGTAATAAGTAAATTAAAGTAGTTATTAAACACTTTTATTTTATAAACAATACATTATATGACAATTTTATGTAACTAAATTATTGATTAGGTTGAACACTAAAATCTTTCAAAAGTTAAATTCATGTTTAAGTATAATTGTATTTATAAAGTACTTTTTTATTTTTCTAAACAATAACCTATAAATATTTCATTGAAATTATTTCTAAAATTATTATTAATTAGACACTGCATATTTATTTTCTATTTATTTAGTTTTTAGTTCACATTTAGATTTTATTATCTTATAACATTGTATATTAGTTTCATATTTTTGATCATTAATTTAAACTTGTGTTGTTAAATGTTTTTTCAACTGAAATTATTAAACTGAATGTAATTTCATATTAAAAATAAGTTTGAATAAAAAAAAATTAAAACTCTATTAGATTAATTTTTTTGTAGAAGGTAGTTTTTCTACCTATATTATTGATGCTGTAGTTATAGTTTTTATATCAAAACAGCTCTGTATTATTAAAGTACTAAGTTATTTGGAGATATAATATCACTTTGATCATGCAAAGAAGGTTAGTTGTTTAGAATAACGTATGCCATATTTTACAATAGTTTTTAAAATACTCTGTAGATTTAAAAAGCTTTATAACGAGAAGTATCCATCAGATTTTTTTTTGTTTTGCTAGCAATAGTCATATATTTTAATTAATTTACAATTGAAGTTTTTAATTTTCAACATAAAGATTAACCATTTTTTAAGAAAGCTTCAAAGAAAATATTTTAAAAACTCATCAATTTTAATAGATTGATATTTTTGAGTTTTTAGCTTGAGGCTTTCTTAAGGAACCTATTGAAGTCTAGGCTTTGCTATTTATTGTTAAGTTGTAACTTTATACTTTTTAATCAAACAATGTACAGTTTTTGATTTCTCTAAATATGTACAATTTCAAATTTAATTGGAGTCCAATAAATCAATCCAATAAACAATCCTAGTTTTAACTAATTTGTTTTTGGCAACCCCATATTAAACTTTTCTGTGTAAAATAAATATAAAAAACGTTTATTTAATACCATCTAGGACAAAATTTATACCGGATGACGTCATTAAACTACGAATATAGTTGGTGAGGAGGAGGTTGTCCAAGGTGTTCAAATGACGCATGCGGAACTCCAGCGGGATCGAGCACCACAACAAGAAGCGGGTGGAACGTCCTTTTTCGTAACAGATCAGGTTAACAACGTATCTAGATCTTTCAAAAATAAACACGATAATGAACTTAAACAAAAACTTATAGATTTTATTAATAAAAAATTTTCATAAGATGATTGGCATGACTTTTTGAATGTTTATAACATTATCGAAAAACAAGTATACAGTCTAGTTGATGAAAAATACAAAAGTTTCGACCGTTACGCTAAGCAAATTTTTATTGATCAATTAAACGACGATGCAAAACACCATTTAGCTAATAACTTATTTAAGGTTAAATTTAAACACAAGCGGGGAGATTCTTTTTTAATTAACTGGGAATTCAATGTAAAAAGGTTAGACTGCGCGGGGGTAATCTTACATCGCGTCAAGAAGGGTAAGGGCGAATTGTTATTTGTTTATTATAGAGATAAAAATAATAAAATTAGAATCAATTTCCCTATGGGAAAAATAGATTATAACGATAATAACAATCTAAAAAGAACTGCGGTAAGGGAACTTTTCGAGGAAACTAATTACGCTTGGCCTGAAGGAGTTAGATTAGAATTGTACCAAGATACTAGTTATTGCTTTACGGTAGATCAAAAAAACTTTAAAAAAATCACAAATTCTATTTTTTCAAAAACTTCGAGCACGAAATTGACCATGAATTTAAGAAAGACAATGAAATTGAGGGTAGTTTATGGTTACAAGTTGATAAACTTAAAAAGTATTTTGCAAAGTCTGATGAAAAATATGATAACACATCAGGTCGTATCAATTTTATCAATGGAAGTGTTACAGTTAGGTCCTCTAGTTTAAAAAAACATTAAAAATTTAAAAACTACTTTTTCTCAAGTATATTTTTCATACTCTGTTGAGAATTTTTTTTTGAGAGGTTCAGCGCTTAGAGATTGTATTTTTGATCCAAATTGCGATACAGGGCATGTTTCGCGTGACAACAGTGAATAAATTTAAGTTTCCTTCAGTTTCGCTTCTTCAGCTTAAGTTTTAGATTCAGATTCAGTTTATTTTATAAATTAATTGTGTTACTCATTTTGCAATTTTAGTTTAATCTTTTAGTTTTTGTAATCTTGTTACGTTTTCTTTTATATTTTTCGTTATATATTTGTGGTTTCATAAATTTAAATTCTAAAATTCTAATTCATTTATAATTTCAAAACTTAAATACAAAGAAGTTAAATTATTTTTTTCTTGATATGATTAGATTTAAGTTGGTTAAGACGTTTCGTAGCATAATGAGTTGTAAAACCACTTAAAATGACAAAATTGCATAAATGATATATAGAAAAATATAAAAAGTTACTGTTATATTAACGATCTAATTTAATAAAAAAAATTACTTCTTACAATTTAAATTCTTTAGGTTACATATTTTTAATCTAAGATTAAAGGGCATAAAAATACTACATAACTAAATTTAAGATAATAAATGAACTAATTACGTATACTATACTGCCGGGTAATGTTGTTACTACCTGTAATCTAGCTATAGGAGGCTTAGTATGGTGGATGATATTGGTGCTTTAGTAGATGATCGACTAAGACATATCAAACCCATTATAATAAA
Source organism: Thalia democratica (assembly GCF_965202585.1). Lineage (NCBI taxonomy): Eukaryota > Metazoa > Chordata > Thaliacea > Salpida > Salpidae > Thalia > Thalia democratica. The sequence continues at coordinate 23,165,429 of NC_139169.1, read as the reverse complement.
ACAACATTAAAAAACTAAAAAAGCAAATGATATTAATAAAAAGAAAAAAAAGCAATATAAAAGAAAATAACAAACAAAAAGCAATAAAAACAAAGCAAAAAAAAAAAAGAAAAAAAAAACGCAAACAAAAAAAAAATAAAAAAAGCAAAAAATAAAAGCAAAAAAAAAAAAACTGAAAACAAACGTAAACAAAAAAAAAAAAAAAGAGAATAGAAAAATACAAAAGTAATAGAAAAAAATGTTGTTTTAACGTTAATATAAAAAGTACGTTATTTGTTTATTTATTGTAATATTTAACCATAATTTTTATGCCCTAAATACCGTATAGCTTGAAGCCTTTTAAATGCTCAAGCTAATTAACTGCAAATGCAACCTAAAGAATTTAATTTGTATGTAAATAATTTATAAAGTCTAACTGTACGTTTAAAAATATATTGCAAGTTATTCATCTTTTCTGAATTTGTCATTTTCTTGTGATTTGAATTTTCACTAAGCGCCGAAACGTAGTGACCTCCTATGAGACAATTAAAAAAAAATTTGATGTAATTTTCCATACGATTTGCCAAATCGTTATTTTTTTCAGATTTTTCAAAAAATAATTCTTTAAAAGACAATGTGGCCTATATGACCGGGGAAACCCGGTGAACCCCCGCCACACGAAACAAAAAGGGGGTAACCCGCACCACGGCGCTGGCTTCACCGTAGCGGTGCGGTCCAGTAGCTGTTTTGTGGTGCGATTGCCTGACGGATGAGAAAAATTGAAACAATTTGATTTGCCTGTTGCAATCAAAGTTCAACGTCAGGAAATTGCACCTCAAAACAGTGAAGCTAACAGCGCCATCTTTTTTAATTTTAGACAAAGTTAATTGTTGATGTTTGTGTCATATAATGTTCATCTAAGATATTGATAGAAACGCTTTTATAAACGATTTATGATAATTTTGTGAACTATTGAAAAATACTTTTTTTTTTGTCTAGTAGGTAACATTGATTCTAAAGTTTTTGAATTGCTTATATTTATGTTAATATAGTTTTTATGCAACAACTAGCAATATATATGTACCACTTTTAATTTGTTAAACTTCATTTCATGTTTAATAAAAACTTAATAAAAAAGTTTAATCTTTAAAAGCTGAAGTTTAATCATTTTTTACACATTGATCAGGGTTTCAAGTTTTTTCAGGCTGCTTTTAAGGTTTAAAAAAAGATTTGAATTTTTTTAACAAGGAGAAAATGTAATTTGTATATACATGTCAAAACAAACTTCTTGTTAGTATAATTACATTTATTGGTTAAAAAATATTTTAAACACATCTATGTATTTGCTATTTAGAATTCCCATCAATTTTTTGAACAGCTAACTTTATTCACAGCAAAACTTCAAAGTAGATATAAAAAGAGTTTTGAAAAAGAACAATAAGAAAATAGTGGGCAAACTCTAAAAATTTAAAAAGAAAATAGAAACACTAACAGGTGAGAAATTTTGTGTTTTATTAATTTTAGATAATATAAGTCGGTGTAATTTGTGTCGATAATCTATGTTATTCTTACAGATGCCTTTATTAATGATGTGTAATATTTGTCTAAAATATTTCAACAAGTTATCGTTTTTTTCTATTATATAATAATAGATCAAAAGTTTTTTAATTGATAATAATTATGTAAAAGCATAGTTTTTTCAATTTTTATACAACTTTATACAAATTATATATATATGCTACTTTTAGTTTTTTAACTCATTTTAGTGTTAAAAAACAACCAAAATAAGAAGTTTGATAATATTTAAAAGCTGAAGCTAAAGTAAAATATAAATTATATAGCACTTTTAAATGTTCTATTTATAATAAATTAGGTATACTATCAAAATCCACCCGCGTTCAAAATCCACCCAATTTTTAATTTTATTTCCTGTATTTATTATTTTATTTTATATACTTTTTGCTTTTTTTCATCAATTTTTTTATTTGTTTTTGACTATCACTGTTACCCCTAACCCTTACTTTCGATTGCTAAGCGGTTCCCGAATTTGACTGGGTGGATTTTGATCGCGGGTGGATTTTGCATGTGTTCCATAAATTTGTACTATTATTACGTCATAAGAGCCGGAGATAGCTTTTTAAACACAATTAAGTATACCCCATCGTGAGCATGAGTAGCTCAGTCGGTAGAGCGTTGGACTTTTAATTTAACGATCAGGGGTTCAAGTCCCGTGCTAGACTTTATATACTTTAAAACAGCCTAATAATTTAAAAAAGAAGATAAAATATAGTTAAAATACATCATAAAATAAGTTTCTTGATTTATAAACACCTTTATGGGTTTAAAAAACACTTGTTTTAAAAAATGATGTGCATATAAAATACATTAAAAATACTGTATGTTTACTTACCCTTTTGTTATCATTCACATCACTAGTTTTTATTTATATGACAAACAATTTTTTCCGAAATTGCTTATAACTGTTTCAGTTCTTATTTCATCAATTGTCAAAGCTAAAACATATTTAAGTTTATTGAGTGAACAAATTTTTCATGATATATGTTATGACATTTAAAACAAAAGTTATCAAGTTAGTCAATTTTTAAAAAATGTGAATGAACAAGTGTTTTAAGTTACAAATTTTTAATTATTTTCTCTATAATTGCAACAATATGAAAAATCGACAAAAAAAAATCACATTTTTGATATGTTTACGGATTAAGTACATACCTTTTAACAAATAGCTTTGTACCGCGTGAGCGGTAATTGTCTCTTTTTTTGAAAAAAACTTTTTGTAAAACATTATTTTTCCTGAAATCTTAAGCTTATGCTTTTTTAATTGTTCTAAATTGCCAAAATACTTAAAGCTTTTAAGGTTAAGGTTAATGTCCAAAGAAAAAATAGTTTATACTAAAAGTGTTTTGTAACAAGGTCTGAATTTTTAAGCCCTGACTTATTGGTTTCAGTCCTTTTTTTGGCCTGCTTATATCTGCCTCTCTCGTACTTTATAATCACAATATGCAAAACCAAATCCATTGGATTCAGATTTTTTGGGCGCTTTGATGTCAGTACTTAAGTTTTCAAGTTTGAATATATATCAAAAAAGACAATTCAATTTAAAAGTCTAGTTAAGGATTATTAATATCAAATAGCAGCCTCAGATTTGGTTTGATATATTTGTAGTTTTAGAATCAACTGTTAAAAGAAAACCGAAAAAAAAACACCATAACAACTCAAAATGGTTTTATTCACTTTGAGTTACCAAAAAGTTTAAACAAGAATTATACTTTTATTATTACAAATAAAAGTTGTGCACAATTTAAAGAAAGTTTTATGGTGGCATTATTTGTTTTTAAAATAAAACACTGTAAATTTAAAAACAATGCTTAGACTAGTAAAATAAAATTTACATAAAAGATCAAAAAAAATTCAGCTATCGAAAGGTATAAGTTTTGAAGTTTCTAACAAAGGGAAAATTTGCATAAACATTAGGCGGGCTTATATGACCGCGCATAAACTAAGTTATGTTTTTATTTGTGACGTAAACAATCAAATAAGATTTTAGAAGAATATTAATTTTTCATTTGAATCATTTCTCTAGAAAACCTTATTATTATATTATTTATAATATTTTGTATAAAATTGTGGATGGGTAAAAATAATCAAGTATGGTCTTCTATTTAATTTAATCATAGCCTTTTGTTGATTTCTATTATTTTAAAATTAAAAAACGTTGAGTTTAAGAAAAACATTGGAATACAAATAAGTTTTCTTTTGGCCAAACTTTAACATTTAAAACCATCACAATACTCAAAGTGATGTACTAACAAAGTGAGCAAATCTAACTTTGTTGTAACAATATTTTAAATATTTAATTAATTATTTAATAAATTAGTTCGCATCCTAAAAAACATTCTTAGCTTATGTTCATTAGTCTTTAAAACAAGTTTAAAGTTTTTTTGTTAAATTTTACTTTTTACTTGTAATGACCACACTAATTTTTATGTTAAATGAAAAATGATAATGATAAATATACTTAATATTAACAATAATGATAATTTTTACTTGCAATTATTTGAACATTCTGTTGAGTTAAAAGCAATACTAGATTCTATTCCAGTTATTAGGTCAAAAATGAACATTAATTATACACTACATCACTTATAAACATCACTGAATGAGTTTAATTCAATTTAGATAACATTGTCATCTTTACTTTCTCTAAATTTAACTTTTTATGATTTATTGTAGCTATTAGTACAAAAGCAAGAACTATAACATATTTACCTTGTTACTGCCCTAAGTGAGCAGTTAGAGACCTTCCTGGGTTGAGGTCCAGTTGTTGTGTGCTTACAGATGATTCATGTGCATCATTGCTCAAAATTTCCTCAAGACCCTTGCACATTCTAAAGTTGTAAAAACCTGTCAACACATATTAAATGTAGAAAAAATAACAAGTTATAATCAACACTTGTAACCTTAAAACTTTAATTTGTAAATTACTTATATAAACATAAAAGGTGTTAAAGCAATAAAAGAGACAAACAATTTTGTTTTTTTTTAATACTACGGCTTATCTATGACAGGCTTTTGAAGCATTGAAGCCAATCTAATCTGAGTGACTTAAAACTTATCAATTAGCCTTATGTTAAATTAAAAACAATAAATAGTGAAAAAATTATGTTAGTCAAGTAGTAATATTTAATTACTCAAGAAAAATAAAGACTTGTTATACTGAAGTACACAAAAAAATACCAAATGTATTAACATGGTATTAATACCAGTCTGGATATTTCTTAAAATATTTCCAATGCACCACATAATTTAAATTTCCAAAACATAATGATTATTTATACAAATTATATTATACTTGTGAAAAAAAAACTTTAGTTTTTGGATGTCATATACTTGAAAATTTAAATACATAATATAGTTTACATAAACCAATAATAATGGGGACTTTATTATTTTACACTATCTTATTAAAACAAAAAGTTTTTTCACTCTTTAAAAGACTTTTTATTAGAACTTTTAACAAATAAAAACTAGCTCTGAGAACTAAAAAAAAGCCAACTCATGCAATAATTAGTAGAATACTTACCAAGTCAGAGCTAGTCTCAAAAGGAAACAATTAAAATATAATATGATGAGAAAAAATAAAAAACAAAGTACATTCCAACCATTATTAATGGATGATTGTTTAAATATGGTGACAAATATTTGGAAGGATATTTACAGAAAAACATATGATGTACTTTTCTATTATAAAACTGATATGAACTAGCAAACTATATTAAATTTACTGCATTTCATTAGGCTTGTCACTTTTTTCAATTCTATTTTTGCACTTTAAAATTTGCCGCAATGGAACTCTATTTCAAAATAAATTTTTATTTACCATCTGACTTTTAAGTCAAAAAGTTATTTATTATACCCAATCAAACTTTGCACACAAATAGTTTAGTTATATGATAGTAAATAATACTTAATTTTTCTTTAAAACTTTGTAGGAATTATTTATATTGTCATGATATTTAGAACAGCACAACCAAACTAAAAACAAGATTATATTAAGGAACATATGTGTTGTATAGGAGCTTTTGATATATTAAATTGCAATAAAAACAAAATTTACCTTTATTATAGCTGCTAGGATTGAACCACTTCACACTTTTTAGGTGGGCAAACATCTGCAATACAATATAGTACAACTTGATGAATAGCATAAATTATAATTCAATTACATTTAGCTAAACTTTACATTATGTTTTGCTACCAATTTAAATAAAATAGTCATGTAGACCAACAATTTAGTTTGGAAACTAGGGTCAAATATTGGTTGTTTAATCAGGCTATTTAGTATTAGGTTGAAGGTTAATTCACCAGTACAAGGATTTATTTATCTTTTACTGATTTAGATATGTTCTTGGGGTTGTTTAAACAGTGTTGTTTATTCAACCCTGTACACTTCAAATACCTATATATAGAATTGTTCCCAATCATAGTTAGAAATGAGTGTCTTTAAATATTACTTTAAATCTAAAAATAACAAAATATACAACTTTTACAAACTTTGGTCAGTAGTAGAAGTGTCCATCTTCTCCAAACTAATGCTGACTTGGAAACTTTTACTTTAAAATTATAGAGTGTGATATAATAACAACATTTATTAGATCATGTTGTTTGTCAAAGGAGAAACTATACAACTATGATATGTATAATTTAAGTTTCTACAATTTGGCTGTTTACCAACCTTAGTGGTTTACCATAATTTTTTTTACTATCAGTGTTTATTATGACCAGGGCCTAAGTCATTATTGGTAAACTATAAAACTATTATTTAAAATTAAAAGAAAAAACTAAAACGCTTAATCAATGTAAGAAACAATTTAAAATTTAACGAGAAAAACTAATACGTTTAATCAATGTAAACAAAGTTTTTAACTTAAAGAAAAAACTAACACGTTTAATTAATGTAAACAACAATTTAAAATTTGAAGAAAAATCCTAAGATGTTTAATCAAAGTTAACAACAATTTAAACTTACGTTATTTTTAGAAAAAAATAGTTTATCGGTTAATTGCTTAAAGTTTATTTTAATTTGCATATTTTAGCTTATTTCGTATTTTTATAGTTTATATGTTGTTTTCTAAAATAAGGCTTTAAAGAACTTTATACTTCTTTCTACTTCATTTTAAAAGAAGTCTATAATTTACCACGTTTTTTTAAAGACAAATAAGTCCTTATTTATTGGAATTTATTAAAGTTCAACGCAACAGTTGTGTTGTTTTCTTAAATTGTTTTATAAGTTGTTACGTATGTTTTATTTTTTTAATTGCATTGTAATAATAGTTACAATTATAATTATACAATAATTTATGTGTGTTGTTTAATTACAAAATAGATCATGAGAGTAAAATGGCCAAAAAATAAAAGCCAATCAAACACCAGGGCTAGATTTAACTTTAATACTTAACTGAACTATGTCGCTAAAACTAATAATGCGAAGACTAAAATATTTTTTTGTGTAATCTGAAAATTTCGTTCACCCCTAAATGAGGTTCATGTACCCTAAACGTTTCGTGCACGCGAAAAAAAATTGTGTACACTATCGTGCACCAGTTTATTTTGAAGTAATTTTGTGTGCAAACTGTAATGATTTTTTTTATAATTTACTTTGATTAGCTAATTAGTTATAAAATACATTTAGTAAACTTTATTTAGATACATAAATTTATTAAATTTTATTTATTGTTTTAAGACTAATTAAAACATAAAAAAAAAACTCACTGGAAAATTGCGTAATTTTTGCCGATAAAAACAACCAGCAAAAAACCGGTCTTCAGAGGACAGAAAATTTTGGAGATGTTTTGGAAATGTATTTCTCCTCATATAAACTGATGCAGAAAAGTTAGAAAGTTATATATTTAGTGAGAGAAAAATCGTTTGAATTTCTAAAATAAATTTTAAACAAACAAAGATAGCAGGCAGTTCTATAAGAAAAACTTTTTACATTGTAAGTTAATTGTTTAACTGAGTATAAAGGAGAAGACAAAAGTATTTTAAACACTTTTGTTTTTGGTATATAACAAAAAGAATTGGTGTTTATTAAGTTTGTGTTATCTAAACGACTGCGACTAAAAATAACAAGCATTAATAAAAAAATAAATATAAAATTTATTAAACAATAGTTGTAATTTATTTACTTTTTTGTTAATGCTTTACGGTGAATAAACTGTCTACGGCATTTCAAATGCTTTTAAAAGTCTTAAACTTTCTTAAACTTCAAAAAAATTCAAAATTTTTTTACTTAAGCCAGTGTTCAGTACCCTTTTTAAGAAACCATCGAAAAGTTTGTGCAAATAAAAATTAAAACAATCATTTATTAACTAAATAACTATAAATGCTCTGTATTTAGTTTATATTCAAATAAAGTTATGTTAAAGCTTAAACTTAAGGTTTAAAATTTTATAACCTTAAACTAAGTAATGAAAAGTAGATTTTCTAGGTGTGATTTAAGTTTTGATTGAAAAAAAATTTAAGTATTTTCACTGTTTCAATATTTCACGTTCCTGAAATATTTAAATAAAAAGGTACAACCATTTTTTTTTAAATCATGGTGGTTTTTAAGTTTAAAAAAAATTTCAAGTTTTACTAATAGAAAAAAAAAATATTTTAATAAAATTTTTAGGCCAAAATCACTTTAAATCTTATAGACTATTTTGTAGATTTAGAACAGGTTTTTAAATCCGCATTTGATGTTATAGTTAAAAATAATATAAGTTCAAAATAAAATTTTAACAAACTTACATAACTGCAATGGTTAAAAGCAAATAGTAAAACGTCTTTAAAAAAGAAGATTATACAAGTAAAGTTCAGTATTATAAACTTTTTAAGTGAAGTCATGTTGGAAAGAAGTCATGTTGGAATCACTATAACAACACTGATATACAGTCTGTAGTTTTGTAATAAGTAAATTAAAGTAGTTATTAAACACTTTTATTTTATAAACAATACATTATATGACAATTTTATGTAACTAAATTATTGATTAGGTTGAACACTAAAATCTTTCAAAAGTTAAATTCATGTTTAAGTATAATTGTATTTATAAAGTACTTTTTTATTTTTCTAAACAATAACCTATAAATATTTCATTGAAATTATTTCTAAAATTATTATTAATTAGACACTGCATATTTATTTTCTATTTATTTAGTTTTTAGTTCACATTTAGATTTTATTATCTTATAACATTGTATATTAGTTTCATATTTTTGATCATTAATTTAAACTTGTGTTGTTAAATGTTTTTTCAACTGAAATTATTAAACTGAATGTAATTTCATATTAAAAATAAGTTTGAATAAAAAAAATTAAAACTCTATTAGATTAATTTTTTTGTAGAAGGTAGTTTTTCTACCTATATTATTGATGCTGTAGTTATAGTTTTTATATCAAAACAGCTCTGTATTATTAAAGTACTAAGTTATTTGGAGATATAATATCACTTTGATCATGCAAAGAAGGTTAGTTGTTTAGAATAACGTATGCCATATTTTACAATAGTTTTTAAAATACTCTGTAGATTTAAAAAGCTTTATAACGAGAAGTATCCATCAGATTTTTTTTTGTTTTGCTAGCAATAGTCATATATTTTAATTAATTTACAATTGAAGTTTTTAATTTTCAACATAAAGATTAACCATTTTTAAGAAAGCTTCAAAGAAAATATTTTAAAAACTCATCAATTTTAATAGATTGATATTTTTGAGTTTTTAGCTTGAGGCTTTCTTAAGGAACCTATTGAAGTCTAGGCTTTGCTATTTATTGTTAAGTTGTAACTTTATACTTTTTAATCAAACAATGTACAGTTTTTGATTTCTCTAAATATGTACAATTTCAAATTTAATTGGAGTCCAATAAATCAATCCAATAAACAATCCTAGTTTTAACTAATTTGTTTTTGGCAACCCCATATTAAACTTTTCTGTGTAAAATAAATATAAAAAACGTTTATTTAATACCATCTAGGACAAAATTTATACCGGATGACGTCATTAAAACTACGAATATAGTTGGTGAGGAGGAGGTTGTCCAAGGTGTTCAAATGACGCATGCGGAACTCCAGCGGGATCGAGCACCACAACAAGAAGCGGGTGGAACGTCCTTTTTCGTAACAGATCAGGTTAACAACGTATCTAGATCTTTCAAAAATAAACACGATAATGAACTTAAACAAAAACTTATAGATTTTATTAATAAAAAATTTTCAAAAGATGATTGGCATGACTTTTTGAATGTTTATAACATTATCGAAAAACAAGTATACAGTCTAGTTGATGAAAAATACAAAAGTTTCGACCGTTACGCTAAGCAAATTTTTATTGATCAATTAAACGACGATGCAAAACACCATTTAGCTAATAACTTATTTAAGGTTAAATTTAAACACAAGCGGGGAGATTCTTTTTTAATTAACTGGGAATTCAATGTAAAAAGGTTAGACTGCGCGGGGGTAATCTTACATCGCGTCAAGAAGGGTAAGGGCGAATTGTTATTTGTTTATTATAGAGATAAAAATAATAAAATTAGAATCAATTTCCCTATGGGAAAAATAGATTATAACGATAATAACAATCTAAAAAGAACTGCGGTAAGGGAACTTTTCGAGGAAACTAATTACGCTTGGCCTGAAGGAGTTAGATTAGAATTGTACCAAGATACTAGTTATTGCTTTACGGTAGATCAAAAAAACTTTAAAAAAAATCACAAATTCTATTTTTTCAAAAACTTCGAGCACGAAATTGACCATGAATTTAAGAAAGACAATGAAATTGAGGGTAGTTTATGGTTACAAGTTGATAAACTTAAAAAGTATTTTGCAAAGTCTGATGAAAAATATGATAACACATCAGGTCGTATCAATTTTATCAATGGAAGTGTTACAGTTAGGTCCTCTAGTTTAAAAAACATTAAAAATTTAAAAACTACTTTTTCTCAAGTATATTTTTCATACTCTGTTGAGAATTTTTTTTTGAGAGGTTCAGCGCTTAGAGATTGTATTTTTGATCCAAATTGCGATACAGGGCATGTTTCGCGTGACAACAGTGAATAAATTTAAGTTTCCTTCAGTTTCGCTTCTTCAGCTTAAGTTTTAGATTCAGATTCAGTTTATTTTATAAATTAATTGTGTTACTCATTTTGCAATTTTAGTTTAATCTTTTAGTTTTTGTAATCTTGTTACGTTTTCTTTTATATTTTTCGTTATATATTTGTGGTTTCATAAATTTAAATTCTAAAATTCTAATTCATTTATAATTTCAAAACTTAAATACAAAGAAGTTAAATTATTTTTTTCTTGATATGATTAGATTTAAGTTGGTTAAGACGTTTCGTAGCATAATGAGTTGTAAAACCACTTAAAATGACAAAATTGCATAAATGATATATAGAAAAATATAAAAAGTTACTGTTATATTAACGATCTAATTTAATAAAAAAAATTACTTCTTACAATTTAAATTTTTTAGGTTACATATTTTTAATCTAAGATTAAAGGGCATAAAAATACTACATAACTAAATTTAAGATAATAAATGAACCAATTACGTATACTATACTGCCGGGTAATGTTGTTACTACCTGTAATCTAGCTATAGGAGGCTTAGTATGGTGGATGATATTGGTGCTTTAGTAGATGATCGACTAAGACATATCAAACCCATTATAATAAAACAACATTAAAAAACTAAAAAAGCAAATGATATTAATAAAAAGAAAAAAAAGCAATATAAAAGAAAATAACAAACAAAAAGCAATAAAAACAAAGCAAAAAAAAAAAAGAAAAAAAAAACGCAAACAAAAAAAAAATAAAAAAAGCAAAAAATAAAAGCAAAAAAAAAAAAAACTGAAAACAAACGTAAACAAAAAAAAAAAAAAAGAGAATAGAAAAATACAAAAGTAATAGAAAAAAATGTTGTTTTAACGTTAATATAAAAAGTACGTTATTTGTTTATTTATTGTAATATTTAACCATAATTTTTATGCCCTAAATACCGTATAGCTTGAAGCCTTTTAAATGCTCAAGCTAATTAACTGCAAATGCAACCTAAAGAATTTAATTTGTATGTAAATAATTTATAAAGTCTAACTGTACGTTTAAAAATATATTGCAAGTTATTCACCTTTTCTGAATTTGTCATTTTCTTGTGATTTGAATTTTCACTAAGCGCCGAAACGTAGTGACCTCCTATGAGACAATTAAAAAAAAATTTGATGTAATTTTCCATACGATTTGCCAAATCGTTATTTTTTTCAGATTTTTAAAAAAATAATTCTTTAAAAGACAATGTGGCCTATATGACCGGGGAAACCCGGTGAACCCCCGCCACACGAAACAAAAAGGGGGTAACCCGCACCACGGCGCTGGCTTCACCGTAGCGGTGCGGTCCAGTAGCTGTTTTGTGGTGCGATTGCCTGACGGATGAGAAAAATTGAAACAATTTGATTTGCCTAGTAAGCTTGTAGTAAGAGTAAGTGGCCCCTTTTGGGGTCATGAATTATAAAGGAGGTCATAATTTGAAACTTACACCAGATTTTCTGGAGTTCATGATGGACGGCGTTGCTCTTATTTTTTTGCATTTTTCTGCGGATTTTTTACATCTTGAGAAAAAAAATGGCGTGGTTGGCCTTTTTTTAACAAAAATAAGTCTTAGGTGTTTTTAATGGTAATTTTGAAACTTTAACTAGATACAGTGGAAAAGTTTAGGAAACATTGTGGGTCACAAGGCTATAATTTAAAACTTACACTAGATATTCTGGAGTTAATGATGAAAACCAAAAAATTCATTTCTCACAAAAGCCTAATTATACAACTAAGGCTAGTTGTTGGTTACTTTAGCTGTTTTTTTTTGTCATAAAGAATGGTAATCCAGGTGTGAACTAACCGGGGTCAACTATTAAGATATGTTGGTTTTTGCAAAAAGGGGATAGGGAGAAAAGAGCAACAGAAAACAAAAATAACTTTAGACCTTGTATGAAAGCTGTAAATGTTTACTATAAGATACTTTTCACAAAAAAAAAAAACTTTTGAGATATTTTTAGTTGTGTAAAACGTTTTTGACACATACAAACAAAGAAAAAAAAAACATTGCCAATTTTCTCAGAATTTTCAAAAATTTGCTAAAATTTTGTTTTTATCTTCATATTTTGTTAATTTTATACATTAGGAAAGGTTCCTCGCATTAATAGAAAAATTCCCTCTGTAAGAATTAAAAAAAAAAAAGACCTTTATGACCAAAATAAAAACAAAAGTATATTTTTATTGAAAAAATATTTGCTCAAAAAAAATCCTACTATAGAAATATTTATTATTTAGTTTAAATTAAATGGTGAGGTTTCAGAAAGGTTGCTTGAAGACTTTAGGTCTAGACAGTTTTTTCTTCTATTTAATTTAGTCCTTCCATAAGGAACCTTTAGAGCTTTCCGACTTTTTACCATCATATCTAAGAAACTAATTTAGTTTCCAGGGTAAAATGCAACTGCTAGCTAAAATCAAAAGTAAAAAAGAGCCCCTCTACGCTCTTAATTATTTAGAAATAAAATATTATAATTACTTTTTTCTTGAGGTAGAGATGTCAATACTTCAGGAAATATTTCTTAAAAAACATAACATTGTTTCTGGTGTTGGAAGTTTAAAAATATAAATTTCAAATAAAAGAAAGATGTATGATTTTTTCATATTATGAAAATTCCTTGATATGAGTTACATAAATATTAGTAATATTTGAACTATATTTTATGACTGTAAAAATTTGAAGAACAATATTTATAAAATTAAAAAAATATTTTTAGTGAACAAGGTTTATTTTTGCATTTTTGTTTTAAAAAAACCTTGATAACTATTGAACTCACTGACTTTGATCCTATAAATCTCAAAGTTGTTATGAATTTTATTCGACTATTAGAAGTGTCTGATAGCAAAAATATAAGTGTACAAATTAGAAACAACTTGCAATAAACATTAGTTTACTTATAAACTAATTCATAAAGTACTGTTTTTATCAAAATAATTTTGCTGCAATATACCATAATAGTAAACATTTTTATATTTTAAAAAGTGTTATTAATGTATAATTATCAAACACTTGCTAGAATGTTTTTCTAAATATTATAAAATTTATTATTTGTATGTTCTATTTTCTAAAACCAAAATGTGTGCATAAATATCTGCTTGTAGTAGTCAACAAAAAACATGTTTTTAGCCTAACTTAGTTTTGCAATAAAATATATTTTCTCAGACTTTAAATAAAATCAATATGAGCAAGTTGGTGGCAAAACTTTCAGCACAGGTTCCAGTATTGATGGAGGCAGCAAAACCTCAATTGAGCAAGTTCATGTATTACGCAAAAGTAGAACTTCGCCCACCCACCCCTGTTGAAGTTGGACAGGCCATCCCTCTTCTTACTAAAGGTATTTATTTGCTAAATTTTTACAAAATTATTGAATTAGAATATCTCTTAAGTTATTGAGTTATCATAAATGTTACTCAGCTACACTAGTTTGAACATTTTGTTTGCTTTATTTTTAAACATATAAAAGTTTTGTATTTATAGATTTTTTTGTTTATAAATTTAAGTTTGCTATTCTTTTCACTAAAGGTTGGCATACTCTGAAGTTATTTATACTAAAATACTTTATAAGATATTAAAATAAATAAATATTTTTTTAATTTAAATAAAATAATATACTTTTCATAAAAGTTTTACTGTAAAGTTTTAGATAAAATAGAAGCAGTAGAAACTTTTCATTGACAATTTTCTTTGAATTAAAAACAATTCACTAAAATTCTATCTTTGTTCATTTTGTCTTGAATTTTTAAGTCATACTTCATTATATTATTCTACCATTACAAGAAAAAAATATATCTTAATAATCTTAAGTAAAAGATAAACATTTAAGACCAGCAGTAAAAAATATAGCACTTTTACTCAAAACTAAGTTAAATACTACAATTTTTTTTTTTTCTTGAGTTAAGTTTAAACTAAGAAAGTTCAAGAGCAAATCCTAGAAAATTGTTTTGATTTTTTAAATTTTAATTATTTCTTTCGATCATTATGAATGTTTAATATTACGTCTCCTATTCTTATATACAAATCTATTAATGGTAGAATTACATGCTTGCTAAGTTTAAAGTAAGTGCAACTTGTAAAAAATATCTACCCACCAATAGCGTTGTTTTCTTAATAATTTACTTTTTATTTTAATAATTTAATTTACTTGTATTTTTGTATTTATCCCTTACAAAAAAGTTTTATTGTTATTAGTTTGTATTGAGAATATTTATTACTTTGAAAAATCTCTATTAATATTTTGTTTCCTAGATTGTTAAATTAGTTCGTGATTAGCTTAAAAAGTTAAAACTAGACGTATTAAAATCTTACTAAATTTTTCTTACACAAAGCTTATACTTAGGTTATTTAGGCTTGGCTCTTTAAGATATACCAATAAGAAGTTACAAAAATTTAAATTACAAACATTCTTATTGATCTTTTAAATTTTAAAATGTATTTAAAAAAGTTCTTATTAATAATCTAATAAAAACTATTATGAGTAAAAAACTCTGCTATACTGAACTTGACTTTTATCTCCACTGAAATTTAGCTAATATTATTAATACTCTTTGAAAAAAAGTAAAAAGAAAGTAAAAATTGATTGTTTTTATAGTATAAATTCATAACTGTGTTTAAAACTTTTCAACTTTTATCATCTGATTATTTAATGATGTCAACGAGTATTTAATATTTAAAAAAGTTGAATTAGAGCTTGTATCAATAAAAGTTTAAAAACTTTCAATTTTATATCATTTTAGTTGCTTTTTTCTAACAAATTAATTTATAGTTTAGAAAAACTTTAATGGTTTAATTGTTACAGGAATCAGTAATTTGATTCAATAAAAGTTATGGTTTACTTTGTAATAAAATTGTTTGTTTAATTTCACTGGTTATTAAGTATATTAAAAAATACCATTTCTATAATCATTTCTAATTATATCAGTTTCATATAAGAAAAAGTAAAATAATTAAAAAATAAATAATCTACTAATCGATAATTACCATGCACATTAAAATACAGTTTTTTGTAAACAACTAAATTTTAAACAGGAATAAGCAATGTAACTTCAAATCAACAAAAAAGAAAATAAATAAAATACACTTATTTATAAACAAATCATTTTAACACAGGAATTTCAAACGTGACTTCAATGCAGTTCACACAGCTTCCAGTGAAACAAGCGCTTTTGAACGCCATGGTCTTCACTGAAGTTTGCTGCTGGTTCTTTGTTGGTGAGGTCATTGGAAGGGGCAGCCTTGTCGGATATGACGTTTAATTGTTTAGATAATTCTTTCTTCTGTTTAATGTTATGTAGTAAAAAGTTTTTAAGTTTTTATATAAAGTTTTTAAGTCTTGTTAATATTCATGCATATTATCAATAACAAATAAGCTTCAAATTTATTATCAAGTTTCAAAACATCTCTAAAATAAGAGTTTCAACATTTTTAGTGTATAAAGTGTTATAAATAAAACATTATGTATTCAAACTTTTTATGGCGGTTGTTTTATGTATGGTGCTAATAAAAAAGTACAAGCTTTTTTGATAAGTAATAACGTAGTTAAAAAAAGTAAGTTTACTTACCGTTTTGTATCTGTTTATCAGTGAGAATGAGTTATAGTATTGCGTTTTGTCTCAACTTAAAAAAACTTCACTTACAAATGTTTTATAATATTGCTGTTTAATGGCAGACAAAAAAAGTTATTAAATCTAAAATGTGACATAAGATAGAAGTATTAGCTGTTTTAAAAGTATTTCTGCCAATTATTGACTTAATATTTGCTTTCCTTAAAGGTACATATTTTTTAGTTTTCTTTTAGCAAAAAAAAAAGTTTTTTATTTAAAGTTTGATGTACTTAATTAGTTTCTCTATTATATAAGTATGTCAACTAAAGTTTTTATAAAAAATGCATTCTTCGAGTCTGTAGCTTTTTTTTTTGGCAATTACAAAACAGCTTTTGAAAATTTTTAGCTGACTTAAAAAAAAATTAATGGTACAACTTTTCAATTTTTTGAAAAAAATCCCAATGCAAACTGTATGGGACTTAAAAAGTGTGACCTTAAAGTTTTTAGCTGGAAGTTATTTTACATGTGGAAATTATTACAAAAACACATTGTGAAAAATTTAAAACTATTTAAAGATTTTCTTGATTTTATAGTATTTTTGTTACTTATTGTAAACTATCTTTTTTTTTTTAATCAAGAAATGTGTTTATTAAACTTTTTTTCATAACTTAAGTTGTCCACAATGTGCTTCTGTGATATTTGCCAGTAATATGTAAATTTATTACCAGCTAAAAACTTTTGCTGTCGCATTTTGTGGTCCCATGCACTTTGCATAGGGATTGTTTTTATAAAATTGAAAATTTCTACCATGAAAAACTAAAAAGTCAGCTAAAATTTTTCTAAAGTTTTTTTGATATAATTTGTTGCTGTTATATTTGCCACATGTAAAAATGTTTTTAGCTGAAAACTCAAATATTGCTTTTTTGTAAGCACCCTAATATACATTAAGACTGTTGTATCTTTTTAATTATAGTATATTTTGAAATCAAGTTTATCAACTTAAGTTGACTTACATTTGTTTTCTTTGAGTATATCATTAAATTTTAAGGCTATAATATTTTTTTACTCAGCTAAGAACATTTTTTAACTTTTATTGAAGAAACTAACATTTTGACCTGAGGTTACCATAACTAAAATAACGATAACGTGTTTTTAAAGTTATTTATAACCTTGGTCATACGTTGCACCAACCATTATTATTTTTTGCCTAAAACCTCCTGAAGGTGTGAATAATACCAATCAAATTTAATTAAACAGTAAACTTACTAATATTAAAAACATTAAGTTGCTTCTTTTTATTAGCAAAATGTTAAGAAATTTTTTGCTTAAACCGTATTCATAAGACAAAATTTATTCAAGAACTTTTTTTTACATTCATGAGTTGTTAATCAAGTTTTCTTATGTCGCATTAATATTAAATCTTATGATTAAGCAAGACATTTGGATGCTATTTTATGTAGCATTTGAAAAGAGTTCACAAGCAGAATTATTACGAAGCTTTGGGTGAACTAATAAACTTAATCTAACCTAGACAGCATTGTTGTAAAGTAAAATAATTAAACTGCTACCATCTAAAAAATGGTGTTAAACTTATAATAATAAAACTTGAGATGTTTTATTAATATAATTTCGAATATTTCTAATTCAGTGGAAACTTTATTATTTACCTTGTAAAATATACATAAATGACTTTTGTAATTCATTGGCTAAAAATTTCCAAACTGCGGCTGGCAATGTACTTTCAGTCATAAGTTGCAATTTATCAAATACGAAAATTAGTATCTCATTTTGAAACAACGATCTAAATCCATAAAGGCATAAATAAAAGGCACTGTTCGGGTGGATCCAGTAGGCCATATACAGGGTTGCCAAATGGTTTTGGCAACCTTCCTCCAGGTTTTAAGTATTTCCTCTAGGTTATTAAAAGAACACATTTTTGGGGTCTAATTTTTTATAAAAGTTAATAAACTGTGTTATATAGTGTGAAAGTATTGTAAAGTTACTTTAAATTTGTATTTTTAATAAATTATTTTTTGATGATGACAACTTTATCTATACTGCAGATTTTTTATGTCAAATCTAAAATTTACTATTTAACATGTTGAAATTTCTGTTTTTTTTAGTGATTTTTGTTCAAAATTCCAGGTTTTTTGGGCAACCCTGCATACATTTTAAATCATTGAAAAACGTGTTTGTTGTAATAATTTTAGCTCTGTACTCAATGATTAGTGACTGATTGGCATTTTTATAACATTTTCGGTCATAAATGAGATTTTCAAATGATTAATGCAACTATTCATCAAGCCCGCGGAAATTTCTATTCGGGACTTGTAAGCTGCTGACCGCTATATTAAAAATAGGTCACTGATGTTTTTCGGAGTACAGTTGAGAACTTCGGGGCTAACCTTGAGTGCAAAAAATGTATACGGTGAGGTGAAGTATTTTGTACGAATTTCTATCAGGTCTTGAAAAGCTTAAATCCAGATCACTTAATATTATTGATACATGTTGAGCTAAAATTAAATGCATTTTTGTTATATTTTACTCCTTTTTGGAATGTATTTAACAAATTTACCCCAAATATACAAAATATTGTTTAAGTAAATAAATGTATTTTTAGCTTGTTCAATAAAAAAATGTTAAATATAATGGGTTTATTTACCTTTAAAATGTTACAGTTAAATACTAATTTATAAAGATTTTCAAACAATTTGTAATAAATAAATTTACCTCTAAAAGAAGCAAATTTACCATAGATTAAGTATCGCTCTAAATGAGGTTGAAATTTGTAACAACTTTTAGAAAAATTACAAAACTTCAATTAAATAAGCTCTTTACAGTCAAGTAAATTGAGCAATCTTTTTTGGTTAAGACAAATAACTATGGTGTAAATAAATTAAAATGTGATATTTTAAGTACAGCACATTAATAAATCTATCCAAATAAAGTATTTAAATCAATTATGCTGTAAAAACAGCTCAGAGTTATTATATCTGTGATATTTAAGCATCTTTTGCACATTTAGCTCATTAACAGCGTTTCTCAAGTATATTTTCTAGGTTTTAAAATTACAAGCTCCTAATCCTTTTGCGCATGTAAATAAATTTAATACTTAACTGTTTTAAATAGTATATGTACATCTCAAAAAGATATCTTAATGATGTAACAAATGTTTTATATATTTAACTTCAAATACTAAACTAACACTTTATAACTTCAAATATTACAAAAAATCTATATCATAGATTTCTTGTATCTCATCTAATTTCGTTATTTATATTTAAGAATTCTAGGTATACTTTTTGACTTTAATTATATTATAGGTTTCTTTGACACTCTGCACCAATTAAAATAGTTGCCTACCCCACCTTTCGGCTACTTTTAACACATCGGTTGTAGTAATATTGCTTGAAATCTGAGCAGCATTAAATATTTGCTTAATAAAACGTAATGTAGAGCGAAAATTGGACAAATTTAACAGCATTAACTGTAACATTTTAAGGTGAAAAATATTTAATCTTTGTAAGTAAAATAATTTTTACCTAAACAAATTCCTACTTGGACCAAATATGTATAACAGGCAGTATACAACCTTACAAAAAATTTAAGGTGAAGTATTAAAAAACTAGTTAAATGCTATTATTACCTTTTTAAACTTTTACTTGTGCTTTATATGATGCTGTTATTAACTCGCAAATATTCTTTACAATATATCGCTTGCATTAAAAATCCTTTAAAATTAACAAAAGAGCAATTAAATTGGTTGCAAAGTTAGATAAATGTTACAGGAGACTCAGAGAGAATATAACACTTATGCTACCATAAAGAGCCTACTTATACCTGTGAGGAGTATAAGCTCGTTCACAAATGAGGGGTTAGTAAGTGTCATTTCATATTTAAAATAAAAATAACACTGGGTTGATTTGTCATTCGTGCTTTAATGAATACCAATGCAGGGAAGTTTATTTGATGATAAAAACCAAACAATGACATTCTTTTGAGAGTACTTGGGTAAAAGATAAGAGGTAGGGGTTAAGAGAAATTTCGAAAGAAATATTAGCACATGAGTAAACGAAAATACTTTGTTGAAGCGAAATTCATTAAACAAAGGAATAATTTCTAACTTACTGCTTACAAATTTGGGTTAGATACTAACGATATACTGTAAAGAAAAGAGTTGCGATTTATTTCGTATAACTTTGATTTAATGGTGATTTTATGATTCGTAAAGGATTAAATATTAAAACTTATTTCGAATTAAGGATAGAAACTTAAATCACTTGGCAATTCCAACTTAAAATTGGCTGCTAAAAATTACCAGTACTGGAGCAGTACTGGTAATAAGCACTGTGTTAAGTGTTAAAAAATCTCTGGCAATAGGATTAACATAACTATTATAACAGATTTTAATTTTACTACCGAGATTTTTTTAACATTAAACACAGTGCTTTTTACCAAGTCTGCCTACAAGTTACTAACTCTTAACACTGACTATAGTTAATTAGATTAATTATATAAAACAAATTCAGGCGGATAAACAAAACAAGAAGAGCGAACACAAAACAAAAAATGATTGATAAAAGTTGTTATTTACAGCAAGAAGCTAGACACTTTTAATGAATTTTTTAATTTTTAAATATATTAAAAATTAACGTCAGAATATATCTATTAAAATAAAAACTTTTATAAGGTAGAATTAGACATTTAATATTTATAAAACTTAAAATTATATAAAAAAAAGTAATAAACTACAATTAACTGTATTATAAAAAGAGTAGAAAAAATAAGGAATTTTAAATTTCAACTTTTTAATTGAATGAAATTTTATAAATTAGAAATTGGAGCAAATCCGTCTACAAATAAAGGTATTTTACTATATACTATATTCTAATTGTAAAAATAAATATTAGTTTCTTAAGTTCAGCAAAAAAAATACATGGAATTGAGTTTAAGTTTAATAAATTATATTTATTTATTTTGAATTACTTTATTCACGTCTCTTTCAAAGAAACTTATATTTATAATTTATTTCATTTAGACTTTTTTTTTAATCTTTTTGTGGATCATTATTTATAATAGAATAATAATATTAGAATTAATCTGGATAATATATTTATTATGGATAATATTACAATTAATAATTTTATATTAATTTTGTTTGTTATGATTATCAATACTACTCAGTTTTAGCTTAATTTTAGTAAGGTTAATTAATATAATCTATTTTGGATGGCAGATTGCAAATATTAATTTATTTTTATACACTTAATTTTAGAATATTTAAAAATGACAAGTTTAGATAACTTTCAAGTTTCAGTTATGTTGAAAACATCTAAAATATTGTACAAAGAAACGTTTAATATTTTAAGACGAATGTTGTCTACCTTGTTTTTACAAGTTTATCATAAAACATAAGAGGCATACCTTAAAAACTTTATCACTAATATACTGGAAGTGTTTCTAGATATTATGTATGAAAAGCAATCTAAATCATATATCTACACATTAAGACTTGTATAAAAAAGTATGAACCTCAGTATTTTAATTTTGTTCACTTGACATTCAAGGTACACCGTAATTAAACCATGAGATTCTTTATTATTAGTTACCCCAAAACTATGGTTATATGGCAGTTCAAATTCCAACAATTTAAATTCTTAAAATACATTTGAGAGGCTACAACTCAAAAGGTAATATGTTTTTAAAAAAACGCTCATGCAGGACAAAATAATACAATTATGATAATAACTTTTTTATTTGATTTTTAAAGGAGATAATAAACAATATATCAAAATTAATAAAAATTGAATTGTTCTTATTTGAATAGTCGTGCAACCTAAAGTTATACCTAAGAACAAGTTGTGTTAAAACCAACACAATTTATATATGTTTGTGAATTTTTAAAGAAGAAAAATATTTAAAAAGATGAAAACAGTATTTAAATAAACATCGATTATTTTACAACATTATAAACTAAGCTTAATTAAATATCATTAGTAGAATTGATAAGATAGTAAACCATTATTACATAAAAATAATTTTTGTCAAAAAATTAACACCAAGCAGATAATTTTTCAACATTAAGTAAACAATATCATACTAGGCAATAAGATAACATTATAAACAAGCTTATAGCTTCTTGCTGTAAAATCAAAACAAACAACTTAAATACTAATTTGAAGTGATTTCACAACTCGCACACATCCTTGCTGAAGATTGTCACCCCTCCAATTAAATAGCTCCACACACCAATGAAAAAGCATGAAGATATTTGATGATTATCATTTGATGAGCTCAGATATTTGATGAGCTCAGATATCCACAAAGGTCTTCTGTACAAAATCTACCAGCCCATGAAGAAGTTTCTGTTAATCGGTTTGTGTATGATTTCTCATACATTGCGCTCGATTGTAATTAATATAAATAGTTAAGTAAGTGGGAGGTGAAATTTAAAAGTTTGTAGTTACTTTCAAATATATCAAGTTTTTGTTCAATAACTTTGTTACTGCTTCGATGTCAAGTCAGTTATGCATGGCTATTTAAATATAAAAAAGTAAAACGTTTCTGCTTACAACAGTACTAACAATTAGTTTATAGTAAATTGCAGTTAAACCTACAAATCTAAAAATAAAAGCTATAAATTAAATCTTGTTTTACCTGAAGACCTTTGTTTTTTAAAAGAATTTCTTCAAGTTTATTTTTTTACATTTTTAACGAACTTGAAAACATAAATTGATAAATAATTGAAAAACTACTCTATAATTTTAAACACTACTCACACAAATTAGTATTTTTACAAGTTTTTAGAATAATTTTTGATGTATACAAGTTAAAATTTATTCAATTTTTTTTTTAAACTACCCTTGGTCTTAAAAAAAAGTAGTACTATTGAAACAACTGTTATCCATAAATCTATACACAATTAACTGTATATGTATCCAGGTAATCATAATCTAGCCATTGTATCCTGTTAATGCAATAAAACAAAATCCAATTAAAAATTAATTTAATTAAAAGAAAGAACGGTAATTGTTCATACTATCTAATTAAATTATAATATACAATCCAATGGTTGTGCAAATCTTACATTATAAAACTACAAAAATATTTTAGTAAGTTGTTTTAGATTTATCAAGTAATCAAATTTATTGTGTTTAAATATATTGTGTTATTATAAAAAAAAAGTTTTTCTGCTGTAAACAATATTTTTATTCATAATTTTATAAGAGCTCTATTTTTTCATAGAGCAACATAATAAACAAACCTAGTAAAAAGGTGAAGTAATGGAACCAGATTCTTTTCCACACAAGTCAAGCTATGTATTTAGGCAACCAATGGTTTACATGGATCTGTAATATTACATTTATTTACTTTTTTAATATGTGTACCAAGCAAGTTTACTTACAAAGTAGAAGTTAAGACAGTTAGTTTATTTTAAAAGTAGTTTTATTATTTAAGATAACAGCTGGTTAAAACAAAAATTTACTGAAACTTTCTTTCATTTTAAACTATGAGGTTTTTTGGAATTATACATTTTTCTTTTAGATTTAGATGCTTTAAACATCAACTATTATGAGACTTAAAACATTAAATTTAAAGGACTAACCATTAAAGTAGTTACTTAAAGATGGTTTTGAACCATGAAATGTTTTAGATTAAATTTAATATGCATTATTCAAATTCATATCAAGATTGATTTATCCATATAAATTTTAAATTACTATACTATTTTACAATTACAAAAAACATACTATTTTTTTTACAAATTGTAGGCACCATCAAAAATTCCAAAAACAAGAACATAAATATAAAATGTAAGTTTTCTATTGATTTATTTAGTTATTGTTATAACATGCTGAAATATGAAAGTATTGAGCAATCTATTTGAAAAACTTTTAAACTATAGAGAAAATAAAAAGTAATTATATTACACTTATATAGAATTCAAGCTTATGCTACAAAAAAGCTAATTGGAGGCATGAAAAGATAACTGGCTCTTACAAGAATCTTCAACCATAAAAATAAGCTAGATTTGTGAGTTAAATAATATATCACAACTATATAAAGTTTAAATACCAACGTATAGACCACAATTTTTTTTTACAAAAGTAAAAATTTACTGTAAATATATTTTTTAACTTTTGAGATAGAGACCTCAAGTTTTTAGGAAATATTCTTTTCATAGTTTTAAAAGTTCTAGAAGAAGAAAATTTTGAATATTGTAAAGATTTTTAGATAAATAAATGAAAATTTGTTCCCTTGAAAAATTTAATTAAATGTTCGTAATGGATATAAATGAATTTTAAGAAGAAGTCATTGTAGTGTTTTCAAAAAGATTATTTCAAAAATTAAGATAATATTAAGTAAAATAGACTATTTTTGTCTCTTAATTATAAGGTTCCAGTAGGTAACTTTGATTTAATTTACTTTGATCCTTTATGTCTCATAAGCTACTTTAAATTTTGTTATGCAGCTAAATGTGTCTGATAAGACTGTACAAAATAAGATCAATTGTAAAAAACAAGGTAGACCCTATAATACTTTAAATCAGTATGTTAAATTTGTCTAAAAAATAGGATACATATTAAAAAAAAGCTTGTTACACTTTTAGTAATAAATTACACGGTAATAATATTACAATATTAAGTTTATTTAAGTGTCCTTCTGGTATGTCAACCATTCTGTGTTTTTTTTGTCTTATCACTAAATACATAAACAATAAACTTGATAAAAACAACCAAAGTTTTATTTTGAACTCATTAATGTTCATTTCAAAAACTAAATCTAATATTTTACTTGTTGCTAACAAAGTTTTTGAAAGTACTTTAAGCAATAACAATGAGTTTAATGATAAACCTTTACAACTTTTGAACTATAGTTCTTTATATGTTTAGTATTAAAATATAAATATATATCTTAAGTTTTAAATATAACTGCACACAACGTTTAATTTTTAAATAGAAAATATAAAACCAATTCAAAACCACTACAAAAACTGTGCAGTCTGTATTGCTTAATACAGCTGGGTTTGCCACTAGCCAAATAGTTATAAAACTTCTTTTCTACATAGACTTATATAATTCTAAAGACATAAGTTAAAAACAGAGATAGGAGAACTACAGATAGCAGAACAAATGTGGCCTGCTAAACAAAAAAGTATCTGTTTTTGATACCCACAGTAGCTAAAAATAAACTTAGCAGTAGACGGGAAGTCAAAGCTTTTTTAAGTGAAGATTAACAGCTAAGTTATGTTTTTAATTATCTGTTTTTGTTTATTTTATTAAAAATTATTTATGTATATATTCATACTTTTGTTAAGTAAAGTTAAAAAGACCTGACAAATACAGGGTTTCCAGCTGCTGGGTTTAGATCACAAATGCTGTACTTTATAGATTAAAGTAAGTTCTAAAACACTATCTTTGTGCAATCACCCCATGTAAATTATAAATTTTTGTGTTACTTTAACTATTACTTCTCCAATTAGTTAAGATAAAAATTATGCATATTTTCAATTTTAGTACTTTGTTAAGTTTGACAAAATATAAAATACTCTACATCTGGACAAAACTTTATAAATGCTTGTTTTAATTAAGACTTAACATAAAAAAAATTGCTTGCTAATTCTTTTTTGTAGCTTTTCAGTGGTTGCAGTAAGCTTAAACAGAATCTATAGTAGTTTTGTTTATTTCACTTACATGGTACAAGATTTTTATAACGTGTATTATATATAATATAGTATATTAGAATTAATTAGATATAGTATAATAGATTTTTAGAATGTTTTATGTATTTCAAATTAAAACCCAAGTAATCGAATTTGCTTTGTCTTTTTTTACTAGTTTTTATAGTAAGTGAGTTCTAATTTGTTATAAAAAAGATTTTAAAGTAAATTAGAACTCACTAACTATATAAAATATGAAAAACGACAAAACTCATTCAATTACTTGGGTTCTAAGTAGTAACACAATTTCAAAGATATAATATATAAATATTTAAGAATTTCAAAAACAAACTCTGATTTGCTACAAAATACAAATAATTTGAATTATATTTTATTTATGTAGCTTATGCTACATGTTAACATCACCAGATTACTAAGTTGATCATTTGCTTTTATATATGGGATAAAGAAAGTATTTTCTCTTAAAAAAGTAGATAATAGATTATATAGTACCATGGTTGCAAAAAGTTTTTTGAATTTTTTTTAAGGGTTTCTAAACTTCTTTCAGGTTTTTAAAAGTAAATGTTTTTTAGTCTATTTTTAGTATAAAATTAAATTTAAGGTCTTAAATGGTATTGAAGTATTGAAAAGATACTGTAAGGCTACTTTAAATGTCTATAAAATATAACTAATACAAAAACAAAATATTTTATGCGAGATATTTTCAGTATCTTTTCTAAGCTCTGTTAATTTACATGTAAAAATTACTTTCCAGGTTTTTTAGTGATACCTGTTCAAAATTCTAAGTTTCCCAGGGTTCCAGGTTTTTTAAGCAAACGTTATCACTAGATAACATCTGATTAATTTTATCTTATTCAAGTTTTTTTTAAATATTTTTAATTGCAAAGAATAAATTGCCTATTTTATGTAGAATTGTCTCTAAGGTAAATAGTGTGCTTGTAAAAAACAAAGTTAAAAACAAATTATTGTGTACTTCTAGCCTTTGATTGTGGGCTTACTTTGGTAACAGTGATTTTTAGTTTTACTGTATAATCACTTGCTTTCATACTCTAGAAACAAATTTGAGCTGTAAGCTTTTACCTATATTTGTTGTTTCAAACTAAAGAGTCAAATCATTTTAGTAGTTTTAAATCATGTTGTCAGTAAAATTTCTTTAAAAAATTATATTTTTCTTGAAAACTAATTTAAACCACTAAAGGAAAAATTAAGACTAATAATGATTAAATAATTTTTTTGGCTAGAAAATTTTTATTGGTGTAAATAGAAATAAGAATACTGACTTTTATATAATTTCTTAAAGTAGAAAATCAACAGTCTTATTCTTCCCTCTACAACAATAAATGTTTTTTGAAGGACATGATGTTATCATGTTTTAATCTACCTGCTACACAGCAAAATACTTAATATAAAAGTATTTTCATAAAAAAAAATTTTCAAAATTGAAAACCACAATGTGTGGGAAAATCATTCAGAAACTTATTTTTACTTTGATATTTCTTCTAAACTATAAAATAGTTTAATACATATTTACTTATAAGTAACTTAATTAAAAGATATTTCTAAAGCTTGTAAAGTAAAGCTTTTGAAATAAAAAAAATGAAAAGTTTAAATAAAACTCAAGGTTATAAAATTTATGAAATAGTTATTTACATATATTTACATATATTTACAGTTCAACTTACTTAATCCTTGTGGCCGTTCATTCCATCAAATTTGAATCACAAAAATTACTGCTTTACAAATTAAAAAAGCAAACTTAGTGTATAACTGACATCACAGATTGAAAAAGCAAGTTTTTGATTAATTTGAAAATTTAAAATGGCCAATCAAAACTGAGTATTCAAGCAAATGTTGCTACAAGAAATTTTAAAAGTTTTTGTATCAGGTCCTTCAAGTAGCGATTTCAATAAGATTTTTGATTCCTTTGAAGGTCATAAACTTTTGAAACTCAAACGAAAACGTGTTGTTTGTAAAATTTAAATTTTGTCAAAATTTAAACTTTGTTTAAATTTTGTATTTAAACTATTATTTCATTTTAATAACGTTTTTTTTAACAATAAAGCAAGATTTTTTATTACTCAAAAAAAAATTGAGATAATTAAAATTCAAATATCTAATAAACCTTATATAAAAAATCAGCGTGTAGAATTATTACTTTGTAAAAAATAAGCTTTATAGCAGTTAAAACGTATCAAAAGATATTCAGTTTAACTAATGCCTATACTTATTTAATAAAATTTTATTTTAAGTTAAAAAAATTTGAAATAAATAAATTAAAATTTTTTACTAATATAGACTTTATAACCTGCTTAAAGACTTTTTAAACCAACATATTTGGTATTTTCTAACAGAAAAACTTACCAAATTTTCTATTTGTACTATTAGTTATTAAGAAGTGTGTACAACAATCTGAATAATAAAGAAATTAAGTTATTTTGTAATACTTTTATAAACGATAAAAAACATCTCAAACTCTTCTTTTGTAATCATTAAGGTTTTTAGGGTCATGCAAGAACTAAATATCATGTTTAACCTTACCTAATTTTTAACATTTAGCTCTTAGTTAGCTAATGTTAACAAAATACAATCGCTTAAAAGAAGAAATATATAATTAGCTATAATAAAAATAATTAAATAATCAGCTCTTAGTTAGCCTATAATAAACAGAAAATAGTCTCTTTTGAAAAAAAAATGGTAGCACGTTATTTTGAGAACGCTCACAAAGTTAAAGCCTTAGTTTTAAAGACCACAAAGTGTGGGAAAATCTTTAAGCTAAAACCCCCGAGCATGTGTTATCCGGGGCAAAAACCGTAAAAATAGTTGATGTTATTATTTTTGCTTTTAAACTCTGCGTTCATTTCTGGCAATCTGGTGAAACCATTTAAACTTTTATCTCAAAATAACAGCTTACCGGTCAACGTACCAACTTGAAGTTATTTGCAAGTATAAAGTTATTTAGGTAAATTTTTTTTACAAAAGTTTCTTGCGCTTTCTAAGTTTTGACAAGTTTTTAGAATTGATCATAATTTAACTTTAAAACATGCTAATAAATGTGTAAACTAGATAATAATCTATTTAGATTTATTGATATTTTTTATTTAACATAGTAGGTATTTAATATAGACCTTCGAATATTAAGATTAAAACAAAAATTCACGTTTTTAAATTTTTGGTGAAATTCTAAAATGTTTTATGCTAAATTATACTGGCCCTAATTACAAAAAAGAAACAATATGAAAGTTTGTACATGAAATATGAAATTTCTAGAAAAAAATTTTAAACTCGTTTTTTTTGTTCAATAAACATACGAAAGCATTAACTAGATAAATTAAAGCTTTACTGTATAATACTTAGAGTCTAAGCTGTTTTAAAAGATTTAGATTCATTATAAAAAAAACTTTAAGTTCAAATTGAAAAAAACAAACCCTGGAGAAAATAACTTCTTTTAAAAGTTTTTCAAGCGCTAAAAATGTTTTTGTAAAGTTGTTTTTAACCTAAAGGCAAAATCAGTTGTGTTCGAATTTTTTGAAACGTTAAATTCAGAAAAAAAAAACTACCTTTGGAAGGCATAAGTCGCCCGTGAACTTTTATTTCTTTGTAATTATTTATTTGCTTTTCTAAAAATGGTACGCATTTAAGATTAAGTAAAAGTTAACCCAAATTGAACTTTTAACAAACAACTTTTTATAGTTTCAGGTAGCTGTATATCTCTTTAAAATGCCTAACAATATGCTATGAAAGCGTTAATAAAATATTTAAATATACTGTTTATAATATTTAATATGTAATATATATATTTATATATATTTATTTATACAAATACTTAACAAAATTTATACTAATGGTACTTAAAACCGAAAAGTACCTTATAATTATCTTGTAAAAAAATAAGTCGAACGTAATGAATGGAAACTTATATAAAATGGGAACGGGTCTAAATTGTGCGAAGACAAAATTGCACGAAGTTACTAAATTGCACGTGGGGACTAAATTACACGAGAACAAAACTGCACGACTGTACAAAATTGCACGAAGATACTTTTGCACGAAGACTAGTTTGCACGCGGGCACAATGCACGAGGGGACGAAATTGCACGAAGACTATTTTGCACGGAAGCTCAATTTTGCACGAGTTACAATTTTGCACGGAAGGTCAATTTTGCACAGAGGGTCAATTTTGCACAAAAATAATAACTTGAAATAACTAAAGAAAAAACATATTGAAACTTTAATATTTTATATAAAAGAATAATAAGCACGTATTAATGTAATTAACTTTGAGTTAATAAGGTTTTTAATGATTTTATTAATATATTTATTAATTTTTTATTAATTTAGTTTTTTTTTATAATTGAAAGTAAATTATTGTGTTTGAAAACTTATTTAAGTTTAAAAAATTTTAATAAAAATTAAACATATTCTAATATATTAAATATATTAAATTATACTTAACGAAAAACGTATATCTGTTTTCTCTTAAATTTGCTACAAGATGATTGAAACCCCTCAAGGTAATGAATTACTACGTAAAATGACAAGTAATTTAATCAAAAACCGATATTCTCATACATACTTTTAATAGTTTTATTAAAAAACTAAGCAGCTAAAACTAAAGGTAATCAAAATGTTTGAGTTAAAATATTATTGTTCTAATGTTCAAATTTTTTTCTCATTTTATTTTTACGTAAGTAAATAAGTTGTAAAATTTATTTTATAATTTATTTGGTTTTAAAGCTTTAATTCAATAAAAAAAGTAGTTACTACTACTAAACAAATTGTTAATGATATTTCAACAGTTTTTTCACTATTTTAAACAATTTTTGATTTTTTTTTTGATTGCATAAACAAACCCGGCTTTTGTTTGTACCTAAAAGTTTCAATTAAAACTTGAATGTATTTTAAATATCTAAAGTGTAAAATAATGTTGTTAGATACTTTTTTATAAAAAGCTAACGTTCATCTTTAGATTGCTTTAAAGTTTCGTAATTTTATGATTTTTTTTATTGGTTTTAGTAAAAGTGTGTAACAAGTCAATGTAATAAGACTATCTTTATTTTTTGCTAGACATTTTAGTTAAAGCAATAATAAAAGAAAGAGAACCAAAGTTAGTAACAAAAATAAAAACATAAAAACAATAAAGAGTTTGTCTAAAAGTTTTTGAAAAATATTAAGAGCTTGTTTTATTCTTTTACTACTATACCATTAAAGTTAACAAACGTTTATATTGTTTTTTATCTTTAAATTTTTTCTTTTTCCGTTATTATTTTTGTAATAATTGTAATAAAATACTTTAAAACTATTTTTTATAAATAAAAAAGCAAAAATCAGTATATAAATATATAAAATAATTAAAATTTAGAAAGTAAAGTAAAGTATTTTACATATTTTTTGTTTGTTTTCACTTTGGTTTTGATCACTATAAATAAACTTTACTAAAAATTTAGCCTTAACCTTGAAATGAAATTTAATTTTTTTTTCAGTAAAAATTTGTTTCTATCTAATTGTTTAAATACTGTTTTCCATAACTATTATATATATATTAAGACTTTTTTGTTAAGCACTGGCGAGGTCTTTAAAGTTTGCGTAATAAAGTTTTGAAAGAATAAACATTGTTTAAGTAATATTAAAACTAATAAGACTTCTACACTTTATGGCTTTATTTAACAAAAAAATACTTTTAAAAATATAATTTAAAAGCAATATTAGTCTGTCTTAACTTTAATTTAATAGCAAAACATACAGTTTTGTGTTTATAAAACAGTAAAATAAATAAAACAGTAGCTTCGACAACTTGATTTAATTGGCAATTTATAAAAAATAAAAAAACAGTTGACGTAGATAAGAATTAACTTAATTAAACAAATCACATGCTGCAATTAAAATAATCAGCTAAATATATAGTTTTAAAATTTATTTTATTAGTAAAGATTGCTGCTTACATTCTGCACCAACGAATATGAATGTTTTTTTTTAATTGAAATTTACTATAAATCTTAAACGGTATGAATCGATAACATATTATTAAATCAAACATATTAACTAAAATAATTTATGTTTTGTTTACAGTTATAACTAACTAGTGTACAATAAAGAAGTTCTATTTAAAAATTTCAGACTCAATCTTTACAAATTAAAATAATTTATTTTCAATTTTGTTGAATATAAAAAAAAAAACATTAAAAAAGAATAAATTTAAAAGTTACAATTTTTCGCAAGCTCTTGAATGTACATAGTTATGATCAAAGTGAAAAGAAAAATTATTTATATCAAATAAATAGATATTAAAAAGTTCTTAAATTAATTAATTTTAGTATTTAGTTGTTGTGTTTTATATGACATAGTTTTGTGTTAGAAAAACAATAAAAGATAGCACGTAAGTAATTTGTTTTTTTTATTTAAAGTAAAACAACTTTTAATACAACAGTTTGAGTGACAAACAAAAAGTTAACGCAAAAAAAAATGTTTTATAAAACAAAGTATTCATTTTATTATACAAAAACAAAACTTTCATTTTTGCTGGTTAATTCCTTTACTTTGGTGATTCAATAGAATCTCTATAATTTTATACTTAGTTTTTTTAATTTATTTAGCTGTTTAAAAACTGCACAATATATTAAATTTGTATACTAAAATCATAAATAAAAAAAAGTGATACAGTTATTTTCTTTTATTGTACAAACATATGTTTCTCTGTGTTAAAAATCAACAAACTTCAACTGGGTTCTGTAAAAAAATAAAAACTGTAATGAAAGCACAGAAGCTAAAGTGTTCATCAAAATTAAGATAAAATAATTCTACATATTTTTTGAGGATAATAGTTAATAATAGGTAAAATACTTTATGCTAAATCTGACTATTATAAAACTATATAATAATTCGTTAACACACAGAAACATATGTTGGTACAATAAAGGAAGATTACTGTATAATTTGTTTTTAATTGTAATCAGTGAACTTGTTTCCCTAGGATAATTTGTTAGCAAATACTCAAATCTATAATTAGAACAGTTTAACTAAAAGTATTTATAATTTTGAAAACTTGCAGTGTACATGTGCGCTAGAAAAAATCCAGTCATAAAATTAATTTTTCCAAAAAAAAAAAAGCGTACTAAAATATTAACTTATTAATAAATGCAGTACACTTTTATTAAACTAAAACAAAACTTACTTTGTTTTTTTAACTTCTCAATTTTAAAATGAATAATAATTGCATAGTAAAACCATTATTGAATTTAAAACAAAGAAAATTTTAAAAGTATATGTAATGTTTTAATAAGTAATATTAACTATCTGTTCGGTTCTAGTTCAAAATGCAGTAACATCTCGCATCTTTACGCACTCGTGACGTTACACACTCTCGTTTAGTTATGCATTTTAAAATTCTAAAAACTTCAAATTTTTTTTTTTTTATACTGCACAAATTAGGTTTATTGAATATGTTTAATTCAAATTGTATTTTTAAATGCTAACTCACCTCTCTATACCTTTAGAAGGAACTTTGTATACTTATGTTTCTTGACTAATTGATAAACATTTAGTGATACCTCAGTATATCAGAAATTTTGTTGACATAAGATATTAAATAATTAAAACTCTGAAAGAAATATGACTGTGTTAGATAACGAAAGTATATTGAGTAAAGAGAGTTTAAAACACAAATAAATAATACAGCACTCTTGCCTTATATATGAATAAACACCATTTTATAATTGTAAACAAATGCTTAATTATAAATTGAACTTGCTAAGTAGAATAGAATATAAATGTCAAATAAGTCACATATAACTAAAGATAAAGAAAAGATCTACTTATTAATAAATTAGTAAAATTTTTCGACTCGTATTACTATTGTGCATAAATTTAAATCCTTTTTTTTTACTATATGTATAGTTTTATCTTTTGTTTTAATATTTATAAATAAAACAAACAAATTGTTAAAAGTGGGAAAGTCCCCAGTCTGCTTTTAACAAGAAGCAATATTTAAAAACAGTCAATATAATAAGTATATTTGGTACCTCTCGTATCTTTGAGATTTCTCATATCTTTACGCGTTTTTTCTGTGGACACAATGTGCGTAAATAAGCAAGAGGTTACTGTACAGGGAACACAACTTAAAAAATCGTTTAGTGACGAGGTTATATTTAAGGAAACAATTAGGAAAAATAATTTGTACAAGTGGTTGGTGCAGCTTTATTTTCGTTTCTTAAGATTTCATTCAAGTGTGGTACTTTTTAAAAATAATTTAAGAATTAACAATCAGTGCATAAAAATATGCTTCAAATTTACGTAAAGGTTGTAATTTGCAAAGTAATTCTTAGGAACTAAATATAAAAGGTCAGTTTGAATTTATATGACCTATATCACATACTTTGTTTAAAAAATGCATGTTAATAGAATATTCTTCAGTTTTGTTTTTAGTTTAACTTTTAGGTTTTCCTTGTTTTAATTTTTAGTTTTTTTAATCTTAATTTTGATTTTACGATAAATGTCACTGTGCTACGATGAAAAGCATTTTAATTAAATTAATAATGCATTTTTTTTTTGTTTAATGTAATTATTCAACTTTTACTTAATATTTATACCCTTCCAGCTCATTTGAAAATTATCTAATATTTAATTTTGTTTAATGTAAGTGAACGGTGGTAAAATTTATAAAAATTATTTACAAACAAAAATTAATAATATCAATTAACCTACTTTTAAAGGTAGATAGTTTGCATTTAATTTTATAGTTGAAGTTTATATATTATACTTTTATGTACTTAAAACTATATTTATCCAGAAAATAACGTAAAATAAGTTATTGTTTTAGAATGTTTTTATATAGTTTACAACTTTCTATACTATAATTCTAAATAATTTGTTTTAAATGTATTACTTAAAAACTACTTAATAAATTTATGGAAAACAAATGAGTTTTTATTTAGTGTTTAGCTATGTTTAATTCCAAAACATAATACTTTTACGATATTTGTTTTGTTTTTATTTTGACACAACAAACACATATAGCCTTTTTAAGAAAACAACAAAAAATTTCTTAGTCATCGATGATTCAAGTTAAAATGCTAGTTTCAGTAAAACAACATATATGTTTTGTTCATCAGATGAATTTCTACATATTTTACACCACTTAAATTTTACTGGTTACATTACTTCTACTTTAAGTATTTAATTTGTATTATTTTTTTTAAAGAAACAATTATAATTAATTGATATGGCTAAAAAAAAAGTTTAATTAAAATTTAAAAGAACCTGCTAAATTGATTTAAAAATTCAAAAACAACATTGAGAAAGCGAAATTCCTACCAGATAAAAACAATTAAAACAATTTGGAACTTAAAAATTTATTAAATGTAGTTTTGTTTTCTTAAATGCACAAAAATTTTATTTCGTTTATTAATTTTGTTGTAATTTACAAAACAATGCTTTTGAAAATATTCTCAAATATAAGTTGAGACAACCAATTTGAATTTACTGTCTTATGACATTTTAGCTACCAAACCAAATAGCATGTTTTACCAAAGTACGATATAGTTTTTATATCATTTATAAAAGTGAAAATCCATTGTAAACTGATATCTTAATAGAAGTATTCTAAATAATAGGTTAGAGCTCTTAGTTTTAGTTTCGTTTATGTTACAAGAAAACTAAGTAAAATATAATTATCAAAACAGTTATAGATTGATTAAATTCTAAATTGATTATATCTGTAGCAATTTTTTAATTGCTTTTTATTTGTGCGTTTGTTGAAATTATATTTTATTAAGTATGACATAATTTATGTATGTTTTATAAAATTTAATTCGATTTTTCAAGTTTCCCCACATTTTCGAAACCATTTTTGTTTTTAGTTTTTTTGACTAGCTATCTTAAAAAGTAAACAGTTTTCAAATTTTATAGTTGCGTTCATATAAATGTTTATCTACTTCAAATGTTTTGTTCTTTGGTACACTAAGTTTTCATTTTGTACAAGTGCAAGAGTGGTTTTAATGAAATGAAGTGTGAACTGTGTTTTGTAAGTTTTCCAGTGTTTTTCAAGGTTATATTTTATTACCTGTACTTGTTAATGTATAAAACTGTTAATTTAAAAACTAAATCCCAACTGCTACCGGGTTGTTTTGCAAACTTTGATCTGATCACATATAAACATAAATTCAATAGAGATATTGCATAGAAAAAGAATAATATATAAAAACTGTTTTAGAAAGAAAAGGAAAAAAAAAAATTGAAACTAATAAATTTTACAACATTCTTTTAGTATTGCAGTATATAAAAAAAGCGCATATTAGGCCTAAATAAAAAAAAACATTAGGTTGTTATTGAACACTTATGCGACTCCTGCTACATAAACAAATATATTTCATTAAAGTTAAACCTTTAAAATAAAAGTCAATTACTACTCGTAAATGCATGTCTTATTAAAGGTTTGCAGAGCAGGGGAAATCTCAAGTAATGTGACCAGAAGCTAAATAATTTTTGAAATTTCTTTGAAAAAAATTTGTTATAGTGGTAGAAATAATGTACACTTATATAAACAAGTCACTATTGTTACAAAACTATATTTTAAAGCTTGTGTTATGGTTTTGTTATCCGATCTAAATTAAACATGTATGGTTGCTTACAGTCTCAAATAAACTTTTGTTTGATGTTTTTGTGTTAATGAACATTTTTTAACAAATGTTTTCTGTCATTAACATAAAATTTTTGTGATATTTAAATAACATTTTATGTTTTATTTTCAAAGTTTCAAATGCAATTTTAATCCTGTCAAAAAAATATATGTCGACTTTTATGTGAAATTACATGATTTTCATGTGCTAACTTCTAAGCATTTATAAAACTAACTTTATTTAAAAACTTCTAGCAAAGTAAATCATAACAAATAAAGTGTAATACTTTCTTGTTTGTAGAATAAGAAAATTAAAACGTACTAATAGATTAAATATGACAAAATTTCTCATTGAGGTACAACTTAAAAGTTGTAATAATATAATAATTAATGTAACGTAATAATATAACAATTATGTGTTATTTAAACAAGTCAGATACGTAATCAACTTATATCAAAAACTTTATATTTGAATTTAAGTTATAAAGTATTGGAAATGATTTCATTTTTCTTGTATGGTTATTTGACACTAAAACTATCGTTTTTAATAAACGAAAAGTTTAAAACATGCTTTTCTATTTAAATTTAAAAAAATACTCATTTAGGTAAAAATTACAAAGTTCAAATATTTAAGGAATTTGAAAACAAATTTTTTACGTAATCAAATTAGATTAAACTCTAATTAAATAAATACGCATTTTAAGTAAGTAAAATAGCATGAAAATAGAAATTGCTTTAAAAACTTTATTAATTTTTAAAATTTTTCATATGTTTCAATCTCGTATTTTACGAATAAGTTTTTTAAACTTTAATAATTTATTAGCTAAAACTTAAGTTTTACGATTGAATAGTAAACATTAGTTTTACTCAGTATTGTATACATTAAAAATAACTATATTGTAGTTTCAAAATCTGCTTTCTAGTAGCTTTGTTGAATAAAGATACTAATTGTTTTTTTATAAAATATGTATAAGAAAGTATAAAGTAGAACAAAAATATGTGTAAAGTAGGTTATAGTTAGTAGAACACGTTTTAAATATGTTTATTAAACTAGTGATATTAACAAAAAATCATTATAAATGCTATGACAAAATATACAATGTTCATGAATTTTTATATAGTAATAAAATCAACTGATGAAAAAAAAAACATTCATACAAATCAAAAAGTTAAAGACAAAAATAAATTCGTAAAAGTTTAACAAAAAAGTTTTAAACAGTTTTAAAAAATCAGCTTCAGTATTTTTTTTTAAACTTTGAAAATGACCAATTAGAATAAATGTTGTCAAAGTTAGCTTTATTCTTTTGATAAGTTTTAGTTACTACATTAAAGTGACTTCAATTAGAAAGTTATAGAATATTTTTACTTGAATTCAGTTTAAAAATTATTTTTAAGTTATTAAGATAGTTTATTTAGAAGTATTTCCTTACCAATAAATAAAGTTTTTTAATTTAAATTAAAGAATACAAAGCTTAAGCCATCTAGCTCTCTATTTTATTTTAGCTATTTAAGCATTGTATACTTTTGAAGTTTACTTTTTATAAAAATACATATCAAATACCTATAATTTTGCAAGGAAAAGTCTTATGCTTTTTAGTTTTTCAAATTAAAAAACATTATATTTAACTTTTAAAGTGCAAAAAGCTATAAGTTTTACTAACGTAGTGTTGAGTTTTTGAACTAGCTGTAAAATTTTTGTACCAATGTTTTGCATTGTATATTTTAACACAAAAAAAAATTGATACACATCATTAAAAAGCCACACTATTTTTTTTTTCATTTTACTAAAATTACTAAAGTTTACTAACAATTTCTTCATTTGTAACATTTGAAAACAAAATGTAATAGATAACATGTCACTTAAAGTTTTAAATAATCGAAAACTAAAATAACGTTTATCTTCTGTAAATTATTTTACTTAAATAGTGTAAAAATTCATCTAGAATTTTAAGAACATTATTGGTTTTTTTTCAACAATTTTGTAAAGAAAAGAATGTTGTTTAGCAGAAGAACAAGAATGTTAAAACATTTCAGAATACTTTATATAACTTTTGTTTGTTATAACTTAAAACTTCATGCTCAAGTAGCTTTGACTATACGCTACAGTGGCAACTGGGTTGTGTGAATCTTGATTAAGGTTAATAAAGGTTGAATAATGTCTGAAAAACACAACTGCATCAATAGCATAATTTTAAAACATACAAAACAGCAATGAAAAGTGCAGCTAAAAAAAATAAACTAAAAGTAAAGTTATCTATTATCTATGTGCTGTCCATTTTATATGAATAAAAGCAAGTTGCTTTCTCTGGTTACATCAACCAGTTTTTTTTTAATTTATATTTAAGAGTGATTTCTTAAAAGAGATATCTTAAAATCGTTTAGATAAATTATAATGAGAGTGAGACCGTTTTGCTTTGAAATAAACTACTGAAATTAAGTTAGGCTACAAAAGAGAACTCAAAAACTTACAACAATACCAATTTAATCTTTTTTTCAAATAAATTATTTTTCAACTAAGTTGTTTTTTTAATTGTAGTTTTTCTTAGGTTTTTTAACTGTTTAAAAATTATAATTTTGTTTGAAAGAAAATATACAAAATTCTGATAGCTCAAATAGTTTTATACAATGCTAATACCAAGATTTATGTAATCATTTTATTATAAAATTGCTAA
This sequence comes from Thalia democratica, assembly GCF_965202585.1. Lineage (NCBI taxonomy): Eukaryota > Metazoa > Chordata > Thaliacea > Salpida > Salpidae > Thalia > Thalia democratica. The sequence goes on along the minus strand of NC_139169.1, from coordinate 23,126,307 downwards.
ATTATTAAGCAAAACGTGTTAATTTATTTTCTTATGGTTTATTAGTAGATTATTAGTATTAACTTAAAGTATATAGAAATTTGATGCTTTGTTTTCACAAAAATGTATGCTCTACATAAATCTTTTATATTTAGAAAGTTTATTACTTATTTTTAATCAAAGTATTGTTTTACTAAAAAATCTTCTTTTCCTATACATTTATTCATGTTTTAAAAACTATTTAACTTTTTTGTCTGCTATTAAACTAATTTTTTACTTGTACATAATATTCTTTATAAATTTGAAAATTATATTTTAGTAAACAGCCATTTTAGTAAAACTTGTCAATATCTAACTCTAACATCAATTTGGCTTCTTGGTTTTCAAACTCAAAGTAGAAACTTTGTTCATTTATTTTATAATATAAAAGAATTGTTTTAAATTTTACATGAACTGCTTTTTAGCAACCAGCTTGTAATTTGTTTGAAATAAGAGTAAAACCACATAGTTTTTCATTTCATAACTTAAAATGTTATTTAAAGTGATAATTTTACTGCATAGCTTTTTATCTTTAAAAGAGCTAATAACAGTACTACTATTTGAAACTGTATTTATTATAAAACAATTTTTTTTTGACATATATGATAGTTTTATAGTTTAGTGCAACATAGTTTTTTAGATTGTTATAAAAGAATTAAAAGGTTAAGTTTAAGTATTGATTAACTCATTTATGATTGAAGTTATTACAATTATGAAAAAAAAGTAAATTAATAGTTAGAGTTATTCATTTTGTTTACTTTGAGGATAAAAACTAAGTAATAAAATTGAAAAGAGTTGATATGTTTATTTCATTATTAATTAAGACAGTTAGTTACTTAAAGCAGCATTTCCTAAAGTTGACCTCCATGGCCACCTAAAGCTTGCCGTGACAGAAATTTAGGTGGCCATGAGTACTAAAAAGGCCATATGGGGACCTTATGAAAAAATATTTTTCAAAGTTTGAAACTTACACTAAATATTTTATAGTTGATTATGGAGATAAATACAAAAAAATTCTAGGGTTAATTGAATGGTAATTTTTCAAGTATCTAGTTGGAGGGAGCTATAGCTTTTTTAATTTCTAAAAATGGGTCTTTTGAAAAAAAAGTTTTGGAGTCCCTGACTTCAAGAGTATTAAAAGTTTAATTCTTTAAATTTTTTTTTTCAAATGTTTAGTTTTTTGCATTAACATTAAATTTTATTTTGTAATAACTATTTATTTTACTCCACTATGTACGTTCAAATATATATATATACAAAGTAATATACTATTTTTGGTAGCTGTCAAATCTGCACGAGCGTACAAAATTGGACGAGGGCACAAAGTTAAATGAAGATACTTTTACACTAAGACACTTTTCAGGGATGCCATTTACCTGGAAACCTGGAATTTGACAGTTCAGGCAAAAAGACCTGGAGTTTGAGAAATTAATGAGTAAAGTGAGTAATTAAAAAAAGGATTTTTAGAAATTTGTGAGTAAAGTGAGTAAATGTGAGTAGATTAAAAAAGTGCATTAAGTTGCGTGACTTGACAGTCAACCAGTAGTTTGACGACTTACTCATGCTGGTTGCTTGCATGTATTTCATTGCATTCGAATACATGGGAGGCTTTGCAAAATAGATGCGACAAAACAACCAAATTTAGTAAACCTGCATTTCTGATAAATTGCAATCAACTTAGAGTAATGTGATTGCTTTAGTAATGTTTTTCTATTTGATTAAATCAACAAAGTTGATATTCAAAATCAAAGAAACTAAAAGTAAACACAGCAAATGAATTTGCTTTTTATATTAGAAAAAAGTGCCATTTTACAGATAAAATTCGCACATTTTGTGTGACTATGACATTATAATATATAACAGGGTTGTCACTTTACATAGAAACCTGAAAAACCTGTAACTTGACAGTTTAGGCAAAAACAACTGAAAAAACCTAGATTTGAAAATTCTAGGATTTTTATTTTCAAGATATATCAATTTCCAGGTTTTTTCAGTTGTTTTTGCCTAAACTGTCAAATTACAGGTTTTTCAGGTTTCTATGTAAAGGACAACCCTGTTATATATTATAATGTCATAGTCACACAAAATGTGCGAATTTTATCTGTAAAATTGTACTTTTTTCTAATATAAAATATATAAAACTTAAATACTTATAGTTTTTATGGCTTATAAATCTGTAGTTTTAGCTTACTTTGTTGTTTTCGAAACAATAATATTTTATCATTACCTTTTTGCTGATATTGTTAGTGAATGGAAGTCATTAAAAAAGAAATAAAAACATTACTTTGTACTTATTACGAAAATGCTACAATTTTTCTACAGAAAAATATGAGGTGAACACAAAACTCTCCAATCTTTTTTTTAAATTTAGTAAAGTAAACAATGCACATTTTGTATGTTGTCATTTTTTTTATTTTAGCACCAGATGAATTTCGAATAATTCTGACAATTAAATATTTTTCTTAAAATTTTTCAAAAAGTAAAAAAACCTTGAAAGCTATTTAGATTAGTTACAATCTTAATCAGTTATAGGACTTACTTCTATGACTTAGTTCTTGTTATAAAAATGTAATATTTTAACTATTTATTACAAGTTTTAAAATATTAAACAATTATTTAATAAAATAGCTTATCAAGAATTAATAAAAGATAACACGTTCGAACTAAGAAAAGAATTAAGTAGACTTTTAGCTGTTTGTATTAAACCAACATAACGTCTTTTAAAGAACCATCATAAACGAATTTAGTACAGGTTCCAAGATAATAAAATAAATTGCAATACTTACAGTAACTCTTTTTTAACTAAACTATAACCTACTACTAAACATTATCAAAAAAAGTAGTGCTTTCAAAAACCTTAAAGAAAATCTGAAAAACCTTGTAGAAATTTAGAAAACCTGGAAATTTTTTTTTAAAAAAGCGAGTGGCAACCTTGCACTTTTGCACGGGTTAAATTTATTTTGTTTTTTTTAACTTTTTATAAATTTTATTTTTTATTTTATTTAGTTTTTTTATATTTTCTACCTTTATTACCCCTAACCCTTACCCTCCGTCAGTAGCTTATTTATAATAGTTAATTTTTTTATTAATTTTCGTATTAATTTATTATTTAAATAATTTACCATCACTGTTACCCCTAACCCTTTCCCTTGGTAGCTTTTTTTAACTAGTTTTTATTTATTTACTAATTAATTTTTTATAAAATTTTTATTAATAATATTTTTGCTTTTATTTTTGTTATCACTGTTATTCCTAACCCTTACCCTCGTTCAGTAACTTTTTCTTTTAGTTTTTTTATTAATTTATCTTTTTTTTTATTCTGTTTGTTTTATACTAAATGACCCTCCGTGCAAAATTGTAACTCGTGCAAATTTGACCTTTAGTGGTAAATTGTCTTGTGTAAATTTGTCCCCTCGTGCAGAGGTATCTTCGTGTAATTTTGTGCCCTCGTGCAATTTTTACCTGTTCCCATTATTTTAGGTTGCATTACTTTTATACAACAAAAGTTGTCTTTTTTAAATGTATTATTAATTAATATTACATTTATAGTAAAAAAAAAATTACAGCAATAACTAACTATTACTTAATCTTCTTTTGTATCTTTTTATTATATGTTATACAGTAGAAAATTGTTCTTTTTTTGTTTTGTAAACTATCTATTTCTTTTTTAGATCATAAATTTTTGGTATACTATCAAAATCTATTGGATCTAAATCCACCTGGTTTTATTAAATATTTTCTTTATTTGTTAACTTATTTATAATTATTTTGGATTTTTTAAATGTATTTTTTAATTATTTTCCACTCTAACTCTAACCCCTAATCCTACCCTCGATCGGTAAGCGGTTCTCGAATTTGACTGAGTGGATTTTGATTATGGGTGGATTTTAAACGTTTCCCAAATTTTTATGCCTTTTATTTTTATTTGATGAAGGTTAAATGATATAAACTTGTGAATTAAATTTCATATATACATTGTTTTTAACTACAATCTTGACATACTCACTGGTTTCATTGTCTTTAGATGATTTTATTTACACAATACGTGTAAGTTAATTTGAAATAACACTTAATAATTTCTAACAGGTTTTTAATATTAGAAGACCGCAAACATAGATACATCTTACACATAGTGTTTTTCAGTAAAACAGCGGTGGTAGTACATATTCCATAACTAACTTTGTTAACTGTGATCCATAACTCTAATATTGGTTTTATATTTCAAAAAGTATCAGATGTAGCCTTACAATTAGTTTATAAGTCTTGATTATATAAGTAAAAATTAATGTGTTTAACCAATTTGGTTTATAAAATTCAGGTGATTAAAAAAGTAAACATGTGTAACTTTATTTTTCAGCCTAGTATAAACCTAAGCTTATGAAAAATCTTAACTTAACTTTAACTTCGAAGAACTCTTTTATTTTTTAAATTGTTTGTTTTAGAACATTTTTACATTTTACGAATGGGATGTGTTTTTGAGAACTTTTATAAACTTTATAAAACTAAATGTATTTTTAATTCCACCAAAAGAACTTATCGTACTTTTTAGATCAGCTAAACTCTTCTAAATTAATAATGTTTTTTTTCTGAGTTTTGAAGGTTTGTAATTTGTTCTTTAAAAACACTTGAAAGTTCATTCTAATTTACGGAAATGTTTCTTACAGTAAATGTATAAATATTTTTATTATACTTTGTTGAAGCAATCTGATTCTGTTTATTAATTTTCTTCCAGTTTTTTAATTAAAGATAATATTTTTTGTGGTATAGTCCATAGACCTTCACTGCATGTACCTGTGCACACTAGTGTCCATTAAAATTATTGTACTGTGCACATAAACTAAGGCAATTAAAAAAAAGAGTTGTTTTGTTAACTAGAAAGTGTTTATTGTAAGATAAGTTACAACAGTTCAAACACATTAACTATGTATAATAGCTTTTAAAAATGATTAATTTTTTGTATATTCTAGTGGGCACATAGTTTATTTGAAGTAATTATGTGTACAAACAGTACACAGTTTTTTTTTTAATTTACTTTGCGCAGCTAATTAGTTATAAATCACAATTATTAAATTTTATTTACTGTTTAAAGACTAATTAAAACATGAAAAAAAACTCACTGGAAAATTGTGTAATTTTTGCCGATAAAAACAACCAGCAAAAAAACCGGTCTTCAGAGGACAGAAAATTTTGGAGATGATCTTTTAATTGAATTCAACAAAACAGAAGATTACGTAGAAGTGAGCAAGCGTTCGGCTGTAAAAAAATTTCAAAGTTTACGGAGGTTTAATGGCTCGATTGAACGAGGTTAACACATGTTTAGTGTATTATATATTTTTTCTTATCTTAAGTCAATACATAGCTATGTAGAAACTTTTCAGATAAATTAATATACTGTTGCAGTTAAGTGTTTTCAAACACGACAGGAAATTTTATGTTTAATATTTATCCGAACGCTTGTTTCGTTTAGTTGTTACAGATTTTCATGACAAAGAACAAAAACACACAAGTGTACTTACTTAAAATCAATTTTCCAGGTTCACTTGCAGCAGCAGACGACGATGACCTGGTTGCGGCGACAAAGTTAAGCAAAATTTCTTTGAACAAAAGTTTGGCGAGTAAAACTGACAGAAGTTATTCTACTAAGAAGCTTAAAATTTGCAACGCCTTGACCTTTCACCAGCTTGCATCGCTTTTCAATTTATCAGGCCTTTTGAAAGCGACACAGAGTTATGTAGAGCGCTGTTTCGCGATCATAGCCGAAACCGAAAGCCTTTTGGAGCTGGATTTCGCCCTTGTCCTGAAAATACTGGCCAGCTCGGAACTTTACGTCACAACCGAGCGCGAAGTGTTGGAAGCGGCAACAAAATGGCTGAATCACAACATTGCAGAACGCAGCAAGTTCGGTGCAAAGTTGCTGCAGAAAGTTCGACTTTGCTTGCTGTCCGACAAAGACAGCTTGCTGTCCGAATGCGGCTCTCTTTTTGAAAACAGCGAAATGTACGATTTGCTGAATGAAGCTTACAAAAGCTGCAAGCTCAATTGCGAAAGCCGGTATTGCAGCCAAACCTCGTTCGGCGTGCTCGTGTGCGGGGGGTGGTATTGGCACTACGGACGCAGCCCAATAGAAAATGTAAAACAGTACAGCGTGCCCGGCTTGAACCTGGTCCGAGCCCTGCCGCCTATGAACAACGAACAAATGCTCGAAGCGACGGGTATCTGCTTGAAAGGCGACTTGTACGTGTTTGCGGGAATCCTTGTTAGAAGAAAGGCGAAGGTCGTCGTCGAAAAGTACTCCTGGGCCACCCAGCGTTGGACTCGGGTGGCCGTCATGGGCAAGTATCGGCGACAGTTTTGCGTGTGCGCGTACGGTGACAAAATTATCCTCGTCGGAGGTAGCGACGGCAACTCGATCGCCTCCTGCCTGAAATTGGACACCAGGAGCGGCAGGTTCACGAAAGCAGGGGAGATGAGGGTTGAAAGATACGACGCGGCGTGCGCCGTCTTCCAAGAAAAAGTGGTGGCGTGCGGGGGGAGGTGCGACTACTTTGAGCTGTCCTCCGCCGAGAGTTATGACGTCACGACGGAAAAATGGAGAGATTTGCCCCACATGACTAGACAGCAAAGTAACCACGGTCTGGTGGCGGTGCGGAGCAGGCTTTTTGCCGTCGGCCTCGGCTGCGACGTTTACAACGGGGCCGAGGGAGGAGGGGCGTGGAGGGAAATGATCGCCGCGCCTCGTTTATTCTGCGGGGCGCTGTCGTTGGGGAGTAAAATTTTCCTCTTTGAAAAGAAAATCGGCAGACGGGTGTTCAGTTACGACGTTGACGCGGATAAATGGACCGAAGAAGATAAAAGCGAAGAGTTTAACTCAAAAATAAGATATTTTTCTTGCGCAAAGCTGCCATTTTATTGACGATGATCGGGAAATTTGGGTTACGACAATTCAAATTCGGACAGTTCAAACTCTGATGATTAAAATTCTAAAAAAATTGAAAGGGCTACAACTAATAAATTAATGAATATTTTTCAAACATATGTAGGTCCTATAAATATGTCCAAGTCAATATTTTTCTTTTTGCAAAACATCAATGTTTTAAGGTATGACTTGAATAAAGTCCAAACACAGTTATTTTTAGTAATTTCAAAATATATTAAAAATTTTTAACTATTTTTCCTAAAAGAAAAACTGGCTTTAGATTTTTATAAGATCTATATATTTCTTTTTTCTTTAAACTCATATTACATTTTAATATATAGTATTTTAAATGTTTTTATAACAATTTGAATTGTCCGAATTTAAATTTTCATGTACCCGGGAAATTTTGAACCGGTTACTTTAGAATTTTTTTGATACGATCAAGGCGTTTTGAAACTTGAAAAATATTTTTTACTAGCTAACGGAGTAAATTTAAATACGTGATTATTTTATATTTTGTAAAAATTTTAAAATATTTGAAGTGAACAATGTAAGTATACTAAAGAAAACAGCAAGTAAGCAAGTATATAAAAATAGTTAGAAAAAATAAACTTTTTTTATAAACTAACGTTATTGTATTTGTAAGTAAGTTTTAACTTTTTAAACAATCCTTTCATTGTTATTTACTTATTTCTTAAAATCTCTAGACCAGTTTTAGTCTAAAATACCAGTTTGCAAAATTTCGCGCATAAATGCAAATTACTGATTTTATTTTCTTAATTCTTAATGTCAAACCAAGGAATGATGTATTGTACATGTAACAATATATTGTCTAGTTTGTATAAATTTTCGCATGAAGTCGTTGTTGTTATTGTGTACATGTATCCTTATATGCTGTTAGAACAATCTTTAGTTCAGTCGGTTGCTTAAATTAAAACTGTTGTACCAAATTTCTTCTTGAAACTGAAAAATAACATGCTTAACTAATTGTATAGCCAATTAAAAAACTGTCTAATGTTAAAACTTAGTTGTTAAACTATTAGATTAAATTTACTAATTCATAAACAAAAACTTCTTTTTTTTTAAATTCCAATATGTCAAAGATTAGTCTTTCGAAATCTTACTGGTTTTTATGGTCTTGAAATTTCAAATGAATAGTTTTCTTTTCTTTGTACTACTATAAAGTATTCCGTATTATTTATGGAGCAATAGTTTTGGTTTAAGAATATAAAACAAATTTTAAAAATTTGTAAAGTAGATATATATACCTACCTTACCTAAATGTAAAGATTTTTGAACTCTGACTGAGCATTACTTAATTATTAACTAAAATTTAATTGCCATGAACCTGCTTACGAGAACGATTTTTTCAATTTACTTTGGTGTTTTCTTCTTAATATGTTTACAAAGTACATGAATAAAATTCAATTGTAGTTAGTTTGAGAATTTTTATTTTTAAACCTTTTATCGTCACGATGCTGTTCGCCCAATAAAAAGTATTTAACCAATACTTTTTGGTATTTGTAATTAACCAAATGTATTTTATTAAAAAGTATTTACAACAAGTATCAGTGACAGCAACTATTAAATGTTGTAGAGAAGACCGCTTTGCTAAATGATTTTTCAAAAAGATTAAATTTATTTATACCAGAGGTGTAGCATTTGGGTCGGTGACCCACCTGAAGTAATAAAGTATTCATTAAAGTATAACACGAATGTTAAAACCGTTATAATTTAAATAAACTTGTCTTTACAAAGAAGCAATTTATTATCTATATACGTTATATAAATATCAAGTTAAAGGTTTTCGTTTAACTTTAAAATTTCCCTTTTAAAAAGTTGGTAGGTGTCAGAAATGCACAAAGGTACATTTCTTCACGAAGGATCACTTTTGCACATAGTCACTTTTTCAGGTGTTGTCTCTTTTACACGAAGGGTCACTTTTTGCACTAATTGACACTTCTACATGTGTTTTAATTTTATTTTTTTCTTATATTTTACTATCACTGTTACCCCTCACCCTTACCCTTAGTTGGTATTTTTTCTATTATATAATTAAGTTTTCTCCTTTTTTACTATCACTTTTAAACCTTTTTTTTGGTGGGCGAGCAGTTCCTTATCCTTGCAAAAGTTATGCTTCGAGCAAAATTTATTTTCCGTGCAAAAAATTATTCGTGTAAAAGTGACCCTCATGAAAAATCGACCCGTTGCGCAAAAGTAACAGCGTGCATCAGCAGCAACTCGTCTAAAAGTCGCTCGTCAAAATGATCTTCGTGCAAAAATGACTTCTTGTGCAAATTTACCCGTCGTACAAAAATGGCATCTTCCAGCTGATAAAAAAAATTGTTCTAACCAGCCCGTCAAGCACAAATTTATGATCCGTAAGTTTCTTTTCATAACATCAATCAACTTATGATAAAAAGAAATTAAAACTGGAAAATTTGCTCAAACGATCTAGTATTGACCTTCCAGTCATAGAGATAGCCACTAACTTTTTAAAACACTATAAGTTATTGAAAAAATTATAAATAAACATATTTAAACTTTAAGAACATGTGCTTTTTAAGTAATTAGGATGCAAGAAAAAAACTTACGAAAACAAAAGAAAATATTAAGTTTAACTTAAAATACCTTCGCATAAAAAACTTTTGGTAAAACATTATTTTTCCTGAAATCTTAAGCTTATGCTTTTTTAATTGTTCTAAATTGCCAAAATACTTAAAGCTTTTAAGGTTAAGGTTAATGTCCAAAGAAAAAATAGTTTATACTAAAAGTGTTTTGTAACAAGGTCTGAATTTTTTAAGCCCTGACTTATTGGTTTCAGTCCTTTTTTTGGCCTGCTTATATCTGCCTCTCTCGTACTTTATAATCACAATATACAAAACCAAATCCATTGGATTCAGGTTTTTTGGGCGCTTTGGTGTCAGTAGTTACTGTTTCATTTCTACCTTTTATTTTTTGTATTACATTTTTTGTATTACATTTTTTGTATTGGTTTGCTATGTCTCTAGTCATTAATGATAATCGTTATGTGTTTTTTTTAAGTTAGAGTAAATTTTAAATCAATTTATAAGTAAATTTCCAAAGTATGAATATATATCAAGTCTAGTTAAAGTTTATTAATATTGAATAATATTTGATATATTAGTAGTTTTAGGTTCAACTGTTACAAGAAACAGTATGAAAAGGTAAAAAAATGTTATACATCTTCTTTGATAATTATCTTATAAGAAAGAAACAAATAAAAATGTATGCTACAAGTTTATTATATTTTGTATTTTATCAGTAAATCTTGTTTATAATTTGGCTAGTCATTTTAATTATGAAGCACTAATATCAATACTTAGTAGGTATTACTACACAAAAGAAATATTAAACTGTTATATTAAAAAGTTTACACTAAATACTTATAGCCTAAATTTTAAAGATATATAATTATAATTTCTGAATTTTAGACTACGTCAATGTCATTAGAGCCCAATTACTATATAACTAGGAACTTTCCTTAAATAAAAGATAGTTTTCAATAACCTCCTAAAACACACAAAAAAATATCCCCATTGAAACTTATTGATAATTTTTTATATAGTTTATTTTAAATAAAAAATCCCATAGTTCTATTAGATAAATTTTAAAATAGCCTTGGTCTTTAAGTAATTTAGTACATTTAAAAAGTTACATTAAACTGACTGTTTATTTTTGAAAAAAAAAACATACTTAAACATTTAGTTAATCCACTAAATTTATTTTTTAGTATTTTTTCAGATGATTTTCAAAAGTAAACATTTAAATTTTATTTTTGTTGAAATTTAATTTTATATTGAATTTCTATTAATTTTTTTTTGCACATTTGTTAAGTGCTTTTCAATATCAGACGACCATTTTTGCGCTACTATTTTGTGTAGACAAGGACTTTTGATCAAACTCTCTTTGTTAAAGATAAAACATTCCATTTATAATGTTGTTTTTTATTTGCGAACCGTCAGGCAATCACTCTCTTTTGGGTTCAACTTGTTGTTGGCGAGTAAGGCACGATGCTCTTAATTCTTCTGAATTCTCATCAGAGTCAGCAGTTTTTATCGTATCTTGTGAGCATATGAAAACAATCTCAAGAGATAGCAACTGTCTTGACTATTGCAGTTTGTACAACTGCGTTACAAAACTCGCGCAGAAAAGGCTTGAAGTTCAGAAAATTAGTTAGAAAATTGTTAGTCTTCATTCACACTTATTTTAGTGTGTTATAAAAACATCTTTAGTACCTAAAACTTAACCATTTTGAATTTCGGATTGCAACAGTTTCAGGTTATTTTGTTAACGTATATTTACTCTAAAACTATTATTTTGTTAGAAATGTTTTAACTTAAAAAACAAAAAGGCTTTTTTTTATTTAATTGTATTGAAGGTAAGTATTCATTTTGTATAAAGCTATCAAAAGTATTTTACACATTATAAAGTCAGTACCTAAACTTAGTAAAATATAATTTTATTAATTAAAAAAACCAATTTAAAAAGTTACATATAGCTGAATTTTTTTACTGAATGTAATATTTTAACAATTTCAGTTAACATTTTTTAAGGTTATTATACTATCGTAGTTTTGTATTGGTTTGTTCAACAAATTCATTTGATAAAGTCAAGCAAAAATTAATATGCAGCATTAGTTAGTCTACCAAAAGCTTATGATAGTTTAGATCAGGTACACGGCCATGTATTAAGTTGTCACTTGAAACTTCAACGATCAATAAATGAACCAATGACAACAAAAAGAAAAGTTCTAATTTTGTGTTTTCAAGTGCAACTGCGTAAGGACCTATATTTGACAAGCATCTAAAAACAAAAATAAAATTTAAAATAAAAAGAACATGTGCAAAAATATATTTTTTCAAAGTTCAGTGATAAAAAACTAAAAAAAGCGTAGCAGTAAGAGATGTGATGTTAAACTTTTAGTAAACACTTCCAAATATGGTTATAACTTTGAAATCTCTAATTATAGTGTTATGAGACAATGATCAAAAATTTTAGAATTGAATAGATTTAAAGCAAGTTTAATACCTTTAAATAAATATAAATTTTGTAAAAAAAAAAACATTTACCTTATAGACATAACTAGTTATAACCTTTCTGTTTTAATTTGAAATTTACTTTTGTTGATTATACCTGTAATCAATTGATTAAATTTTGTAATTTTTAAAAATATACATTTTGTTTTGTATTTAATCAAATCAAATGTATTTTTTCTCATATAAACTGATGCAGAAAAGTTAGAAAGTTATATATTTAGTGAGAGAAAAATCGTTTGAATTTCTAAAATAAATTTTAAACAAACAAAGATAGCAGGCAGTTCTATAAGAAAAACTTTTTACATTGTAAGTTAATTGTTTAACTGAGTATAAAGGAGAAGACAAAAGTATTTTAAACACTTTTGTTTTTGGTATATAACAAAAAGAATTGGTGTTTATTAAGTTTGTGTTATCTAAACGACTGCGACTAAAAATAACAAGCATTAATAAAAAAATAAATATTAAATTTATTAAACAATAGTTGTAATTTATTTACTTTTTTGACAATGCTTTACGGTGAATAAACTGTCTACGGCATTTCAAATGCTTTTAAAAGTCTTAAACTTTCTTAAACTTCAAAAAAATTCAAAATTTTTTTACTTAAGCCAGTGTTCAGTACCCTTTTTAAGAAACCATCGAAAAGTTTGTGCAAATAAGAATTAAAACAATCATTTATTAACTATATAACTATAAATGCTCTGTATTTAGTTTATATTCAAATAAAGTTATGTTAAAGCTTAAACTTAAGGTTTAAAATTTTATAACCTTAAACTAAGTAATGAAAAGTAGATTTTCTAGGTGTGATTTAAGTTTTGATTGAAAAAAAATTTAAGTATTTTCACTGTTTCAATATTTCACGTTCCTGAAATATTTAAATAAAAAGGTACAACCATTTTTTTTTAAATCATGGTGGTTTTTAAGTTTAAAAAAATTTTCATGTTTTACTAATAGAAAAAAAAATAAAAATATTTTTATAAAATTTTTAGGCCAAAATCACTTTAAATCTTATAGACTATTTTGTAGATTTAGAACAGGTTTTTAAATCCGCATTTGATGTTATAGTTAAAAATAATATAAGTTCAAAATAAAATTTTAACAAACTTACATAACTGCAATGGTTAAAAGCAAATAGTAAAACGTCTTTAAAAAAGAAGATTATACAAGTAAAGTTCAGTATTATAAACTTTTTAAGTGAAGTCATGTTGGAAAGAAGTCATGTTGGAATCACTATAACAACACTGATATACAGTCTGTAGTTTTGTAATAAGTAAATTAAAGTAGTTATTAAACACTTTTATTTTATAAACAATACATTATATGACAATTTTATGTAACTAAATTATTGATTAGGTTGAACACTAAAATCTTTCAAAAGTTAAATTCATGTTTAAGTATAATTGTATTTATAAAGTACTTTTTTATTTTTCTAATTAATAACCTATAAATATTTCATTGAAATTATTTCTAAAATTATTATTCATTAGACACTGCATATTTATTTTCTATTTATTTAGTTTTTAGTTCACATTTAGATTTTATTATCTTATAACATTGTATATTAGTTTCATATTTTTGATCACTAATTTAAACTTGTGTTGTTAAATGTTTTTTCAACTGAAATTATTAAACTGAATGTAATTTCATATTAAAAATAAGTTTGAATAAAAAAAATTAAAACTCTATTAGATTAATTTTTTTGTAGAAGGTAGTTTTTCTACCTATATTATTGATGCTGTAGTTATAGTTTTTATATCAAAACAGCTCTGTATTATTAAAGTACTAAGTTATTTGGAGATATAATATCACTTTGATCATGCAAAGAAGGTTAGTTGTTTAGAATAACGTATGCCATATTTTACAATAGTTTTTAAAATACTCTGTAGATTTAAAAAGCTTTATAACGAGAAGTATCCATCAGATTTTTTTTTGTTTTGCTAGCAATAGTCATATATTTTAATTAATTTACAATTGAAGTTTTTAATTTTCAACATAAAGATTAACCATTTTTAAGAAAGCTTCAAAGAAAGTATTTTAAAAACTCATCAATTTTAATAGATTGATATTTTTGAGTTTTTAGCTTGAGGCTTTCTTAAGGAACCTATTGAAGTCTAGGCTTTGCTATTTATTGTTAAGTTGTAACTTTATACTTTTTAATCAAACAATGTACAGTTTTTGATTTCTCTAAATATGTACAATTTCAAATTTAATTGGAGTCCAATAAATCAATCCAATAAACAATCCTAGTTTTAACTAATTTGTTTTTGGCAACCCCATATTAAACTTTTCTGTGTAAAATAAATATAAAAAACGTTTATTTAATACCATCTAGGACAAAATTTATACCGGATGACGTCATTAAAACTACGAATATAGTTGGTGAGGAGGAGGTTGTCCAAGGTGTTCAAATGACGCATGCGGAACTCCAGCGGGATCGAGCACCACAACAAGAAGCGGGTGGAACGTCCTTTTTCGTAACAGATCAGGTTAACAACGTATCTAGATCTTTCAAAAATAAACACGATAATGAACTTAAACAAAAACTTATAGATTTTATTAATAAAAAATTTTCAAAAGATGATTGGCATGACTTTTTGAATGTTTATAACATTATCGAAAAACAAGTATACAGTCTAGTTGATGAAAAATACAAAAGTTTCGACCGTTACGCTAAGCAAATTTTTATTGATCAATTAAACGACGATGCAAAACACCATTTAGCTAATAACTTATTTAAGGTTAAATTTAAACACAAGCGGGGAGATTCTTTTTTAATTAACTGGGAATTCAATGTAAAAAGGTTAGACTGCGCGGGGGTAATCTTACATCGCGTCAAGAAGGGTAAGGGCGAATTGTTATTTGTTTATTATAGAGATAAAAATAATAAAATTAGAATCAATTTCCCTATGGGAAAAATAGATTATAACGATAATAACAATCTAAAAAGAACTGCGGTAAGGGAACTTTTCGAGGAAACTAATTACGCTTGGCCTGAAGGAGTTAGATTAGAATTGTACCAAGATACTAGTTATTGCTTTACGGTAGATCAAAAAAACTTTAAAAAAAATCACAAATTCTATTTTTTCAAAAACTTCGAGCACGAAATTGACCATGAATTTAAGAAAGACAATGAAATTGAGGGTAGTTTATGGTTACAAGTTGATAAACTTAAAAAGTATTTTGCAAAGTCTGATGAAAAATATGATAACACATCAGGTCGTATCAATTTTATCAATGGAAGTGTTACAGTTAGGTCCTCTAGTTTAAAAAACATTAAAAATTTAAAAACTACTTTTTCTCAAGTATATTTTTCATACTCTGTTGAGAATTTTTTTTTGAGAGGTTCAGCGCTTAGAGATTGTATTTTTGATCCAAATTGCGATACAGGGCATGTTTCGCGTGACAACAGTGAATAAATTTAAGTTTCCTTCAGTTTCGCTTCTTCAGCTTAAGTTTTAGATTCAGATTCAGTTTATTTTATAAATTAATTGTGTTACTCATTTTGCAATTTTAGTTTAATCTTTTAGTTTTTGTAATCTTGTTACGTTTTCTTTTATATTTTTCGTTATATATTTGTGGTTTCATAAATTTAAATTCTAAAATTCTAATTCATTTATAATTTCAAAACTTAAATACAAAGAAGTTAAATTATTTTTTTCTTGATATGATTAGATTTAAGTTGGTTAAGACGTTTCGTAGCATAATGAGTTGTAAAACCACTTAAAATGACAAAATTGCATAAATGATATATAGAAAAATATAAAAAGTTACTGTTATATTAACGATCTAATTTAATAAAAAAAATTACTTCTTACAATTTAAATTCTTTAGGTTACATATTTTTAATCTAAGATTAAAGGGCATAAAAATACTACATAACTAAATTTAAGATAATAAATGAACTAATTACGTATACTATACTGCCGGGTAATGTTTTACTACCTGTAATCTAGCTATAGGAGGCTTAGTATGGTGGATGATATTGGTGCTTTAGTAGATGATCGACTAAGACATATCAAACCCATTATAATAAAACAACATTAAAAAACTAAAAAAGCAAATGATATTAATAAAAAGAAAAAAAAGCAATATAAAAGAAAATAACAAACAAAAAGCAATAAAAACAAAGCAAAAATAAAAAAGAAAAAAAAAACGCAAACAAAAAAAAAATAAAAAAAGCAAAAAATAAAAGCAAAAAAAAAAAAACTGAAAACAAACGTAAACAAAAAAAAAAAAAAGAGAATAGAAAAATACAAAAGTAATAGAAAAAAATGTTGTTTTAACGTTAATATAAAAAGTACGTTATTTGTTTATTTATTGTAATATTTAACCATAATTTTTATGCCCTAAATACCGTATAGCTTGAAGCCTTTTGAATGCTCAAGCTAATTAACTGCAAATGCAACCTAAAGAATTTAATTTGTATGTAAATAATTTATAAAGTCTAACTGTACGTTTAAAAATATATTGCAAGTTATTCACCTTTTCTGAATTTGTCATTTTCTTGTGATTTGAATTTTCACTAAGCGCCGAAACGTAGTGACCTCCTATGAGACAATTAAAAAAAAATTTGATGTAATTTTCCATACGATTTGCCAAATCGTTATTTTTTTCAGATTTTTAAAAAAATAATTCTTTAAAAGACAATGTGGCCTATATGACCGGGGAAACCCGGTGAACCCCCGCCACACGAAACAAAAAGGGGGTAACCCGCACCACGGCGCTGGCTTCACCGTAGCGGTGCGGTCCAGTAGCTGTTTTGTGGTGCGATTGCCTGACGGATGAGAAAAATTGAAACAATTTGATTTGCCTGTTGCAATCAAAGTTCAACGTCAGGAAATTGCACCTCAAAACAGTGAAGCTAACAGCGCCATCTTTTTTAATTTTAGACAAAGTTAATTGTTGATGTTTGTGTCATATAATGTTCATCTAAGATATTGATAGAAACGCTTTTATAAACGATTTATGATAATTTTGTGAACTATTGAAAAATACTTTTTTTTTTTGTCTAGTAGGTAACATTGATTCTAAAGTTTTTGAATTGCTTATATTTATGTTAATATAGTTTTTATGCAACAACTAGCAATATATATGTACCACTTTTAGTTTGTTAAACTTCATTTCATGTTTAATAAAAACTTAATAAAAAAGTTTAATCTTTAAAAGCTGAAGTTTAATCATTTTTTACACATTGATCAGGGTTTCAAGTTTTTTCAGGCTGCTTTTAAGGTTTAAAAAAAGATTTGAATTTTTTTAACAAGGAGAAAATGTAATTTGTATATACATGTCAAAACAAACTTCTTGTTAGTATAATTACATTTATTGGTTAAAAAAATATTTTAAACACATCTATGTATTTGCTATTTAGAATTCCCATCAATTTTTTGAACAGCTAACTTTATTCACAGCAAAACTTCAAAGTAGATATAAAAAGAGTTTTGAAAAAGAACAATAAGAAAATAGTGGGCAAACTCTAAAAATTTAAAAAGAAAATAGAAACACTAACAGGTGAGAAATTTTGTGTTTTATTAATTTTAGATAATATAAGTCGGTGTAATTTGTGTCGATAATCTATGTTATTCTTACAGATGCCTTTATTAATGATGTGTAATATTTGTCTAAAATATTTCAACAAGTTATCGTTTTTTTCTATTAGATAATAATAGATCAAAAGTTTTTTAATTGATAATAATTATGTAAAAGCATAGTTTTTTCAATTTTTATACAACTTTATACAAATTATATATATATGCTACTTTTAGTTTTTTAACTCATTTTAGTGTTAAAAAACAACCAAAATAAGAAGTTTGATAATATTTAAAAGCTGAAGCTAAAGTAAAATATAAATTATATAGCACTTTTAAATGTTCTATTTATAATAAATTAGGTATACTATCAAAATCCACCCGCGTTCAAAATCCACCCAATTTTTAATTTTATTTCCTGTATTTATTATTTTATTTTATATACTTTTTGCTTTTTTTCATCAATTTTTTTATTAGTTTTTGACTATCACTGTTACCCCTAACCCTTACTTTCGATTGCTAAGCGGTTCCCGAATTTGACTGGGTGGATTTTGATCGCGGGTGGATTTTGCATGTGTTCCATAAATTTGTACTATTATTACGTCATAAGAGCCGGAGATAGCTTTTTAAACACAATTAAGTATACCCCATCGTGAGCATGAGTAGCTCAGTCGGTAGAGCGTTGGACTTTTAATTTAACGATCAGGGGTTCAAGTCCCGTGCTAGACTTTATATACTTTAAAACAGCCTAATAATTTAAAAAAGAAGATAAAATATAGTTAAAATACATCATAAAATAAGTTTCTTGATTTATAAACACCTTTATGGGTTTAAAAAACACTTGTTTTAAAAAATGATGTGCATATAAAATACATTAAAAATACTGTATGTTTACTTACCCTTTTGTTATCATTCACATCACTAGTTTTTATTTATATGACAAACAATTTTTTCCGAAATTGCTTATAACTGTTTCAGTTCTTATTTCATCAATTGTCAAAGCTAAAACATATTTAAGTTTATTGAGTGAACAAATTTTTCATGATATATGTTATGACATTTAAAACAAAAGTTATCAAGTTAGTCAATTTTTAAAAAAATGTGAATGAACAAGTGTTTTAAGTTATAAATTTTTAATTATTTTCTCTATAATTGCAACAATATGAAAAATCGACAAAAAAAAATCACATTTTTGATATGTTTACGGATTAAGTACATACCTTTTAACAAATAGCTTTGTACCGCGTGAGCGGTAATTGTCTCTTTTTTTGAAAAAAACTTTTGGTAAAACATTATTTTTCCTGAAATCTTAAGCTTATGCTTTTTTAATTGTTCTAAATTGCCAAAATACTTAAAGCTTTTAAGGTTAAGGTTAATGTCCAAAGAAAAAATAGTTTATACTAAAAGTGTTTTGTAACAAGGTCTGAATTTTTAAGCCCTGACTTATTGGTTTCAGTCCTTTTTTTGGCCTGCTTATATCTGCCTCTCTCGTACTTTATAATCACAATATACAAAACCAAATCCATTGGATTCAGATTTTTTGGGCGCTTTGATGTCAGTACTTAAGTTTTCAAGTTTGAATATATATCAAAAAAGACAATTCAATTTAAAAGTCTAGTTAAGGATTATTAATATCAAATAGCAGCCTCAGATTTGGTTTGATATATTTGTAGTTTTAGAATCAACTGTTAAAAGAAAACCGAAAAAAAAACACCATAACAACTCAAAATGGTTTTATTCACTTTGAGTTAAAAAAAAGTTTAAACAAGAATTATACTTTTATTATTACAAATAAAAGTTGTGCACAATTTAAAGAAAGTTTTATGGTGGCATTATTTGTTTTTAAAATAAAACACTGTAAATTTAAAAACAATGCTTAGACTAGTAAAATAAAATTTACATAAAAGATCAAAAAAAATTCAGCTATCAAAAGGTATAAGTTTTGAAGTTTCTAACAAAGGGAAAATTTGCATAAACATTAGGCGGGCTTATATGACCGCGCATAAACTAAGTTATGTTTTTATTTGTGACGTAAACAATCAAATAAGATTTTAGAAGAATATTAATTTTTCATTTGAATCATTTCTCTAGAAAACCTTGTGTTGTAAGTACATCTAGTTAACAGTATATTTTTTTTTGTTGACAATTTTTTCTTGTTCTTTTTTTACAATGCATGAATTATTATGAATTAATATGAAAACATCAATGAGCTAGTACATGTTGCAAGCTTTAGATGATATACGATCAACTTCTTTAAACAAATAATTTTGTCTGTTGAACATATGTGTTTTATCAACATCTTTTGATAAACAACTCTTTACTTTTTTCTGTTGAAATTTCAATCAGTTACATGTTTTTTTCTTCTTGTTGTAACTGTAACTACTTAGGTAGAAACTTATTTTTAAGTTCGGAGTTATGACTTCTTAGTATCAATATTTCTATTGAAACTTATGAAGCAATAATGTTATAAAACAGTTAAATTATTTTCACAGTTTCAAGCAATTTAACAGTAGTAAAGTTTGAATTCTTAGTTTCAATCTTACAAAATACTTTCTAATTGTAATAAATTAACATCTTTGGACAAATAACTGTTTACTTTTGTGTGATGAAAATTTAAACAGTTACAAGTTGTGTTCTTCTATTGTAACTGTAACTATAGAGGTACAAACTTATTTTAAGCTTTTAGTTATTATTTATTACTATCAATATTTCTATTTAAACATGTAAAACAATAGCGTTAAAAAATACTTGAAATAATTTCAAAGTTTCAAGCAATCACAAGCATTAAAGTTTCAAGCAACTACAAGTTGAACTATTTGATTTCTTTGTTTCCACCTTAGATAACTGTTATATATAGATATTTTCCAACTGTTACAAATTAACTCTTTTGAACTTACAATTGTTTCTAATTTTGAGATTGTATTTGCATATTTTTAGATGATTGCTTTATGCCTAGGTAGCTATTTTGAAATCCACTGTCTTTTTGCTTTAATTCTATATGATTTCTCTCATGAATACTTTATATTCAAGTATAGCTAGTTCAGGCTGTTTTAAGCATTTAAGAGTATAAATTAAACATAAGTATGACTTGATCAATTGTACTTTTGTTCAGTTTATATTGTTACTTGCTATTCATGTTAGATAAGAGATCGGTTTTAGTCAGTTAAAGTGAATTTTTAAAAATTGTTTACTATAATAATATTTTCACAATTTACGTGTGGTGGTAGGCATATGTATAAAAAAACAATTTAAAAACAATCTGTTTAATCAAATTAAGTCAACGAGTTTGCTATTCTTTTGCAATTTATTTATTACTACACTTTTAGGAACTGACCAAAAACCGGTGTTCTATCTGATTTGACTATTTATAACATGATGGCTAATAAAAAAGACTCGATTAAAAACTGTTGAAAATGTTCATTTTTCTTTTTTTGTTAACTTTGAAAATTATTTTTGGAGTGTAGAATTATCAAAATTTTTGGGAAATTCCTTAATGTGAAAGTATAAAATATAATAAAGGGTAGCGAACCAATTTCAAAATATCTACGCTGGCGGACACCTTCGGTGTCCTGGCTCCGGACTTTGTCGATATTTTGAAATTGGTTCTTAGGGCGTCGTCGTAATGCTTACGCCGGTTGAATAAGTTTTCTCTTTGATACAGGAACTCTAAATAACCACATTTATAATAAAGTCGAAATTTTTGTTTTAGATCAGTAAAATTGGCTTATATTTATTATAAGGAAAACAGGGTTTAGCTTGGTATAGTTTTTAAGTGCAACTAGATCAGAAGATTATTATATATGTTACAAGAAGTGTATTTTACACGATAACCACACACCCGGCTAAAGAGAAAAATAGTATTTGTGCAACATATAAATTTATATATAGATCTAAAAATAAGTTGCCAAATATTATACTAGTAACAAGGCAACTAGTATGAAAATATATTCATTTTTTTACAAATGAAAAATTTTGAAACTTTCAATTAACAACTTTACTAAGCGATAAGCAGCCTAGGATTATGACGGTGATAATACATTTAGTTTCTTTTAATATTCAGGTAGGGATTTAAAACAATTTATTAAAGACATACTCATAGTCGTTAAGTTGAATTATACTATCCTTATATAAACTTGTACTAAACTTAACTGTATCTAACTGGTGTACGAATTGAACGGCTCTTTAAACCAATTATTTTATGCGCTTTATGTTTTCATTAAAAAAACTGTTATTGGGCTTAAACTCAAGACTTTATAACAACTAAATAAAGGAAAGTTACTAAATAATAGATCTATCAAATATTAAAACTTTTTTCACTACACCCAAGCATTAATTTTCTGTCTTAATCTATTTAATTATGACAAAGTAAACACAATTTAAATGCAAAAAGTTTATTCAAATGTTTATATAAATAAGTTATCTGATCCGCACTGATTCTGTTTCTGATTCTTTTCATCGTTCCGTCTCCGGCTGTGATCTCATTCTGTTTGAAAAAAATATTTAGCTTTTACTAACAAACTTATCTACTAACGCTACACTTCATTCACATTTTAATCATGCAGTTTATCATTAACTATTTAAACATTGCCTTTAATCTATTAATCATTTGAGCATATCTCAGGGTTGTCAAAAATTTTTTCATGTTTTGAAAATACAATTTTTTTTTTCCACCTTGAGTATGACATAAATTTCAAGGTAAGGAATTCGTTAAATTTAATAACGTTAATGAGGAGATACTGTAATGCTACTTTGAATGTGGTTTATAAAAATTTAAGTGATGATGTCAAATAAAAACTATTGTATAACAAAGACTTCAGAAATTCATTGTTTTTTCGTAAGAATTGATGATAAAAATTCCAGTAATTTTTGTTCAATTTCTAGATGGTTTTTAGCTAACCCTGATAGATGTGTTTCGCAATAGTTATGTGATCAAAATGGATATTTGTTTAATTTAAAATAATAAAACCGAGCTTTTTAAAATTAGCATAAAATTGAGCATCAAACAATTATGGACTTTATTTTGTTCTGTTTATGGTTTGGCAATAAAATACCTAAGAAACTGGTACAAAATGGTTACTTTACAGTAATAAAATACAATAAAAATGTTCAAAGTTTGTTAAATTAGTTACTAAGAAGTAGGTCAATAGTGATATATATTTAAGGTAAACTTTGAAAACGCTTCCTAAAATACATATGTTCAAAAAATAATCAAGGAAGTTGTTACAAAATGTATTATTACACGACTTTATAACAACATTTCAGAAAACAATTCACAAGCAAGATGACCACTTTATTTAGATAATATATCATCATGTTTGTATTACTTTTTTTTAAAATCGATCAACTTTATTATTGACTAGCATTAGTTAACTAAATAGGACTATTTATTATCCTCAGAACTTGTAAAACTAAGAGATTTATGTTTTTAAATTTGTGTTAAGGTGTTTTATAAACTACTTGTTATTACAACATGGCTTCTTGTTTGGTAAACTTATTCACTATAAGTTTAAAAACAATTACAAGTTCAAACGAATGATTTTCAAACATACTATGTAGAAATTACCTTGCGGATGATGCATTCAAAGTGGGAAGAGGAATTGACTCGTAAAGGCCAATCACTCTGGGGATCTGTCTACTGACCTTCACTCAAAGAGAGAGCTTCATGGAAATCCTGTTTAAAAGATTCAATTTAAAAATATTCTTACTATCAGATGTAAGCCCTAATACATAAACCTATCATTTACTTTTATCTGATGACTAATATTTTTATTACTTTCAGCGCTTTAATTCATATATTAAAAAAATAGGAAAAAATGTTTTATAAATTCGTAGTAATGAGTCTAATTTGGGGTAATAGGTATGATTTTTAACTGCAACAAACTGGTTTGTTTTGGTTTGAATAATTAAATATTTACTTTAAAAACTTAAGTTACTCTACAAAAAATACAAATAATGTGTAAACTTAATCTTGGCATATACCTCTCTTAAAACTTATTTCATAAATTTAAACAACTTTAAAAAATTATAAAGAGATAAAGTATACACATCAACTTGATCCATAAAATACTAAACTAACTGCATAACTATAAAGAACTTAACTATTTACTTAAACAAAAAACACTTAGATTTTAAAATTATGCTAGATAAACTTTTGTGTATATATCAGTTTCACTATGGAAGTGTCCTTGCTACAGATTATCAATACTAAAAAGCTTACAAAATCTGCTTGTTAAAGTAGGGTACTTGTTCAATATGTTAATAGAAATTTTTTGCAGTTTTATAAAGGATATTTTATTTCGAAAGCAAAGTTATTGGATTCTATTAGCAAATTTCTATCGTGACGTAACTATAGTGGTAGGATGGAGCTGATTTTCATTTCTACTGATACTGACGTCGTTCAAAGGACGCATACAAATTTTCATCAACAATAATCGAGTTACTTTGCTGAAATCGTGTTCCAATTTTATTTTTACAATTTCCACTGTGAGGAGTTTTTTATCTTAACTTATACCAGGTGAAGGCATTGGAAATAAAGTTAAATATTTTTGTAAATTTCTAGGAAAATTTTGGAATTTTTTTCTGACTTCAAAGGACTTTTAATTAATTTTTACCGTTTGAAGGCTTTGGAAAACAAGGAATTTTGTAAAATTAAAATGACATAATCTGACTTTTTTTTTAATTTTATCAAATTTCCTGCCTTTTCCTGACTTTTTTAAAACCCCCCATTTTTTCCTGATTTTTTTCTTTTTTTTTAATTTCTCCTGACTTTTCCTGATTTCCTGACTTTTCCTGACCGAGTGGCAACCCTGATGCTAGATTAAAAAAAAAATTCATTTTGCTTTTTAATTTTAGTGGCAAACTTGCTAATATTTTAGGAAACAATAATTTTTTAGTGGTAAGTTGTCATCAAGCTTATTTATAATATTTTGTATAAAATTGTGGATGGGTAAAAATAATCAAGTATGGTCTTCTATTTAATTTAATCATAGCCTTTTGTTGATTTCTATTATTTTAAAATTAAAAAACGTTGAGTTTAAGAAAAACATTGGAATACAAATAAGTTTTCTTTTGGCCAAACTTTAACATTTAAAACCATCACAATACTCAAAGTGATGTACTAACAAAGTGAGCAAATCTAACTTTGTTGTAACAATATTTTAAATATTTAATTAATTATTTAATAAATTAGTTCGCATCCTAAAAAACATTCTTAGCTTATGTTCATTAGTCTTTAAAACAAGTTTAAAGTTTTTTTGTTAAATTTTACTTTTTACTTGTAATGACCACACTAATTTTTATGTTAAATGAAAAATGATAATGATAAATATACTTAATATTAACAATAATGATAATTTTTACTTGCAATTATTTGAACATTCTGTTGAGTTAAAAGCAATACTAGATTCTATTCCAGTTATTAGGTCAAAAATGAACATTAATTATAAACTACATCACTTATAAACATCACTGAATGAGTTTAATTCAATTTAGATAACATTGTCACCTTTACTTTCTCTAAATTTAACTTTTTATGATTTATTGTAGCTATTAGTACAAAAGCAAGAACTATAACATATTTACCTTGTTACTGCCCTAAGTGAGCAGTTAGAGACCTTCCTGGGTTGAGGTCCAGTTGTTGTGTGCTTACAGATGATTCATGTGCATCATTGCTCAAAATTTCCTCAAGACCCTTGCACATTCTAAAGTTGTAAAAACCTGTCAACACATATAAAATGTAGAAAAAATAACAAGTTATAATCAACACTTGTAACCTTAAAACTTTAATTTGTAAATTACTTATATAAACATAAAAGGTGTTAAAGCAATAAAAGAGACAAACAATTTTGTTTTTTTTTTAATACTACGGCTTATCTATGACAGGCTTTTGAAGCATTGAAGCCAATCTAATCTGAGTGACTTAAAACTTATCAATTAGCCTTATGTTAAATTAAAAACAATAAATAGTGAAAAAATTATGTTAGTCAAGTAGTAATATTTAATTACTCAAGAAAAATAAAGACTTGTTATACTGAAGTACACAAAAAAATACCAAATGTATTAACATGGTATTAATACCAGTCTGGATATTTCTTAAAATATTTCCAATGCACCACATAATTTAAATTTCCAAAACATAATGATTATTTATACAAATTATATTATACTTGTGAAAAAAAAACTTTAGTTTTTGGATCCATATACTTGAAAATTTAAATACATAATATAGTTTACATAAACCAATAATAATGGGGACTTTATTATTTTACACTATCTTATTAAAACAAAAAGTTTTTTCACTCTTTAAAAGACTTTTTATTAGAACTTTTAACAAATAAAAACTAGCTCTGAGAACTAAAAAAAAGCCAACTCATGCAATAATTAGTAGAATACTTACCAAGTCAGAGCTAGTCTCAAAAGGAAACAATTAAAATATAATATGATGAGAAAAAATAAAAAACAAAGTACATTCCAACCATTATTAATGGATGATTGTTTAAATATGGTGACAAATATTTGGAAGGATATTTACAGAAAAACATATGATGTACTTTTCTATTATAAAACTGATATGAACTAGCAAACTATATTAAATTTACTGCATTTCATTAGGCTTGTCACTTTTTTCAATTCTATTTTTGCACTTTAAAATTTGCCGCAATGGAACTCTATTTCAAAATAAATTTTTATTTACCATCTGACTTTTAAGTCAAAAAGTTATTTATTATACCCAATCAAACTTTGCACACAAATAGTTTAGTTATATGATAGTAAATAATACTTAATTTTTCTTTAAAACTTTGTAGGAATTATTTATATTGTCATGATATTTAGAACAGCACAACCAAACTAAAAACAAGATTATATTAAGGAACATATGTGTTGTATAGGAGCTTTTGATATATTAAATTGCAATAAAAACAAAATTTACCTTTATTATAGCTGCTAGGATTGAACCACTTCACACTTTTTAGGTGGGCAAACATCTGCAATACAATATAGTACAACTTGATGAATAGCATAAATTATAATTCAATTACATTTAGCTAAACTTTACATTATGTTTTGCTACCAATTTAAATAAAATAGTCATGTAGACCAACAATTTAGTTTGGAAACTAGGGTCAAATATTGGTTGTTTAATCAGGCTATTTAGTATTAGGTTGAAGGTTAATTCACCAGTACAAGGATTTATTTATCTTTTACTGATTTAGATATGTTCTTGGGGTTGTTTAAACAGTGTTGTTTATTCAACCCTGTACACTTCAAATACCTATATATAGAATTGTTCCCAATCATAGTTAGAAATGAGTGTCTTTAAATATTACTTTAAATCTAAAAATAACAAAATATACAACTTTTACAAACTTTGGTTAGTAGTAGAAGTGTCCATCTTCTCCAAACTAATGCTGACTTGGAAACTTTTACTTTAAAATTATAGAGTGTGATATAATAACAACATATATTAGATCATGTTGTTTGTCAAAGGAGAAACTATACAACTATGATATGTATAATTTAAGTTTCTACAATTTGGCTGTTTACCAACCTTAGTGGTTTACCATAATTTTTTTTACTATCAGTGTTTATTATGACCAGGGCCTAAGTCATTATTGGTAAACTATAAAACTATTATTTAAAATTAAAAGAAAAAACTAAAACGCTTAATCAATGTAATAAACAATTTAAAATTTAACGAGAAAAACTAATACGTTTAATCAATGTAAACAAAGTTTTTAACTTAAAGAAAAAACTAACACGTTTAATTAATGTAAACAACAATTTAAAATTTGAAGAAAAATCCTAAGATGTTTAATCAAAGTTAACAACAATTTAAACTTACGTTATTTTTAGAAAAAAATAGTTTATCGGTTAATTGCTTAAAGTTTATTTTAATTTGCATATTTTAGCTTATTTCGTATTTTTATAGTTTATATGTTGTTTTCTAAAATAAGGCTTTAAAGAACTTTATACTTCTTTCTACTTCATTTTAAAAGAAGTCTATAATTTACCACGTTTTTTTAAAGACAAATAAGTCCTTATTTATTGGAATTTATTAAAGTTCAACGCAACAGTTGTGTTGTTTTCTTAAATTGTTTTATAAGTTGTTACGTATGTTTTATTTTTTTAATTGCATTGTAATAATAGTTACAATTATAATTATACAATAATTTATGTGTGTTGTTTAATTACAAAATAGATCATGAGAGTAAAATGGCCAAAAAATAAAAGCCAATCAAACACCAGGGCTAGATTTAACTTTAATACTTAACTGAACTATGTCGCTAAAACTAATAATGCGAAGACTAAAATATTTTTTTTTGTAATCTGAAAATTTCGTTCACCCCTAAATGAGGTTCATGTACCCTAAACGTTTCGTGCACGCGAAAAAAAATTGTGTACACTATCGTGCACCAGTTTATTTTGAAGTAATTTTGTGTGCAAACTGTAATGATTTTTTTTATAATTTACTTTGATTAGCTAATTAGTTATAAAATACATTTAGTAAACTTTATTTAGATAAATAAATTTATTAAATTTTATTTATTGTTTTAAGACTAATTAAAACATAAAAAAAAAACTCACTGGAAAATTGTGTAATTTTTGCCGATAAAAACAACCAGCAAAAAACCGGTCTTCAGAGGACAGAAAATTTTGGAGATGTTTTGGAAATGTATTTCTCCTCATATAAACTGATGCAGAAAAGTTAGAAAGTTATATATTTAGTGAGAGAAAAATCGTTTGAATTTCTAAAATAAATTTTAAACAAACAAAGATAGTAGGCAGTTCTATAAGAAAAACTTTTTACATTGTAAGTTAATTGTTTAACTGAGTATAAAGGAGAAGACAAAAGTATTTTAAACACTTTTGTTTTTGGTATATAACAAAAAGAATTGGTGTTTATTAAGTTTGTGTTATCTAAACGACTGCGACTAAAAATAACAAGCATTAATAAAAAAATAAATATAAAATTTATTAAACAATAGTTGTAATTTATTTACTTTTTTGACAATGCTTTACGGTGAATAAACTGTCTACGGCATTTCAAATGCTTTTAAAAGTCTTAAACTTTCTTAAACTTCAAAAAAATTCAAAATTTTTTTACTTAAGCCAGTGTTCAGTACCCTTTTTAAGAAACCATCGAAAAGTTTGTGCAAATAAAAATTAAAACAATCATTTATTAACTAAATAACTATAAATGCTCTGTATTTAGTTTATATTCAAATAAAGTTATGTTAAAGCTTAAACTTAAGGTTTAAAATTTTATAACCTTAAACTAAGTAATGAAAAGTAGATTTTCTAGGTGTGATTTAAGTTTTGATTGAAAAAAACTTTAAGTATTTTCACTGTTTCAATATTTCACGTTCCTGAAATATTTAAATAAAAAGGTACAACCATTTTTTTTTAAATCATGGTGGTTTTTAAGTTTAAAAAAAATTTCATGTTTTACTAATAGAAAAAAAAAAAATATTTTAATAAAATTTTTAGGCCAAAATCACTTTAAATCTTATAGACTATTTTGTAGATTTAGAACAGGTTTTTAAATCCGCATTTGATGTTATAGTTAAAAATAATATAAGTTCAAAATAAAATTTTAACAAACTTACATAACTGCAATGGTTAAAAGCAAATAGTAAAACGTCTTTAAAAAAGAAGATTATACAAGTAAAGTTCAGTATTATAAACTTTTTAAGTGAAGTCATGTTGGAAAGAAGTCATGTTGGAATCACTATAACAACACTGATATACAGTCTGTAGTTTTGTAATAAGTAAATTAAAGTAGTTATTAAACACTTTTATTTTATAAACAATACATTATATGACAATTTTATGTAACTAAATTATTGATTAGGTTGAACACTAAAATCTTTCAAAAGTTAAATTCATGTTTAAGTATAATTGTATTTATAAAGTACTTTTTTATTTTTCTAAACAATAACCTATAAATATTTCATTGAAATTATTTCTAAAATTATTATTAATTAGACACTGCATATTTATTTTCTATTTATTTAGTTTTTAGTTCACATTTAGATTTTATTATCTTATAACATTGTATATTAGTTTCATATTTTTGATCATTAATTTAAACTTGTGTTGTTAAATGTTTTTTCAACTGAAATTATTAAACTGAATGTAATTTCATATTAAAAATAAGTTTGAATAAAAAAAATTAAAACTCTATTAGATTAATTTTTTTGTAGAAGGTAGTTTTTCTACCTATATTATTGATGCTGTAGTTATAGTTTTTATATCAAAACAGCTCTGTATTATTAAAGTACTAAGTTATTTGGAGTAATATAATATCACTTTGATCATGCAAAGAAGGTTAGTTGTTTAGAATAACGTATGCCATATTTTACAATAGTTTTTAAAATACTCTGTAGATTTAAAAAGCTTTATAACGAGAAGTATCCATCAGATTTTTTTTTGTTTTGCTAGCAATAGTCATATATTTTAATTAATTTACAATTGAAGTTTTTAATTTTCAACATAAAGATTAACCATTTTTAAGAAAGCTTCAAAGAAAATATTTTAAAAACTCATCAATTTTAATAGATTGATATTTTTGAGTTTTTAGCTTGAGGCTTTCTTAAGGAACCTATTGAAGTCTAGGCTTTGCTATTTATTGTTAAGTTGTAACTTTATACTTTTTAATCAAACAATGTACAGTTTTTGATTTCTCTAAATATGTACAATTTCAAATTTAATTGGAGTCCAATAAATCAATCCAATAAACAATCCTAGTTTTAACTAATTTGTTTTTGGCAACCCCATATTAAACTTTTCTGTGTAAAATAAATATAAAAAACGTTTATTTAATACCATCTAGGACAAAATTTATACCGGATGACGTCATTAAAACTACGAATATAGTTGGTGAGGAGGAGGTTGTCCAAGGTGTTCAAATGACGCATGCGGAACTCCAGCGGGATCGAGCACCACAACAAGAAGCGGGTGGAACGTCCTTTTTCGTAACAGATCAGGTTAACAACGTATCTAGATCTTTCAAAAATAAACACGATAATGAACTTAAACAAAAACTTATAGATTTTATTAATAAAAAATTTTCAAAAGATGATTGGCATGACTTTTTGAATGTTTATAACATTATCGAAAAACAAGTATACAGTCTAGTTGATGAAAAATACAAAAGTTTCGACCGTTACGCTAAGCAAATTTTTATTGATCAATTAAACGACGATGCAAAACACCATTTAGCTAATAACTTATTTAAGGTTAAATTTAAACACAAGCGGGGAGATTCTTTTTTAATTAACTGGGAATTCAATGTAAAAAGGTTAGACTGCGCGGGGGTAATCTTACATCGCGTCAAGAAGGGTAAGGGCGAATTGTTATTTGTTTATTATAGAGATAAAAATAATAAAATTAGAATCAATTTCCCTATGGGAAAAATAGATTATAACGATAATAACAATCTAAAAAGAACTGCGGTAAGGGAACTTTTCGAGGAAACTAATTACGCTTGGCCTGAAGGAGTTAGATTAGAATTGTACCAAGATACTAGTTATTGCTTTACGGTAGATCAAAAAAACTTTAAAAAAAATCACAAATTCTATTTTTTCAAAAACTTCGAGCACGAAATTGACCATGAATTTAAGAAAGACAATGAAATTGAGGGTAGTTTATGGTTACAAGTTGATAAACTTAAAAAGTATTTTGCAAAGTCTGATGAAAAATATGATAACACATCAGGTCGTATCAATTTTATCAATGGAAGTGTTACAGTTAGGTCCTCTAGTTTAAAAAACATTAAAAATTTAAAAACTACTTTTTCTCAAGTATATTTTTCATACTCTGTTGAGAATTTTTTTTTGAGAGGTTCAGCGCTTAGAGATTGTATTTTTGATCCAAATTGCGATACAGGGCATGTTTCGCGTGACAACAGTGAATAAATTTAAGTTTCCTTCAGTTTCGCTTCTTCAGCTTAAGTTTTAGATTCAGATTCAGTTTATTTTATAAATTAATTGTGTTACTCATTTTGCAATTTTAGTTTAATCTTTTAGTTTTTGTAATCTTGTTACGTTTTCTTTTATATTTTTCGTTATATATTTGTGGTTTCATAAATTTAAATTCTAAAATTCTAATTCATTTATAATTTCAAAACTTAAATACAAAGAAGTTAAATTATTTTTTTCTTGATATGATTAGATTTAAGTTG
Organism: Thalia democratica; assembly: GCF_965202585.1. Classification (NCBI taxonomy): domain Eukaryota; kingdom Metazoa; phylum Chordata; class Thaliacea; order Salpida; family Salpidae; genus Thalia; species Thalia democratica. The sequence goes on along the minus strand of NC_139169.1, from coordinate 23,094,609 downwards.
GTTAAGACGTTTCGTAGCATAATGAGTTGTAAAACCACTTAAAATGACAAAATTGCATAAATGATATATAGAAAAATATAAAAAGTTACTGTTATATTAACGATCTAATTTAATAAAAAAAATTACTTCTTACAATTTAAATTCTTTAGGTTACATATTTTTAATCTAAGATTAAAGGGCATAAAAATACTACATAACTAAATTTAAGATAATAAATGAACTAATTACGTATACTATACTGCCGGGTAATGTTGTTACTACCTGTAATCTAGCTATAGGAGGCTTAGTATGGTGGATGATATTGGTGCTTTAGTAGATGATCGACTAAGACATATCAAACCCATTATAATAAAACAACATTAAAAAACTAAAAAAGCAAATGATATTAATAAAAAGAAAAAAAAGCAATATAAAAGAAAATAACAAACAAAAAGCAATAAAAACAAAGCAAAAATAAAAAAGAAAAAAAAAACGCAAACAAAAAAAAAATAAAAAAAGCAAAAAATAAAAGCAAAAAAAAAAAAACTGAAAACAAACGTAAACAAAAAAAAAAAAAAGAGAATAGAAAAATACAAAAGTAATAGAAAAAAATGTTGTTTTAACGTTAATATAAAAAGTACGTTATTTGTTTATTTATTGTAATATTTAACCATAATTTTTATGCCCTAAATACCGTATAGCTTGAAGCCTTTTGAATGCTCAAGCTAATTAACTGCAAATGCAACCTAAAGAATTTAATTTGTATGTAAATAATTTATAAAGTCTAACTGTACGTTTAAAAATATATTGCAAGTTATTCACCTTTTCTGAATTTGTCATTTTCTTGTGATTTGAATTTTCACTAAGCGCCGAAACGTAGTGACCTCCTATGAGACAATTAAAAAAAAATTTGATGTAATTTTCCATACGATTTGCCAAATCGTTATTTTTTTCAGATTTTTAAAAAAATAATTCTTTAAAAGACAATGTGGCCTATATGACCGGGGAAACCCGGTGAACCCCCGCCACACGAAACAAAAAGGGGGTAACCCGCACCACGGCGCTGGCTTCACCGTAGCGGTGCGGTCCAGTAGCTGTTTTGTGGTGCGATTGCCTGACGGATGAGAAAAATTGAAACAATTTGATTTGCCTGTTGCAATCAAAGTTCAACGTCAGGAAATTGCACCTCAAAACAGTGAAGCTAACAGCGCCATCTTTTTTAATTTTAGACAAAGTTAATTGTTGATGTTTGTGTCATATAATGTTCATCTAAGATATTGATAGAAACGCTTTTATAAACGATTTATGATAATTTTGTGATCTATTGAAAAATACTTTTTTTTTTTGTCTAGTAGGTAACATTGATTCTAAAGTTTTTGAATTGCTTATATTTATGTTAATATAGTTTTTATGCAACAACTAGCAATATATATGTACCACTTTTAATTTGTTAAACTTCATTTCATGTTTAATAAAAACTTAATAAAAAAGTTTAATCTTTAAAAGCTGAAGTTTAATCATTTTTTACACATTGATCAGGGTTTCAAGTTTTTTCAGGCTGCTTTTAAGGTTTAAAAAAAGATTTGAATTTTTTTAACAAGGAGAAAATGTAATTTGTATATACATGTCAAAACAAACTTCTTGTTAGTATAATTACATTTATTGGTTAAAAAAATATTTTAAACACATCTATGTATTTGCTATTTAGAATTCCCATCAATTTTTTGAACAGCTAACTTTATTCACAGCAAAACTTCAAAGTAGATATAAAAAGAGTTTTGAAAAAGAACAATAAGAAAATAGTGGGCAAACTCTAAAAATTTAAAAAGAAAATAGAAACACTAACAGGTGAGAAATTTTGTGTTTTATTAATTTTAGATAATATAAGTCGGTGTAATTTGTGTCGATAATCTATGTTATTCTTACAGATGCCTTTATTAATGATGTGTAATATTTGTCTAAAATATTTCAACAAGTTATCGTTTTTTTCTATTAGATAATAATAGATCAAAAGTTTTTTAATTGATAATAATTATGTAAAAGCATAGTTTTTTCAATTTTTATACAACTTTATACAAATTATATATATATGCTACTTTTAGTTTTTTAACTCATTTTAGTGTTAAAAAACAACCAAAATAAGAAGTTTGATAATATTTAAAAGCTGAAGCTAAAGTAAAATATAAATTATATAGCACTTTTAAATGTTCTATTTATAATAAATTAGGTATACTATCAAAATCCACCCGCGTTCAAAATCCACCCAATTTTTAATTTTATTTCCTGTATTTATTATTTTATTTTATATACTTTTTGCTTTTTTTCATCAATTTTTTTATTTGTTTTTGACTATCACTGTTACCCCTAACCCTTACTTTCGATTGCTAAGCGGTTCCCGAATTTGACTGGGTGGATTTTGATCACGGGTGGATTTTGCATGTGTTCCATAAATTTGTACTATTATTACGTCATAAGAGCCGGAGATAGCTTTTTAAACACAATTAAGTATACCCCATCGTGAGCATGAGTAGCTCAGTCGGTAGAGCGTTGGACTTTTAATTTAACGATCAGGGGTTCAAGTCCCGTGCTAGACTTTATATACTTTAAAACAGCCTAATAATTTAAAAAAGAAGATAAAATATAGTTAAAATACATCATAAAATAAGTTTCTTGATTTATAAACACCTTTATGGGTTTAAAAAACACTTGTTTTAAAAAATGATGTGCATATAAAATACATTAAAAATACTGTATGTTTACTTACCCTTTTGTTATCATTCACATCACTAGTTTTTATTTATATGACAAACAATTTTTTCCGAAATTGCTTATAACTGTTTCAGTTCTTATTTCATCAATTGTCAAAGCTAAAACATATTTAAGTTTATTGAGTGAACAAATTTTTCATGATATATGTTATGACATTTAAAACAAAAGTTATCAAGTTAGTCAATTTTTAAAAAATGTGAATGAACAAGTGTTTTAAGTTACAAATTTTTAATTATTTTCTCTATAATTGCAACAATATGAAAAATCGACAAAAAAAAATCACATTTTTGATATGTTTACGGATTAAGTACATACCTTTTAACAAATAGCTTTGTACCGCGTGAGCGGTAATTGTCTCTTTTTTTGAAAAAAACTTTTTGTAAAACATTATTTTTCCTGAAATCTTAAGCTTATGCTTTTTTAATTGTTCTAAATTGCCAAAATACTTAAAGCTTTTAAGGTTAAGGTTAATGTCCAAAGAAAAAATAGTTTATACTAAAAGTGTTTTGTAACAAGGTCTGAATTTTTAAGCCCTGACTTATTGGTTTCAGTCCTTTTTTTGGCCTGCTTATATCTGCCTCTCTCGTACTTTATAATCACAATATACAAAACCAAATCCATTGGATTCAGATTTTTTGGGCGCTTTGATGTCAGTACTTAAGTTTTCAAGTTTGAATATATATCAAAAAAGACAATTCAATTTAAAAGTCTAGTTAAGGATTATTAATATCAAATAGCAGCCTCAGATTTGGTTTGATATATTTGTAGTTTTAGAATCAACTGTTAAAAGAAAACCGAAAAAAAAACACCATAACAACTCAAAATGGTTTTATTCACTTTGAGTTACCAAAAAGTTTAAACAAGAATTATACTTTTATTATTACAAATAAAAGTTGTGCACAATTTAAAGAAAGTTTTATGGTGGCATTATTTGTTTTTAAAATAAAACACTGTAAATTTAAAAACAATGCTTAGACTAGTAAAATAAAATTTACATAAAAGATCAAAAAAAATTCAGCTATCGAAAGGTATAAGTTTTGAAGTTTCTAACAAAGGGAAAATTTGCATAAACATTAGGCGGGCTTATATGACCGCGCATAAACTAAATTATGTTTTTATTTGTGACGTAAACAATCAAATAAGATTTTAGAAGAATATTAATTTTTCATTTGAATCATTTCTCTAGAAAACCTTGTGTTGTAAGTACATCTAGTTAACAGTATATTTTTTTTTGTTGACAATTTTTTCTTGTTCTTTTTTTACAATGCATGAATTATTATGAATTAATATGAAAACATCAATGAGCTAGTACATGTTGCAAGCTTTAGATGATATACGATCAACTTCTTTAAACAAATAATTTTGTCTGTTGAACATATGTGTTTTATCAACATCTTTTGATAAACAACTCTTTACTTTTTTCTGTTGAAATTTCAATCAGTTACATGTTTTTTTCTTCTTGTTGTAACTGTAACTACTTAGGTAGAAACTTATTTTTAAGTTCGGAGTTATGACTTCTTAGTATCAATATTTCTATTGAAACTTATGAAGCAATAATGTTATAAAACAGTTAAATTATTTTCACAGTTTCAAGCAATTTAACAGTAGTAAAGTTTGAATTCTTAGTTTCAATCTTACAAAATACTTTCTAATTGTAATAAATTAACATCTTTGGACAAATAACTGTTTACTTTTGTGTGATGAAAATTTAAACAGTTACAAGTTGTGTTCTTCTATTGTAACTGTAACTATAGAGGTACAAACTTATTTTAAGCTTTTAGTTATTATTTATTACTATCAATATTTCTATTTAAACATGTAAAACAATAGCGTTAAAAAATACTTGAAATAATTTCAAAGTTTCAAGCAATCACAAGCATTAAAGTTTCAAGCAACTACAAGTTGAACTATTTGATTTCTTTGTTTCCACCTTAGATAACTGTTATATATAGATATTTTCCAACTGTTACAAATTAACTCTTTTGAACTTACAATTGTTTCTAATTTTGAGATTGTATTTGCATATTTTTAGATGATTGCTTTATGCCTAGGTAGCTATTTTGAAATCCACTGTCTTTTTGCTTTAATTCTATATGATTTCTCTCATGAATACTTTATATTCAAGTATAGCTAGTTCAGGCTGTTTTAAGCATTTAAGAGTATAAATTAAACATAAGTATGACTTGATCAATTGTACTTTTGTTCAGTTTATATTGTTACTTGCTATTCATGTTAGATAAGAGATCGGTTTTAGTCAGTTAAAGTGAATTTTTAAAAATTGTTTACTATAATAATATTTTCACAATTTACGTGTGGTGGTAGGCATATGTATAAAAAAACAATTTAAAAACAATCTGTTTAATCAAATTAAGTCAACGAGTTTGCTATTCTTTTGCAATTTATTTATTACTACACTTTTAGGAACTGACCAAAAACCGGTGTTCTATCTGATTTGACTATTTATAACATGATGGCTAATAAAAAAGACTCGATTAAAAACTGTTGAAAATGTTCATTTTTCTTTTTTTGTTAACTTTGAAAATTATTTTTGGAGTGTAGAATTATCAAAATTTTTGGGAAATTCCTTAATGTGAAAGTATAAAATATAATAAAGGGTAGCGAACCAATTTCAAAATATCGACGAAGTCCTACGCTGGCGGACACCTTCGGTGTCCTGGCTCCGGACTTTGTCGATATTTTGAAATTGGTTCTTAGGGCGTCGTCGTAATGCTTACGCCGGTTGAATAAGTTTTCTCTTTGATACAGGAACTCTAAATAACCACATTTATAATAAAGTCGAAATTTTTGTTTTAGATCAGTAAAATTGGCTTATATTTATTATAAGGAAAACAGGGTTTAGCTTGGTATAGTTTTTAAGTGCAACTAGATCAGAAGATTATTATATATGTTACAAGAAGTGTATTTTACACGATAACCACACACCCGGCTATAGAGAAAAATAGTATTTGTGCAACATATAAATTTATATATAGATCTAAAAATAAGTTGCCAAATATTATACTAGTAACAAGGCAACTAGTATGAAAATATATTCATTTTTTTACAAATGAAAAATTTTGAAACTTTCAATTAACAACTTTACTAAGCGATAAGCAGCCTAGGATTATGACGGTGATAATACATTTAGTTTCTTTTAATATTCAGGTAGGGATTTAAAACAATTTATTAAAGACATACTCATAGTCGTTAAGTTGAATTATACTATCCTTATATAAACTTGTACTAAACTTAACTGTATCTAACTGGTGTACGAATTGAACGGCTCTTTAAACCAATTATTTTATGCGCTTTATGTTTTCATTAAAAAAACTGTTATTGGGCTTAAACTCAAGACTTTATAACAACTAAATAAAGGAAAGTTACTAAATAATAGATCTATCAAATATTAAAACTTTTTTCACTACACCCAAGCATTAATTTTCTGTCTTAATCTATTTAATTATGACAAAGTAAACACAATTTAAATGCAAAAAGTTTATTCAAATGTTTATATAAATAAGTTATCTGATCCGCACTGATTCTGTTTCTGATTCTTTTCATCGTTCCGTCTCCGGCTGTGATCTCATTCTGTTTGAAAAAAATATTTAGCTTTTACTAACAAACTTATCTACTAACGCTACACTTCATTCACATTTTAATCATGCAGTTTATCATTAACTATTTAAACATTGCCTTTAATCTATTAATCATTTGAGCATATCTCAGGGTTGTCAAAAATTTTTTCATGTTTTGAAAATACAATTTTTTTTTTCCACCTTGAGTATGACATAAATTTCAAGGTAAGGAATTCGTTAAATTTAATAACGTTAATGAGGAGATACTGTAATGCTACTTTGAATGTGGTTTATAAAAATTTAAGTGATGATGTCAAATAAAAACTATTGTATAACAAAGACTTCAGAAATTCATTGTTTTTTCGTAAGAATTGATGATAAAAATTCCAGTAATTTTTGTTCAATTTCTAGATGGTTTTTAGCTAACCCTGATAGATGTGTTTCGCAATAGTTATGTGATCAAAATGGATATTTGTTTAATTTAAAATAATAAAACCGAGCTTTTTAAAATTAGCATAAAATTGAGCATCAAACAATTATGGACTTTATTTTGTTCTGTTTATGGTTTGGCAATAAAATACCTAAGAAACTGGTACAAAATGGTTACTTTACAGTAATAAAATACAATAAAAATGTTCAAAGTTTGTTAAATTAGTTACTAAGAAGTAGGTCAATAGTGATATATATTTAAGGTAAACTTTGAAAACGCTTCCTAAAATACATATGTTCAAAAAATAATCAAGGAAGTTGTTACAAAATGTATTATTACACGACTTTATAACAACATTTCAGAAAACAATTCACAAGCAAGATGACCACTTTATTTAGATAATATATCATCATGTTTGTATTACTTTTTTTTAAAATCGATCAACTTTATTATTGACTAGCATTAGTTAACTAAATAGGACTATTTATTATCCTCAGAACTTGTAAAACTAAGAGATTTATGTTTTTAAATTTGTGTTAAGGTGTTTTATAAACTACTTGTTATTACAACATGGCTTCTTGTTTGGTAAACTTATTCACTATAAGTTTAAAAACAATTACAAGTTCAAACGAATGATTTTCAAACATACTATGTAGAAATTACCTTGCGGATGATGCATTCAAAGTGGGAAGAGGAATTGACTCGTAAAGGCCAATCACTCTGGGGATCTGTCTACTGACCTTCACTCAAAGAGAGAGCTTCATGGAAATCCTGTTTAAAAGATTCAATTTAAAAATATTCTTACTATCAGATGTAAGCCCTAATACATAAACCTATCATTTACTTTTATCTGATGACTAATATTTTTATTACTTTCAGCGCTTTAATTCATATATTAAAAAAATAGGAAAAAATGTTTTATAAATTCGTAGTAATGAGTCTAATTTGGGGTAATAGGTATGATTTTTAACTGCAACAAACTGGTTTGTTTTGGTTTGAATAATTAAATATTTACTTTAAAAACTTAAGTTACTCTACAAAAAATACAAATAATGTGTAAACTTAATCTTGGCATATACCTCTCTTAAAACTTATTTCATAAATTTAAACAACTTTAAAAAATTATAAAGAGATAAAGTATACACATCAACTTGATCCATAAAATACTAAACTAACTGCATAACTATAAAGAACTTAACTATTTACTTAAACAAAAAACACTTAGATTTTAAAATTATGCTAGATAAACTTTTGTGTATATATCAGTTTCACTATGGAAGTGTCCTTGCTACAGATTATCAATACTAAAAAGCTTACAAAATCTGCTTGTTAAAGTAGGGTACTTGTTCAATATGTTAATAGAAATTTTTTGCAGTTTTATAAAGGATATTTTATTTCGAAAGCAAAGTTATTGGATTCTATTAGCAAATTTCTATCGTGACGTAACTATAGTGGTAGGATGGAGCTGATTTTCATTTCTACTGATACTGACGTCGTTCAAAGGACGCATACAAATTTTCATCAACAATAATCGAGTTACTTTGCTGAAATCGTGTTCCAATTTTATTTTTACAATTTCCACTGTGAGGAGTTTTTTATCTTAACTTATACCAGGTGAAGGCATTGGAAATAAAGTTAAATATTTTTGTAAATTTCTAGGAAAATTTTGGAATTTTTTTCTGACTTCAAAGGACTTTTAATTAATTTTTACCGTTTGAAGGCTTTGGAAAACAAGGAATTTTGTAAAATTAAAATGACATAATCTGACTTTTTTTTTAATTTTATCAAATTTCCTGCCTTTTCCTGACTTTTTTAAAACCCCCCATTTTTTCCTGATTTTTTTCTTTTTTTTTAATTTCTCCTGACTTTTCCTGATTTCCTGACTTTTCCTGACCGAGTGGCAACCCTGATGCTAGATTAAAAAAAAAATTCATTTTGCTTTTTAATTTTAGTGGCAAACTTGCTAATATTTTAGGAAACAATAATTTTTTAGTGGTAAGTTGTCATCAAGCTTATTTATAATATTTTGTATAAAATTGTGGATGGGTAAAAATAATCAAGTATGGTCTTCTATTTAATTTAATCATAGCCTTTTGTTGATTTCTATTATTTTAAAATTAAAAAACGTTGAGTTTAAGAAAAACATTGGAATACAAATAAGTTTTCTTTTGGCCAAACTTTAACATTTAAAACCATCACAATACTCAAAGTGATGTACTAACAAAGTGAGCAAATCTAACTTTGTTGTAACAATATTTTAAATATTTAATTAATTATTTAATAAATTAGTTCGCATCCTAAAAAACATTCTTAGCTTATGTTCATTAGTCTTTAAAACAAGTTTAAAGTTTTTTTGTTAAATTTTACTTTTTACTTGTAATGACCACACTAATTTTTATGTTAAATGAAAAATGATAATGATAAATATACTTAATATTAACAATAATGATAATTTTTACTTGCAATTATTTGAACATTCTGTTGAGTTAAAAGCAATACTAGATTCTATTCCAGTTATTAGGTCAAAAATGAACATTAATTATAAACTACATCACTTATAAACATCACTGAATGAGTTTAATTCAATTTAGATAACATTGTCACCTTTACTTTCTCTAAATTTAACTTTTTATGATTTATTGTAGCTATTAGTACAAAAGCAAGAACTATAACATATTTACCTTGTTACTGCCCTAAGTGAGCAGTTAGAGACCTTCCTGGGTTGAGGTCCAGTTGTTGTGTGCTTACAGATGATTCATGTGCATCATTGCTCAAAATTTCCTCAAGACCCTTGCACATTCTAAAGTTGTAAAAACCTGTCAACACATATAAAATGTAGAAAAAATAACAAGTTATAATCAACACTTGTAACCTTAAAACTTTAATTTGTAAATTACTTATATAAACATAAAAGGTGTTAAAGCAATAAAAGAGACAAACAATTTTGTTTTTTTTTAATACTACGGCTTATCTATGACAGGCTTTTGAAGCATTGAAGCCAATCTAATCTGAGTGACTTAAAACTTATCAATTAGCCTTATGTTAAATTAAAAACAATAAATAGTGAAAAAATTATGTTAGTCAAGTAGTAATATTTAATTACTCAAGAAAAATAAAGACTTGTTATACTGAAGTACACAAAAAAATACCAAATGTATTAACATGGTATTAATACCAGTCTGGATATTTCTTAAAATATTTCCAATGCACCACATAATTTAAATTTCCAAAACATAATGATTATTTATACAAATTATATTATACTTGTGAAAAAAAAACTTTAGTTTTTGGATGTCATATACTTGAAAATTTAAATACATAATATAGTTTACATAAACCAATAATAATGGGGACTTTATTATTTTACACTATCTTATTAAAACAAAAAGTTTTTTCACTCTTTAAAAGACTTTTTATTAGAACTTTTAACAAATAAAAACTAGCTCTTAGAACTAAAAAAAAGCCAACTCATGCAATAATTAGTAGAATACTTACCAAGTCAGAGCTAGTCTCAAAAGGAAACAATTAAAATATAATATGATGAGAAAAAATAAAAAACAAAGTACATTCCAACCATTATTAATGGATGATTGTTTAAATATGGTGACAAATATTTGGAAGGATATTTACAGAAAAACATATGATGTACTTTTCTATTATAAAACTGATATGAACTAGCAAACTATATTAAATTTACTGCATTTCATTAGGCTTGTCACTTTTTTCAATTCTATTTTTGCACTTTAAAATTTGCCGCAATGGAACTCTATTTCAAAATAAATTTTTATTTACCATCTGACTTTTAAGTCAAAAAGTTATTTATTATACCCAATCAAACTTTGCACACAAATAGTTTAGTTATATGATAGTAAATAATACTTAATTTTTCTTTAAAACTTTGTAGGAATTATTTATATTGTCATGATATTTAGAACAGCACAACCAAACTAAAAACAAGATTATATTAAGGAACATATGTGTTGTATAGGAGCTTTTGATATATTAAATTGCAATAAAAACAAAATTTACCTTTATTATAGCTGCTAGGATTGAACCACTTCACACTTTTTAGGTGGGCAAACATCTGCAATACAATATAGTACAACTTGATGAATAGCATAAATTATAATTCAATTACATTTAGCTAAACTTTACATTATGTTTTGCTACCAATTTAAATAAAATAGTCATGTAGACCAACAATTTAGTTTGGAAACTAGGGTCAAATATTGGTTGTTTAATCAGGCTATTTAGTATTAGGTTGAAGGTTAATTCACCAGTACAAGGATTTATTTATCTTTTACTGATTTAGATATGTTCTTGGGGTTGTTTAAACAGTGTTGTTTATTCAACCCTGTACACTTCAAATACCTATATATAGAATTGTTCCCAATCATAGTTAGAAATGAGTGTCTTTAAATATTACTTTAAATCTAAAAATAACAAAATATACAACTTTTACAAACTTTGGTTAGTAGTAGAAGTGTCCATCTTCTCCAAACTAATGCTGACTTGGAAACTTTTACTTTAAAATTATAGAGTGTGATATAATAACAACATTTATTAGATCATGTTGTTTGTCAAAGGAGAAACTATACAACTATGATATGTATAATTTAAGTTTCTACAATTTGGCTGTTTACCAACCTTAGTGGTTTACCATAATTTTTTTTACTATCAGTGTTTATTATGACCAGGGCCTAAGTCATTATTGGTAAACTATAAAACTATTATTTAAAATTAAAAGAAAAAACTAAAACGCTTAATCAATGTAATAAACAATTTAAAATTTAACGAGAAAAACTAATACGTTTAATCAATGTAAACAAAGTTTTTAACTTAAAGAAAAAACTAACACGTTTAATTAATGTAAACAACAATTTAAAATTTGAAGAAAAATCCTAAGATGTTTAATCAAAGTTAACAACAATTTAAACTTACGTTATTTTTAGAAAAAAATAGTTTATCGGTTAATTGCTTAAAGTTTATTTTAATTTGCATATTTTAGCTTATTTCGTATTTTTATAGTTTATATGTTGTTTTCTAAAATAAGGCTTTAAAGAACTTTATACTTCTTTCTACTTCATTTTAAAAGAAGTCTATAATTTACCACGTTTTTTTAAAGACAAATAAGTCCTTATTTATTGGAATTTATTAAAGTTCAACGCAACAGTTGTGTTGTTTTCTTAAATTGTTTTATAAGTTGTTACGTATGTTTTATTTTTTTAATTGCATTGTAATAATAGTTACAATTATAATTATACAATAATTTATGTGTGTTGTTTAATTACAAAATAGATCATGAGAGTAAAATGGCCAAAAAATAAAAGCCAATCAAACACCAGGGCTAGATTTAACTTTAATACTTAACTGAACTATGTCGCTAAAACTAATAATGCGAAGACTAAAATATTTTTTTGTGTAATCTGAAAATTTCGTTCACCCCTAAATGAGGTTCATGTACCCTAAACGTTTCGTGCACGCGAAAAAAAATTGTGTACACTATCGTGCACCAGTTTATTTTGAAGTAATTTTGTGTGCAAACTGTAATGATTTTTTTTATAATTTACTTTGATTAGCTAATTAGTTATAAAATACATTTAGTAAACTTTATTTAGATAAATAAATTTATTAAATTTTATTTATTGTTTTAAGACTAATTAAAACATAAAAAAAAAACTCACTGGAAAATTGTGTAATTTTTGCCGATAAAAACAACCAGCAAAAAACCGGTCTTCAGAGGACAGAAAATTTTGGAGATGTTTTGGAAATGTATTTCTCCTCATATAAACTGATGCAGAAAAGTTAGAAAGTTATATATTTAGTGAGAGAAAAATCGTTTGAATTTCTAAAATAAATTTTAAACAAACAAAGATAGCAGGCAGTTCTATAAGAAAAACTTTTTACATTGTAAGTTAATTGTTTAACTGAGTATAAAGGAGAAGACAAAAGTATTTTAAACACTTTTGTTTTTGGTATATAACAAAAAGAATTGGTGTTTATTAAGTTTGTGTTATCTAAACGACTGCGACTAAAAATAACAAGCATTAATAAAAAAATAAATATAAAATTTATTAAACAATAGTTGTAATTTATTTACTTTTTTGACAATACTTTACGGTGAATAAACTGTCTACGGCATTTCAAATGCTTTTAAAAGTCTTAAACTTTCTTAAACTTCAAAAAAATTCAAAATTTTTTTACTTAAGCCAGTGTTCAGTACCCTTTTTAAGAAACCATCGAAAAGTTTGTGCAAATAAAAATTAAAACAATCATTTATTAACTAAATAACTATAAATGCTCTGTATTTAGTTTATATTCAAATAAAGTTATGTTAAAGCTTAAACTTAAGGTTTAAAATTTTATAACCTTAAACTAAGTAATGAAAAGTAGATTTTCTAGGTGTGATTTAAGTTTTGATTGAAAAAAACTTTAAGTATTTTCACTGTTTCAATATTTCACGTTCCTGAAATATTTAAATAAAAAGGTACAACCATTTTTTTTTAAATCATGGTGGTTTTTAAGTTTAAAAAAAATTTCATGTTTTACTAATAGAAAAAAAAAAAATATTTTAATAAAATTTTTAGGCCAAAATCACTTTAAATCTTATAGACTATTTTGTAGATTTAGAACAGGTTTTTAAATCCGCATTTGATGTTATAGTTAAAAATAATATAAGTTCAAAATAAAATTTTAACAAACTTACATAACTGCAATGGTTAAAAGCAAATAGTAAAACGTCTTTAAAAAAGAAGATTATACAAGTAAAGTTCAGTATTATAAACTTTTTAAGTGAAGTCATGTTGGAAAGAAGTCATGTTGGAATCACTATAACAACACTGATATACAGTCTGTAGTTTTGTAATAAGTAAATTAAAGTAGTTATTAAACACTTTTATTTTATAAACAATACATTATATGACAATTTTATGTAACTAAATTATTGATTAGGTTGAACACTAAAATCTTTCAAAAGTTAAATTCATGTTTAAGTATAATTGTATTTATAAAGTACTTTTTTATTTTTCTAAACAATAACCTATAAATATTTCATTGAAATTATTTCTAAAATTATTATTAATTAGACACTGCATATTTATTTTCTATTTATTTAGTTTTTAGTTCACATTTAGATTTTATTATCTTATAACATTGTATATTAGTTTCATATTTTTGATCATTAATTTAAACTTGTGTTGTTAAATGTTTTTTCAACTGAAATTATTAAACTGAATGTAATTTCATATTAAAAATAAGTTTGAATAAAAAAAATTAAAACTCTATTAGATTAATTTTTTGTAGAAGGTAGTTTTTCTACCTATATTATTGATGCTGTAGTTATAGTTTTTATATCAAAACAGCTCTGTATTATTAAAGTACTAAGTTATTTGGAGATATAATATCACTTTGATCATGCAAAGAAGGTTAGTTGTTTAGAATAACGTATGCCATATTTTACAATAGTTTTTAAAATACTCTGTAGATTTAAAAAGCTTTATAACGAGAAGTATCCATCAGATTTTTTTTTGTTTTGCTAGCAATAGTCATATATTTTAATTAATTTACAATTGAAGTTTTTAATTTTCAACATAAAGATTAACCATTTTTAAGAAAGCTTCAAAGAAAATATTTTAAAAACTCATCAATTTTAATAGATTGATATTTTTGAGTTTTTAGCTTGAGGCTTTCTTAAGGAACCTATTGAAGTCTAGGCTTTGCTATTTATTGTTAAGTTGTAACTTTATACTTTTTAATCAAACAATGTACAGTTTTTGATTTCTCTAAATATGTACAATTTCAAATTTAATTGGAGTCCAATAAATCAATCCAATAAACAATCCTAGTTTTAACTAATTTGTTTTTGGCAACCCCATATTAAACTTTTCTGTGTAAAATAAATATAAAAAACGTTTATTTAATACCATCTAGGACAAAATTTATACCGGATGACGTCATTAAAACTACGAATATAGTTGGTGAGGAGGAGGTTGTCCAAGGTGTTCAAATGACGCATGCGGAACTCCAGCGGGATCGAGCACCACAACAAGAAGCGGGTGGAACGTCCTTTTTCGTAACAGATCAGGTTAACAACGTATCTAGATCTTTCAAAAATAAACACGATAATGAACTTAAACAAAAACTTATAGATTTTATTAATAAAAAATTTTCAAAAGATGATTGGCATGACTTTTTGAATGTTTATAACATTATCGAAAAACAAGTATACAGTCTAGTTGATGAAAAATACAAAAGTTTCGACCGTTACGCTAAGCAAATTTTTATTGATCAATTAAACGACGATGCAAAACACCATTTAGCTAATAACTTATTTAAGGTTAAATTTAAACACAAGCGGGGAGATTCTTTTTTAATTAACTGGGAATTCAATGTAAAAAGGTTAGACTGCGCGGGGGTAATCTTACATCGCGTCAAGAAGGGTAAGGGCGAATTGTTATTTGTTTATTATAGAGATAAAAATAATAAAATTAGAATCAATTTCCCTATGGGAAAAATAGATTATAACGATAATAACAATCTAAAAAGAACTGCGGTAAGGGAACTTTTCGAGGAAACTAATTACGCTTGGCCTGAAGGAGTTAGATTAGAATTGTACCAAGATACTAGTTATTGCTTTACGGTAGATCAAAAAAACTTTAAAAAAAATCACAAATTCTATTTTTTCAAAAACTTCGAGCACGAAATTGACCATGAATTTAAGAAAGACAATGAAATTGAGGGTAGTTTATGGTTACAAGTTGATAAACTTAAAAAGTATTTTGCAAAGTCTGATGAAAAATATGATAACACATCAGGTCGTATCAATTTTATCAATGGAAGTGTTACAGTTAGGTCCTCTAGTTTAAAAAACATTAAAAATTTAAAAACTACTTTTTCTCAAGTATATTTTTCATACTCTGTTGAGAATTTTTTTTTGAGAGGTTCAGCGCTTAGAGATTGTATTTTTGATCCAAATTGCGATACAGGGCATGTTTCGCGTGACAACAGTGAATAAATTTAAGTTTCCTTCAGTTTCGCTTCTTCAGCTTAAGTTTTAGATTCAGATTCAGTTTATTTTATAAATTAATTGTGTTACTCATTTTGCAATTTTAGTTTAATCTTTTAGTTTTTGTAATCTTGTTACGTTTTCTTTTATATTTTTCGTTATATATTTGTGGTTTCATAAATTTAAATTCTAAAATTCTAATTCATTTATAATTTCAAAACTTAAATACAAAGAAGTTAAATTATTTTTTTCTTGATATGATTAGATTTAAGTTGGTTAAGACGTTTCGTAGCATAATGAGTTGTAAAACCACTTAAAATGACAAAATTGCATAAATGATATATAGAAAAATATAAAAAGTTACTGTTATATTAACGATCTAATTTAATAAAAAAAATTACTTCTTACAATTTAAATTCTTTAGGTTACATATTTTTAATCTAAGATTAAAGGGCATAAAAATACTACATAACTAAATTTAAGATAATAAATGAACTAATTACGTATACTATACTGCCGGGTAATGTTGTTACTACCTGTAATCTAGCTATAGGAGGCTTAGTATGGTGGATGATATTGGTGCTTTAGTAGATGATCGACTAAGACATATCAAACCCATTATAATAAAACAACATTAAAAAACTAAAAAAGCAAATGATATTAATAAAAAGAAAAAAAAGCAATATAAAAGAAAATAACAAACAAAAAGCAATAAAAACAAAGCAAAAATAAAAAAGAAAAAAAAAACGCAAACAAAAAAAAAATAAAAAAAGCAAAAAATAAAAGCAAAAAAAAAAAACTGAAAACAAACGTAAACAAAAAAAAAAAAAAGAGAATAGAAAAATACAAAAGTAATAGAAAAAAATGTTGTTTTAACGTTAATATAAAAAGTACGTTATTTGTTTATTTATTGTAATATTTAACCATAATTTTTATGCCCTAAATACCGTATAGCTTGAAGCCTTTTGAATGCTCAAGCTAATTAACTGCAAATGCAACCTAAAGAATTTAATTTGTATGTAAATAATTTATAAAGTCTAACTGTACGTTTAAAAATATATTGCAAGTTATTCACCTTTTCTGAATTTGTCATTTTCTTGTGATTTGAATTTTCACTAAGCGCCGAAACGTAGTGACCTCCTATGAGACAATTAAAAAAAAATTTGATGTAATTTTCCATACGATTTGCCAAATCGTTATTTTTTTCAGATTTTTAAAAAAATAATTCTTTAAAAGACAATGTGGCCTATATGACCGGGGAAACCCGGTGAACCCCCGCCACACGAAACAAAAAGGGGGTAACCCGCACCACGGCGCTGGCTTCACCGTAGCGGTGCGGTCCAGTAGCTGTTTTGTGGTGCGATTGCCTGACGGATGAGAAAAATTGAAACAATTTGATTTGCCTGTTGCAATCAAAGTTCAACGTCAGGAAATTGCACCTCAAAACAGTGAAGCTAACAGCGCCATCTTTTTTAATTTTAGACAAAGTTAATTGTTGATGTTTGTGTCATATAATGTTCATCTAAGATATTGATAGAAACGCTTTTATAAACGATTTATGATAATTTTGTGAACTATTGAAAAATACTTTTTTTTTTTGTCTAGTAGGTAACATTGATTCTAAAGTTTTTGAATTGCTTATATTTATGTTAATATAGTTTTTATGCAACAACTAGCAATATATATGTACCACTTTTAATTTGTTAAACTTCATTTCATGTTTAATAAAAACTTAATAAAAAAGTTTAATCTTTAAAAGCTGAAGTTTAATCATTTTTTACACATTGATCAGGGTTTCAAGTTTTTTCAGGCTGCTTTTAAGGTTTAAAAAAAGATTTTAATTTTTTTAACAAGGAGAAAATGTAATTTGTATATACATGTCAAAACAAACTTCTTGTTAGTATAATTACATTTATTGGTTAAAAAAATATTTTAAACACATCTATGTATTTGCTATTTAGAATTCCCATCAATTTTTTGAACAGCTAACTTTATTCACAGCAAAACTTCAAAGTAGATATAAAAAGAGTTTTGAAAAAGAACAATAAGAAAATAGTGGGCAAACTCTAAAAATTTAAAAAGAAAATAGAAACACTAACAGGTGAGAAATTTTGTGTTTTATTAATTTTAGATAATATAAGTCGGTGTAATTTGTGTCGATAATCTATGTTATTCTTACAGATGCCTTTATTAATGATGTGTAATATTTGTCTAAAATATTTCAACAAGTTATCGTTTTTTTCTATTAGATAATAATAGATCAAAAGTTTTTTAATTGATAATAATTATGTAAAAGCATAGTTTTTTCAATTTTTATACAACTTTATACAAATTATATATATATGCTACTTTTAGTTTTTTAACTCATTTTAGTGTTAAAAAACAACCAAAATAAGAAGTTTGATAATATTTAAAAGCTGAAGCTAAAGTAAAATATAAATTATATAGCACTTTTAAATGTTCTATTTATAATAAATTAGGTATACTATCAAAATCCACCCGCGTTCAAAATCCACCCAATTTTTAATTTTATTTCCTGTATTTATTATTTTATTTTATATACTTTTTGCTTTTTTTCATCAATTTTTTTATTTGTTTTTGACTATCACTGTTACCCCTAACCCTTACTTTCGATTGCTAAGCGGTTCCCGAATTTGACTGGGTGGATTTTGATCGCGGGTGGATTTTGCATGTGTTCCATAAATTTGTACTATTATTACGTCATAAGAGCCGGAGATAGCTTTTTAAACACAATTAAGTATACCCCATCGTGAGCATGAGTAGCTCAGTCGGTAGAGCGTTGGACTTTTAATTTAACGATCAGGGGTTCAAGTCCCGTGCTAGACTTTATATACTTTAAAACAGCCTAATAATTTAAAAAAGAAGATAAAATATAGTTAAAATACATCATAAAATAAGTTTCTTGATTTATAAACACCTTTATGGGTTTAAAAAACACTTGTTTTAAAAAATGATGTGCATATAAAATACATTAAAAATACTGTATGTTTACTTACCCTTTTGTTATCATTCACATCACTAGTTTTTATTTATATGACAAACAATTTTTTCCGAAATTGCTTATAACTGTTTCAGTTCTTATTTCATCAATTGTCAAAGCTAAAACATATTTAAGTTTATTGAGTGAACAAATTTTTCATGATATATGTTATGACATTTAAAACAAAAGTTATCAAGTTAGTCAATTTTTAAAAAATGTGAATGAACAAGTGTTTTAAGTTATAAATTTTTAATTATTTTCTCTATAATTGCAACACTATGAAAAATCGACAAAAAAAAATCACATTTTTGATATGTTTACGGATTAAGTACATACCTTTTAACAAATAGCTTTGTACCGCGTGAGCGGTAATTGTCTCTTTTTTTGAAAAAAACTTTTGGTAAAACATTATTTTTCCTGAAATCTTAAGCTTATGCTTTTTTAATTGTTCTAAATTGCCAAAATACTTAAAGCTTTTAAGGTTAAGGTTAATGTCCAAAGAAAAAATAGTTTATACTAAAAGTGTTTTGTAACAAGGTCTGAATTTTTAAGCCCTGACTTATTGGTTTCAGTCCTTTTTTTGGCCTGCTTATATCTGCCTCTCTCGTACTTTATAATCACAATATACAAAACCAAATCCATTGGATTCAGATTTTTTGGGCGCTTTGATGTCAGTACTTAAGTTTTCAAGTTTGAATATATATCAAAAAAGACAATTCAATTTAAAAGTCTAGTTAAGGATTATTAATATCAAATAGCAGCCTCAGATTTGGTTTGATATATTTGTAGTTTTAGAATCAACTGTTAAAAGAAAACCGAAAAAAAAACACCATAACAACTCAAAATGGTTTTATTCACTTTGAGTTACCAAAAAGTTTAAACAAGAATTATACTTTTATTATTACAAATAAAAGTTGTGCACAATTTAAAGAAAGTTTTATGGTGGCATTATTTGTTTTTAAAATAAAACACTGTAAATTTAAAAACAATGTTTAGACTAGTAAAATAAAATTTACATAAAAGATCAAAAAAAATTCAGCTATCAAAAGGTATAAGTTTTGAAGTTTCTAACAAAGGGAAAATTTGCATAAACATTAGGCGGGCTTATATGACCGCGCATAAACTAAATTATGTTTTTATTTGTGACGTAAACAATCAAATAAGATTTTAGAAGAATATTAATTTTTCATTTGAATCATTTCTCTAGAAAACCTTGTGTTGTAAGTACATCTAGTTAACAGTATTTTTTTTTTTGTTGACAATTTTTTCTTGTTCTTTTTTTACAATTCATGAATTATTATGAATTAATATGAAAACATCAATGAGCTAGTACATGTTGCAAGCTTTAGATGATATACGATCAACTTCTTTAAACAAATAATTTTGTCTGTTGAACATATGTGTTTTATCAACATCTTTTGATAAACAACTCTTTACTTTTTTCTGTTGAAATTTCAATCAGTTACATGTTTTTTTCTTCTTGTTGTAACTGTAACTACTTAGGTAGAAACTTATTTTTAAGTTCGGAGTTATGACTTCTTAGTATCAATATTTCTATTGAAACTTATGAAGCAATAATGTTATAAAACAGTTAAATTATTTTCACAGTTTCAAGCAATTTAACAGTAGTAAAGTTTGAATTCTTTGTTTCAATCTTACAAAATACTTTCTAATTGTAATAAATTAACATCTTTGGACAAATAACTGTTTACTTTTGTGTGATGAAAATTTAAACAGTTACAAGTTGTGTTCTTCTATTGTAACTGTAACTATAGAGGTACAAACTTATTTTAAGCTTTTAGTTATTATTTATTACTATCAATATTTCTATTTAAACATGTAAAACAATAGCGTTAAAAAATACTTGAAATAATTTCAAAGTTTCAAGCAATCACAAGCATTAAAGTTTCAAGCAACTACAAGTTGAACTATTTGATTTCTTTGTTTCCACCTTAGATAACTGTTATATATAGATATTTTCCAACTGTTACAAATTAACTCTTTTGAACTTACAATTGTTTCTAATTTTGAGATTGTATTTGCATATTTTTAGATGATTGCTTTATGCCTAGGTAGCTATTTTGAAATCCACTGTCTTTTTGCTTTAATTCTATATGATTTCTCTCATGAATACTTTATATTCAAGTATAGCTAGTTCAGGCTGTTTTAAGCATTTAAGAGTATAAATTAAACATAAGTATGACTTGATCAATTGTACTTTTGTTCAGTTTATATTGTTACTTGCTATTCATGTTAGATAAGAGATCGGTTTTAGTCAGTTAAAGTGAATTTTTAAAAATTGTTTACTATAATAATATTTTCACAATTTACGTGTGGTGGTAGGCATATGTATAAAAAAACAATTTAAAAACAATCTGTTTAATCAAATTAAGTCAACGAGTTTGCTATTCTTTTGCAATTTATTTATTACTACACTTTTAGGAACTGACCAAAAACCGGTGTTCTATTTGATTTGACTATTTATAACATGATGGCTAATAAAAAAGACTCGATTAAAAACTGTTGAAAATGTTCATTTTTCTTTTTTTGTTAACTTTGAAAATTATTTTTGGAGTGTAGAATTATCAAAATTTTTGGGAAATTCCTTAATGTGAAAGTATAAAATATAATAAAGGGTAGCGAACCAATTTCAAAATATCGACAAAGTCCTACGCTGGCGGACACCTTCGGTGTCCTGGCTCCGGACTTTGTCGATATTTTGAAATTGGTTCTTAGGGCGTCGTCGTAATGCTTACGCCGGTTGAATAAGTTTTCTCTTTGATACAGGAACTCTAAATAACCACATTTATAATAAAGTCGAAATTTTTGTTTTAGATCAGTAAAATTGGCTTATATTTATTATAAGGAAAACAGGGTTTAGCTTGGTATAGTTTTTAAGTGCAACTAGATCAGAAGATTATTATATATGTTACAAGAAGTGTATTTTACACGATAACCACACACCCGGCTATAGAGAAAAATAGTATTTGTGCAACATATAAATTTATATATAGATCTAAAAATAAGTTGCCAAATATTATACTAGTAACAAGGCAACTAGTATGAAAATATATTCATTTTTTTACAAATGAAAAATTTTGAAACTTTCAATTAACAACTTTACTAAGCGATAAGCAGCCTAGGATTATGACGGTGATAATACATTTAGTTTCTTTTAATATTCAGGTAGGGATTTAAAACAATTTATTAAAGACATACTCATAGTCGTTAAGTTGAATTATACTATCCTTATATAAACTTGTACTAAACTTAACTGTATCTAACTGGTGTACGAATTGAACGACTCTTTAAACCAATTATTTTATGCGCTTTATGTTTTCATTAAAAAAACTGTTATTGGGCTTAAACTCAAGACATTATAACAACTAAATAAAGGAAAGTTACTAAATAATAGATCTATCAAATATTAAAACTTTTTTCACTACACCCAAGCATTAATTTTCTGTCTTAATCTA
Source organism: Thalia democratica (assembly GCF_965202585.1). Classification (NCBI taxonomy): domain Eukaryota; kingdom Metazoa; phylum Chordata; class Thaliacea; order Salpida; family Salpidae; genus Thalia; species Thalia democratica. Next base: position 23,072,375 of record NC_139169.1, on the reverse strand, counting down.
TTTAATTATGACAAAGTAAACACAATTTAAATGCAAAAAGTTTATTCAAATGTTTATATAAATAAGTTATCTGATCCGCACTGATTCTGTTTCTGATTCTTTTCATCTTTCCGTCTCCGGCTGTGATCTCATTCTGTTTGAAAAAAATGTTTAGCTTTTACTAACAAACTTATCTACTAACGCTACACTTCATTCACATTTTAATCATGCAGTTTATCATTAACTATTTAAACATTGCCTTTAATCTATTAATCATTTGAGCATATCTCAGGGTTGTCAAAAATTTTTTCATGTTTTGAAAATACAATTTTTTTTTTCCACCTTGAGTATGACATAAATTTCAAGGTAAGGAATTCGTTAAATTTAATAACGTTAATGAGGAGATACTGTAATGCTACTTTGAATGTGGTTTATAAAAATTTAAGTGATGATGTCAAATAAAAACTATTGTATAACAAAGACTTCAGAAATTCATTGTTTTTTCGTAAGAATTGATGATAAAAATTCCAGTAATTTTTGTTCAATTTCTAGATGGTTTTTAGCTAACCCTGATAGATGTGTTTCGCAATAGTTATGTGATCAAAATGGATATTTGTTTAATTTAAAATAATAAAACCGAGCTTTTTAAAATTAGCATAAAATTGAGCATCAAACAATTATGGACTTTATTTTGTTCTGTTTATGGTTTGGCAATAAAATACCTAAGAAACTGGTACAAAATGGTTACTTTACAGTAATAAAATACAATAAAAATGTTCAAAGTTTGTTAAATTAGTTACTAAGAAGTAGGTCAATAGTGATATATATTTAAGGTAAACTTTGAAAACGCTTCCTAAAATACATATGTTCAAAAAATAATCAAGGAAGTTGTTACAAAATGTATTATTACACGACTTTATAACAACATTTCAGAAAACAATTCACAAGCAAGATGACCACTTTATTTAGATAATATATCATCATGTTTGTATTACTTTTTTTTAAAATCGATCAACTTTATTATTGACTAGCATTAGTTAACTAAATAGGACTATTTATTATCCTCAGAACTTGTAAAACTAAGAGATTTATGTTTTTAAATTTGTGTTAAGGTGTTTTATAAACTACTTGTTATTACAACATGGCTTCTTGTTTGGTAAACTTATTCACTATAAGTTTAAAAACAATTACAAGTTCAAACGAATGATTTTCAAACATACTATGTAGAAATTACCTTGCGGATGATGCATTCAAAGTGGGAAGAGGAATTGACTCGTAAAGGCCAATCACTCTGGGGATCTGTCTACTGACCTTCACTCAAAGAGAGAGCTTCATGGAAATCCTGTTTAAAAGATTCAATTTAAAAATATTCTTACTATCAGATGTAAGCCCTAATACATAAACCTATCATTTACTTTTATCTGATGACTAATATTTTTATTACTTTCAGCGCTTTAATTCATATATTAAAAAAATAGGAAAAAATGTTTTATAAATTCGTAGTAATGAGTCTAATTTGGGGTAATAGGTATGATTTTTAACTGCAACAAACTGGTTTGTTTTGGTTTGAATAATTAAATATTTACTTTAAAAACTTAAGTTACTCTACAAAAAATACAAATAATGTGTAAACTTAATCTTGGCATATACCTCTCTTAAAACTTATTTCATAAATTTAAACAACTTTAAAAAATTATAAAGAGATAAAGTATACACATCAACTTGATCCATAAAATACTAAACTAACTGCATAACTATAAAGAACTTAACTATTTACTTAAACAAAAAACACTTAGATTTTAAAATTATGCTAGATAAACTTTTGTGTATATATCAGTTTCACTATGGAAGTGTCCTTGCTACAGATTATCAATACTAAAAAGCTTACAAAATCTGCTTGTTAAAGTAGGGTACTTGTTCAATATGTTAATAGAAATTTTTTGCAGTTTTATAAAGGATATTTTATTTCGAAAGCAAAGTTATTGGATTCTATTAGCAAATTTCTATCGTGACGTAACTATAGTGGTAGGATGGAGCTGATTTTCATTTCTACTGATACTGACGTCGTTCAAAGGACGCATACAAATTTTCATCAACAATAATCGAGTTACTTTGCTGAAATCGTGTTCCAATTTTATTTTTACAATTTCCACTGTGAGGAGTTTTTTATCTTAACTTATACCAGGTGAAGGCATTGGAAATAAAGTTAAATATTTTTGTAAATTTCTAGGAAAATTTTGGAATTTTTTTCTGACTTCAAAGGACTTTTAATTAATTTTTACCGTTTGAAGGCTTTGGAAAACAAGGAATTTTGTAAAATTAAAATGACATAATCTGACTTTTTTTTTAATTTTATCAAATTTCCTGCCTTTTCCTGACTTTTTTAAAACCCCCCATTTTTTCCTGATTTTTTTCTTTTTTTTTAATTTCTCCTGACTTTTCCTGATTTCCTGACTTTTCCTGACCGAGTGGCAACCCTGATGCTAGATTAAAAAAAAAATTCATTTTGCTTTTAAATTTTAGTGGCAAACTTGCTAATATTTTAGGAAACAATAATTTTTTAGTGGTAAGTTGTCATCAAGCTTATTTATAATATTTTGTATAAAATTGTGGATGGGTAAAAATAATCAAGTATGGTCTTCTATTTAATTTAATCATAGCCTTTTGTTGATTTCTATTATTTTAAAATTAAAAAACGTTGAGTTTAAGAAAAACATTGGAATACAAATAAGTTTTCTTTTGGCCAAACTTTAACATTTAAAACCATCACAATACTCAAAGTGATGTACTAACAAAGTGAGCAAATCTAACTTTGTTGTAACAATATTTTAAATATTTAATTAATTATTTAATAAATTAGTTCGCATCCTAAAAAACATTCTTAGCTTATGTTCATTAGTCTTTAAAACAAGTTTAAAGTTTTTTTGTTAAATTTTACTTTTTACTTGTAATGACCACACTAATTTTTATGTTAAATGAAAAATGATAATGATAAATATACTTAATATTAACAATAATGATAATTTTTACTTGCAATTATTTGAACATTCTGTTGAGTTAAAAGCAATACTAGATTCTATTCCAGTTATTAGGTCAAAAATGAACATTAATTATAAATTACATCACTTATAAACATCACTGAATGAGTTTAATTCAATTTAGATAACATTGTCACCTTTACTTTCTCTAAATTTAACTTTTTATGATTTATTGTAGCTATTAGTACAAAAGCAAGAACTATAACATATTTACCTTGTTACTGCCCTAAGTGAGCAGTTAGAGACCTTCCTGGGTTGAGGTCCAGTTGTTGTGTGCTTACAGATGATTCATGTGCATCATTGCTCAAAATTTCCTCAAGACCCTTGCACATTCTAAAGTTGTAAAAACCTGTCAACATATATAAAATGTAGAAAAAATAACAAGTTATAATCAACACTTGTAACCTTAAAACTTTAATTTGTAAATTACTTATATAAACATAAAAGGTGTTAAAGCAATAAAAGAGACAAACAATTTTGTTTTTTTTTAATACTACGGCTTATCTATGACAGGCTTTTGAAGCATTGAAGCCAATCTAATCTGAGTGACTTAAAACTTATCAATTAGCCTTATGTTAAATTAAAAACAATAAATAGTGAAAAAATTATGTTAGTCAAGTAGTAATATTTAATTACTCAAGAAAAATAAAGACTTGTTATACTGAAGTACACAAAAAAATACCAAATGTATTAACATGGTATTAATACCAGTCTGGATATTTCTTAAAATATTTCCAATGCACCACATAATTTAAATTTCCAAAACATAATGATTATTTATACAAATTATATTATACTTGTGAAAAAAAAACTTTAGTTTTTGGATGTCATATACTTGAAAATTTAAATACATAATATAGTTTACATAAACCAATAATAATGGGGACTTTATTATTTTACACTATCTTATTAAAACAAAAAGTTTTTTCACTCTTTAAAAGACTTTTTATTAGAACTTTTAACAAATAAAAACTAGCTCTGAGAACTAAAAAAAAGCCAACTCATGCAATAATTAGTAGAATACTTACCAAGTCAGAGCTAGTCTCAAAAGGAAACAATTAAAATATAATATGATGAGAAAAAATAAAAAACAAAGTACATTCCAACCATTATTAATGGATGATTGTTTAAATATGGTGACAAATATTTGGAAGGATATTTACAGAAAAACATATGATGTACTTTTCTATTATAAAACTGATATGAACTAGCAAACTATATTAAATTTACTGCATTTCATTAGGCTTGTCACTTTTTTCAATTCTATTTTTGCACTTTAAAATTTGCCGCAATGGAACTCTATTTCAAAATAAATTTTTATTTACCATCTGACTTTTAAGTCAAAAAGTTATTTATTATACCCAATCAAACTTTGCACACAAATAGTTTAGTTATATGATAGTAAATAATACTTAATTTTTCTTTAAAACTTTGTAGGAATTATTTATATTGTCATGATATTTAGAACAGCACAACCAAACTAAAAACAAGATTATATTAAGGAACATATGTGTTGTATAGGAGCTTTTGATATATTAAATTGCAATAAAAACAAAATTTACCTTTATTATAGCTGCTAGGATTGAACCACTTCACACTTTTTAGGTGGGCAAACATCTGCAATACAATATAGTACAACTTGATGAATAGCATAAATTATAATTCAATTACATTTAGCTAAACTTTACATTATGTTTTGCTACCAATTTAAATAAAATAGTCATGTAGACCAACAATTTAGTTTGGAAACTAGGGTCAAATATTGGTTGTTTAATCAGGCTATTTAGTATTAGGTTGAAGGTTAATTCACCAGTACAAGGATTTATTTATCTTTTACTGATTTAGATATGTTCTTGGGGTTGTTTAAACAGTGTTGTTTATTCAACCCTGTACACTTCAAATACCTATATATAGAATTGTTCCCAATCATAGTTAGAAATGAGTGTCTTTAAATATTACTTTAAATCTAAAAATAACAAAATATACAACTTTTACAAACTTTGGTTAGTAGTAGAAGTGTCCATCTTCTCCAAACTAATGCTGACTTGGAAACTTTTACTTTAAAATTATAGAGTGTGATATAATAACAACATTTATTAGATCATGTTGTTTGTCAAAGGAGAAACTATACAACTATGATATGTATAATTTAAGTTTCTACAATTTGGCTGTTTACCAACCTTAGTGGTTTACCATAATTTTTTTTACTATCAGTGTTTATTATGACCAGGGCCTAAGTCATTATTGGTAAACTATAAAACTATTATTTAAAATTAAAAGAAAAAACTAAAACGCTTAATCAATGTAATAAACAATTTAAAATTTAACGAGAAAAACTAATACGTTTAATCAATGTAAACAAAGTTTTTAACTTAAAGAAAAAACTAACACGTTTAATTAATGTAAACAACAATTTAAAATTTGAAGAAAAATCCTAAGATGTTTAATCAAAGTTAACAACAATTTAAACTTACGTTATTTTTAGAAAAAAATAGTTTATCGGTTAATTGCTTAAAGTTTATTTTAATTTGCATATTTTAGCTTATTTCGTATTTTTATAGTTTATATGTTGTTTTCTAAAATAAGGCTTTAAAGAACTTTATACTTCTTTCTACTTCATTTTAAAAGAAGTCTATAATTTACCACGTTTTTTTAAAGACAAATAAGTCCTTATTTATTGGAATTTATTAAAGTTCAACGCAACAGTTGTGTTGTTTTCTTAAATTGTTTTATAAGTTGTTACGTATGTTTTATTTTTTTAATTGCATTGTAATAATAGTTACAATTATAATTATACAATAATTTATGTGTGTTGTTTAATTACAAAATAGATCATGAGAGTAAAATGGCCAAAAAATAAAAGCCAATCAAACACCAGGGCTAGATTTAACTTTAATACTTAACTGAACTATGTCGCTAAAACTAATAATGCGAAGACTAAAATATTTTTTTGTGTAATCTGAAAATTTCGTTCACCCCTAAATGAGGTTCATGTACCCTAAACGTTTCGTGCACGCGAAAAAAAATTGTGTACACTATCGTGCACCAGTTTATTTTGAAGTAATTTTGTGTGCAAACTGTAATGATTTTTTTTATAATTTACTTTGATTAGCTAATTAGTTATAAAATACATTTAGTAAACTTTATTTAGATAAATAAATTTATTAAATTTTATTTATTGTTTTAAGACTAATTAAAACATAAAAAAAAAACTCACTGGAAAATTGTGTAATTTTTGCCGATAAAAACAACCAGCAAAAAACCGGTCTTCAGAGGACAGAAAATTTTGGAGATGTTTTGGAAATGTATTTCTCCTCATATAAACTGATGCAGAAAAGTTAGAAAGTTATATATTTAGTGAGAGAAAAATCGTTTGAATTTCTAAAATAAATTTTAAACAAACAAAGATAGCAGGCAGTTCTATAAGAAAAACTTTTTACATTGTAAGTTAATTGTTTAACTGAGTATAAAGGAGAAGACAAAAGTATTTTAAACACTTTTGTTTTTGGTATATAACAAAAAGAATTGGTGTTTATTAAGTTTGTGTTATCTAAACGACTGCGACTAAAAATAACAAGCATTAATAAAAAAATAAATATAAAATTTATTAAACAATAGTTGTAATTTATTTACTTTTTTGACAATGCTTTACGGTGAATAAACTGTCTACGGCATTTCAAATGCTTTTAAAAGTCTTAAACTTTCTTAAACTTCAAAAAAATTCAAAATTTTTTTACTTAAGCCAGTGTTCAGTACCCTTTTTAAGAAACCATCGAAAAGTTTGTGCAAATAAAAATTAAAACAATCATTTATTAACTAAATAACTATAAATGCTCTGTATTTAGTTTATATTCAAATAAAGTTATGTTAAAGCTTAAACTTAAGGTTTAAAATTTTATAACCTTAAACTAAGTAATGAAAAGTAGATTTTCTAGGTGTGATTTAAGTTTTGATTGAAAAAAAATTTAAGTATTTTCACTGTTTCAATATTTCACGTTCCTGAAATATTTAAATAAAAAGGTACAACCATTTTTTTTTAAATCATGGTGGTTTTTAAGTTTAAAAAAAATTTCATGTTTTACTAATAGAAAAAAAAAAATATTTTAATAAAATTTTTAGGCCAAAATCACTTGAAATCTTATAGACTATTTTGTAGATTTAGAACAGGTTTTTAAATCCGCATTTGATGTTATAGTTAAAAATAATATAAGTTCAAAATAAAATTTTAACAAACTTACATAACTGCAATGGTTAAAAGCAAATAGTAAAACGTCTTTAAAAAAGAAGATTATACAAGTAAAGTTCAGTATTATAAACTTTTTAAGTGAAGTCATGTTGGAAAGAAGTCATGTTGGAATCACTATAACAACACTGATATACAGTCTGTAGTTTTGTAATAAGTAAATTAAAGTAGTTATTAAACACTTTTATTTTATAAACAATACATTATATGACAATTTTATGTAACTAAATTATTGATTAGGTTGAACACTAAAATCTTTCAAAAGTTAAATTCATGTTTAAGTATAATTGTATTTATAAAGTACTTTTTTATTTTTCTAAACAATAACCTATAAATATTTCATTGAAATTATTTCTAAAATTATTATTAATTAGACACTGCATATTTATTTTCTATTTATTTAGTTTTTAGTTCACATTTAGATTTTATTATCTTATAACATTGTATATTAGTTTCATATTTTTGATCATTAATTTAAACTTGTGTTGTTAAATGTTTTTTCAACTGAAATTATTAAACTGAATGTAATTTCATATTAAAAATAAGTTTGAATAAAAAAAATTAAAACTCTATTAGATTATTTTTTTTGTAGAAGGTAGTTTTTCTACCTATATTATTGATGCTGTAGTTATAGTTTTTATATCAAAACAGCTCTGTATTATTAAAGTACTAAGTTATTTGGAGATATAATATCACTTTGATCATGCAAAGAAGGTTAGTTGTTTAGAATAACGTATGCCATATTTTACAATAGTTTTTAAAATACTCTGTAGATTTAAAAAGCTTTATAACGAGAAGTATCCATCAGATTTTTTTTTGTTTTGCTAGCAATAGTCATATATTTTAATTAATTTACAATTGAAGTTTTTAATTTTCAACATAAAGATTAACCATTTTTAAGAAAGCTTCAAAGAAAATATTTTAAAAACTCATCAATTTTAATAGATTGATATTTTTGAGTTTTTAGCTTGAGGCTTTCTTAAGGAACCTATTGAAGTCTAGGCTTTGCTATTTATTGTTAAGTTGTAACTTTATACTTTTTAATCAAACAATGTACAGTTTTTGATTTCTCTAAATATGTACAATTTCAAATTTAATTGGAGTCCAATAAATCAATCCAATAAACAATCCTAGTTTTAACTAATTTGTTTTTGGCAACCCCATATTAAACTTTTCTGTGTAAAATAAATATAAAAAACGTTTATTTAATACCATCTAGGACAAAATTTATACCGGATGACGTCATTAAAACTACGAATATAATTGGTGAGGAGGAGGTTGTCCAAGGTGTTCAAATGACGCATGCGGAACTCCAGCGGGATCGAGCACCACAACAAGAAGCGGGTGGAACGTCCTTTTTCGTAACAGATCAGGTTAACAACGTATCTAGATCTTTCAAAAATAAACACGATAATGAACTTAAACAAAAACTTATAGATTTTATTAATAAAAAATTTTCAAAAGATGATTGGCATGACTTTTTGAATGTTTATAACATTATCGAAAAACAAGTATACAGTCTAGTTGATGAAAAATACAAAAGTTTCGACCGTTACGCTAAGCAAATTTTTATTGTTCAATTAAACGACGATGCAAAACACCATTTAGATAATAACTTATTTAAGGTTAAATTTAAACACAAGCGGGGAGATTCTTTTTTAATTAACTGGGAATTCAATGTAAAAAGGTTAGACTGCGCGGGGGTAATCTTACATCGCGTCAAGAAGGGTAAGGGCGAATTGTTATTTGTTTATTATAGAGATAAAAATAATAAAATTAGAATCAATTTCCCTATGGGAAAAATAGATTATAACGATAATAACAATCTAAAAAGAACTGCGGTAAGGGAACTTTTCGAGGAAACTAATTACGCTTGGCCTGAAGGAGTTAGATTAGAATTGTACCAAGATACTAGTTATTGCTTTACGGTAGATCAAAAAAACTTTAAAAAAAATCACAAATTCTATTTTTTCAAAAACTTCGAGCACGAAATTGACCATGAATTTAAGAAAGACAATGAAATTGAGGGTAGTTTATGGTTACAAGTTGATAAACTTAAAAAGTATTTTGCAAAGTCTGATGAAAAATATGATAACACATCAGGTCGTATCAATTTTATCAATGGAAGTGTTACAGTTAGGTCCTCTAGTTTAAAAAACATTAAAAATTTAAAAACTACTTTTTCTCAAGTATATTTTTCATACTCTGTTGAGAATTTTTTTTTGAGAGGTTCAGCGCTTAGAGATTGTATTTTTGATCCAAATTGCGATACAGGGCATGTTTCGCGTGACAACAGTGAATAAATTTAAGTTTCCTTCAGTTTCGCTTCTTCAGCTTAAGTTTTAGATTCAGATTCAGTTTATTTTATAAATTAATTGTGTTACTCATTTTGCAATTTTAGTTTAATCTTTTAGTTTTTGTAATCTTGTTACGTTTTCTTTTATATTTTTCGTTATATATTTGTGGTTTCATAAATTTAAATTCTAAAATTCTAATTCATTTATAATTTCAAAACTTAAATACAAAGAAGTTAAATTATTTTTTTCTTGATATGATTAGATTTAAGTTGGTTAAGACGTTTCGTAGCATAATGAGTTGTAAAACCACTTAAAATGACAAAATTGCATAAATGATATATAGAAAAATATAAAAAGTTACTGTTATATTAACGATCTAATTTAATAAAAAAAATTACTTCTTACAATTTAAATTCTTTAGGTTACATATTTTTAATCTAAGATTAAAGGGATAAAAATACTACATAACTAAATTTAAGATAATAAATGAACTAATTACGTATACTATACTGCCGGGTAATGTTGTTACTACCTGTAATCTAGCTATAGGAGGCTTAGTATGGTGGATGATATTGGTGCTTTAGTAGATGAACGACTAAGACATATCAAACCCATTATAATAAAACAACATTAAAAAACTAAAAAAGCAAATGATATTAATAAAAAGAAAAAAAAGCAATATAAAAGAAAATAACAAACAAAAAGCAATAAAAACAAAGCAAAAATAAAAAAGAAAAAAAAAACGCAAACAAAAAAAAAATAAAAAAAGCAAAAAATAAAAGCAAAAAAAAAAAAACTGAAAACAAACGTAAACAAAAAAAAAAAAAAAGAGAATAGAAAAATACAAAAGTAATAGAAAAAAATGTTGTTTTAACGTTAATATAAAAAGTACGTTATTTGTTTATTTATTGTAATATTTAACCATAATTTTTATGCCCTAAATACCGTATAGCTTGAAGCCTTTTAAATGCTCAAGCTAATTAACTGCAAATGCAACCTAAAGAATTTAATTTGTATGTAAATAATTTATAAAGTCTAACTGTACGTTTAAAAATATATTGCAAGTTATTCACCTTTTCTGAATTTGTCATTTTCTTGTGATTTGAATTTTCACTAAGCGCCGAAACGTAGTGACCTCCTATGAGACAATTAAAAAAAAATTTGATGTAATTTTCCATACGATTTGCCAAATCGTTATTTTTTTCAGATTTTTAAAAAAATAATTCTTTAAAAGACAATGTGGCCTATATGACCGGGGAAACCCGGTGAACCAACCGCCACACGAAACAAAAAGGGGGTAACCCGCACCACGGCGCTGGCTTCACCGTAGCGGTGCGGTCCAGTAGCTGTTTTGTGGTGCGATTGCCTGACGGATGAGAAAAATTGAAACAATTTGATTTGCCTGTTGCAATCAAAGTTCAACGTCAGGAAATTGCACCTCAAAACGGTGAAGCTAACAGCGCCATCTTTTTTAATTTTAGACAAAGTTAATTGTTGATGTTTGTGTCATATAATGTTCATCTAAGATATTGATAGAAACGCTTTTATAAACGATTTATGATAATTTTGTGAACTATTGAAAAATACTTTTTTTTTTTGTCTAGTAGGTAACATTGATTCTAAAGTTTTTGAATTGCTTATATTTATGTTAATATAGTTTTTATGCAACAACTAGCAATATATATGTACCACTTTTAATTTGTTAAACTTCATTTCATGTTTAATAAAAACTTAATAAAAAAGTTTAATCTTTAAAAGCTGAAGTTTAATCATTTTTTACACATTGATCAGGGTTTCAAGTTTTTTCAGGCTGCTTTTAAGGTTTAAAAAAAGATTTGAATTTTTTTAACAAGGAGAAAATGTAATTTGTATATACATGTCAAAACAAACTTCTTGTTAGTATAATTACATTTATTGGTTAAAAAATATTTTAAACACATCTATGTATTTGCTATTTAGAATTCCCATCAATTTTTTGAACAGCTAACTTTATTCACAGCAAAACTTCAAAGTAGATATAAAAAGAGTTTTGAAAAAGAACAATAAGAAAATAGTGGGCAAACTCTAAAAATTTAAAAAGAAAATAGAAACACTAACAGGTGAGAAATTTTGTGTTTTATTAATTTTAGATAATATAAGTCGGTGTAATTTGTGTCGATAATCTATGTTATTCTTACAGATGCCTTTATTAATGATGTGTAATATTTGTCTAAAATATTTCAACAAGTTATCGTTTTTTTCTATTAGATAATAATAGATCAAAAGTTTTTTAATTGATAATAATTATGTAAAAGCATAGTTTTTTCAATTTTTATACAACTTTATACAAATTATATATATATGCTACTTTTAGTTTTTTAACTCATTTTAGTGTTAAAAAACAACCAAAATAAGAAGTTTGATAATATTTAAAAGCTGAAGCTAAAGTAAAATATAAATTATATAGCACTTTTAAATGTTCTATTTATAATAAATTAGGTATACTATCAAAATCCACCCGCGTTCAAAATCCACCCAATTTTTAATTTTATTTCCTGTATTTATTATTTTGTTTTATATACTTTTTGCTTTTTTTCATCAATTTTTTTATTTGTTTTTGACTATCACTGTTACCCCTAACCCTTACTTTCGATTGCTAAGCGGTTCCCGAATTTGACTGGGTGGATTTTGATCGCGGGTGGATTTTGCATGTGTTCCATAAATTTGTACTATTATTACGTCATAAGAGCCGGAGATAGCTTTTTAAACACAATTAAGTATACCCCATCGTGAGCATGAGTAGCTCAGACGGTAGAGCGTTGGACTTTTAATTTAACGATCAGGGGTTCAAGTCCCGTGCTAGACTTTATATACTTTAAAACAGCCTAATAATTTAAAAAAGAAGATAAAATATAGTTAAAATACATCATAAAATAAGTTTCTTGATTTATAAACACCTTTATGGGTTTAAAAAACACTTGTTTTAAAAAATGATGTGCATATAAAATACATTAAAAATACTGTATGTTTACTTACCCTTTTGTTATCATTCACATCACTAGTTTTTATTTATATGACAAACAATTTTTTCCGAAATTGCTTATAACTGTTTCAGTTCTTATTTCATCAATTGTCAAAGCTAAAACATATTTAAGTTTATTGAGTGAACAAATTTTTCATGATATATGTTATGACATTTAAAACAAAAGTTATCAAGTTAGTCAATTTTTAAAAAATGTGAATGAACAAGTGTTTTAAGTTACAAATTTTTAATTATTTTCTCTATAATTGAAACAATATGAAAAATCGACAAAAAAAAATCACATTTTTGATATGTTTACGGATTAAGTACATACCTTTTAACAAATAGCTTTGTACCGCGTGAGCGGTAATTGTCTCTTTTTTTGAAAAAAACTTTTTGTAAAACATTATTTTTCCTGAAATCTTAAGCTTATGCTTTTTTAATTGTTCTAAATTGCCAAAATACTTAAAGCTTTTAAGGTTAAGGTTAATGTCCAAAGAAAAAATAGTTTATACTAAAAGTGTTTTGTAACAAGGTCTGAATTTTTAAGCCCTGACTTATTGGTTTCAGTCCTTTTTTTGGCCTGCTTATATCTGCCTCTCTCGTACTTTATAATCACAATATACAAAACCAAATCCATTGGATTCAGATTTTTTGGGCGCTTTGATGTCAGTACTTAAGTTTTCAAGTTTGAATATATATCAAAAAAGACAATTCAATTTAAAAGTCTAGTTAAGGATTATTAATATCAAATAGCAGCCTCAGATTTGGTTTGATATATTTGTAGTTTTAGAATCAACTGTTAAAAGAAAACCGAAAAAAAAACACCATAACAACTCAAAATGGTTTTATTCACTTTGAGTTACCAAAAAGTTTAAACAAGAATTATACTTTTATTATTACAAATAAAAGTTGTGCACAATTTAAAGAAAGTTTTATGGTGGCATTATTTGTTTTTAAAATAAAACACTGTAAATTTAAAAACAATGCTTAGACTAGTAAAATAAAATTTACATAAAAGATCAAAAAAAATTCAGCTATCAAAAGGTATAAGTTTTGAAGTTTCTAACAAAGGGAAAATTTGCATAAACATTAGGCGGGCTTATATGACCGCGCATAAACTAAATTATGTTTTTATTTGTGACGTAAACAATCAAATAAGATTTTAGAAGAATATTAATTTTTCATTTGAATCATTTCTCTAGAAAACCTTGTGTTGTAAGTACATCTAGTTAACAGTATATTTTTTTTTGTTGACAATTTTTTCTTGTTCTTTTTTTACAATTCATGAATTATTATGAATTAATATGAAAACATCAATGAGCTAGTACATGTTGCAAGCTTTAGATGATATACGATCAACTTCTTTAAACAAATAATTTTGTCTGTTGAACATATGTGTTTTATCAACATCTTTTGATAAACAACTCTTTACTTTTTTCTGTTGAAATTTCAATCAGTTACATGTTTTTTTCTTCTTGTTGTAACTGTAACTACTTAGGTAGAAACTTATTTTTAAGTTCGGAGTTATGACTTCTTAGTATCAATATTTCTATTGAAACTTATGAAGCAATAATGTTATAAAACAGTTAAATTATTTTCACAGTTTCAAGCAATTTAACAGTAGTAAAGTTTGAATTCTTTGTTTCAATCTTACAAAATGCTTTCTAATTGTAATAAATTAACATCTTTGGACAAATAACTGTTTACTTTTGTGTGATGAAAATTTAAACAGTTACAAGTTGTGTTCTTCTATTGTAACTGTAACTATAGAGGTACAAACTTATTTTAAGCTTTTAGTTATTATTTATTACTATCAATATTTCTATTTAAACATGTAAAACAATAGCGTTAAAAAATACTTGAAATAATTTCAAAGTTTCAAGCAATCACAAGCATTAAAGTTTCAAGCAACTACAAGTTGAACTATTTGATTTCTTTGTTTCCACCTTAGATAACTGTTATATATAGATATTTTCCAACTGTTACAAATTAAATCTTTTGAACTTACAATTGTTTCTAATTTTGAGATTGTATTTGCATATTTTTAGATGATTGCTTTATGCCTAGGTAGCTATTTTGAAATCCACTGTCTTTTTGCTTTAATTCTATATGATTTCTCTCATGAATACTTTATATTCAAGTATAGCTAGTTCAGGCTGTTTTAAGCATTTAAGAGTATAAATTAAACATAAGTATGACTTGATCAATTGTACTTTTGTTCAGTTTATATTGTTACTTGCTATTCATGTTAGATAAGAGATCGGTTTTAGTCAGTTAAAGTGAATTTTTAAAAATTGTTTACTATAATAATATTTTCACAATTTACGTGTGGTGGTAGGCATATGTATAAAAAAACAATTTAAAAACAATCTGTTTAATCAAATTAAGTCAACGAGTTTGCTATTCTTTTGCAATTTATTTATTACTACACTTTTAGGAACTGACCAAAAACCGGTGTTCTATCTGATTTGACTATTTATAACATGATGGCTAATAAAAAAGACTCGATTAAAAACTGTTGAAAATGTTCATTTTTCTTTTTTTGTTAACTTTGAAAATTATTTTTGGAGTGTAGAATTATCAAAATTTAGGGAAATTCCTTAATGTGAAAGTATAAAATATAATAAAGGGTAGCGAACCAATTTCAAAATATCTACGCTGGCGGACACCTTCGGTGTCCTGGCTCCGGACTTTGTCGATATTTTGAAATTGGTTCTTAGGGCGTCGTCGTAATGCTTACGCCGGTTGAATAAGTTTTCTCTTTGATACAGGAACTCTAAATAACCACATTTATAATAAAGTCGAAATTTTTGTTTTAGATCAGTAAAATTGGCTTATATTTATTATAAGGAAAACAGGGTTTAGCTTGGTATAGTTTTTAAGTGCAACTAGATCAGAAGATTATTATATATGTTACAAGAAGTGTATTTTACACGATAACCACACACCCGGCTATAGAGAAAAATAGTATTTGTGCAACATATAAATTTATATATAGATCTAAAAATAAGTTGCCAAATATTATACTAGTAACAAGGCAACTAGTATGAAAATATATTCATTTTTTTACAAATGAAAAATTTTGAAACTTTCAATTAACAACTTTACTAAGCGATAAGCAGCCTAGGATTATGACGGTGATAATACATTTAGTTTCTTTTAATATTCAGGTAGGGATTTAAAACAATTTATTAAAGACATACTCATAGTCGTTAAGTTGAATTATACTATCCTTATATAAACTTGTACTAAACTTAACTGTATCTAACTGGTGTACGAATTGAACGGCTCTTTAAACCAATTATTTTATGCGCTTTATGTTTTCATTAAAAAAACTGTTATTGGGCTTAAACTCAAGACATTATAACAACTAAATAAAGGAAAGTTACTAAATAATAGATCTATCAAATATTAAAACTTTTTTCACTACACCCAAGCATTAATTTTCTGTCTTAATCTATTTAATTATGACAAAGTAAACACAATTTAAATGCAAAAAGTTTATTCAAATGTTTATATAAATAAGTTATCTGATCCGCACTGATTCTGTTTCTGATTCTTTTCATCGTTCCGTCTCCGGCTGTGATCTCATTCTGTTTGAAAAAAATATTTAGCTTTTACTAACAAACTTATCTACTAACGCTACACTTCATTCACATTTTAATCATGCAGTTTATCATTAACTATTTAAACATTGCCTTTAATCTATTAATCATTTGAGCATATCTCAGGGTTGTCAAAAATTTTTTCATGTTTTGAAAATACAATTTTTTTTTTCCACCTTGAGTATGACATAAATTTCAAGGTAAGGAATTCGTTAAATTTAATAACGTTAATGAGGAGATACTGTAATGCTACTTTGAATGTGGTTTATAAAAATTTAAGTGATGATGTCAAATAAAAACTATTGTATAACAAAGACTTCAGAAATTCATTGTTTTTTCGTAAGAATTGATGATAAAAATTCCAGTAATTTTTGTTCAATTTCTAGATGGTTTTTAGCTAACCCTGATAGATGTGTTTCGCAATAGTTATGTGATCAAAATGGATATTTGTTTAATTTAAAATAATAAAACCGAGCTTTTTAAAATTAGCATAAAATTGAGCATCAAACAATTATGGACTTTATTTTGTTCTGTTTATGGTTTGGCAATAAAATACCTCAGAAACTGGTACAAAATGGTTACTTTACAGTAATAAAATACAATAAAAATGTTCAAAGTTTGTTAAATTAGTTACTAAGAAGTAGGTCAATAGTGATATATATTTAAGGTAAACTTTGAAAACGCTTCCTAAAATACATATGTTCAAAAAATAATCAAGGAAGTTGTTACAAAATGTATTATTACACGACTTTATAACAACATTTCAGAAAACAATTCACAAGCAAGATGACCACTTTATTTAGATAATATATCATCATGTTTGTATTACTTTTTTTTAAAATCGATCAACTTTATTATTGACTAGCATTAGTTAACTAAATAGGACTATTTATTATCCTCAGAACTTGTAAAACTAAGAGATTTATGTTTTTAAATTTGTGTTAAGGTGTTTTATAAACTACTTGTTATTACAACATGGCTTCTTGTTTGGTAAACTTATTCACTATAAGTTTAAAAACAATTACAAGTTCAAACGAATGATTTTCAAACATACTATGTAGAAATTACCTTGCGGATGATGCATTCAAAGTGGGAAGAGGAATTGACTCGTAAAGGCCAATCACTCTGGGGATCTGTCTACTGACCTTCACTCAAAGAGAGAGCTTCATGGAAATCCTGTTTAAAAGATTCAATTTAAAAATATTCTTACTATCAGATGTAAGCCCTAATACATAAACCTATCATTTACTTTTATCTGATGACTAATATTTTTATTACTTTCAGCGCTTTAATTCATATATTAAAAAAATAGGAAAAAATGTTTTATAAATTCGTAGTAATGAGTCTAATTTGGGGTAATAGGTATGATTTTTAACTGCAACAAACTGGTTTGTTTTGGTTTGAATAATTAAATATTTACTTTAAAAACTTAAGTTACTCTACAAAAAATACAAATAATGTGTAAACTTAATCTTGGCATATACCTCTCTTAAAACTTATTTCATAAATTTAAACAACTTTAAAAAATTATAAAGAGATAAAGTATACACATCAACTTGATCCATAAAATACTAAACTAACTGCATAACTATAAAGAACTTAACTATTTACTTAAACAAAAAACACTTAGATTTTAAAATTATGCTAGATAAACTTTTGTGTATATATCAGTTTCACTATGGAAGTGTCCTTGCTACAGATTATCAATACTAAAAAGCTTACAAAATCTGCTTGTTAAAGTAGGGTACTTGTTCAATATGTTAATAGAAATTTTTTGCAGTTTTATAAAGGATATTTTATTTCGAAAGCAAAGTTATTGGATTCTATTAGCAAATTTCTATCGTGACGTAACTATAGTGGTAGGATGGAGCTGATTTTCATTTCTACTGATACTGACGTCGTTCAAAGGACGCATACAAATTTTCATCAACAATAATCGAGTTACTTTGCTGAAATCGTGTTCCAATTTTATTTTTACAATTTCCACTGTGAGGAGTTTTTTATCTTAACTTATACCAGGTGAAGGCATTGGAAATAAAGTTAAATATTTTTGTAAATTTCTAGGAAAATTTTGGAATTTTTTTCTGACTTCAAAGGACTTTTAATTAATTTTTACCGTTTGAAGGCTTTGGAAAACAAGGAATTTTGTAAAATTAAAATGACATAATCTGACTTTTTTTTTAATTTTATCAAATTTCCTGCCTTTTCCTGACTTTTTTAAAACCCCCCATTTTTTCCTGATTTTTTTCTTTTTTTTTAATTTCTCCTGACTTTTCCTGATTTCCTGACTTTTCCTGACCGAGTGGCAACCCTGATGCTAGATTAAAAAAAAAATTCATTTTGCTTTTAAATTTTAGTGGCAAACTTGCTAATATTTTAGGAAACAATAATTTTTTAGTGGTAAGTTGTCATCAAGCTTATTTATAATATTTTGTATAAAATTGTGGATGGGTAAAAATAATCAAGTATGGTCTTCTATTTAATTTAATCATAGCCTTTTGTTGATTTCTATTATTTTAAAATTAAAAAACGTTGAGTTTAAGAAAAACATTGGAATACAAATAAGTTTTCTTTTGGCAAAACTTTAACATTTAAAACCATCACAATACTCAAAGTGATGTACTAACAAAGTGAGCAAATCTAACTTTGTTGTAACAATATTTTAAATATTTAATTAATTATTTAATAAATTAGTTCGCATCCTAAAAAACATTCTTAGCTTATGTTCATTAGTCTTTAAAACAAGTTTAAAGTTTTTTTGTTAAATTTTACTTTTTACTTGTAATGACCACACTAATTTTTATGTTAAATGAAAAATGATAATGATAAATATACTTAATATTAACAATAATGATAATTTTTACTTGCAATTATTTGAACATTCTGTTGAGTTAAAAGAAATACTAGATTCTATTCCAGTTATTAGGTCAAAAATGAACATTAATTATAAACTACATCACTTATAAACATCACTGAATGAGTTTAATTCAATTTAGATAACATTGTCACCTTTACTTTCTCTAAATTTAACTTTTTATGATTTATTGTAGCTATTAGTACAAAAGCAAGAACTATAACATATTTACCTTGTTACTGCCCTAAGTGAGCAGTTAGAGACCTTCCTGGGTTGAGGTCCAGTTGTTGTGTGCTTACAGATGATTCATGTGCATCATTGCTCAAAATTTCCTCAAGACCCTTGCACATTCTAAAGTTGTAAAAACCTGTCAACACATATAAAATGTAGAAAAAATAACAAGTTATAATCAACACTTGTAACCTTAAAACTTTAATTTGTAAATTACTTATATAAACATAAAAGGTGTTAAAGCAATAAAAGAGACAAACAATTTTGTTTTTTTTTAATACTACGGCTTATCTATGACAGGCTTTTGAAGCATTGAAGCCAATCTAATCTGAGTGACTTAAAACTTATCAATTAGCCTTATGTTAAATTAAAAACAATAAATAGTGAAAAAATTATGTTAGTCAAGTAGTAATATTTAATTACTCAAGAAAAATAAAGACTTGTTATACTGAAGTACACAAAAAAATACCAAATGTATTAACATGGTATTAATACCAGTCTGGATATTTCTTAAAATATTTCCAATGCACCACATAATTTAAATTTCCAAAACATAATGATTATTTATACAAATTATATTATACTTGTGAAAAAAAAACTTTAGTTTTTGGATGTCATATACTTGAAAATTTAAATACATAATATAGTTTACATAAACCAATAATAATGAGGACTTTATTATTTTACACTATCTTATTAAAACAAAAAGTTTTTTCACTCTTTAAAAGACTTTTTATTAGAACTTTTAACAAATAAAAACTAGCTCTGAGAACTAAAAAAAAGCCAACTCATGCAATAATTAGTAGAATACTTACCAAGTCAGAGCTAGTCTCAAAAGGAAACAATTAAAATATAATATGATGAGAAAAAATAAAAAACAAAGTACATTCCAACCATTATTAATGGATGATTGTTTAAATATGGTGACAAATATTTGGAAGGATATTTACAGAAAAACATATGATGTACTTTTCTATTATAAAACTGATATGAACTAGCAAACTATATTAAATTTACTGCATTTCATTAGGCTTGTCACTTTTTTCAATTCTATTTTTGCACTTTAAAATTTGCCGCAATGGAACTCTATTTCAAAATAAATTTTTATTTACCATCTGACTTTTAAGTCAAAAAGTTATTTATTATACCCAATCAAACTTTGCACACAAATAGTTTAGTTATATGATAGTAAATAATACTTAATTTTTCTTTAAAACTTTGTAGGAATTATTTATATTGTCATGATATTTAGAACAGCACAACCAAACTAAAAACAAGATTATATTAAGGAACATATGTGTTGTATAGGAGCTTTTGATATATTAAATTGCAATAAAAACAAAATTTACCTTTATTATAGCTGCTAGGATTGAACCACTTCACACTTTTTAGGTGGGCAAACATCTGCAATACAATATAGTACAACTTGATGAATAGCATAAATTATAATTCAATTACATTTAGCTAAACTTTACATTATGTTTTGCTACCAATTTAAATAAAATAGTCATGTAGACCAACAATTTAGTTTGGAAACTAGGGTCAAATATTGGTTGTTTAATCAGGCTATTTAGTATTAGGTTGAAGGTTAATTCACCAGTACAAGGATTTATTTATCTTTTACTGATTTAGATATGTTCTTGGGGTTGTTTAAACAGTGTTGTTTATTCAACCCTGTACACTTCAAATACCTATATATAGAATTGTTCCCAATCATAGTTAGAAATGAGTGTCTTTAAATATTGCTTTAAATCTAAAAATAACAAAATATACAACTTTTACAAACTTTGGTTAGTAGTAGAAGTGTCCATCTTCTCCAAACTAATGCTGACTTGGAAACTTTTACTTTAAAATTATAGAGTGTGATATAATAACAACATTTATTAGATCATGTTGTTTGTCAAAGGAGAAACTATACAACTATGATATGTATAATTTAAGTTTCTACAATTTGGCTGTTTACCAACCTTAGTGGTTTACCATAATTTTTTTTACTATCAGTGTTTATTATGACCAGGGCCTAAGTCATTATTGGTAAACTATAAAACTATTATTTAAAATTAAAAGAAAAAACTAAAACGCTTAATCAATGTAATAAACAATTTAAAATTTAACGAGAAAAACTAATACGTTTAATCAATGTAAACAAAGTTTTTAACTTAAAGAAAAAACTAACACGTTTAATTAATGTAAACAACAATTTAAAATTTGAAGAAAAATCCTAAGATGTTTAATCAAAGTTAACAACAATTTAAACTTACGTTAATTTTAGAAAAAAATAGTTTATCGGTTAATTGCTTAAAGTTTATTTTAATTTGCATATTTTAGCTTATTTCGTATTTTTATAGTTTATATGTTGTTTTCTAAAATAAGGCTTTAAAGAACTTTATACTTCTTTCTACTTCATTTTAAAAGAAGTCTATAATTTACCACGTTTTTTTAAAGACAAATAAGTCCTTATTTATTGGAATTTATTAAAGTTCAACGCAACAGTTGTGTTGTTTTCTTAAATTGTTTTATAAGTTGTTACGTATGTTTTATTTTTTTAATTGCATTGTAATAATAGTTACAATTATAATTATACAATAATTTATGTGTGTTGTTTAATTACAAAATAGATCATGAGAGTAAAATGGCCAAAAAATAAAAGCCAATCAAACACCAGGGCTAGATTTAACTTTAATACTTAACTGAACTATGTCGCTAAAACTAATAATGCGAAGACTAAAATATTTTTTTGTGTAATCTGAAAATTTCGTTCACCCCTAAATGAGGTTCATGTACCCTAAACGTTTCGTGCACGCGAAAAAAAATTGTGTACACTATCGTGCACCAGTTTATTTTGAAGTAATTTTGTGTGCAAACTGTAATGATTTTTTTTATAATTTACTTTGATTAGCTAATTAGTTATAAAATACATTTAGTAAACTTTATTTAGATAAATAAATTTATTAAATTTTATTTATTGTTTTAAGACTAATTAAAACATAAAAAAAAAAACTCACTGGAAAATTGTGTAATTTTTGCCGATAAAAACAACCAGCAAAAAACCGGTCTTCAGAGGACAGAAAATTTTGGAGATGTTTTGGAAATGTATTTCTCCTCATATAAACTGATGCAGAAAAGTTAGAAAGTTATATATTTAGTGAGAGAAAAATCGTTTGAATTTCTAAAATAAATTTTAAACAAACAAAGATAGCAGGCAGTTCTATAAGAAAAACTTTTTACATTGTAAGTTAATTGTTTAACTGAATATAAAGGAGAAGACAAAAGTATTTTAAACACTTTTGTTTTTGGTATATAACAAAAAGAATTGGTGTTTATTAAGTTTGTGTTATCTAAACGACTGCGACTAAAAATAACAAGCATTAATAAAAAAATAAATATAAAATTTATTAAACAATAGTTGTAATTTATTTACTTTTTTGACAATGCTTTACGGTGAATAAACTGTCTACGGCATTTCAAATGCTTTTAAAAGTCTTAAACTTTCTTAAACTTCAAAAAAATTCAAAATTTTTTTACTTAAGCCAGTGTTCAGTACCCTTTTTAAGAAACCATCGAAAAGTTTGTGCAAATAAAAATTAAAACAATCATTTATTAACTAAATAACTATAAATGCTCTGTATTTAGTTTATATTCAAATAAAGTTATGTTAAAGCTTAAACTTAAGGTTTAAAATTTTATAACCTTAAACTAAGTAATGAAAAGTAGATTTTCTAGGTGTGATTTAAGTTTTGATTGAAAAAAAATTTAAGTATTTTCACTGTTTCAATATTTCACGTTCCTGAAATATTTAAATAAAAAGGTACAACCATTTTTTTTTAAATCATGGTGGTTTTTAAGTTTAAAAAAAATTTCATGTTTTACTAATAGAAAAAAAAAAAATATTTTAATAAAATTTTTAGGCCAAAATCACTTAAAATCTTATAGACTATTTTGTAGATTTAGAACAGGTTTTTAAATCCGCATTTGATGTTATAGTTAAAAATAATATAAGTTCAAAATAAAATTTTAACAAACTTACATAACTGCAATGGTTAAAAGCAAATAGTAAAACGTCTTTAAAAAAGAAGATTATACAAGTAAAGTTCAGTATTATAAACTTTTTAAGTGAAGTCATGTTGGAAAGAAGTCATGTAGGAATCACTATAACAACACTGATATACAGTCTGTAGTTTTGTAATAAGTAAATTAAAGTATTTATTAAACACTTTTATTTTATAAACAATACATTATATGACAATTTTATGTAACTAAATTATTGATTAGGTTGAACACTAAAATCTTTCAAAAGTTAAATTCATGTTTAAGTATAATTGTATTTATAAAGTACTTTTTTATTTTTCTAAACAATAACCTATAAATATTTCATTGAAATTATTTCTAAAATTATTATTAATTAGACACTGCATATTTATTTTCTATTTATTTAGTTTTTAGTTCACATTTAGATTTTATTATCTTATAACATTGTATATTAGTTTCATATTTTTGATCATTAATTTAAACTTGTGTTGTTAAATGTTTTTTCAACTGAAATTATTAAACTGAATGTAATTTCATATTAAAAATAAGTTTGAATAAAAAAAATTAAAACTCTATTAGATTAATTTTTTTGTAGAAGGTAGTTTTTCTACCTATATTATTGATGCTGTAGTTATAGTTTTTATATCAAAACAGCTCTGTATTATTAAAGTACTAAGTTATTTGGAGATATAATATCACTTTGATCATGCAAAGAAGGTTAGTTGTTTAGAATAACGTATGCCATATTTTACAATAGTTTTTAAAATACTCTGTAGATTTAAAAAGCTTTATAACGAGAAGTATCCATCAGATTTTTTTTTGTTTTGCTAGCAATAGTCATATATTTTAATTAATTTACAATTGAAGTTTTTAATTTTCAACATAAAGATTAACCATTTTTTAAGAAAGCTTCAAAGAAAATATTTTAAAAACTCATCAATTTTAATAGATTGATATTTTTGAGTTTTTAGCTTGAGGCTTTCTTAAGGAACCTATTGAAGTCTAGGCTTTGCTATTTATTGTTAAGTTGTAACTTTATACTTTTTAATCAAACAATGTACAGTTTTTGATTTCTCTAAATATGTACAATTTCAAATTTAATTGGAGTCCAATAAATCAATCCAATAAACAATCCTAGTTTTAACTAATTTGTTTTTGGCAACCCCATATTAAACTTTTCTGTGTAAAATAAATATAAAAAACGTTTATTTAATACCATCTAGGACAAAATTTATACCGGATGACGTCATTAAAACTACGAATATAGTTGGTGAGGAGGAGGTTGTCCAAGGTGTTCAAATGACGCATGCGGAACTCCAGCGGGATCGAGCACCAAAACAAGAAGCGGGTGGAACGTCCTTTTTCGTAACAGATCAGGTTAACAACGTATCTAGATCTTTCAAAAATAAACACGATAATGAACTTAAACAAAAACTTATAGATTTTATTAATAAAAAATTTTCAAAAGATGATTGGCATGACTTTTTGAATGTTTATAACATTATCGAAAAACAAGTATACAGTCTAGTTGATGAAAAATACAAAAGTTTCGACCGTTACGCTAAGCAAATTTTTATTGATCAATTAAACGACGATGCAAAACACCATTTAGCTAATAACTTATTTAAGGTTAAATTTAAACACAAGCGGGGAGATTCTTTTTTAATTAACTGGGAATTCAATGTAAAAAGGTTAGACTGCGCGGGGGTAATCTTACATCGCGTCAAGAAGGGTAAGGGCGAATTGTTATTTGTTTATTATAGAGATAAAAATAATAAAATTAGAATCAATTTCCCTATGGGAAAAATAGATTATAACGATAATAACAATCTAAAAAGAACTGCGGTAAGGGAACTTTTCGAGGAAACTAATTACGCTTGGCCTGAAGGAGTTAGATTAGAATTGTACCAAGATACTAGTTATTGCTTTACGGTAGATCAAAAAAACTTTAAAAAAAATCACAAATTCTATTTTTTCAAAAACTTCGAGCACGAAATTGACCATGAATTTAAGAAAGACAATGAAATTGAGGGTAGTTTATGGTTACAAGTTGATAAACTTAAAAAGTATTTTGCAAAGTCTGATGAAAAATATGATAACACATCAGGTCGTATCAATTTTATCAATGGAAGTGTTACAGTTAGGTCCTCTAGTTTAAAAAACATTAAAAATTTAAAAACTACTTTTTCTCAAGTATATTTTTCATACTCTGTTGAGAATTTTTTTTGAGAGGTTCAGCGCTTAGAGATTGTATTTTTGATCCAAATTGCGATACAGGGCATGTTTCGCGTGACAACAGTGAATAAATTTAAGTTTCCTTCAGTTTCGCTTCTTCAGCTTAAGTTTTAGATTCAGATTCAGTTTATTTTATAAATTAATTGTGTTACTCATTTTGCAATTTTAGTTTAATCTTTTAGTTTTTGTAATCTTGTTACGTTTTCTTTTATATTTTTCGTTATATATTTGTGGTTTCATAAATTTAAATTCTAAAATTCTAATTCATTTATAATTTCAAAACTTAAATACAAAGAAGTTAAATTATTTTTTTCTTGATATGATTAGATTTAAGTTGGTTAAGACGTTTCGTAGCATAATGAGTTGTAAAACCACTTAAAATGACAAAATTGCATAAATGATATATAGAAAAATATAAAAAGTTACTGTTATATTAACGATCTAATTTAATAAAAAAAATTACTTCTTACAATTTAAATTCTTTAGGTTACATATTTTTAATCTAAGATTAAAGGGCATAAAAATACTACATAACTAAATTTAAGATAATAAATGAACTAATTACGTATACTATACTGCCGGGTAATGTTGTTACTACCTGTAATCTAGCTATAGGAGGCTTAGTATGGTGGATGATATTGGTGCTTTAGTAGATGATCGACTAAGACATATCAAACCCATTATAATAAAACAACATTAAAAAACTAAAAAAGCAAATGATATTAATAAAAAGAAAAAAAAGCAATATAAAAGAAAATAACAAACAAAAAGCAATAAAAACAAAGCAAAAATAAAAAAGAAAAAAAAAACGCAAACAAAAAAAAAATAAAAAAAGCAAAAAATAAAAGCAAAAAAAAAAAAACTGAAAACAAACGTAAACAAAAAAAAAAAAAAGAGAATAGAAAAATACAAAAGTAATAGAAAAAAATGTTGTTTTAACGTTAATATAAAAAGTACGTTATTTGTTTATTTATTGTAATATTTAACCATAATTTTTATGCCCTAAATACCGTATAGCTTGAAGCCTTTTGAATGCTCAAGCTAATTAACTGCAAATGCAACCTAAAGAATTTAATTTGTATGTAAATAATTTATAAAGTCTAACTGTACGTTTAAAAATATATTGCAAGTTATTCACCTTTTCTGAATTTGTCATTTTCTTGTGATTTGAATTTTCACTAAGCGCCGAAACGTAGTGACCTCCTATGAGACAATTAAAAAAAAAATTGATGTAATTTTCCATACGATTTGCCAAATCGTTATTTTTTTCAGATTTTTAAAAAAATAATTCTTTAAAAGACAATGTGGCCTATATGACCGGGGAAACCCGGTGAACCCCCGCCACACGAAACAAAAAGGGGGTAACCCGCACCACGGCGCTGGCTTCACCGTAGCGGTGCGGTCCAGTAGCTGTTTTGTGGTGCGATTGCCTGACGGATGAGAAAAATTGAAACAATTTGATTTGCCTGTTGCAATCAAAGTTCAACGTCAGGAAATTGCACCTCAAAACAGTGAAGCTAACAGCGCCATCTTTTTTAATTTTAGACAAAGTTAATTGTTGATGTTTGTGTCATATAATGTTCATCTAAGATATTGATAGAAACGCTTTTATAAACGATTTATGATAATTTTGTGAACTATTGAAAAATACTTTTTTTTTTTGTCTAGTAGGTAACATTGATTCTAAAGTTTTTGAATTGCTTATATTTATGTTAATATAGTTTTTATGCAACAACTAGCAATATATATGTACCACTTTTAATTTGTTAAACTTCATTTCATGTTTAATAAAAACTTAATAAAAAAGTTTAATCTTTAAAAGCTGAAGTTTAATCATTTTTTACACATTGATCAGGGTTTCAAGTTTTTTCAGGCTGCTTTTAAGGTTTAAAAAAAGATTTGAATTTTTTTAACAAGGAGAAAATGTAATTTGTATATACATGTCAAAACAAACTTCTTGTTAGTATAATTACATTTATTGGTTAAAAAATATTTTAAACACATCTATGTATTTGCTATTTAGAATTCCCATCAATTTTTTGAACAGCTAACTTTATTCACAGCAAAACTTCAAAGTAGATATAAAAAGAGTTTTGAAAAAGAACAATAAGAAAATAGTGGGCAAACTCTAAAAATTTAAAAAGAAAATAGAAACACTAACAGGTGAGAAATTTTGTGTTTTATTAATTTTAGATAATATAAGTCGGTGTAATTTGTGTCGATAATCTATGTTATTCTTACAGATGCCTTTATTAATGATGTGTAATATTTGTCTAAAATATTTCAACAAGTTATCGTTTTTTTCTATTAGATAATAATAGATCAAAAGTTTTTTAATTGATAATAATTATGTAAAAGCATAGTTTTTTCAATTTTTATACAACTTTATACAAATTATATATATATGCTACTTTTAGTTTTTTAACTCATTTTAGTGTTAAAAAACAACCAAAATAAGAAGTTTGATAATATTTAAAAGCTGAAGCTAAAGTAAAATATAAATTATATAGCACTTTTAAATGTTCTATTTATAATAAATTAGGTATACTATTAAAATCCACCCGCGTTCAAAATCCACCCAATTTTTAATTTTATTTCCTGTATTTATTATTTTATTTTATATACTTTTTGCTTTTTTTCATCAATTTTTTTATTTGTTTTTGACTATCACTGTTACCCCTAACCCTTACTTTCGATTGCTAAGCGGTTCCCGAATTTGACTGGGTGGATTTTGATCGCGGGTGGATTTTGCATGTGTTCCATAAATTTGTACTATTATTACGTCATAAGAGCCGGAGATAGCTTTTTAAACACAATTAAGTATACCCCATCGTGAGCATGAGTAGCTCAGTCGGTAGAGCGTTGGACTTTTAATTTAACGATCAGGGGTTCAAGTCCCGTGCTAGACTTTATATACTTTAAAACAGCCTAATAATTTAAAAAAGAAGATAAAATATAGTTAAAATACATCATAAAATAAGTTTCTTGATTTATAAACACCTTTATGGGTTTAAAAAACACTTGTTTTAAAAAATGATGTGCATATAAAATACATTAAAAATACTGTATGTTTACTTACCCTTTTGTTATCATTCACATCACTAGTTTTTATTTATATGACAAACAATTTTTTCCGAAATTGCTTATAACTGTTTCAGTTCTTATTTCATCAATTGTCAAAGCTAAAACATATTTAAGTTTATTGAGTGAACAAATTTTTCATGATATATGTTATGACATTTAAAACAAAAGTTATCAAGTTAGTCAATTTTTAAAAAATGTGAATGAACAAGTGTTTTAAGTTACAAATTTTTAATTATTTTCTCTATAATTGCAACAATATGAAAAATCGACAAAAAAAAATCACATTTTTGATATGTTTACGGATTAAGTACATACCTTTTAACAAATAGCTTTGTACCGCGTGAGCGGTAATTGTCTCTTTTTTTGAAAAAAACTTTTTGTAAAACATTATTTTTCCTGAAATCTTAAGCTTATGCTTTTTTAATTGTTCTAAATTGCCAAAATACTTAAAGCTTTTAAGGTTAAGGTTATTGTCCAAAGAAAAAATAGTTTATACTAAAAGTGTTTTGTAACAAGGTCTGAATTTTTAAGCCCTGACTTATTGGTTTCAGTCCTTTTTTTGGCCTGCTTATATCTGCCTCTCTCGTACTTTATAATCACAATATACAAAACCAAATCCATTGGATTCAGATTTTTTGGGCGCTTTGATGTCAGTACTTAAGTTTTCAAGTTTGAATATATATCAAAAAAGACAATTCAATTTAAAAGTCTAGTTAAGGATTATTAATATCAAATAGCAGCCTAAGATTTGGTTTGATATATTTGTAGTTTTAGAATCAACTGTTAAAAGAAAACCGAAAAAAAAAACACCATAACAACTCAAAATGGTTTTATTCACTTTGAGTTACCAAAAAGTTTAAACAAGAATTATACTTTTATTATTACAAATAAAAGTTGTGCACAATTTAAAGAAAGTTTTATGGTGGCATTATTTGTTTTTAAAATAAAACACTGTAAATTTAAAAACAATGCTTAGACTAGTAAAATAAAATTTACATAAAAGATCAAAAAAAATTCAGCTATCAAAAGGTATAAGTTTTGAAGTTTCTAACAAAGGGAAAATTTGCATAAACATTAGGCGGGCTTATATGACCGCGCATAAACTAAATTATGTTTTTATTTGTGACGTAAACAATCAAATAAGATTTTAGAAGAATATTAATTTTTCATTTGAATCATTTCTCTAGAAAACCTTGTGTTGTAAGTACATCTAGTTAACAGTATATTTTTTTTTGTTGACAATTTTTTCTTGTTCTTTTTTTACAATTCATGAATTATTATGAATTAATATGAAAACATCAATGAGCTAGTACATGTTGCAAGCTTTAGATGATATACGATCAACTTCTTTAAACAAATAATTTTGTCTGTTGAACATATGTGTTTTATCAACATCTTTTGATAAACAACTCTTTACTTTTTTCTGTTGAAATTTCAATCAGTTACATGTTTTTTTCTTCTTGTTGTAACTGTAACTACTTAGGTAGAAACTTATTTTTAAGTTCGGAGTTATGACTTCTTAGTATCAATATTTCTATTGAAACTTATGAAGCAATAATGTTATAAAACAGTTAAATTATTTTCACAGTTTCAAGCAATTTAACAGTAGTAAAGTTTGAATTCTTTGTTTCAATCTTACAAAATACTTTCTAATTGTAATAAATTAACATCTTTGGACAAATAACTGTTTACTTTTGTGTGATGAAAATTTAAACAGTTACAAGTTGTGTTCTTCTATTGTAACTGTAACTATAGAGGTACAAACTTATTTTAAGCTTTTAGTTATTATTTATTACTATCAATATTTCTATTTAAACATGTAAAACAATAGCGTTAAAAAATACTTGAAATAATTTCAAAGTTTCAAGCAATCACAAGCATTAAAGTTTCAAGCAACTACAAGTTGAACTATTTGATTTCTTTGTTTCCACCTTAGATAACTGTTATATATAGATATTTTCCAACTGTTACAAATTAACTCTTTTGAACTTACAATTGTTTCTAATTTTGAGATTGTATTTGCATATTTTTAGATGATTGCTTTATGCCTAGGTAGCTATTTTGAAATCCACTGTCTTTTTGCTTTAATTCTATATGATTTCTCTCATGAATACTTTATATTCAAGTATAGCTAGTTCAGGCTGTTTTAAGCATTTAAGAGTATAAATTAAACATAAGTATGACTTGATCAATTGTACTTTTGTTCAGTTTATATTGTTACTTGCTATTCATGTTAGATAAGAGATCGGTTTTAGTCAGTTAAAGTGAATTTTTAAAAATTGTTTACTATAATAATATTTTCACAATTTACGTGTGGTGGTAGGCATATGTATAAAAAAACAATTTAAAAACAATCTGTTTAATCAAATTAAGTCAACGAGTTTGCTATTCTTTTGCAATTTATTTATTACTACACTTTTAGGAACTGACCAAAAACCGGTGTTCTATCTGATTTGACTATTTATAACATGATGGCTAATAAAAAAGACTCGATTAAAAACTGTTGAAAATGTTCATTTTTCTTTTTTTGTTAACTTTGAAAATTATTTTTGGAGTGTAGAATTATCAAAATTTTTGGGAAATTCCTTAATGTGAAAGTATAAAATATAATAAAGGGTAGCGAACCAATTTCAAAATATCGACAAGGTCCTACGCTGGCGGACACCTTCGGTGTCCTGGCTCCGGACTTTGTCGATATTTTGAAATTGGTTCTTAGGGCGTCGTCGTAATGCTTACGCCGGTTGAATAAGTTTTCTCTTTGATACAGGAACTCTAAATAACCACATTTATAATAAAGTCGAAATTTTTGTTTTAGATCAGTAAAATTGGCTTATATTTATTATAAGGAAAACAGGGTTTAGCTTGGTATAGTTTTTAAGTGCAACTAGATCAGAAGATTATTATATATGTTACAAGAAGTGTATTTTACACGATAACCACACACCCGGCTATAGAGAAAAATAGTATTTGTGCAACATATAAATTTATATATAGATCTAAAAATAAGTCGCCAAATATTATACTAGTAACAAGGCAACTAGTATGAAAATATATTCATTTTTTTACAAATGAAAAATTTTGAAACTTTCAATTAACAACTTTACTAAGCGATAAGCAGCCTAGGATTATGACGGTGATAATACATTTAGTTTCTTTTAATATTCAGGTAGGGATTTAAAACAATTTATTAAAGACATACTCATAGTCGTTAAGTTGAATTATACTATCCTTATATAAACTTGTACTAAACTTAACTGTATCTAACTGGTGTACGAATTGAACGGCTCTTTAAACCAATTATTTTATGCGCTTTATGTTTTCATTAAAAAAACTGTTATTGGGCTTAAACTCAAGACATTATAACAACTAAATAAAGGAAAGTTACTAAATAATAGATCTATCAAATATTAAAACTTTTTTCACTACACCCAAGCATTAATTTTCTGTCTTAATCTATTTAATTATGACAAAGTAAACACAATTTAAATGCAAAAAGTTTATTCAAATGTTAATATAAATAAGTTATCTGATCCGCACTGATTCTGTTTCTGATTCTTTTCATCGTTCCGTCTCCGGCTGTGATCTCATTCTGTTTAAAAAAAATATTTAGCTTTTACTAACAAACTTATCTACTAACGCTACACTTCATTCACATTTTAATCATGCAGTTTATCATTAACTATTTAAACATTGCCTTTAATCTATTAATCATTTGAGCATATCTCAGGGTTGTCAAAAATTTTTTCATGTTTTGAAAATACAATTTTTTTTTTCCACCTTGAGTATGACATAAATTTCAAGGTAAGGAATTCGTTAAATTTAATAACGTTAATGAGGAGATACTGTAATGCTACTTTGAATGTGGTTTATAAAAATTTAAGTGATGATGTCAAATAAAAACTATTGTATAACAAAGACTTCAGAAATTCATTGTTTTTTCGTAAGAATTGATGATAAAAATTCCAGTAATTTTTGTTCAATTTCTAGATGGTTTTTAGCTAACCCTGATAGATGTGTTTCGCAATAGTTATGTGATCAAAATGGATATTTGTTTAATTTAAAATAATAAAACCGAGCTTTTTAAAATTAGCATAAAATTGAGCATCAAACAATTATGGACTTTATTTTGTTCTGTTTATGGTTTGGCAATAAAATACCTAAGAAACTGGTACAAAATGGTTACTTTACAGTAATAAAATACAATAAAAATGTTCAAAGTTTGTTAAATTAGTTACTAAGAAGTAGGTCAATAGTGATATATATTTAAGGTAAACTTTGAAAACGCTTCCTAAAATACATATGTTCAAAAAATAATCAAGGAAGTTGTTACAAAATGTATTATTACACGACTTTATAACAACATTTCAGAAAACAATTCACAAGCAAGATGACCACTTTATTTAGATAATATATCATCATGTTTGTATTACTTTTTTTTAAAATCGATCAACTTTATTATTGACTAGCATTAGTTAACTAAATAGGACTATTTATTATCCTCAGAACTTGTAAAACTAAGAGATTTATGTTTTTAAATTTGTGTTAAGGTGTTTTATAAACTACTTGTTATTACAACATGGCTTCTTGTTTGGTAAACTTATTCACTATAAGTTTAAAAACAATTACAAGTTCAAACGAATGATTTTCAAACATACTATGTAGAAATTACCTTGCGGATGATGCATTCAAAGTGGGAAGAGGAATTGACTCGTAAAGGCCAATCACTCTGGGGATCTGTCTACTGACCTTCACTCAAAGAGAGAGCTTCATGGAAATCCTGTTTAAAAGATTCAATTTAAAAATATTCTTACTATCAGATGTAAGCCCTAATACATAAACCTATCATTTACTTTTATCTGATGACTAATATTTTTATTACTTTCAGCGCTTTAATTCATATATTAAAAAAATAGGAAAAAATGTTTTATAAATTCGTAGTAATGAGTCTAATTTGGGGTGAAAGGTATGATTTTTAACTGCAACAAACTGGTTTGTTTTGGTTTGAATAATTAAATATTTACTTTAAAAACTTAAGTTACTCTACAAAAAATACAAATAATGTGTAAACTTAATCTTGGCATATACCTCTCTTAAAACTTATTTCATAAATTTAAACAACTTTAAAAAATTATAAAGAGATAAAGTATACACATCAACTTGATCCATAAAATACTAAACTAACTGCATAACTATAAAGAACTTAACTATTTACTTAAACAAAAAACACTTAGATTTTAAAATTATGCTAGATAAACTTTTGTGTATATATCAGTTTCACTATGGAAGTGTCCTTGCTACAGATTATCAATACTAAAAAGCTTACAAAATCTGCTTGTTAAAGTAGGGTACTTGTTCAATATGTTAATAGAAATTTTTTGCAGTTTTATAAAGGATATTTTATTTCGAAAGCAAAGTTATTGGATTCTATTAGCAAATTTCTATCGTGACGTAACTATAGTGGTAGGATGGAGCTGATTTTCATTTCTACTGATACTGACGTCGTTCAAAGGACGCATACAAATTTTCATCAACAATAATCGAGTTACTTTGCTGAAATCGTGTTCCAATTTTATTTTTACAATTTCCACTGTGAGGAGTTTTTTATCTTAACTTATACCAGGTGAAGGCATTGGAAATAAAGTTAAATATTTTTGTAAATTTCTAGGAAAATTTTGGAATTTTTTTCTGACTTCAAAGGACTTTTAATTAATTTTTACCGTTTGAAGGCTTTGGAAAACAAGGAATTTTGTAAAATTAAAATGACATAATCTGACTTTTTTTTAAATTTTATCAAATTTCCTGCCTTTTCCTGACTTTTTTAAAACCCCCCATTTTTTCCTGATTTTTTTCTTTTTTTTTAATTTCTCCTGACTTTTCCTGATTTCCTGACTTTTCCTGACCGAGTGGCAACCCTGATGCTAGATTAAAAAAAAAATTCATTTTGCTTTTTAATTTTAGTGGCAAACTTGCTAATATTTTAGGAAACAATAATTTTTTAGTGGTAAGTTGTCATCAAGCTTATTTATAATATTTTGTATAAAATTGTGGATGGGTAAAAATAATCAAGTATGGTCTTCTATTTAATTTAATCATAGCCTTTTGTTGATTTCTATTATTTTAAAATTAAAAAACGTTGAGTTTAAGAAAAACATTGGAATACAAATAAGTTTTCTTTTGGCCAAACTTTAACATTTAAAACCATCACAATACTCAAAGTGATGTACTAACAAAGTGAGCAAATCTAACTTTGTTGTAACAATATTTTAAATATTTAATTAATTATTTAATAAATTAGTTCGCATCCTAAAAAACATTCTTAGCTTATGTTCATTAGTCTTTAAAACAAGTTTAAAGTTTTTTTGTTAAATTTTACTTTTTACTTGTAATGACCACACTAATTTTTATGTTAAATGAAAAATGATAATGATAAATATACTTAATATTAACAATAATGATAATTTTTACTTGCAATTATTTGAACATTCTGTTGAGTTAAAAGCAATACTAGATTCTATTCCAGTTATTAGGTCAAAAATGAACATTAATTATAAACTACATCACTTATAAACATCACTGAATGAGTTTAATTCAATTTAGATAACATTGTCACCTTTACTTTCTCTAAATTTAACTTTTTATGATTTATTGTAGCTATTAGTACAAAAGCAAGAACTATAACATATTTACCTTGTTACTGCCCTAAGTGAGCAGTTAGAGACCTTCCTGGGTTGAGGTCCAGTTGTTGTGTGCTTACAGATGATTCATGTGCATCATTGCTCAAAATTTCCTCAAGACCCTTGCACATTCTAAAGTTGTAAAAACCTGTCAACACATATAAAATGTAGAAAAAATAACAAGTTATAATCAACACTTGTAACCTTAAAACTTTAATTTGTAAATTACTTATATAAACATAAAAGGTGTTAAAGCAATAAAAGAGACAAACAATTTTGTTTTTTTTTAATACTACGGCTTATCTATGACAGGCTTTTGAAGCATTGAAGCCAATCTAATCTGAGTGACTTAAAACTTATCAATTAGCCTTATGTTAAATTAAAAACAATAAATAGTGAAAAAATTATGTTAGTCAAGTAGTAATATTTAATTACTCAAGAAAAATAAAGACTTGTTATACTGAAGTACACAAAAAAATACCAAATGTATTAACATGGTATTAATACCAGTCTGGATATTTCTTAAAATATTTCCAATGCACCACATAATTTAAATTTCCAAAACATAATGATTATTTATACAAATTATATTATACTTGTGAAAAAAAAACTTTAGTTTTTGGATGTCATATACTTGAAAATTTAAATACATAATATAGTTTACATAAACCAATAATAATGGGGACTTTATTATTTTACACTATCTTATTAAAACAAAAAGTTTTTTCACTCTTTAAAAGACTTTTTATTAGAACTTTTAACAAATAAAAACTAGCTCTGAGAACTAAAAAAAAGCCAACTCATGCAATAATTAGTAGAATACTTACCAAGTCAGAGCTAGTCTCAAAAGGAAACAATTAAAATATAATATGATGAGAAAAAATAAAAAACAAAGTACATTCCAACCATTATTAATGGATGATTGTTTAAATATGGTGACAAATATTTGGAAGGATATTTACAGAAAAACATATGATGTACTTTTCTATTATAAAACTGATATGAACTAGCAAACTATATTAAATTTACTGCATTTCATTAGGCTTGTCACTTTTTTCAATTCTATTTTTGCACTTTAAAATTTGCCGCAATGGAACTCTATTTCAAAATAAATTTTTATTTACCATCTGACTTTTAAGTCAAAAAGTTATTTATTATACCCAATCAAACTTTGCACACAAATAGTTTAGTTATATGATAGTAAATAATACTTAATTTTTCTTTAAAACTTTGTAGGAATTATTTATATTGTCATGATATTTAGAACAGCACAACCAAACTAAAAACAAGATTATATTAAGGAACATATGTGTTGTATAGGAGCTTTTGATATATTAAATTGCAATAAAAACAAAATTTACCTTTATTATAGCTGCTAGGATTGAACCACTTCACACTTTTTAGGTGGGCAAACATCTGCAATACAATATAGTACAACTTGATGAATAGCATAAATTATAATTCAATTACATTTAGCTAAACTTTACATTATGTTTTGCTACCAATTTAAATAAAATAGTCATGTAGACCAACAATTTAGTTTGGAAACTAGGGTCAAATATTGGTTGTTTAATCAGGCTATTTAGTATTAGGTTGAAGGTTAATTCACCAGTACAAGGATTTATTTATCTTTTACTGATTTAGATATGTTCTTGGGGTTGTTTAAACAGTGTTGTTTATTCAACCCTGTACACTTCAAATACCTATATATAGAATTGTTCCCAATCATAGTTAGAAATGAGTGTCTTTAAATATTACTTTAAATCTAAAAATAACAAAATATACAACTTTTACAAACTTTGGTTAGTAGTAGAAGTGTCCATCTTCTCCAAACTAATGCTGACTTGGAAACTTTTACTTTAAAATTATAGAGTGTGATATAATAACAACATTTATTAGATCATGTTGTTTGTCAAAGGAGAAACTATACAACTATGATATGTATAATTTAAGTTTCTACAATTTGGCTGTTTACCAACCTTAGTGGTTTACCATAATTTTTTTTACTATCAGTGTTTATTATGACCAGGGCCTAAGTCATTATTGGTAAACTATAAAACTATTATTTAAAATTAAAAGAAAAAACTAAAACGCTTAATCAATGTAATAAACAATTTAAAATTTAACGAGAAAAACTAATACGTTTAATCAATGTAAACAAAGTTTTTAACTTAAAGAAAAAACTAACACGTTTAATTAATGTAAACAACAATTTAAAATTTGAAGAAAAATCCTAAGATGTTTAATCAAAGTTAACAACAATTTAAACTTACGTTATTTTTAGAAAAAAATAGTTTATCGGTTAATTGCTTAAAGTTTATTTTAATTTGCATATTTTAGCTTATTTCGTATTTTTATAGTTTATATGTTGTTTTCTAAAATAAGGCTTTAAAGAACTTTATACTTCTTTCTACTTCATTTTAAAAGAAGTCTATAATTTACCACGTTTTTTTAAAGACAAATAAGTCCTTATTTATTGGAATTTATTAAAGTTCAACGCAACAGTTGTGTTGTTTTCTTAAATTGTTTTATAAGTTGTTACGTATGTTTTATTTTTTTAATTGCATTGTAATAATAGTTACAATTATAATTATACAATAATTTATGTGTGTTGTTTAATTACAAAATAGATCATGAGAGTAAAATGGCCAAAAAATAAAAGCCAATCAAACACCAGGGCTAGATTTAACTTTAATACTTAACTGAACTATGTCGCTAAAACTAATAATGCGAAGACTAAAATATTTTTTTGTGTAATCTGAAAATTTCGTTCACCCCTAAATGAGGTTCATGTACCCTAAACGTTTCGTGCACGCGAAAAAAAATTGTGTACACTATCGTGCACCAGTTTATTTTGAAGTAATTTTGTGTGCAAACTGTAATGATTTTTTTTATAATTTACTTTGATTAGCTAATTAGTTATAAAATACATTTAGTAAACTTTATTTAGATAAATAAATTTATTAAATTTTATTTATTGTTTTAAGACTAATTAAAACATAAAAAAAAAACTCACTGGAAAATTGTGTAATTTTTGCCGATAAAAACAACCAGCAAAAAACCGGTCTTCAGAGGACAGAAAATTTTGGAGATGTTTTGGAAATGTATTTCTCCTCATATAAACTGATGCAGAAAAGTTAGAAAGTTATATATTTAGTGAGAGAAAAATCGTTTGAATTTCTAAAATAAATTTTAAACAAACAAAGATAGCAGGCAGTTCTATAAGAAAAACTTTTTACATTGTAAGTTAATTGTTTAACTGAGTATAAAGGAGAAGACAAAAGTATTTTAAACACTTTTGTTTTTGGTATATAACAAAAAGAATTGGTGTTTATTAAGTTTGTGTTATCTAAACGACTGCGACTAAAAATAACAAGCATTAATAAAAAAATAAATATAAAATTTATTAAACAATAGTTGTAATTTATTTACTTTTTTGACAATGCTTTACGGTGAATAAACTGTCTACGGCATTTCAAATGCTTTTAAAAGTCTTAAACTTTCTTAAACTTCAAAAAAATTCAAAATTTTTTTACTTAAGCCAGTGTTCAGTACCCTTTTTAAGAAACCATCGAAAAGTTTGTGCAAATAAAAATTAAAACAATCATTTATTAACTAAATAACTATAAATGCTCTGTATTTAGTTTATATTCAAATAAAGTTATGTTAAAGCTTAAACTTAAGGTTTAAAATTTTATAACCTTAAACTAAGTAATGAAAAGTAGATTTTCTAGGTGTGATTTAAGTTTTGATTGAAAAAAACTTTAAGTATTTTCACTGTTTCAATATTTCACGTTCCTGAAATATTTAAATAAAAAGGTACAACCATTTTTTTTTAAATCATGGTGGTTTTTAAGTTTAAAAAAAATTTCATGTTTTACTAATAGAAAAAAAAAATATATTTTAATAAAATTTTTAGGCCAAAATCACTTTAAATCTTATAGACTATTTTGTAGATTTAGAACAGGTTTTTAAATCCGCATTTGATGTTATAGTTAAAAATAATATAAGTTCAAAATAAAATTTTAACAAACTTACATAACTGCAATGGTTAAAAGCAAATAGTAAAACGTCTTTAAAAAAGAAGATTATACAAGTAAAGTTCAGTATTATAAACTTTTTAAGTGAAGTCATGTTGGAAAGAAGTCATGTTGGAATCACTATAACAACACTGATATACAGTCTGTAGTTTTGTAATAAGTAAATTAAAGTAGTTATTAAACACTTTTATTTTATAAACAATACATTATATGACAATTTTATGTAACTAAATTATTGATTAGGTTGAACACTAAAATCTTTCAAAAGTTAAATTCATGTTTAAGTATAATTGTATTTATAAAGTACTTTTTTATTTTTCTAAACAATAACCTATAAATATTTCATTGAAATTATTTCTAAAATTATTATTAATTAGACACTGCATATTTATTTTCTATTTATTTAGTTTTTAGTTCACATTTAGATTTTATTATCTTA
This sequence comes from Thalia democratica, assembly GCF_965202585.1. Classification (NCBI taxonomy): domain Eukaryota; kingdom Metazoa; phylum Chordata; class Thaliacea; order Salpida; family Salpidae; genus Thalia; species Thalia democratica. The sequence goes on along the minus strand of NC_139169.1, from coordinate 23,032,623 downwards.
TAACATTGTATATTAGTTTCATATTTTTGATCATTAATTTAAACTTGTGTTGTTAAATGTTTTTTCAACTGAAATTATTAAACTGAATGTAATTTCATATTAAAAATAAGTTTGAATAAAAAAAATTAAAACTCTATTAGATTAATTTTTTTGTAGAAGGTAGTTTTTCTACCTATATTATTGATGCTGTAGTTATAGTTTTTATATCAAAACAGCTCTGTATTATTAAAGTACTAAGTTATTTGGAGATATAATATCACTTTGATCATGCAAAGAAGGTTAGTTGTTTAGAATAACGTATGCCATATTTTACAATAGTTTTTAAAATACTCTGTAGATTTAAAAAGCTTTATAACGAGAAGCCATCAGATTTTTTTTTGTTTTGCTAGCAATAGTCATATATTTTAATTAGTTTACAATTGAAGTTTTTAATTTTCAACATAAAGATTAACCATTTTTAAGAAAGCTTCAAAGAAAATATTTTAAAAACTCATCAATTTTAATAGATTGATATTTTTGAGTTTTTAGCTTGAGGCTTTCTTAAGGAACCTATTGAAGTCTAGGCTTTGCTATTTATTGTTAAGTTGTAACTTTATACTTTTTAATCAAACAATGTACAGTTTTTGATTTCTCTAAATATGTACAATTTCAAATTTAATTGGAGTCCAATAAATCAATCCAATAAACAATCCTAGTTTTAACTAATTTGTTTTTGGCAACCCCATATTAAACTTTTCTGTGTAAAATAAATATAAAAAACGTTTATTTAATACCATCTAGGACAAAATTTATACCGGATGACGTCATTAAAACTACGAATATAGTTGGTGAGGAGGAGGTTGTCCAAGGTGTTCAAATGACGCATGCGGAACTCCAGCGGGATCGAGCACCACAACAAGAAGCGGGTGGAACGTCCTTTTTCGTAACAGATCAGGTTAACAACGTATCTAGATCTTTCAAAAATAAACACGATAATGAACTTAAACAAAAACTTATAGATTTTATTAATAAAAAATTTTCAAAAGATGATTGGCATGACTTTTTGAATGTTTATAACATTATCGAAAAACAAGTATACAGTCTAGTTGATGAAAAATACAAAAGTTTCGACCGTTACGCTAAGCAAATTTTTATTGATCAATTAAACGACGATGCAAAACACCATTTAGCTAATAACTTATTTAAGGTTAAATTTAAACACAAGCGGGGAGATTCTTTTTTAATTAACTGGGAATTCAATGTAAAAAGGTTAGACTGCGCGGGGGTAATCTTACATCGCGTCAAGAAGGGTAAGGGCGAATTGTTATTTGTTTATTATAGAGATAAAAATAATAAAATTAGAATCAATTTCCCTATGGGAAAAATAGATTATAACGATAATAACAATCTAAAAAGAACTGCGGTAAGGGAACTTTTCGAGGAAACTAATTACGCTTGGCCTGAAGGAGTTAGATTAGAATTGTACCAAGATACTAGTTATTGCTTTACGGTAGATCAAAAAAACTTTAAAAAAAATCACAAATTCTATTTTTTCAAAAACTTCGAGCACGAAATTGACCATGAATTTAAGAAAGACAATGAAATTGAGGGTAGTTTATGGTTACAAGTTGATAAACTTAAAAAGTATTTTGCAAAGTCTGATGAAAAATATGATAACACATCAGGTCGTATCAATTTTATCAATGGAAGTGTTACAGTTAGGTCCTCTAGTTTAAAAAACATTAAAAATTTAAAAACTACTTTTTCTCAAGTATATTTTTCATACTCTGTTGAGAATTTTTTTTTGAGAGGTTCAGCGCTTAGAGATTGTATTTTTGATCCAAATTGCGATACAGGGCATGTTTCGCGTGACAACAGTGAATAAATTTAAGTTTCCTTCAGTTTCGCTTCTTCAGCTTAAGTTTTAGATTCAGATTCAGTTTATTTTATAAATTAATTGTGTTACTCATTTTGCAATTTTAGTTTAATCTTTTAGTTTTTGTAATCTTGTTACGTTTTCTTTTATATTTTTCGTTATATATTTGTGGTTTCATAAATTTAAATTCTAAAATTCTAATTCATTTATAATTTCAAAACTTAAATACAAAGAAGTTAAATTATTTTTTTCTTGATATGATTAGATTTAAGTTGGTTAAGACGTTTCGTAGCATAATGAGTTGTAAAACCACTTAAAATGACAAAATTGCATAAATGATATATAGAAAAATATAAAAAGTTACTGTTATATTAACGATCTAATTTAATAAAAAAAATTACTTCTTACAATTTAAATTCTTTAGGTTACATATTTTTAATCTAAGATTAAAGGGCATAAAAATACTACATAACTAAATTTAAGATAATAAATGAACTAATTACGTATACTATACTGCCGGGTAATGTTGTTACTACCTGTAATCTAGCTATAGGAGGCTTAGTATGGTGGATGATATTGGTGCTTTAGTAGATGATCGACTAAGACATATCAAACCCATTATAATAAAACAACATTAAAAAACTAAAAAAGCAAATGATATTAATAAAAAGAAAAAAAAGCAATATAAAAGAAAATAACAAACAAAAAGCAATAAAAACAAAGCAAAAATAAAAAAGAAAAAAAAAAACGCAAACAAAAAAAAAATAAAAAAAGCAAAAAATAAAAGCAAAAAAAAAAAAACTGAAAACAAACGTAAACAAAAAAAAAAAAAAGAGAATAGAAAAATACAAAAGTAATAGAAAAAAATGTTGTTTTAACGTTAATATAAAAAGTACGTTATTTGTTTATTTATTGTAATATTTAACCATAATTTTTATGCCCTAAATACCGTATAGCTTGAAGCCTTTTGAATGCTCAAGCTAATTAACTGCAAATGCAACCTAAAGAATTTAATTTGTATGTAAATAATTTATAAAGTCTAACTGTACGTTTAAAAATATATTGCAAGTTATTCACCTTTTCTGAATTTGTCATTTTCTTGTGATTTGAATTTTCACTAAGCGCCGAAACGTAGTGACCTCCTATGAGACAATTAAAAAAAAATTTGATGTAATTTTCCATACGATTTGCCAAATCGTTATTTTTTTCAGATTTTTAAAAAAATAATTCTTTAAAAGACAATGTGGCCTATATGACCGGGGAAACCCGGTGAACCCCCGCCACACGAAACAAAAAGGGGGTAACCCGCACCACGGCGCTGGCTTCACCGTAGCGGTGCGGTCCAGTAGCTGTTTTGTGGTGCGATTGCCTGACGGATGAGAAAAATTGAAACAATTTGATTTGCCTGTTGCAATCAAAGTTCAACGTCAGGAAATTGCACCTCAAAACAGTGAAGCTAACAGCGCCATCTTTTTTAATTTTAGACAAAGTTAATTGTTGATGTTTGTGTCATATAATGTTCATCTAAGATATTGATAGAAACGCTTTTATAAACGATTTATGATAATTTTGTGAACTATTGAAAAATACTTTTTTTTTTTGTCTAGTAGGTAACATTGATTCTAAAGTTTTTGAATTGCTTATATTTATGTTAATATAGTTTTTATGCAACAACTAGCAATATATATGTACCACTTTTAATTTGTTAAACTTCATTTCATGTTTAATAAAAACTTAATAAAAAAGTTTAATCTTTAAAAGCTGAAGTTTAATCATTTTTTACACATTGATCAGGGTTTCAAGTTTTTTCAGGCTGCTTTTAAGGTTTAAAAAAAGATTTGAATTTTTTTAACAAGGAGAAAATGTAATTTGTATATACATGTCAAAACAAACTTCTTGTTAGTATAATTACATTTATTGGTTAAAAAAATATTTTAAACACATCTATGTATTTGCTATTTAGAATTCCCATCAATTTTTTGAACAGCTAACTTTATTCACAGCAAAACTTCAAAGTAGATATAAAAAGAGTTTTGAAAAAGAACAATAAGAAAATAGTGGGCAAACTCTAAAAATTTAAAAAGAAAATAGAAACACTAACAGGTGAGAAATTTTGTGTTTTATTAATTTTAGATAATATAAGTCGGTGTAATTTGTGTCGATAATCTATGTTATTCTTACAGATGCCTTTATTAATGATGTGTAATATTTGTCTAAAATATTTCAACAAGTTATCGTTTTTTTCTATTAGATAATAATAGATCAAAAGTTTTTTAATTGATAATAATTATGTAAAAGCATAGTTTTTTCAATTTTTATACAACTTTATACAAATTATATATATATGCTACTTTTAGTTTTTTAACTCATTTTAGTGTTAAAAAACAACCAAAATAAGAAGTTTGATAATATTTAAAAGCTGAAGCTAAAGTAAAATATAAATTATATAGCACTTTTAAATGTTCTATTTATAATAAATTAGGTATACTATCAAAATCCACCCGCGTTCAAAATCCACCCAATTTTTAATTTTATTTCCTGTATTTATTATTTTATTTTATATACTTTTTGCTTTTTTTCATCAATTTTTTTATTTGTTTTTGACTATCACTGTTACCCCTAACCCTTACTTTCGATTGCTAAGCGGTTCCCGAATTTGACTGGGTGGATTTTGATCGCGGGTGGATTTTGCATGTGTTCCATAAATTTGTACTATTATTACGTCATAAGAGCCGGAGATAGCTTTTTAAACACAATTAAGTATACCCCATCGTGAGCATGAGTAGCTCAGTCGGTAGAGCGTTGGACTTTTAATTTAACGATCAGGGGTTCAAGTCCCGTGCTAGACTTTATATACTTTAAAACAGCCTAATAATTTAAAAAAGAAGATAAAATATAGTTAAAATACATCATAAAATAAGTTTCTTGATTTATAAACACCTTTATGGGTTTAAAAAACACTTGTTTTAAAAAATGATGTGCATATAAAATACATTAAAAATACTGTATGTTTACTTACCCTTTTGTTATCATTCACATCACTAGTTTTTATTTATATGACAAACAATTTTTTCCGAAATTGCTTATAACTGTTTCAGTTCTTATTTCATCAATTGTCAAAGCTAAAACATATTTAAGTTTATTGAGTGAACAAATTTTTCATGATATATGTTATGACATTTAAAACAAAAGTTATCAAGTTAGTCAATTTTTAAAAAATGTGAATGAACAAGTGTTTTAAGTTATAAATTCAATTATTTTCTCTATAATTGCAACACTATGAAAAATCGACAAAAAAAAATCACATTTTTGATATGTTTACGGATTAAGTACATACCTTTTAACAAATAGCTTTGTACCGCGTGAGCGGTAATTGTCTCTTTTTTTGAAAAAAACTTTTGGTAAAACATATTTTTCCTGAAATCTTAAGCTTATGCTTTTTTAATTGTTCTAAATTGCCAAAATACTTAAAGCTTTTAAGGTTAAGGTTAATGTCCAAAGAAAAAATAGTTTATACTAAAAGTGTTTTGTAACAAGGTCTGAATTTTTAAGCCCTGACTTATTGGTTTCAGTCCTTTTTTTGGCCTGCTTATATCTGCCTCTCTCGTACTTTATAATCACAATATACAAAACCAAATCCATTGGATTCAGATTTTTTGGGCGCTTTGATGTCAGTACTTAAGTTTTCAAGTTTGAATATATATCAAAAAAGACAATTCAATTTAAAAGTCTAGTTAAGGATTATTAATATCAAATAGCAGCCTCAGATTTGGTTTGATATATTTGTAGTTTTAGAATCAACTGTTAAAAGAAAACCGAAAAAAAAACACCATAACAACTCAAAATGGTTTTATTCACTTTGAGTTACCAAAAAGTTTAAACAAGAATTATACTTTTATTATTACAAATAAAAGTTGTGCACAATTTAAAGAAAGTTTTATGGTGGCATTATTTGTTTTTAAAATAAAACACTGTAAATTTAAAAACAATGCTTAGACTAGTAAAATAAAATTTACATAAAAGATCAAAAAAAATTCAGCTATCAAAAGGTATAAGTTTTGAAGTTTCTAACAAAGGGAAAATTTGCATAAACATTAGGCGGGCTTATATGACCGCGCATAAACTAAGTTATGTTTTTATTTGTGACGTAAACAATCAAATAAGATTTTAGAAGAATATTAATTTTTCATTTGAATCATTTCTCTAGAAAACCTTGTGTTGTAAGTACATCTAGTTAACAGTATATTTTTTTTTGTTGACAATTTTTTCTTGTTCTTTTTTTACAATGCATGAATTATTATGAATTAATATGAAAACATCAATGAGCTAGTACATGTTGCAAGCTTTAGATGATATACGATCAACTTCTTTAAACAAATAATTTTGTCTGTTGAACATATGTGTTTTATCAACATCTTTTGATAAACAACTCTTTACTTTTTTCTGTTGAAATTTCAATCAGTTACATGTTTTTTTCTTCTTGTTGTAACTGTAACTACTTAGGTAGAAACTTATTTTTAAGTTCGGAGTTATGACTTCTTAGTATCAATATTTCTATTGAAACTTATGAAGCAATAATGTTATAAAACAGTTAAATTATTTTCACAGTTTCAAGCAATTTAACAGTAGTAAAGTTTGAATTCTTTGTTTCAATCTTACAAAATACTTTCTAATTGTAATAAATTAACATCTTTGGACAAATAACTGTTTACTTTTGTGTGATGAAAATTTAAACAGTTACAAGTTGTGTTCTTCTATTGTAACTGTAACTATAGAGGTACAAACTTATTTTAAGCTTTTAGTTATTATTTATTACTATCAATATTTCTATTTAAACATGTAAAACAATAGCGTTAAAAAATACTTGAAATAATTTCAAAGTTTCAAGCAATCACAAGCATTAAAGTTTCAAGCAACTACAAGTTGAACTATTTGATTTCTTTGTTTCCACCTTAGATAACTGTTATATATAGATATTTTCCAACTGTTACAAATTAACTCTTTTGAACTTACAATTGTTTCTAATTTTGAGATTGTATTTGCATATTTTTAGATGATTGCTTTATGCCTAGGTAGCTATTTTGAAATCCACTGTCTTTTTGCTTTAATTCTATATGATTTCTCTCATGAATACTTTATATTCAAGTATAGCTAGTTCAGGCTGTTTTAAGCATTTAAGAGTATAAATTAAACATAAGTATGACTTGATCAATTGTACTTTTGTTCAGTTTATATTGTTACTTGCTATTCATGTTAGATAAGAGATCGGTTTTAGTCAGTTAAAATGAATTTTTAAAAATTGTTTACTATAATAATATTTTCACAATTTACGTGTGGTGGTAGGCATATGTATAAAAAAACAATTTAAAAACAATCTGTTTAATCAAATTAAGTCAACGAGTTTGCTATTCTTTTGCAATTTATTTATTACTACACTTTTAAGAACTGACCAAAAACCGGTGTTCTATCTGATTTGACTATTTATAACATGATGGCTAATAAAAAAGACTCGATTAAAAACTGTTGAAAATGTTCATTTTTCTTTTTTTGTTAACTTTGAAAATTATTTTTGGAGTGTAGAATTATCAAAATTTTTGGGAAATTCCTTAATGTGAAAGTATAAAATATAATAAAGGGTAGCGAACCAATTTCAAAATATCGACAAAGTCCTACGCTGGCGGACACCTTCGGTGTCCTGGCTCCGGACTTTGTCGATATTTTGAAATTGGTTCTTAGGGCGTCGTCGTAATGCTTACGCCGGTTGAATAAGTTTTCTCTTTGATACAGGAACTCTAAATAACCACATTTATAATAAAGTCGAAATTTTTGTTTTAGATCAGTAAAATTGGCTTATATTTATTATAAGGAAAACAGGGTTTAGCTTGGTATAGTTTTTAAGTGCAACTAGATCAGAAGATTATTATATATGTTACAAGAAGTGTATTTTACACGATAACCACACACCCGGCTATAGAGAAAAATAGTATTTGTGCAACATATAAATTTATATATAGATCTAAAAATAAGTTGCCAAATATTATACTAGTAACAAGGCAACTAGTATGAAAATATATTCATTTTTTTACAAATGAAAAATTTTGAAACTTTCAATTAACAACTTTACTAAGCGATAAGCAGCCTAGGATTATGACGGTGATAATACATTTAGTTTCTTTTAATATTCAGGTAGGGATTTAAAACAATTTATTAAAGACATACTCATAGTCGTTAAGTTGAATTATACTATCCTTATATAAACTTGTACTAAACTTAACTGTATCTAACTGGTGTACGAATTGAACGGCTCTTTAAACCAATTATTTTATGCGCTTTATGTTTTCATTAAAAAAACTGTTATTGGGCTTAAACTCAAGACATTATAACAACTAAATAAAGGAAAGTTACTAAATAATAGATCTATCAAATATTAAAACTTTTTTCACTACACCCAAGCATTAATTTTCTGTCTTAATCTATTTAATTATGACAAAGTAAACACAATTTAAATGCAAAAAGTTTATTCAAATGTTTATATAAATAAGTTATCTGATCCGCACTGATTCTGTTTCTGATTCTTTTCATCGTTCCGTCTCCGGCTGTGATCTCATTCTGTTTGAAAAAAATATTTAGCTTTTACTAACAAACTTATCTACTAACGCTACACTTCATTCACATTTTAATCATGCAGTTTATCATTAACTATTTAAACATTGCCTTTAATCTATTAATCATTTGAGCATATCTCAGGGTTGTCAAAAATTTTTTCATGTTTTGAAAATACAATTTTTTTTTTCCACCTTGAGTATGACATAAATTTCAAGGTAAGGAATTCGTTAAATTTAATAACGTTAATGAGGAGATACTGTAATGCTACTTTGAATGTGGTTTATAAAAATTTAAGTGATGATGTCAAATAAAAACTATTGTATAACAAAGACTTCAGAAATTCATTGTTTTTTCGTAAGAATTGATGATAAAAATTCCAGTAATTTTTGTTCAATTTCTAGATGGTTTTTAGCTAACCCTGATAGATGTGTTTCGCAATAGTTATGTGATCAAAATGGATATTTGTTTAATTTAAAATAATAAAACCGAGCTTTTTAAAATTAGCATAAAATTGAGCATCAAACAATTATGGACTTTATTTTGTTCTGTTTATGGTTTGGCAATAAAATACCTAAGAAACTGGTACAAAATGGTTACTTTACAGTAATAAAATACAATAAAAATGTTCAAAGTTTGTTAAATTAGTTACTAAGAAGTAGGTCAATAGTGATATATATTTAAGGTAAACTTTGAAAACGCTTCCTAAAATACATATGTTCAAAAAATAATCAAGGAAGTTGTTACAAAATGTATTATTACACGACTTTATAACAACATTTCAGAAAACAATTCACAAGCAAGATGACCACTTTATTTAGATAATATATCATCATGTTTGTATTACTTTTTTTTAAAATCGATCAACTTTATTATTGACTAGCATTAGTTAACTAAATAGGACTATTTATTATCCTCAGAACTTGTAAAACTAAGAGATTTATGTTTTTAAATTTGTGTTAAGGTGTTTTATAAACTACTTGTTATTACAACATGGCTTCTTGTTTGGTAAACTTATTCACTATAAGTTTAAAAACAATTACAAGTTCAAACGAATGATTTTCAAACATACTATGTAGAAATTACCTTGCGGATGATGCATTCAAAGTGGGAAGAGGAATTGACTCGTAAAGGCCAATCACTCTGGGGATCTGTCTACTGACCTTCACTCAAAGAGAGAGCTTCATGGAAATCCTGTTTAAAAGATTCAATTTAAAAATATTCTTACTATCAGATGTAAGCCCTAATACATAAACCTATCATTTACTTTTATCTGATGACTAATATTTTTATTACTTTCAGCGCTTTAATTCATATATTAAAAAAATAGGAAAAAATGTTTTATAAATTCGTAGTAATGAGTCTAATTTGGGGTAATAGGTATGATTTTTAACTGCAACAAACTGGTTTGTTTTGGTTTGAATAATTAAATATTTACTTTAAAAACTTAAGTTACTCTACAAAAAATACAAATAATGTGTAAACTTAATCTTGGCATATACCTCTCTTAAAACTTATTTCATAAATTTAAACAACTTTAAAAAATTATAAAGAGATAAAGTATACACATCAACTTGATCCATAAAATACTAAACTAACTGCATAACTATAAAGAACTTAACTATTTACTTAAACAAAAAACACTTAGATTTTAAAATTATGCTAGATAAACTTTTGTGTATATATCAGTTTCACTATGGAAGTGTCCTTGCTACAGATTATCAATACTAAAAAGCTTACAAAATCTGCTTGTTAAAGTAGGGTACTTGTTCAATATGTTAATAGAAATTTTTTGCAGTTTTATAAAGGATATTTTATTTCGAAAGCAAAGTTATTGGATTCTATTAGCAAATTTCTATCGTGACGTAACTATAGTGGTAGGATGGAGCTGATTTTCATTTCTACTGATACTGACGTCGTTCAAAGGACGCATACAAATTTTCATCAACAATAATCGAGTTACTTTGCTGAAATCGTGTTCCAATTTTATTTTTACAATTTCCACTGTGAGGAGTTTTTTATCTTAACTTATACCAGGTGAAGGCATTGGAAATAAAGTTAAATATTTTTGTAAATTTCTAGGAAAATTTTGGAATTTTTTTCTGACTTCAAAGGACTTTTAATTAATTTTTACCGTTTGAAGGCTTTGGAAAACAAGGAATTTTGTAAAATTAAAATGACATAATCTGACTTTTTTTTTAATTTTATCAAATTTCCTGCCTTTTCCTGACTTTTTTAAAACCCCCCATTTTTTCCTGATTTTTTTCTTTTTTTTTAATTTCTCCTGACTTTTCCTGATTTCCTGACTTTTCCTGACCGAGTGGCAACCCTGATGCTAGATTAAAAAAAAAATTCATTTTGCTTTTTAATTTTAGTGGCAAACTTGCTAATATTTTAGGAAACAATAATTTTTTAGTGGTAAGTTGTCATCAAGCTTATTTATAATATTTTGTATAAAATTGTGGATGGGTAAAAATAATCAAGTATGGTCTTCTATTTAATTTAATCATAGCCTTTTGTTGATTTCTATTATTTTAAAATTAAAAAACGTTGAGTTTAAGAAAAACATTGGAATACAAATAAGTTTTCTTTTGGCCAAACTTTAACATTTAAAACCATCACAATACTCAAAGTGATGTACTAACAAAGTGAGCAAATCTAACTTTGTTGTAACAATATTTTAAATATTTAATTAATTATTTAATAAATTAGTTCGCATCCTAAAAAACATTCTTAGCTTATGTTCATTAGTCTTTAAAACAAGTTTAAAGTTTTTTTGTTAAATTTTACTTTTTACTTGTAATGACCACACTAATTTTTATGTTAAATGAAAAATGATAATGATAAATATACTTAATATTAACAATAATGATAATTTTTACTTGCAATTATTTGAACATTCTGTTGAGTTAAAAGCAATACTAGATTCTATTCCAGTTATTAGGTCAAAAATGAACATTAATTATAAACTACATCACTTATAAACATCACTGAATGAGTTTAATTCAATTTAGATAACATTGTCACCTTTACTTTCTCTAAATTTAACTTTTTATGATTTATTGTAGCTATTAGTACAAAAGCAAGAACTATAACATATTTACCTTGTTACTGCCCTAAGTGAGCAGTTAGAGACCTTCCTGGGTTGAGGTCCAGTTGTTGTGTGCTTACAGATGATTCATGTGCATCATTGCTCAAAATTTCCTCAAGACCCTTGCACATTCTAAAGTTGTAAAAACCTGTCAACACATATAAAATGTAGAAAAAATAACAAGTTATAATCAACACTTGTAACCTTAAAACTTTAATTTGTAAATTACTTATATAAACATAAAAGGTGTTAAAGCAATAAAAGAGACAAACAATTTTGTTTTTTTTTAATACTACGGCTTATCTATGACAGGCTTTTGAAGCATTGAAGCCAATCTAATCTGAGTGACTTAAAACTTATCAATTAGCCTTATGTTAAATTAAAAACAATAAATAGTGAAAAAATTATGTTAGTCAAGTAGTAATATTTAATTACTCAAGAAAAATAAAGACTTGTTATACTGAAGTACACAAAAAAATACCAAATGTATTAACGTGGTATTAATACCAGTCTGGATATTTCTTAAAATATTTCCAATGCACCACATAATTTAAATTTCCAAAACATAATGATTATTTATACAAATTATATTATACTTGTGAAAAAAAAACTTTAGTTTTTGGATGTCATATACTTGAAAATTTAAATACATAATATAGTTTACATAAACCAATAATAATGGGGACTTTATTATTTTACACTATCTTATTAAAACAAAAAGTTTTTTCACTCTTTAAAAGACTTTTTATTAGAACTTTTAACAAATAAAAACTAGCTCTGAGAACTAAAAAAAAGCCAACTCATGCAATAATTAGTAGAATACTTACCAAGTCAGAGCTAGTCTCAAAAGGAAACAATTAAAATATAATATGATGAGAAAAAATAAAAAACAAAGTACATTCCAACCATTATTAATGGATGATTGTTTAAATATGGTGACAAATATTTGGAAGGATATTTACAGAAAAACATATGATGTACTTTTCTATTATAAAACTGATATGAACTAGCAAACTATATTAAATTTACTGCATTTCATTAGGCTTGTCACTTTTTTCAATTCTATTTTTGCACTTTAAAATTTGCCGCAATGGAACTCTATTTCAAAATAAATTTTTATTTACCATCTGACTTTTAAGTCAAAAAGTTATTTATTATACCCAATCAAACTTTGCACACAAATAGTTTAGTTATATGATAGTAAATAATACTTAATTTTTCTTTAAAACTTTGTAGGAATTATTTATATTGTCATGATATTTAGAACAGCACAACCAAACTAAAAACAAGATTATATTAAGGAACATATGTGTTGTATAGGAGCTTTTGATATATTAAATTGCAATAAAAACAAAATTTACCTTTATTATAGCTGCTAGGATTGAACCACTTCACACTTTTTAGGTGGGCAAACATCTGCAATACAATATAGTACAACTTGATGAATAGCATAAATTATAATTCAATTACATTTAGCTAAACTTTACATTATGTTTTGCTACCAATTTAAATAAAATAGTCATGTAGACCAACAATTTAGTTTGGAAACTAGGGTCAAATATTGGTTGTTTAATCAGGCTATTTAGTATTAGGTTGAAGGTTAATTCACCAGTACAAGGATTTATTTATCTTTTACTGATTTAGATATGTTCTTGGGGTTGTTTAAACAGTGTTGTTTATTCAACCCTGTACACTTCAAATACCTATATATAGAATTGTTCCCAATCATAGTTAGAAATGAGTGTCTTTAAATATTACTTTAAATCTAAAAATAACAAAATATACAACTTTTACAAACTTTGGTTAGTAGTAGAAGTGTCCATCTTCTCCAAACTAATGCTGACTTGGAAACTTTTACTTTAAAATTATAGAGTGTGATATAATAACAACATTTATTAGATCATGTTGTTTGTCAAAGGAGAAACTATACAACTATGATATGTATAATTTAAGTTTCTACAATTTGGCTGTTTACCAACCTTAGTGGTTTACCATAATTTTTTTTACTATCAGTGTTTATTATGACCAGGGCCTAAGTCATTATTGGTAAACTATAAAACTATTATTTAAAATTAAAAGAAAAAACTAAAACGCTTAATCAATGTAATAAACAATTTAAAATTTAACGAGAAAAACTAATACGTTTAATCAATGTAAACAAAGTTTTTAACTTAAAGAAAAAACTAACACGTTTAATTAATGTAAACAACAATTTAAAATTTGAAGAAAAATCCTAAGATGTTTAATCAAAGTTAACAACAATTTAAACTTACGTTATTTTTAGAAAAAAATAGTTTATCGGTTAATTGCTTAAAGTTTATTTTAATTTGCATATTTTAGCTTATTTCGTATTTTTATAGTTTATATGTTGTTTTCTAAAATAAGGCTTTAAAGAACTTTATACTTCTTTCTACTTCATTTTAAAAGAAGTCTATAATTTACCACGTTTTTTTAAAGACAAATAAGTCCTTATTTATTGGAATTTATTAAAGTTCAACGCAACAGTTGTGTTGTTTTCTTAAATTGTTTTATAAGTTGTTACGTATGTTTTATTTTTTTAATTGCATTGTAATAATAGTTACAATTATAATTATACAATAATTTATGTGTGTTGTTTAATTACAAAATAGATCATGAGAGTAAAATGGCCAAAAAATAAAAGCCAATCAAACACCAGGGCTAGATTTAACTTTAATACTTAACTGAACTATGTCGCTAAAACTAATAATGCGAAGACTAAAATATTTTTTTGTGTAATCTGAAAATTTCGTTCACCCCTAAATGAGGTTCATGTACCCTAAACGTTTCGTGCACGCGAAAAAAAATTGTGTACACTATCGTGCACCAGTTTATTTTGAAGTAATTTTGTGTGCAAACTGTAATGATTTTTTTTATAATTTACTTTGATTAGCTAATTAGTTATAAAATACATTTAGTAAACTTTATTTAGATAAATAAATTTATTAAATTTTATTTATTGTTTTAAGACTAATTAAAACATAAAAAAAAAACTCACTGGAAAATTGTGTAATTTTTGCCGATAAAAACAACCAGCAAAAAACCGGTCTTCAGAGGACAGAAAATTTTGGAGATGTTTTGGAAATGTATTTCTCCTCATATAAACTGATGCAGAAAAGTTAGAAAGTTATATATTTAGTGAGAGAAAAATCGTTTGAATTTCTAAAATAAATTTTAAACAAACAAAGATAGCAGGCAGTTCTATAAGAAAAACTTTTTACATTGTAAGTTAATTGTTTAACTGAGTATAAAGGAGAAGACAAAAGTATTTTAAACACTTTTGTTTTTGGTATATAACAAAAAGAATTGGTGTTTATTAAGTTTGTGTTATCTAAACGACTGCGACTAAAAATAACAAGCATTAATAAAAAAATAAATATAAAATTTATTAAACAATAGTTGTAATTTATTTACTTTTTTGACAATGCTTTACGGTGAATAAACTGTCTACGGCATTTCAAATGCTTTTAAAAGTCTTAAACTTTCTTAAACTTCAAAAAAATTCAAAATTTTTTTACTTAAGCCAGTGTTCAGTACCCTTTTTAAGAAACCATCGAAAAGTTTGTGCAAATAAAAATTAAAACAATCATTTATTAACTAAATAACTATAAATGCTCTGTATTTAGTTTATATTCAAATAAAGTTATGTTAAAGCTTAAACTTAAGGTTTAAAATTTTATAACCTTAAACTAAGTAATGAAAAGTAGATTTTCTAGGTGTGATTTAAGTTTTGATTGAAAAAAACTTTAAGTATTTTCACTGTTTCAATATTTCACGTTCCTGAAATATTTAAATAAAAAGGTACAACCATTTTTTTTTAAATCATGGTGGTTTTTAAGTTTAAAAAAAATTTCATGTTTTACTAATAGAAAAAAAAAAATATTTTAATAAAATTTTTAGGCCAAAATCACTTTAAATCTTATAGACTATTTTGTAGATTTAGAACAGGTTTTTAAATCCGCATTTGATGTTATAGTTAAAAATAATATAAGTTCAAAATAAAATTTTAACAAACTTACATAACTGCAATGGTTAAAAGCAAATAGTAAAACGTCTTTAAAAAAGAAGATTATACAAGTAAAGTTCAGTATTATAAACTTTTTAAGTGAAGTCATGTTGGAAAGAAGTCATGTTGGAATCACTATAACAACACTGATATACAGTCTGTAGTTTTGTAATAAGTAAATTAAAGTAGTTATTAAACACTTTTATTTTATAAACAATACATTATATGACAATTTTATGTAACTAAATTATTGATTAGGTTGAACACTAAAATCTTTCAAAAGTTAAATTCATGTTTAAGTATAATTGTATTTATAAAGTACTTTTTTATTTTTCTAAACAATAACCTATAAATATTTCATTGAAATTATTTCTAAAATTATTATTAATTAGACACTGCATATTTATTTTCTATTTATTTAGTTTTTAGTTCACATTTAGATTTTATTATCTTATAACATTGTATATTAGTTTCATATTTTTGATCATTAATTTAAACTTGTGTTGTTAAATGTTTTTTCAACTGAAATTATTAAACTGAATGTAATTTCATATTAAAAATAAGTTTGAATAAAAAAAATTAAAACTCTATTAGATTAATTTTTTTGTAGAAGGTAGTTTTTCTACCTATATTATTGATGCTGTAGTTATAGTTTTTATATCAAAACAGCTCTGTATTATTAAAGTACTAAGTTATTTGGAGATATAATATCACTTTGATCATGCAAAGAAGGTTAGTTGTTTAGAATAACGTATGCCATATTTTACAATAGTTTTTAAAATACTCTGTAGATTTAAAAAGCTTTATAACGAGAAGTATCCATCAGATTTTTTTTTGTTTTGCTAGCAATAGTCATATATTTTAATTAATTTACAATTGAAGTTTTTAATTTTCAACATAAAGATTAACCATTTTTAAGAAAGCTTCAAAGAAAATATTTTAAAAACTCATCAATTTTAATAGATTGATATTTTTGAGTTTTTAGCTTGAGGCTTTCTTAAGGAACCTATTGAAGTCTAGGCTTTGCTATTTATTGTTAAGTTGTAACTTTATACTTTTTAATCAAACAATGTACAGTTTTTGATTTCTCTAAATATGTACAATTTCAAATTTAATTGGAGTCCAATAAATCAATCCAATAAACAATCCTAGTTTTAACTAATTTGTTTTTGGCAACCCCATATTAAACTTTTCTGTGTAAAATAAATATAAAAAACGTTTATTTAATACCATCTAGGACAAAATTTATACCGGATGACGTCATTAAAACTACGAATATAGTTGGTGAGGAGGAGGTTGTCCAAGGTGTTCAAATGACGCATGCGGAACTCCAGCGGGATCGAGCACCACAACAAGAAGCGGGTGGAACGTCCTTTTTCGTAACAGATCAGGTTAACAACGTATCTAGATCTTTCAAAAATAAACACGATAATGAACTTAAACAAAAACTTATAGATTTTATTAATAAAAAATTTTCAAAAGATGATTGGCATGACTTTTTGAATGTTTATAACATTATCGAAAAACAAGTATACAGTCTAGTTGATGAAAAATACAAAAGTTTCGACCGTTACGCTAAGCAAATTTTTATTGATCAATTAAACGACGATGCAAAACACCATTTAGCTAATAACTTATTTAAGGTTAAATTTAAACACAAGCGGGGAGATTCTTTTTTAATTAACTGGGAATTCAATGTAAAAAGGTTAGACTGCGCGGGGGTAATCTTACATCGCGTCAAGAAGGGTAAGGGCGAATTGTTATTTGTTTATTATAGAGATAAAAATAATAAAATTAGAATCAATTTCCCTATGGGAAAAATAGATTATAACGATAATAACAATCTAAAAAGAACTGCGGTAAGGGAACTTTTCGAGGAAACTAATTACGCTTGGCCTGAAGGAGTTAGATTAGAATTGTACCAAGATACTAGTTATTGCTTTACGGTAGATCAAAAAAACTTTAAAAAAAATCACAAATTCTATTTTTTCAAAAACTTCGAGCACGAAATTGACCATGAATTTAAGAAAGACAATGAAATTGAGGGTAGTTTATGGTTACAAGTTGATAAACTTAAAAAGTATTTTGCAAAGTCTGATGAAAAATATGATAACACATCAGGTCGTATCAATTTTATCAATGGAAGTGTTACAGTTAGGTCCTCTAGTTTAAAAAACATTAAAAATTTAAAAACTACTTTTTCTCAAGTATATTTTTCATACTCTGTTGAGAATTTTTTTTTTGAGAGGTTCAGCGCTTAGAGATTGTATTTTTGATCCAAATTGCGATACAGGGCATGTTTCGCGTGACAACAGTGAATAAATTTAAGTTTCCTTCAGTTTCGCTTCTTCAGCTTAAGTTTTAGATTCAGATTCAGTTTATTTTATAAATTAATTGTGTTACTCATTTTGCAATTTTAGTTTAATCTTTTAGTTTTTGTAATCTTGTTACGTTTTCTTTTATATTTTTCGTTATATATTTGTGGTTTCATAAATTTAAATTCTAAAATTCTAATTCATTTATAATTTCAAAACTTAAATACAAAGAAGTTAAATTATTTTTTTCTTGATATGATTAGATTTAAGTTGGTTAAGACGTTTCGTAGCATAATGAGTTGTAAAACCACTTAAAATGACAAAATTGCATAAATGATATATAGAAAAATATAAAAAGTTACTGTTATATTAACGATCTAATTTAATAAAAAAAAATACTTCTTACAATTTAAATTCTTTAGGTTACATATTTTTAATCTAAGATTAAAGGGCATAAAAATACTACATAACTAAATTTAAGATAATAAATGAACTAATTACGTATACTATACTGCCGGGTAATGTTGTTACTACCTGTAATCTAGCTATAGGAGGCTTAGTATGGTGGATGATATTGGTGCTTTAGTAGATGATCGACTAAGACATATCAAACCCATTATAATAAAACAACATTAAAAAACTAAAAAAGCAAATGATATTAATAAAAAGAAAAAAAAGCAATATAAAAGAAAATAACAAACAAAAAGCAATAAAAACACAGCAAAAAAAAAAAAAAAAAAAAAAACGCAAACAAAAAAAAAATAAAAAAAGCAAAAAATAAAAGCAAAAAAAAAAAAACTGAAAACAAACGTAAACAAAAAAAAAAAAAAGAGAATAGAAAAATACAAAAGTAATAGAAAAAAATGTTGTTTTAACGTTAATATAAAAAGTACGTTATTTGTTTATTTATTGTAATATTTAACCATAATTTTTATGCCCTAAATACCGTATAGCTTGAAGCCTTTTGAATGCTCAAGCTAATTAACTGCAAATGCAACCTAAAGAATTTAATTTGTATGTAAATAATTTATAAAGTCTAACTGTACGTTTAAAAATATATTGCAAGTTATTCACCTTTTCTGAATTTGTCATTTTCTTGTGATTTGAATTTTCACTAAGCGCCGAAACGTAGTGACCTCCTATGAGACAATTAAAAAAAAAATTGATGTAATTTTCCATACGATTTGCCAAATCGTTATTTTTTTCAGATTTTTAAAAAAATAATTCTTTAAAAGACAATGTGGCCTATATGACCGGGGAAACCCGGTGAACCCCCGCCACACGAAACAAAAAGGGGGTAACCCGCACCACGGCGCTGGCTTCACCGTAGCGGTGCGGTCCAGTAGCTGTTTTGTGGTGCGATTGCCTGACGGATGAGAAAAATTGAAACAATTTGATTTGCCTGTTGCAATCAAAGTTCAACGTCAGGAAATTGCACCTCAAAACAGTGAAGCTAACAGCGCCATCTTTTTTAATTTTAGACAAAGTTAATTGTTGATGTTTGTGTCATATAATGTTCATCTAAGATATTGATAGAAACGCTTTTATAAACGATTTATGATAATTTTGTGAACTATTGAAAAATACTTTTTTTTTTGTCTAGTAGGTAACATTGATTCTAAAGTTTTTGAATTGCTTATATTTATGTTAATATAGTTTTTATGCAACAACTAGCAATATATATGTACCACTTTTAATTTGTTAAACTTCATTTCATGTTTAATAAAAACTTAATAAAAAAGTTTAATCTTTAAAAGCTGAAGTTTAATCATTTTTTACACATTGATCAGGGTTTCAAGTTTTTTCAGGCTGCTTTTAAGGTTTAAAAAAAGATTTGAATTTTTTTAACAAGGAGAAAATGTAATTTGTATATACATGTCAAAACAAACTTCTTGTTAGTATAATTACATTTATTGGTTAAAAAAATATTTTAAACACATCTATGTATTTGCTATTTAGAATTCCCATCAATTTTTTGAACAGCTAACTTTATTCACAGCAAAACTTCAAAGTAGATATAAAAAGAGTTTTGAAAAAGAACAATAAGAAAATAGTGGGCAAAC
Organism: Thalia democratica; assembly: GCF_965202585.1. Classification (NCBI taxonomy): domain Eukaryota; kingdom Metazoa; phylum Chordata; class Thaliacea; order Salpida; family Salpidae; genus Thalia; species Thalia democratica. The sequence goes on along the minus strand of NC_139169.1, from coordinate 23,012,672 downwards.
TCTAAAAATTTAAAAAGAAAATAGAAACACTAACAGGTGAGAAATTTTGTGTTTTATTAATTTTAGATAATATAAGTCGGTGTAATTTGTGTCGATAATCTATGTTATTCTTACAGATGCCTTTATTAATGATGTGTAATATTTGTCTAAAATATTTCAACAAGTTATCGTTTTTTTCTATTAGATAATAATAGATCAAAAGTTTTTTAATTGATAATAATTATGTAAAAGCATAGTTTTTTCAATTTTTATACAACTTTATACAAATTATATATATATGCTACTTTTAGTTTTTTAACTCATTTTAGTGTTAAAAAACAACCAAAATAAGAAGTTTGATAATATTTAAAAGCTGAAGCTAAAGTAAAATATAAATTATATAGCACTTTTAAATGTTCTATTTATAATAAATTACGTATACTATCAAAATCCACCCGCGTTCAAAATCCACCCAATTTTTAATTTTATTTCCTGTATTTATTATTTTATTTTATATACTTTTTGCTTTTTTTCATCAATTTTTTTATTTGTTTTTGACTATCACTGTTACCCCTAACCCTTACTTTCGATTGCTAAGCGGTTCCCGAATTTGACTGGGTGGATTTTGATCGCGGGTGGATTTTGCATGTGTTCCATAAATTTGTACTATTATTACGTCATAAGAGCCGGAGATAGCTTTTTAAACACAATTAAGTATACTCCATCGTGAGCATGAGTAGCTCAGTCGGTAGAGCGTTGGACTTTTAATTTAACGATCAGGGGTTCAAGTCCCGTGCTAGACTTTATATACTTTAAAACAGCCTAATAATTTAAAAAAGAAGATAAAATATAGTTAAAATACATCATAAAACAAGTTTCTTGATTTATAAACACCTTTATGGGTTTAAAAAACACTTGTTTTAAAAAATGATGTGCATATAAAATACATTAAAAATACTGTATGTTTACTTACCCTTTTGTTATCATTCACATCACTAGTTTTTATTTATATGACAAACAATTTTTTCCGAAATTGCTTATAACTGTTTCAGTTCTTATTTCATCAATTGTCAAAGCTAAAACATATTTAAGTTTATTGAGTGAACAAATTTTTCATGATATATGTTATGACATTTAAAACAAAAGTTATCAAGTTAGTCAATTTTTAAAAAATGTGAATGAACAAGTGTTTTAAGTTATAAATTTTTAATTATTTTCTCTATAATTGCAACACTATGAAAAATCGACAAAAAAAAATCACATTTTTGATATGTTTACGGATTAAGTACATACCTTTTAACAAATAGCTTTGTACCGCGTGAGCGGTAATTGTCTCTTTTTTTGAAAAAAACTTTTGGTAAAACATTATTTTTCCTGAAATCTTAAGCTTATGCTTTTTTAATTGTTCTAAATTGCCAAAATACTTAAAGCTTTTAAGGTTAAGGTTAATGTCCAAAGAAAAAATAGTTTATACTAAAAGTGTTTTGTAACAAGGTCTGAATTTTTAAGCCCTGACTTATTGGTTTCAGTCCTTTTTTTGGCCTGCTTATATCTGCCTCTCTCGTACTTTATAATCACAATATACAAAACCAAATCCATTGGATTCAGATTTTTTGGGCGCTTTGATGTCAGTACTTAAGTTTTCAAGTTTGAATATATATCAAAAAAGACAATTCAATTTAAAAGTCTAGTTAAGGATTATTAATATCAAATAGCAGCCTCAGATTTGGTTTGATATATTTGTAGTTTTAGAATCAACTGTTAAAAGAAAACCGAAAAAAAAACACCATAACAACTCAAAATGGTTTTATTCACTTTGAGTTACCAAAAAGTTTAAACAAGAATTATACTTTTATTATTACAAATAAAAGTTGTGCACAATTTAAAGAAAGTTTTATGGTGGCATTATTTGTTTTTAAAATAAAACACTGTAAATTTAAAAACAATGCTTAGACTAGTAAAATAAAATTTACATAAAAGATCAAAAAAAATTCAGCTATCAAAAGGTATAAGTTTTGAAGTTTCTAACAAAGGGAAAATTTGCATAAACATTAGGCGGGCTTATATGACCGCGCATAAACTAAGTTATGTTTTTATTTGTGACGTAAACAATCAAATAAGATTTTAGAAGAATATTAATTTTTCATTTGAATCATTTCTCTAGAAAACCTTGTGTTGTAAGTACATCTAGTTAACAGTATATTTTTTTTTGTTGACAATTTTTTCTTGTTCTTTTTTTACAATGCATGAATTATTATGAATTAATATGAAAACATCAATGAGCTAGTACATGTTGCAAGCTTTAGATGATATACGATCAACTTCTTTAAACAAATAATTTTGTCTGTTGAACATATGTGTTTTATCAACATCTTTTGATAAACAACTCTTTACTTTTTTCTGTTGAAATTTCAATCAGTTACATGTTTTTTTCTTCTTGTTGTAACTGTAACTACTTAGGTAGAAACTTATTTTTAAGTTCGGAGTTATGACTTCTTAGTATCAATATTTCTATTGAAACTTATGAAGCAATAATGTTATAAAACAGTTAAATTATTTTCACAGTTTCAAGCAATTTAACAGTAGTAAAGTTTGAATTCTTTGTTTCAATCTTACAAAATACTTTCTAATTGTAATAAATTAACATCTTTGGACAAATAACTGTTTACTTTTGTGTGATGAAAATTTAAACAGTTACAAGTTGTGTTCTTCTATTGTAACTGTAACTATAGAGGTACAAACTTATTTTAAGCTTTTAGTTATTATTTATTACTATCAATATTTCTATTTAAACATGTAAAACAATAGCGTTAAAAAATACTTGAAATAATTTCAAAGTTTCAAGCAATCACAAGCATTAAAGTTTCAAGCAACTACAAGTTGAACTATTTGATTTCTTTGTTTCCACCTTAGATAACTGTTATATATAGATATTTTCCAACTGTTACAAATTAACTCTTTTGAACTTACAATTGTTTCTAATTTTGAGATTGTATTTGCATATTTTTAGATGATTGCTTTATGCCTAGGTAGCTATTTTGAAATCCACTGTCTTTTTGCTTTAATTCTATATGATTTCTCTCATGAATACTTTATATTCAAGTATAGCTAGTTCAGGCTGTTTTAAGCATTTAAGAGTATAAATTAAACATAAGTATGACTTGATCAATTGTACTTTTGTTCAGTTTATATTGTTACTTGCTATTCATGTTAGATAAGAGATCGGTTTTAGTCAGTTAAAGTGAATTTTTAAAAATTGTTTACTATAATAATATTTTCACAATTTACGTGTGGTGGTAGGCATATGTATAAAAAAACAATTTAAAAACAATCTGTTTAATCAAATTAAGTCAACGAGTTTGCTATTCTTTTGCAATTTATTTATTACTACACTTTTAGGAACTGACCAAAAACCGGTGTTCTATCTGATTTGACTATTTATAACATGATGGCTAATAAAAAAGACTCGATTAAAAACTGTTGAAAATGTTCATTTTTCTTTTTTTGTTAACTTTGAAAATTATTTTTGGAGTGTAGAATTATCAAAATTTTTGGGAAATTCCTTAATGTGAAAGTATAAAATATAATAAAGGGTAGCGAACCAATTTCAAAATATCGACAAAGTCCTACGCTGGCGGACACCTTCGGTGTCCTGGCTCCGGACTTTGTCGATATTTTGAAATTGGTTCTTAGGGCGTCGTCGTAATGCTTACGCCGGTTGAATAAGTTTTCTCTTTGATACAGGAACTCTAAATAACCACATTTATAATAAAGTCGAAATTTTTGTTTTAGATCAGTAAAATTGGCTTATATTTATTATAAGGAAAACAGGGTTTAGCTTGGTATAGTTTTTAAGTGCAACTAGATCAGAAGATTATTATATATGTTACAAGAAGTGTATTTTACACGATAACCACACACCCGGCTATAGAGAAAAATAGTATTTGTGCAACATATAAATTTATATATAGATCTAAAAATAAGTTGCCAAATATTATACTAGTAACAAGGCAACTAGTATGAAAATATATTCATTTTTTTACAAATGAAAAATTTTGAAACTTTCAATTAACAACTTTACTAAGCGATAAGCAGCCTAGGATTATGACGGTGATAATACATTTAGTTTCTTTTAATATTCAGGTAGGGATTTAAAACAATTTATTAAAGACATACTCATAGTCGTTAAGTTGAATTATACTATCCTTATATAAACTTGTACTAAACTTAACTGTATCTAACTGGTGTACGAATTGAACGGCTCTTTAAACCAATTATTTTATGCGCTTTATGTTTTCATTAAAAAAACTGTTATTGGGCTTAAACTCAAGACATTATAACAACTAAATAAAGGAAAGTTACTAAATAATAGATCTATCAAATATTAAAACTTTTTTCACTACACCCAAGCATTAATTTTCTGTCTTAATCTATTTAATTATGACAAAGTAAACACAATTTAAATGCAAAAAGTTTATTCAAATGTTTATATAAATAAGTTATCTGATCCGCACTTATTCTGTTTCTGATTCTTTTCATCGTTCCGTCTCCGGCTGTGATCTCATTCTGTTTGAAAAAAATATTTAGCTTTTACTAACAAACTTATCTACTAACGCTACACTTCATTCACATTTTAATCATGCAGTTTATCATTAACTATTTAAACATTGCCTTTAATCTATTAATCATTTGAGCATATCTCAGGGTTGTCAAAAATTTTTTCATGTTTTGAAAATACAATTTTTTTTTTCCACCTTGAGTATGACATAAATTTCAAGGTAAGGAATTCGTTAAATTTAATAACGTTAATGAGGAGATACTGTAATGCTACTTTGAATGTGGTTTATAAAAATTTAAGTGATGATGTCAAATAAAAACTATTGTATAACAAAGACTTCAGAAATTCATTGTTTTTTCGTAAGAATTGATGATAAAAATTCCAGTAATTTTTGTTCAATTTCTAGATGGTTTTTAGCTAACCCTGATAGATGTGTTTCGCAATAGTTATGTGATCAAAATGGATATTTGTTTAATTTAAAATAATAAAACCGAGCTTTTTAAAATTAGCATAAAATTGAGCATCAAACAATTATGGACTTTATTTTGTTCTGTTTATGGTTTGGCAATAAAATACCTAAGAAACTGGTACAAAATGGTTACTTTACAGTAATAAAATACAATAAAAATGTTCAAAGTTTGTTAAATTAGTTACTAAGAAGTAGGTCAATAGTGATATATATTTAAGGTAAACTTTGAAAACGCTTCCTAAAATACATATGTTCAAAAAATAATCAAGGAAGTTGTTACAAAATGTATTATTACACGACTTTATAACAACATTTCAGAAAACAATTCACAAGCAAGATGACCACTTTATTTAGATAATATATCATCATGTTTGTATTACTTTTTTTTTAAATCGATCAACTTTATTATTGACTAGCATTAGTTAACTAAATAGGACTATTTATTATCCTCAGAACTTGTAAAACTAAGAGATTTATGTTTTTAAATTTGTGTTAAGGTGTTTTATAAACTACTTGTTATTACAACATGGCTTCTTGTTTGGTAAACTTATTCACTATAAGTTTAAAAACAATTACAAGTTCAAACGAATGATTTTCAAACATACTATGTAGAAATTACCTTGCGGATGATGCATTCAAAGTGGGAAGAGGAATTGACTCGTAAAGGCCAATCACTCTGGGGATCTGTCTACTGACCTTCACTCAAAGAGAGAGCTTCATGGAAATCCTGTTTAAAAGATTCAATTTAAAAATATTCTTACTATCAGATGTAAGCCCTAATACATAAACCTATCATTTACTTTTATCTGATGACTAATATTTTTATTACTTTCAGCGCTTTAATTCATATATTAAAAAAATAGGAAAAAATGTTTTATAAATTCGTAGTAATGAGTCTAATTTGGGGTGAAAGGTATGATTTTTAACTGCAACAAACTGGTTTGTTTTGGTTTGAATAATTAAATATTTACTTTAAAAACTTAAGTTACTCTACAAAAAATACAAATAATGTGTAAACTTAATCTTGGCATATACCTCTCTTAAAACTTATTTCATAAATTTAAACAACTTTAAAAAATTATAAAGAGATAAAGTATACACATCAACTTGATCCATAAAATACTAAACTAACTGCATAACTATAAAGAACTTAACTATTTACTTAAACAAAAAACACTTAGATTTTAAAATTATGCTAGATAAACTTTTGTGTATATATCAGTTTCACTATGGAAGTGTCCTTGCTACAGACTATCAATACTAAAAAGCTTACAAAATCTGCTTGTTAAAGTAGGGTACTTGTTCAATATGTTAATAGAAATTTTTTGCAGTTTTATAAAGGATATTTTATTTCGAAAGCAAAGTTATTGGATTCTATTAGCAAATTTCTATCGTGACGTAACTATAGTGGTAGGATGGAGCTGATTTTCATTTCTACTGATACTGACGTCGTTCAAAGGACGCATACAAATTTTCATCAACAATAATCGAGTTACTTTGCTGAAATCGTGTTCCAATTTTATTTTTACAATTTCCACTGTGAGGAGTTTTTTATCTTAACTTATACCAGGTGAAGGCATTGGAAATAAAGTTAAATATTTTTGTAAATTTCTAGGAAAATTTTGGAATTTTTTTCTGACTTCAAAGGACTTTTAATTAATTTTTACCGTTTGAAGGCTTTGGAAAACAAGGAATTTTGTAAAATTAAAATGACATAATCTGACTTTTTTTTTAATTTTATCAAATTTCCTGCCTTTTCCTGACTTTTTTAAAACCCCCCATTTTTTCCTGATTTTTTTCTTTTTTTTTAATTTCTCCTGACTTTTCCTGATTTCCTGACTTTTCCTGACCGAGTGGCAACCCTGATGCTAGATTAAAAAAAAAATTCATTTTGCTTTTTAATTTTAGTGGCAAACTTGCTAATATTTTAGGAAACAATAATTTTTTAGTGGTAAGTTGTCATCAAGCTTATTTATAATATTTTGTATAAAATTGTGGATGGGTAAAAATAATCAAGTATGGTCTTCTATTTAATTTAATCATAGCCTTTTGTTGATTTCTATTATTTTAAAATTAAAAAACGTTGAGTTTAAGAAAAACATTGGAATACAAATAAGTTTTCTTTTGGCCAAACTTTAACATTTAAAACCATCACAATACTCAAAGTGATGTACTAACAAAGTGAGCAAATCTAACTTTGTTGTAACAATATTTTAAATATTTAATTAATTATTTAATAAATTAGTTCGCATCCTAAAAAACATTCTTAGCTTATGTTCATTAGTCTTTAAAACAAGTTTAAAGTTTTTTTGTTAAATTTTACTTTTTACTTGTAATGACCACACTAATTTTTATGTTAAATGAAAAATGATAATAATAAATATACTTAATATTAACAATAATGATAATTTTTACTTGCAATTATTTGAACATTCTGTTGAGTTAAAAGCAATACTAGATTCTATTCCAGTTATCAGGTCAAAAATGAACATTAATTATACACTACATCACTTATAAACATCACTGAATGAGTTTAATTCAATTTAGATAACATTGTCATCTTTACTTTCTCTAAATTTAACTTTTTATGATTTATTGTAGCTATTAGTACAAAAGCAAGAACTATAACATATTTACCTTGTTACTGCCCTAAGTGAGCAGTTAGAGACCTTCCTGGGTTGAGGTCCAGTTGTTGTGTGCTTACAGATGATTCATGTGCATCATTGCTCAAAATTTCCTCAAGACCCTTGCACATTCTAAAGTTGTAAAAACCTGTCAACACATATAAAATGTAGAAAAAATAACAAGTTATAATCAACACTTGTAACCTTAAAACTTTAATTTGTAAATTACTTATATAAACATAAAAGGTGTTAAAGCAATAAAAGAGACAAACAATTTTTTTTTTTTTTAATACTACTGCTTATCTATGACAGGCTTTTGAAGCATTGAAGCCAATCTAATCTGAGTGACTTAAAACTTATCAATTAGCCTTATGTTAAATTAAAAACAATAAATAGTGAAAAAATTATGTTAGTCAAGTAGTAATATTTAATTACTCAAGAAAAATAAAGACTTGTTATACTGAAGTACACAAAAAAATACCAAATGTATTAACATGGTATTAATACCAGTCTGGATATTTCTTAAAATATTTCCAATGCACCACATAATTTAAATTTCCAAAACATAATGATTATTTATACAAATTATATTATACTTGAGAAAAAAAAACTTTAATACTTGAAAATTTAAATACATAATATAGTTTACATAAACCAATAATAATGGGGACTTTATTATTTTACACTATCTTATTAAAACAAAAAGTTTTTTCACTCTTTAAAAGACTTTTTATTAGAACTTTTAACAAATAAAAACTAGCTCTGAGAACTAAAAAAAAGCCAACTCATGCAATAATTAGTAGAATACTTACCAAGTCAGAGCTAGTCTCAAAAGGAAACAATTAAAATATAATATGATGAGAAAAAATAAAAAACAAAGTACATTCCAACCATTATTAATGGATGATTGTTTAAATATGGTGACAAATATTTGGAAGGATATTTACAGAAAAACATATGATGTACTTTTCTATTATAAAACTGATATGAACTAGCAAACTATATTAAATTTACTGCATTTCATTAGGCTTGTCACTTTTTTCAATTCTATTTTTGCACTTTAAAATTTGCCGCAATGGAACTCTATTTCAAAATAAATTTTTATTTACCATCTGACTTTTAAGTCAAAAAGTTATTTATTATACCCAATCAAACTTTGCACACAAATAGTTTAGTTATATGATAGTAAATAATACTTAATTTTTCTTTAAAACTTTGTAGGAATTATTTATATTGTCATGATATTTAGAACAGCACAACCAAACTAAAAACAAGATTATATTAAGGAACATATGTGTTGTATAGGAGCTTTTGATATATTAAATTGCAATAAAAACAAAATTTACCTTTATTATAGCTGCTAGGATTGAACCACTTCACACTTTTTAGGTGGGCAAACATCTGCAATACAATATAGTACAACTTGATGAATAGCATAAATTATAATTCAATTACATTTAGCTAAACTTTACATTATGTTTTGCTACCAATTTAAATAAAATAGTCATGTAGACCAACAATTTAGTTTGGAAACTAGGGTCAAATATTGGTTGTTTAATCAGGCTATTTAGTATTAGGTTGAAGGTTAATTCACCAGTACAAGGATTTATTTATCTTTTACTGATTTAGATATGTTCTTGGGGTTGTTTAAACAGTGTTGTTTATTCAACCCTGTACACTTCAAATACCTATATATAGAATTGTTCCCAATCATAGTTAGAAATGAGTGTCTTTAAATATTACTTTAAATCTAAAAATAACAAAATATACAACTTTTACAAACTTTGGTTAGTAGTAGAAGTGTCCATCTTCTCCAAACTAATGCTGACTTGGAAACTTTTACTTTAAAATTATAGAGTGTGATATAATAACAACATTTATTAGATCATGTTGTTTGTCAAAGGAGAAACTATACAACTATGATATGTATAATTTAAGTTTCTACAATTTGGCTGTTTACCAACCTTAGTGGTTTACCATAATTTTTTTTACTATCAGTGTTTATTATGACCAGGGCCTAAGTCATTATTGGTAAACTATAAAACTATTATTTAAAATTAAAAGAAAAAACTAAAACGCTTAATCAATGTAATAAACAATTTAAAATTTAACGAGAAAAACTAATACGTTTAATCAATGTAAACAAAGTTTTTAACTTAAAGAAAAAACTAACACGTTTAATTAATGTAAACAACAATTTAAAATTTGAAGAAAAATCCTAAGATGTTTAATCAAAGTTAACAACAATTTAAACTTACGTTATTTTTAGAAAAAAATAGTTTATCGGTTAATTGCTTAAAGTTTATTTTAATTTGCATATTTTAGCTTATTTCGTATTTTTATAGTTTATATGTTGTTTTCTAAAATAAGGCTTTAAAGAACTTTATACTTCTTTCTACTTCATTTTAAAAGAAGTCTATAATTTACCACGTTTTTTTAAAGACAAATAAGTCCTTATTTATTGGAATTTATTAAAGTTCAACGCAACAGTTGTGTTGTTTTCTTAAATTGTTTTATAAGTTGTTACGTATGTTTTATTTTTTTAATTGCATTGTAATAATAGTTACAATTATAATTATACAATAATTTATGTGTGTTGTTTAATTACAAAATAGATCATGAGAGTAAAATGGCCAAAAAATAAAAGCCAATCAAACACCAGGGCTAGATTTAACTTTAATACTTAACTGAACTATGTCGCTAAAACTAATAATGCGAAGACTAAAATATTTTTTTGTGTAATCTGAAAATTTCGTTCACCCCTAAATGAGGTTCATGTACCCTAAACGTTTCGTGCACGCGAAAAAAAATTGTGTACACTATCGTGCACCAGTTTATTTTGAAGTAATTTTGTGTGCAAACTGTAATGATTTTTTTTATAATTTACTTTGATTAGCTAATTAGTTATAAAATACATTTAGTAAACTTTATTTAGATAAATAAATTTATTAAATTGTATTTATTGTTTTAAGACTAATTAAAAAATAAAAAAAAACTCACTGGAAAATTGTGTAATTTTTGCCGATAAAAACAACCAGCAAAAAACCGGTCTTCAGAGGACAGAAAATTTTGGAGATGTTTTGGAAATGTATTTCTCCTCATATAAACTGATGCAGAAAAGTTAGAAAGTTATATATTTAGTGAGAGAAAAATCGTTTGAATTTCTAAAATAAATTTTAAACAAACAAAGATAGCAGGCAGTTCTATAAGAAAAACTTTTTACATTGTAAGTTAATTGTTTAACTGAGTATAAAGGAGAAGACAAAAGTATTTTAAACACTTTTGTTTTTGGTATATAACAAAAAGAATTGGTGTTTATTAAGTTTGTGTTATCTAAACGACTGCGACTAAAAATAACAAGCATTAATAAAAAAATAAAGATAAAATTTATTAAACAATAGTTGTAATTTATTTACTTTTTTGACAATGCTTTACGGTGAATAAACTGTCTACGGCATTTCAAATGCTTTTAAAAGTCTTAAACTTTCTTAAACTTCAAAAAAATTCAAAATTTTTTTACTTAAGCCAGTGTTCAGTACCCTTTTTAAGAAACCATCGAAAAGTTTGTGCAAATAAAAATTAAAACAATCATTTATTAACTAAATAACTATAAATGCTCTGTATTTAGTTTATATTCAAATAAAGTTATGTTAAAGCTTAAACTTAAGGTTTAAAATTTTATAACCTTAAACTAAGTAATGAAAAGTAGATTTTCTAGGTGTGATTTAAGTTTTGATTGAAAAAAAATTTAAGTATTTTCACTGTTTCAATATTTCACGTTCCTGAAATATTTAAATAAAAAGGTACAACCATTTTTTTTTAAATCATGGTGGTTTTTAAGTTTAAAAAAAATTTCATGTTTTACTAATAGAAAAAAAAAAATATTTTAATAAAATTTTTAGGCCAAAATCACTTTAAATCTTATAGACTATTTTGTAGATTTAGAACAGGTTTTTAAATCCGCATTTGATGTTATAGTTAAAAATAATATAAGTTCAAAATAAAATTTTAATAAACTTACATAACTGCAATGGTTAAAAGCAAATAGTAAAACGTCTTTAAAAAAGAAGATTATACAAGTAAAGTTCAGTATTATAAACTTTTTAAGTGAAGTCATGTTGGAAAGAAGTCATGTTGGAATCACTATAACAACACTGATATACAGTCTGTAGTTTTGTAATAAGTAAATTAAAGTAGTTATTAAACACTTTTATTTTATAAACAATACATTATATGACAATTTTATGTAACTAAATTATTGATTAGGTTGAACACTAAAATCTTTCAAAAGTTAAATTCATGTTTAAGTATAATTGTATTTATAAAGTACTTTTTTATTTTTCTAAACAATAACCTATAAATATTTCATTGAAATTATTTCTAAAATTATTATTAATTAGACACTGCATATTTATTTTCTATTTATTTAGTTTTTAGTTCACATTTAGATTTTATTATCTTATAACATTGTATATTAGTTTCATATTTTTGATCATTAATTTAAACATGTGTTGTTAAATGTTTTTTCAACTGAAATTATTAAACTGAATGTAATTTCATATTAAAAATAAGTTTGAATAAAAAAAATTAAAACTCTATTAGATTAATTTTTTTGTAGAAGGTAGTTTTTCTACCTATATTATTGATGCTGTAGTTATAGTTTTTATATCAAAACAGCTCTGTATTATTAAAGTACTAAGTTATTTGGAGATATAATATCACTTTGATCATGCAAAGAAGGTTAGTTGTTTAGAATAACGTATGCCATATTTTACAATAGTTTTTAAAATACTCTGTAGATTTAAAAAGCTTTATAACGAGAAGTATCCATCAGATTTTTTTTTGTTTTGCTAGCAATAGTCATATATTTTAATTAATTTACAATTGAAGTTTTTAATTTTCAACATAAAGATTAACCATTTTTAAGAAAGCTTCAAAGAAAATATTTTAAAAACTCATCAATTTTAATAGATTGATATTTTTGAGTTTTTAGCTTGAGGCTTTCTTAAGGAACCTATTGAAGTCTAGGCTTTGCTATTTATTGTTAAGTTGTAACTTTATACTTTTTAATCAAACAATGTACAGTTTTTGATTTCTCTAAATATGTACAATTTCAAATTTAATTGGAGTCCAATAAATCAATCCAATAAACAATCCTAGTTTTAACTAATTTGTTTTTGGCAACCCCATATTAAACTTTTCTGTGTAAAATAAATATAAAAAACGTTTATTTAATACCATCTAGGACAAAATTTATACCGGATGACGTCATTAAAACTACGAATATAGTTGGTGAGGAGGAGGTTGTCCAAGGTGTTCAAATGACGCATGCGGAACTCCAGCGGGATCGAGCACCACAACAAGAAGCGGGTGGAACGTCCTTTTTCGTAACAGATCAGGTTAACAACGTATCTAGATCTTTCAAAAATAAACACGATAATGAACTTAAACAAAAACTTATAGATTTTATTAATAAAAAATTTTCAAAAGATGATTGGCATGACTTTTTGAATGTTTATAACATTATCGAAAAACAAGTATACAGTCTAGTTGATGAAAAATACAAAAGTTTCGACCGTTACGCTAAGCAAATTTTTATTGATCAATTAAACGACGATGCAAAACACCATTTAGCTAATAACTTATTTAAGGTTAAATTTAAACACAAGCGGGGAGATTCTTTTTTAATTAACTGGGAATTCAATGTAAAAAGGTTAGACTGCGCGGGGGTAATCTTACATCGCGTCAAGAAGGGTAAGGGCGAATTGTTATTTGTTTATTATAGAGATAAAAATAATAAAATTAGAATCAATTTCCCTATGGGAAAAATAGATTATAACGATAATAACAATCTAAAAAGAACTGCGGTAAGGGAACTTTTCGAGGAAACTAATTACGCTTGGCCTGAAGGAGTTAGATTAGAATTGTACTAAGATACTAGTTATTGCTTTACGGTAGATCAAAAAAACTTTTAAAAAAATCACAAATTCTATTTTTTCAAAAACTTCGAGCACGAAATTGACCATGAATTTAAGAAAGACAATGAAATTGAGGGTAGTTTATGGTTACAAGTTGATAAACTTAAAAAGTATTTTGCAAAGTCTGATGAAAAATATGATAACACATCAGGTCGTATCAATTTTATCAATGGAAGTGTTACAGTTAGGTCCTCTAGTTTAAAAAACATTAAAAATTTAAAAACTACTTTTTCTCAAGTATATTTTTCATACTCTGTTGAGAATTTTTTTTTGAGAGGTTCAGCGCTTAGAGATTGTATTTTTGATCCAAATTGCGATACAGGGCATGTTTCGCGTGACAACAGTGAATAAATTTAAGTTTCCTTCAGTTTCGCTTCTTCAGCTTAAGTTTTAGATTCAGATTCAGTTTATTTTATAAATTAATTGTGTTACTCATTTTGCAATTTTAGTTTAATCTTTTAGTTTTTGTAATCTTGTTACGTTTTCTTTTATATTTTTCGTTATATATTTTTGGTTTCATAAATTTAAATTCTAAAATTCTAATTCATTTATAATTTCAAAACTTAAATACAAAGAAGTTAAATTATTTTTTTCTTGATATGATTAGATTTAAGTTGGTTAAGACGTTTCGTAGCATAATGAGTTGTAAAACCACTTAAAATGACAAAATTGCATAAATGATATATAGAAAAATATAAAAAGTTACTGTTATATTAACGATCTAATTTAATAAAAAAAATTACTTCTTACAATTTAAATTCTTTAGGTTACATATTTTTAATCTAAGATTAAAGGGCATAAAAATACTACATAACTAAATTTAAGATAATAAATGAACTAATTACGTATACTATACTGCCGGGTAATGTTGTTACTACCTGTAATCTAGCTATAGGAGGCTTAGTATGGTGGATGATATTGGTGCTTAAGTAGATGATCGACTAAGACATATCAAACCCATTATAATAAAACAACATTAAAAAACTAAAAAAGCAAATGATATTAATAAAAAGAAAAAAAAGCAATATAAAAGAAAATAACAAACAAAAAGCAATAAAAACAAAGCAAAAATAAAAAAGAAAAAAAAAACGCAAACAAAAAAAAAATAAAAAAAGCAAAAAATAAAAGCAAAAAAAAAAAAACTGAAAACAAACGTAAACAAAAAAAAAAAAAAAGAGAATAGAAAAATACAAAAGTAATAGAAAAAAATGTTGTTTTAACGTTAATATAAAAAGTACGTTATTTGTTTATTTATTGTAATATTTAACCATAATTTTTATGCCCTAAATACCGTATAGCTTGAAGCCTTTTAAATGCTCAAGCTAATTAACTGCAAATGCAACCTAAAGAATTTAATTTGTATGTAAATAATTTATAAAGTCTAACTGTACGTTTAAAAATATATTGCAAGTTATTCACCTTTTCTGAATTTGTCATTTTCTTGTGATTTGAATTTTCACTAAGCGCCGAAACGTAGTGACCTCCTATGAGACAATTAAAAAAAAATTTGATGTAATTTTCCATACGATTTGCCAAATCGTTATTTTTTTCAGATTTTTAAAAAAATAATTCTTTAAAAGACAATGTGGCCTATATGACCGGGGAAACCCGGTGAACCCCCGCCACACGAAACAAAAAGGGGGTAACCCGCACCACGGCGCTGGCTTCACCGTAGCGGTGCGGTCCAGTAGCTGTTTTGTGGTGCGATTGCCTGACGGATGAGAAAAATTGAAACAATTTGATTTGCCTGTTGCAATCAAAGTTCAACGTCAGGAAATTGCACCTCAAAACAGTGAAGCTAACAGCGCCATCTTTTTTAATTTTAGACAAAGTTAATTGTTGATGTTTGTGTCATATAATGTTCATCTAAGATATTGATAGAAACGCTTTTATAAACGATTTATGATAATTTTGTGAACTATTGAAAAATACTTTTTTTTTTGTCTAGTAGGTAACATTGATTCTAAAGTTTTTGAATTGCTTATATTTATGTTAATATAGTTTTTATGCAACAACTAGCAATATATATGTACCACTTTTAATTTGTTAAACTTCATTTCATGTTTAATAAAAACTTAATAAAAAAGTTTAATCTTTAAAAGCTGAAGTTTAATCATTTTTTACACATTGATCAGGGTTTCAAGTTTTTTCAGGCTGCTTTTAAGGTTTAAAAAAAGATTTGAATTTTTTTAACAAGGAGAAAATGTAATTTGTATATACATGTCAAAACAAACTTCTTGTTAGTATAATTACATTTATTGGTTAAAAAAATATTTTAAACACATCTATGTATTTGCTATTTAGAATTCCCATCAATTTTTTGAACAGCTAACTTTATTCACAGCAAAACTTCAAAGTAGATATAAAAAGAGTTTTGAAAAAGAACAATAAGAAAATAGTGGGCAAACTCTAAAAATTTAAAAAGAAAATAGAAACACTAACAGGTGAGAAATTTTGTGTTTTATTAATTTTAGATAATATAAGTCGGTGTAATTTGTGTCGATAATCTATGTTATTCTTACAGATGCCTTTATTAATGATGTGTAATATTTGTCTAAAATATTTCAACAAGTTATCGTTTTTTTCTATTAGATAATAATAGATCAAAAGTTTTTTAATTGATAATAATTATGTAAAAGCATAGTTTTTTCAATTTTTATACAACTTTATACAAATTATATATATATGCTACTTTTAGTTTTTTAACTCATTTTAGTGTTAAAAAACAACCAAAATAAGAAGTTTGATAATATTTAAAAGCTGAAGCTAAAGTAAAATATAAATTATATAGCACTTTTAAATGTTCTATTTATAATAAATTAGGTATACTATCAAAATCCACCCGCGTTCAAAATCCACCCAATTTTTAATTTTATTTCCTGTATTTATTATTTTATTTTATATACTTTTTGCTTTTTTTCATCAATTTTTTTATTTGTTTTTGACTATCACTGTTACCCCTAACCCTTACTTTCGATTGCTAAGCGGTTCCCGAATTTGACTGGGTGGATTTTGATCGCGGGTGGATTTTGCATGTGTTCCATAAATTTGTACTATTATTACGTCATAAGAGCCGGAGATAGCTTTTTAAACACAATTAAGTATACCCCATCGTGAGCATGAGTAGCTCAGTCGGTAGAGCGTTGGACTTTTAATTTAACGATCAGGGGTTCAAGTCCCGTGCTAGACTTTATATACTTTAAAACAGCCTAATAATTTAAAAAAGAAGATAAAATATAGTTAAAATACATCATAAAATAAGTTTCTTGATTTATAAACACCTTTATGGGTTTAAAAAACACTTGTTTTAAAAAATGATGTGCATATAAAATACATTAAAAATACTGTATGTTTACTTACCCTTTTGTTATCATTCACATCACTAGTTTTTATTTATATGACAAACAATTTTTTCCGAAATTGCTTATAACTGTTTCAGTTCTTATTTCATCAATTGTCAAAGCTAAAACATATTTAAGTTTATTGAGTGAACAAATTTTTCATGATATATGTTATGACATTTAAAACAAAAGTTATCAAGTTAGTCAATTTTTAAAAAATGTGAATGAACAAGTGTTTTAAGTTACAAATTTTTAATTATTTTCTCTATAATTGCAACAATATGAAAAATCGACAAAAAAAAATCACATTTTTGATATGTTTACGGATTAAGTACATACCTTTTAACAGATAGCTTTGTACCGCGTGAGCGGTAATTGTCTCTTTTTTTGAAAAAAACTTTTTGTAAAACATTATTTTTCCTGAAATCTTAAGCTTATGCTTTTTTAATTGTTCTAAATTGCCAAAATACTTAAAGCTTTTAAGGTTAAGGTTAATGTCCAAAGAAAAAATAGTTTATACTAAAAGTGTTTTGTAACAAGGTCTGAATTTTTAAGCCCTGACTTATTGGTTTCAGTCCTTTTTTTGGCCTGCTTATATCTGCCTCTCTCGTACTTTATAATCACAATATACAAAACCAAATCCATTGGATTCAGATTTTTTGGGCGCTTTGATGTCAGTACTTAAGTTTTCAAGTTTGAATATATATCAAAAAAGACAATTCAATTTAAAAGTCTAGTTAAGGAATATTAATATCAAATAGCAGCCTCAGATTTGGTTTGATATATTTGTAGTTTTAGAATCAACTGTTAAAAGAAAACCGAAAAAAAAACACCATAACAACTCAAAATGGTTTTATTCACTTTGAGTTACCAAAAAGTTTAAACAAGAATTATACTTTTATTATTACAAATAAAAGTTGTGCACAATTTAAAGAAAGTTTTATGGTGGCATTATTTGTTTTTAAAATAAAACACTGTAAATTTAAAAACAATGCTTAGACTAGTAAAATAAAATTTACATAAAAGATCAAAAAAAATTCAGCTATCAAAAGGTATAAGTTTTGAAGTTTCTAACAAAGGGAAAATTTGCATAAACATTAGGCGGGCTTATATGACCGCGCATAAACTAAATTATGTTTTTATTTGTGACGTAAACAATCAAATAAGATTTTAGAAGAATATTAATTTTTCATTTGAATCATTTCTCTAGAAAACCTTGTGTTGTAAGTACATCTAGTTAACAGTATATTTTTTTTTGTTGACAATTTTTTCTTGTTCTTTTTTTACAATGCATGAATTATTATGAATTAATATGAAAACATCAATGAGCTAGTACATGTTGCAAGCTTTAGATGATATACGATCAACTTCTTTAAACAAATAATTTTGTCTGTTGAACATATGTGTTTTATCAACATCTTTTGATAAACAACTCTTTACTTTTTTCTGTTGAAATTTCAATCAGTTACATGTTTTTTTCTTCTTGTTGTAACTGTAACTACTTAGGTAGAAACTTATTTTTAAGTTCGGAGTTATGACTTCTTAGTATCAATATTTCTATTGAAACTTATGAAGCAATAATGTTATAAAACAGTTAAATTATTTTCACAGTTTCAAGCAATTTAACAGTAGTAAAGTTTGAATTCTTTGTTTCAATCTTACAAAATACTTTCTAATTGTAATAAATTAACATCTTTGGACAAATAACTGTTTACTTTTGTGTGATGAAAATTTAAACAGTTACAAGTTGTGTTCTTCTATTGTAACTGTAACTATAGAGGTACAAACTTATTTTAAGCTTTTAGTTATTATTTATTACTATCAATATTTCTATTTAAACATGTAAAACAATAGCGTTAAAAAATACTTGAAATAATTTCAAAGTTTCAAGCAATCACAAGCATTAAAGTTTCAAGCAACTACAAGTTGAACTATTTGATTTCTTTGTTTCCACCTTAGATAACTGTTATATATAGATATTTTCCAACTGTTACAAATTAACTCTTTTGAACTTACAATTGTTTCTAATTTTGAGATTGTATTTGCATATTTTTAGATGATTGCTTTATGCCTAGGTAGCTATTTTGAAATCCACTGTCTTTTTGCTTTAATTCTATATGATTTCTCTCATGAATACTTTATATTCAAGTATAGCTAGTTCAGGCTGTTTTAAGCATTTAAGAGTATAAATTAAACATAAGTATGACTTGATCAATTGTACTTTTGTTCAGTTTATATTGTTACTTGCTATTCATGTTAGATAAGAGATCGGTTTTAGTCAGTTAAAGTGAATTTTTAAAAATTGTTTACTATAATAATATTTTCACAATTTACGTGTGGTGGTAGGCATATGTATAAAAAAACAATTTAAAAACAATCTGTTTAATCAAATTAAGTCAACGAGTTTGCTATTCTTTTGCAATTTATTTATTACTACACTTTTAGGAACTGACCAAAAACCGGTGTTCTATCTGATTTGACTATTTATAACATGATGGCTAATAAAAAAGACTCGATTAAAAACTGTTGAAAATGTTCATTTTTCTTTTTTTGTTAACTTTGAAAATTATTTTTGGAGTGTAGAATTATCAAAATTTTTGGGAAATTCCTTAATGTGAAAGTATAAAATATAATAAAGGGTAGCGAACCAATTTCAAAATATCGACAAAGTCCTACGCTGGCGGACACCTTCGGTGTCCTGGCTCCGGACTTTGTCGATATTTTGAAATTGGTTCTTAGGGCGTCGTCGTAATGCTTACGCCGGTTGAATAAGTTTTCTCTTTGATACAGGAACTCTAAATAACCACATTTATAATAAAGTCGAAATTTTTGTTTTAGATCAGTAAAATTGGCTTATATTTATTATAAGGAAAACAGGGTTTAGCTTGGTATAGTTTTTAAGTGCAACTAGATCAGAAGATTATTATATATGTTACAAGAAGTGTATTTTACACGATAACCACACACCCGGCTATAGAGAAAAATAGTATTTGTGCAACATATAAATTTATATATAGATCTAAAAATAAGTTGCCAAATATTATACTAGTAACAAGGCAACTAGTATGAAAATATATTCATTTTTTTACAAATGAAAAATTTTGAAACTTTCAATTAACAACTTTACTAAGCGATAAGCAGCCTAGGATTATGACGGTGATAATACATTTAGTTTCTTTTAATATTCAGGTAGGGATTTAAAACAATTTATTAAAGACATACTCATAGTCGTTAAGTTGAATTATACTATCCTTATATAAACTTGTACTAAACTTAACTGTATCTAACTGGTGTACGAATTGAACGGCTCTTTAAACCAATTATTTTATGCGCTTTATGTTTTCATTAAAAAAACTGTTATTGGGCTTAAACTCAAGACATTATAACAACTAAATAAAGGAAAGTTACTAAATAATAGATCTATCAAATATTAAAACTTTTTTCACTACACCCAAGCATTAATTTTCTGTCTTAATCTGTTTAATTATGACAAAGTAAACACAATTTAAATGCAAAAAGTTTATTCAAATGTTTATATAAATAAGTTATCTGATCCGCACTGATTCTGTTTCTGATTCTTTTCATCGTTCCGTCTCCGGCTGTGATCTCATTCTGTTTGAAAAAAATATTTAGCTTTTACTAACAAACTTATCTACTAACGCTACACTTCATTCACATTTTAATCATGCAGTTTATCATTAACTATTTAAACATTGCCTTTAATCTATTAATCATTTGAGCATATCTCAGGGTTGTCAAAAATTTTTTCATGTTTTGAAAATACAATTTTTTTTTTCCACCTTGAGTATGACATAAATTTCAAGGTAAGGAATTCGTTAAATTTAATAACGTTAATGAGGAGATACTGTAATGCTACTTTGAATGTGGTTTATAAAAATTTAAGTGATGATGTCAAATAAAAACTATTGTATAACAAAGACTTCAGAAATTCATTGTTTTTTCGTAAGAATTGATGATAAAAATTCCAGTAATTTTTGTTCAATTTCTAGATGGTTTTTAGCTAACCCTGATAGATGTGTTTCGCAATAGTTATGTGATCAAAATGGATATTTGTTTAATTTAAAATAATAAAACCGAGCTTTTTAAAATTAGCATAAAATTGAGCATCAAACAATTATGGACTTTATTTTGTTCTGTTTATGGTTTGGCAATAAAATACCTAAGAAACTGGTACAAAATGGTTACTTTACAGTAATAAAATACAATAAAAATGTTCAAAGTTTGTTAAATTAGTTACTAAGAAGTAGGTCAATAGTGATATATATTTAAGGTAAACTTTGAAAACGCTTCCTAAAATACATATGTTCAAAAAATAATCAAGGAAGTTGTTACAAAATGTATTATTACACGACTTTATAACAACATTTCAGAAAACAATTCACAAGCAAGATGACCACTTTATTTAGATAATATATCATCATGTTTGTATTACTTTTTTTTAAAATCGATCAACTTTATTATTGACTAGCATTAGTTAACTAAATAGGACTATTTATTATCCTCAGAACTTGTAAAACTAAGAGATTTATGTTTTTAAATTTGTGTTAAGGTGTTTTATAAACTACTTGTTATTACAACATGGCTTCTTGTTTGGTAAACTTATTCACTATAAGTTTAAAAACAATTACAAGTTCAAACGAATGATTTTCAAACATACTATGTAGAAATTACCTTGCGGATGATGCATTCAAAGTGGGAAGAGGAATTGACTCGTAAAGGCCAATCACTCTGGGGATCTGTCTACTGACCTTCACTCAAAGAGAGAGCTTCATGGAAATCCTGTTTAAAAGATTCAATTTAAAAATATTCTTACTATCAGATGTAAGCCCTAATACATAAACCTATCATTTACTTTTATCTGATGACTAATATTTTTATTACTTTCAGCGCTTTAATTAATATATTAAAAAAATAGGAAAAAATGTTTTATAAATTCGTAGTAATGAGTCTAATTTGGGGTAATAGGTATGATTTTCAACTGCAACATACTGGTTTGTTTTGGTTTGAATAATTAAATATTTACTTTAAAAACTTAAGTTACTCTACAAAAAATACAAATAATGTGTAAACTTAATCTTGGCATATACCTCTCTTAAAACTTATTTCATAAATTTAAACAACTTTAAAAAATTATAAAGAGATAAAGTATACACATCAACTTGATCCATAAAATACTAAACTAACTGCATAACTATAAAGAACTTAACTATTTACTTAAACAAAAAACACTTAGATTTTAAAATTATGCTAGATAAACTTTTGTGTATATATCAGTTTCACTATGGAAGTGTCCTTGCTACAGATTATCAATACTAAAAAGCTTACAAAATCTGCTTGTTAAAGTAGGGTACTTGTTCAATATGTTAATAGAAATTTTTTGCAGTTTTATAAAGGATATTTTATTTCGAAAGCAAAGTTATTGGATTCTATTAGCAAATTTCTATCGTGACGTAACTATAGTGGTAGGATGGAGCTGATTTTCATTTCTACTGATACTGACGTCGTTCAAAGGACGCATACAAATTTTCATCAACAATAATCGAGTTACTTTGCTGAAATCGTGTTCCAATTTTATTTTTACAATTTCCACTGTGAGGAGTTTTTTATCTTAACTTATACCAGGTGAAGGCATTGGAAATAAAGTTAAATATTTTTGTAAATTTCTAGGAAAATTTTGGAATTTTTTTCTGACTTCAAAGGACTTTTAATTAATTTTTACCGTTTGAAGGCTTTGGAAAACAAGGAATTTTGTAAAATTAAAATGACATAATCTGACTTTTTTTTTAATTTTATCAAATTTCCTGCCTTTTCCTGACTTTTTTAAAACCCCCCATTTTTTCCTGATTTTTTTCTTTTTTTTTAATTTCTCCTGACTTTTCCTGATTTCCTGACTTTTCCTGACCGAGTGGCAACCCTGATGCTAGATTAAAAAAAAAATTCATTTTGCTTTTTAATTTTAGTGGCAAACTTGCTAATATTTTAGGAAACAATAATTTTTTAGTGGTAAGTTGTCATCAAGCTTATTTATAATATTTTGTATAAAATTGTGGATGGGTAAAAATAATCAAGTATGGTCTTCTATTTAATTTAATCATAGCCTTTTGTTGATTTCTATTATTTTAAAATTAAAAAACGTTGAGTTTAAGAAAAACATTGGAATACAAATAAGTTTTCTTTTGGCCAAACTTTAACATTTAAAACCATCACAATACTCAAAGTGATGTACTAACAAAGTGAGCAAATCTAACTTTGTTGTAACAATATTTTAAATATTTAATTAATTATTTAATAAATTAGTTCGCATCCTAAAAAACATTCTTAGCTTATGTTCATTAGTCTTTAAAACAAGTTTAAAGTTTTTTTGTTAAATTTTACTTTTTACTTGTAATGACCACACTAATTTTTATGTTAAATGAAAAATGATAATGATAAATATACTTAATATTAACAATAATGATAATTTTTACTTGCAATTATTTGAACATTCTGTTGAGTTAAAAGCAATACTAGATTCTATTCCAGTTATTAGGTCAAAAATGAACATTAATTATAAACTACATCACTTATAAACATCACTGAATGAGTTTAATTCAATTTAGATAACATTGTCACCTTTACTTTCTCTAAATTTAACTTTTTATGATTTATTGTAGCTATTAGTACAAAAGCAAGAACTATAACATATTTACCTTGTTACTGCCCTAAGTGAGCAGTTAGAGACCTTCCTGGGTTGAGGTCCAGTTGTTGTGTGCTTACAGATGATTCATGTGCATCATTGCTCAAAATTTCCTCAAGACCCTTGCACATTCTAAAGTTGTAAAAACCTGTCAACACATATAAAATGTAGAAAAAATAACAAGTTATAATCAACACTTGTAACCTTAAAACTTTAATTTGTAAATTACTTATATAAACATAAAAGGTGTTAAAGCAATAAAAGAGACAAACAATTTTGTTTTTTTTTAATACTACGGCTTATCTATGACAGGCTTTTGAAGCATTGAAGCCAATCTAATCTGAGTGACTTAAAACTTATCAATTAGCCTTATGTTAAATTAAAAACAATAAATAGTGAAAAAATTATGTTAGTCAAGTAGTAATATTTAATTACTCAAGAAAAATAAAGACTTGTTATACTGAAGTACACAAAAAAATACCAAATGTATTAACATGGTATTAATACCAGTCTGGATATTTCTTAAAATATTTCCAATGCACCACATAATTTAAATTTCCAAAACATAATGATTATTTATACAAATTATATTATACTTGTGAAAAAAAAACTTTAGTTTTTGGATGTCATATACTTGAAAATTTAAATACATAATATAGTTTACATAAACCAATAATAATGGGGACTTTATTATTTTACACTATCTTATTAAAACAAAAAGTTTTTTCACTCTTTAAAAGACTTTTTATTAGAACTTTTAACAAATAAAAACTAGCTCTGAGAACTAAAAAAAAGCCAACTCATGCAATAATTAGTAGAATACTTACCAAGTCAGAGCTAGTCTCAAAAGGAAACAATTAAAATATAATATGATGAGAAAAAATAAAAAACAAAGTACATTCCAACCATTATTAATGGATGATTGTTTAAATATGGTGACAAATATTTGGAAGGATATTTACAGAAAAACATATGATGTACTTTTCTATTATAAAACTGATATGAACTAGCAAACTATATTAAATTTACTGCATTTCATTAGGCTTGTCACTTTTTTCAATTCTATTTTTGCACTTTAAAATTTGCCGCAATGGAACTCTATTTCAAAATAAATTTTTATTTACCATCTGACTTTTAAGTCAAAAAGTTATTTATTATACCCAATCAAACTTTGCACACAAATAGTTTAGTTATATGATAGTAAATAATACTTAATTTTTCTTTAAAACTTTGTAGGAATTATTTATATTGTCATGATATTTAGAACAGCACAACCAAACTAAAAACAAGATTATATTAAGGAACATATGTGTTGTATAGGAGCTTTTGATATATTAAATTGCAATAAAATCAAAATTTACCTTTATTATAGCTGCTAGGATTGAACCACTTCACACTTTTTAGGTGGGCAAACATCTGCAATACAATATAGTACAACTTGATGAATAGCATAAATTATAATTCAATTACATTTAGCTAAACTTTACATTATGTTTTGCTACCAATTTAAATAAAATAGTCATGTAGACCAACAATTTAGTTTGGAAACTAGGGTCAAATATTGGTTGTTTAATCAGGCTATTTAGTAAAGGTTAATTCACCAGTACAAGGATTTATTTATCTTTTACTGATTTAGATATGTTCTTGGGGTTGTTTAAACAGTGTTGTTTATTCAACCCTGTACACTTCAAATACCTATATATAGAATTGTTCCCAATCATAGTTAGAAATGAGTGTCTTTAAATATTACTTTAAATCTAAAAATAACAAAATATACAACTTTTACAAACTTTGGTTAGTAGTAGAAGTGTCCATCTTCTCCAAACTAATGCTGACTTGGAAACTTTTACTTTAAAATTATAGAGTGTGATATAATAACAACATTTATTAGATCATGTTGTTTGTCAAAGGAGAAACTATACAACTATGATATGTATAATTTAAGTTTCTACAATTTGGCTGTTTACCAACCTTAGTGGTTTACCATAATTTTTTTTACTATCAGTGTTTATTATGACCAGGGCCTAAGTCATTATTGGTAAACTATAAAACTATTATTTAAAATTAAAAGAAAAAACTAAAACGCTTAATCAATGTAATAAACAATTTAAAATTTAACGAGAAAAACTAATACGTTTAATCAATGTAAACAAAGTTTTTAACTTAAAGAAAAAACTAACACGTTTAATTAATGTAAACAACAATTTAAAATTTGAAGAAAAATCCTAAGATGTTTAATCAAAGTTAACAACAATTTAAACTTACGTTATTTTTAGAAAAAAATAGTTTATCGGTTAATTGCTTAAAGTTTATTTTAATTTGCATATTTTAGCTTATTTCGTATTTTTATAGTTTATATGTTGTTTTCTAAAATAAGGCTTTAAAGAACTTTATACTTCTTTCTACTTCATTTTAAAAGAAGTCTATAATTTACCACGTTTTTTTAAAGACAAATAAGTCCTTATTTATTGGAATTTATTAAAGTTCAACGCAACAGTTGTGTTGTTTTCTTAAATTGTTTTATAAGTTGTTACGTATGTTTTATTTTTTTAATTGCATTGTAATAATAGTTACAATTATAATTATACAATAATTTATGTGTGTTGTTTAATTACAAAATAGATCATGAGAGTAAAATGGCCAAAAAATAAAAGCCAATCAAACACCAGGGCTAGATTTAACTTTAATACTTAACTGAACTATGTCGCTAAAACTAATAATGCGAAGACTAAAATATTTTTTTGTGTAATCTGAAAATTTCGTTCACCCCTAAATGAGGTTCATGTACCCTAAACGTTTCGTGCACGCGAAAAAAAATTGTGTACACTATCGTGCACCAGTTTATTTTGAAGTAATTTTGTGTGCAAACTGTAATGATTTTTTTTATAATTTACTTTGATTAGCTAATTAGTTATAAAATACATTTAGTAAACTTTATTTAGATAAATAAATTTATTAAATTTTATTTATTGTTTTAAGACTAATTAAAACATAAAAAAAAAACTCACTGGAAAATTGTGTAATTTTTGCCGATAAAAACAACCAGCAAAAAACCGGTCTTCAGAGGACAGAAAATTTTGGAGATGTTTTGGAAATGTATTTCTCGTCATATAAACTGATGCAGAAAAGTTAGAAAGTTATATATTTAGTGAGAGAAAAATCGTTTGAATTTCTAAAATAAATTTTAAACAAACAAAGATAGCAGGCAGTTCTATAAGAAAAACTTTTTACATTGTAAGTTAATTGTTTAACTGAGTATAAAGGAGAAGACAAAAGTATTTTAAACACTTTTGTTTTTGGTATATAACAAAAAGAATTGGTGTTTATTAAGTTTGTGTTATCTAAACGACTGCGACTAAAAATAACAAGCATTAATAAAAAAATAAATATAAAATTTATTAAACAATAGTTGTAATTTATTTACTTTTTTGACAATGCTTTACGGTGAATAAACTGTCTACGGCATTTCAAATGCTTTTAAAAGTCTTAAACATCTTAAACTTCAAAAAAATTCAAAATTTTTTTACTTAAGCCAGTGTTCAGTACCCTTTTTAAGAAACCATCGAAAAGTTTGTGCAAATAAAAATTAAAACAATCATTTATTAACTAAATAACTATAAATGCTCTGTATTTAGTTTATATTCAAATAAAGTTATGTTAAAGCTTAAACTTAAGGTTTAAAATTTTATAACCTTAAACTAAGTAATGAAAAGTAGATTTTCTAGGTGTGATTTAAGTTTTGATTGAAAAAAAATTTAAGTATTTTCACTGTTTCAATATTTCACGTTCCTGAAATATTTAAATAAAAAGGTACAACCATTTTT
Organism: Thalia democratica; assembly: GCF_965202585.1. Taxonomy (NCBI): domain Eukaryota; kingdom Metazoa; phylum Chordata; class Thaliacea; order Salpida; family Salpidae; genus Thalia; species Thalia democratica. The sequence goes on along the minus strand of NC_139169.1, from coordinate 22,985,202 downwards.
TTTTAAATCATGGTGGTTTTTAAGTTTAAAAAAAATTTCATGTTTTACTAATAGAAAAAAAAAAATATTTTAATAAAATTTTCAGGCCAAAATCACTTTAAATCTTATAGACTATTTTGTAGATTTAGAACAGGTTTTTAAATCCGCATTTGATGTTATAGTTAAAAATAATATAAGTTCAAAATAAAATTTTAACAAACTTACATAACTGCAATGGTTAAAAGCAAATAGTAAAACGTCTTTAAAAAAGAAGATTATACAAGTAAAGTTCAGTATTATAAACTTTTTAAGTGAAGTCATGTTGGAAAGAAGTCATGTTGGAATCACTATAACAACACTGATATACAGTCTGTAGTTTTGTAATAAGTAAATTAAAGTAGTTATTAAACACTTTTATTTTATAAACAATACATTATATGACAATTTTATGTAACTAAATTATTGATTAGGTTGAACACTAAAATCTTTCAAAAGTTAAATTCATGTTTAAGTATAATTGTATTTATAAAGTACTTTTTTATTTTTCTAAACAATAACCTATAAATATTTCATTGAAATTATTTCTAAAATTATTATTAATTAGACACTGCATATTTATTTTCTATTTATTTAGTTTTTAGTTCACATTTAGATTTTATTATCTTATAACATTGTATATTAGTTTCATATTTTTGATCATTAATTTAAACTTGTGTTGTTAAATGTTTTTTCAACTGAAATTATTAAACTGAATGTAATTTCATATTAAAAATAAGTTTGAATAAAAAAAATTAAAACTCTATTAGATTAATTTTTTGTAGAAGGTAGTTTTTCTACCTATATTATTGATGCTGTAGTTATAGTTTTTATATCAAAACAGCTCTGTATTATTAAAGTACTAAGTTATTTGGAGATATAATATCACTTTGATCATGCAAAGAAGGTTAGTTGTTTAGAATAACGTATGCCATATTTTACAATAGTTTTTAAAATACTCTGTAGATTTAAAAAGCTTTATAACGAGAAGTATCCATCAGATTTTTTTTTGTTTTGCTAGCAATAGTCATATATTTTAATTAATTTACAATTGAAGTTTTTAATTTTCAACATAAAGATTAACCATTTTTAAGAAAGCTTCAAAGAAAATATTTTAAAAACTCATCAATTTTAATAGATTGATATTTTTGAGTTTTTAGCTTGAGGCTTTCTTAAGGAACCTATTGAAGTCTAGGCTTTGCTATTTATTGTTAAGTTGTAACTTTATACTTTTTAATCAAACAATGTACAGTTTTTGATTTCTCTAAATATGTACAATTTTAAATTTAATTGGAGTCCAATAAATCAATCCAATAAACAATCCTAGTTTTAACTAATTTGTTTTTGGCAACCCCATATTAAACTTTTCTGTGTAAAATAAATATAAAAAACGTTTATTTAATACCATCTAGGACAAAATTTATACCGGATGACGTCATTAAAACTACGAATATAGTTGGTGAGGAGGAGGTTGTCCAAGGTGTTCAAATGACGCATGCGGAACTCCAGCGGGATCGAGCACCACAACAAGAAGCGGGTGGAACGTCCTTTTTCGTAACAGATCAGGTTAACAACGTATCTAGATCTTTCAAAAATAAACACGATAATGAACTTAAACAAAAACTTATAGATTTTATTAATAAAAAATTTTCAAAAGATGATTGGCATGACTTTTTGAATGTTTATAACATTATCGAAAAACAAGTATACAGTCTAGTTGATGAAAAATACAAAAGTTTCGACCGTTACGCTAAGCAAATTTTTATTGATCAATTAAACGACGATGCAAAACACCATTTAGCTAATAACTTATTTAAGGTTAAATTTAAACACAAGCGGGGAGATTCTTTTTTAATTAACTGGGAATTCAATGTAAAAAGGTTAGACTGCGCGGGGGTAATCTTACATCGCGTCAAGAAGGGTAAGGGCGAATTGTTATTTGTTTATTATAGAGATAAAAATAATAAAATTAGAATCAATTTCCCTATGGGAAAAATAGATTATAACGATAATAACAATCTAAAAAGAACTGCGGTAAGGGAACTTTTCGAGGAAACTAATTACGCTTGGCCTGAAGGAGTTAGATTAGAATTGTACCAAGATACTAGTTATTGCTTTACGGTAGATCAAAAAAACTTTAAAAAAAATCACAAATTCTATTTTTTCAAAAACTTCGAGCACGAAATTGACCATGAATTTAAGAAAGACAATGAAATTGAGGGTAGTTTATGGTTACAAGTTGATAAACTTAAAAAGTATTTTGCAAAGTCTGATGAAAAATATGATAACACATCAGGTCGTATCAATTTTATCAATGGAAGTGTTACAGTTAGGTCCTCTAGTTTAAAAAACATTAAAAATTTAAAAACTACTTTTTCTCAAGTATATTTTTCATACTCTGTTGAGAATTTTTTTTTGAGAGGTTCAGCGCTTAGAGATTGTATTTTTGATCCAAATTGCGATACAGGGCATGTTTCGCGTGACAACAGTGAATAAATTTAAGTTTCCTTCAGTTTCGCTTCTTCAGCTTAAGTTTTAGATTCAGATTCAGTTTATTTTATAAATTAATTGTGTTACTCATTTTGCAATTTTAGTTTAATCTTTTAGTTTTTGTAATCTTGTTACGTTTTCTTTTATATTTTTCGTTATATATTTGTGGTTTCATAAATTTAAATTCTAAAATTCTAATTCATTTATAATTTCAAAACTTAAATACAAAGAAGTTAAATTATTTTTTTCTTGATATGATTAGATTTAAGTTGGTTAAGACGTTTCGTAGCATAATGAGTTGTAAAACCACTTAAAATGACAAAATTGCATAAATGATATATAGAAAAATATAAAAAGTTACTGTTATATTAACGATCTAATTTAATAAAAAAAATTACTTCTTACAATTTAAATTCTTTAGGTTACATATTTTTAATCTAAGATTAAAGGGCATAAAAATACTACATAACTAAATTTAAGATAATAAATGAACTAATTACGTATACTATACTGCCGGGTAATGTTGTTACTACCTGTAATCTAGCTATAGGAGGCTTAGTATGGTGGATGATATTGGTGCTTTAGTAGATGATCGACTAAGACATATCAAACCCATTATAATAAAACAACATTAAAAAACTAAAAAAGCAAATGATATTAATAAAAAGAAAAAAAAGCAATATAAAAGAAAATAACAAACAAAAAGCAATAAAAACAAAGCAAAAATAGAAAAGAAAAAAAAAACGCAAACAAAAAAAAAATAAAAAAAGCAAAAAATAAAAGCAAAAAAAAAAAAACTGAAAACAAACGTAAACAAAAAAAAAAAAAAAAGAGAATAGAAAAATACAAAAGTAATAGAAAAAAATGTTGTTTTAACGTTAATATAAAAAGTACGTTATTTGTTTATTTATTGTAATATTTAACCATAATTTTTATGCCCTAAATACCGTATAGCTTGAAGCCTTTTAAATGCTCAAGCTAATTAACTGCAAATGCAACCTAAAGAATTTAATTTTTATGTAAATAATTTATAAAGTCTAACTGTACGTTTAAAAATATATTGCAAGTTATTCACCTTTTCTGAATTTGTCATTTTCTTGTGATTTGAATTTTCACTAAGCGCCGAAACGTAGTGACCTCCTATGAGACAATTAAAAAAAAGTTTGATGTAATTTTCCATACGATTTGCCAAATCGTTATTTTTTTCAGATTTTTAAAAAAATAATTCTTTAAAAGACAATGTGGCCTATATGACCGGGGAAACCAGGTGAACCCCCGCCACACGAAACAAAAAGGGGGTAACCCGCACCACGGCGCTGGCTTCACCGTAGCGGTGCGGTCCAGTAGCTGTTTTGTGGTGCGATTGCCTGACGGATGAGAAAAATTGAAACAATTTGATTTGCCTGTTGCAATCAAAGTTCAACGTCAGGAAATTGCACCTCAAAACAGTGAAGCTAACAGCGCCATCTTTTTTAATTTTAGACAAAGTTAATTGTTGATGTTTGTGTCATATAATGTTCATCTAAGATATTGATAGAAACGCTTTTATAAACGATTTATGATAATTTTGTGAACTATTGAAAAATACTTTTTTTTTTTGTCTAGTAGGTAACATTGATTCTAAAGTTTTTGAATTGCTTATATTTATGTTAATATAGTTTTTATGCAACAACTAGCAATATATATGTACCACTTTTAATTTGTTAAACTTCATTTCATGTTTAATAAAAACTTAATAAAAAAGTTTAATCTTTAAAAGCTGAAGTTTAATCATTTTTTACACATTGATCAGGGTTTCAAGTTTTTTCAGGCTGCTTTTAAGGTTTAAAAAAAGATTTGAATTTTTTTAACAAGGAGAAAATGTAATTTGTATATACATGTCAAAACAAACTTCTTGTTAGTATAATTACATTTATTGGTTAAAAAAATATTTTAAACACATCTATGTATTTGCTATTTAGAATTCCCATCAATTTTTTGAACAGCTAACTTTATTCACAGCAAAACTTCAAAGTAGATATAAAAAGAGTTTTGAAAAAGAACAATAAGAAAATAGTGGGCAAACTCTAAAAATTTAAAAAGAAAATAGAAACACTAACAGGTGAGAAATTTTGTGTTTTAATAATTTTAGATAATATAAGTCGGTGTAATTTGTGTCGATAATCTATGTTATTCTTACAGATGCCTTTATTAATGATGTGTAATATTTGTCTAAAATATTTCAACAAGTTATCGTTTTTTTCTATTAGATAATAATAGATCAAAAGTTTTTTAATTGATAATAATTATGTAAAAGCATAGTTTTTTCAATTTTTATACAACTTTATACAAATTATATATATATGCTACTTTTAGTTTTTTAACTCATTTTAGTGTTAAAAAACAACCAAAATAAGAAGTTTGATAATATTTAAAAGCTGAAGCTAAAGTAAAATATAAATTATATAGCACTTTTAAATGTTCTTTTTATAATAAATTAGGTATACTATCAAAATCCACCCGCGTTCAAAATCCACCCAATTTTTAATTTTATTTCCTGTATTTATTATTTTATTTTATATACTTTTTGCTTTTTTTCATCAATTTTTTTATTTGTTTTTGACTATCACTGTTACCCCTAACCCTTACTTTCGATTGCTAAGCGGTTCCCGAATTTGACTGGGTGGATTTTGATCGCGGGTGGATTTTGCATGTGTTCCATAAATTTGTACTATTATTACGTCATAAGAGCCGGAGATAGCTTTTTAAACACAATTAAGTATACCCCATCGTGAGCATGAGTAGCTCAGTCGGTAGAGCGTTGGACTTTTAATTTAACGATCAGGGGTTCAAGTCCCGTGCTAGACTTTATATACTTTAAAACAGCCTAATAATTTAAAAAAGAAGATAAAATATAGTTAAAATACATCATAAAATAAGTTTCTTGATTTATAAACACCTTTATGGGTTTAAAAAACACTTGTTTTAAAAAATGATGTGCATATAAAATACATTAAAAATACTGTATGTTTACTTACCCTTTTGTTATCATTCACATCACTAGTTTTTATTTATATGACAAACAATTTTTTCCGAAATTGCTTATAACTGTTTCAGTTCTTATTTCATCAATTGTCAAAGCTAAAACATATTTAAGTTTATTGAGTGAACAAATTTTTCATGATATATGTTATGACATTTAAAACAAAAGTTATCAAGTTAGTCAATTTTTAAAAAATGTGAATGAACAAGTGTTTTAAGTTACAAATTTTTAATTATTTTCTCTATAATTGCAACAATATGAAAAATCGACAAAAAAAAATCACATTTTTGATATGTTTACGGATTAAGTACATACCTTTTAACAAATAGCTTTGTACCGCGTGAGCGGTAATTGTCTCTTTTTTTGAAAAAAACTTTTGGTAAAACATTATTTTTCCTGAAATCTTAAGCTTATGCTTTTTTAATTGTTCTAAATTGCCAAAATACTTAAAACTTTTAAGGTTAAGGTTAATGTCCAAAGAAAAAATAGTTTATACTAAAAGTGTTTTGTAATAAGGTCTGAATTTTTAAGCCCTGACTTATTGGTTTCAGTCCTTTTTTTGGCCTGCTTATATCTGCCTCTCTCGTACTTTATAATCACAATATACAAAACCAAATCCATTGGATTCAGATTTTTTGGGCGCTTTGATGTCAGTACTTAAGTTTTCAAGTTTGAATATATATCAAAAAAGACAATTCAATTTAAAAGTCTAGTTAAGGATTATTAATATCAAATAGCAGCCTCAGATTTGGTTTGATATATTTGTAGTTTTAGAATCAACTGTTAAAAGAAAACCGAAAAAAAAACACCATAACAACTCAAAATGGTTTTATTCACTTTGAGTTAAAAAAAAGTTTAAACAAGAATTATACTTTTATTATTACAAATAAAAGTTGTGCACAATTTAAAGAAAGTTTTATGGTGGCATTATTTGTTTTTAAAATAAAACACTGTAAATTTAAAAACAATGCTTAGACTAGTAAAATAAAATTTACATAAAAGATCAAAAAAAATTCAGCTATCAAAAGGTATAAGTTTTGAAGTTTCTAACAAAGGGAAAATTTGCATAAACATTAGGCGGGCTTATATGACCGCGCATAAACTAAATTATGTTTTTATTTGTGACGTAAACAATCAAATAAGATTTTAGAAGAATATTAATTTTTCATTTGAATCATTTCTCTAGAAAACCTTGTGTTGTAAGTACATCTAGTTAACAGTATATTTTTTTTTGTTGACAATTTTTTCTTGTTCTTTTTTTACAATGCATGAATTATTATGAATTAATATGAAAACATCAATGAGCTAGTACATGTTGCAAGCTTTAGATGATATACGATCAACTTCTTTAAACAAATAATTTTGTCTGTTGAACATATGTGTTTTATCAACATCTTTTGATAAACAACTCTTTACTTTTTTCTGTTGAAATTTCAATCAGTTACATGTTTTTTTCTTCTTGTTGTAACTGTAACTACTTAGGTAGAAACTTATTTTTAAGTTCGGAGTTATGACTTCTTAGTATCAATATTTCTATTGAAACTTATGAAGCAATAATGTTATAAAACAGTTAAATTATTTTCACAGTTTCAAGCAATTTAACAGTAGTAAAGTTTGAATTCTTTGTTTCAATCTTACAAAATGCTTTCTAATTGTAATAAATTAACATCTTTGGACAAATAACTGTTTACTTTTGTGTGATGAAAATTTAAACAGTTACAAGTTGTGTTCTTCTATTGTAACTGTAACTATAGAGGTACAAACTTATTTTAAGCTTTTAGTTATTATTTATTACTATCAATATTTCTATTTAAACATGTAAAACAATAGCGTTAAAAAATACTTGAAATAATTTCAAAGTTTCAAGCAATCACAAGCATTAAAGTTTCAAGCAACTACAAGTTGAACTATTTGATTTCTTTGTTTCCACCTTAGATAACTGTTATATATAGATATTTTCCAACTGTTACAAATTAACTCTTTTGAACTTACAATTGTTTCTAATTTTGAGATTGTATTTGCATATTTTTAGATGATTGCTTTATGCCTAGGTAGCTATTTTGAAATCCACTGTCTTTTTGCTTTAATTCTATATGATTTCTCTCATGAATACTTTATATTCAAGTATAGCTAGTTCAGGCTGTTTTAAGCATTTAAGAGTATAAATTAAACATAAGTATGACTTGATCAATTGTACTTTTGTTCAGTTTATATTGTTACTTGCTATTCATGTTAGATAAGAGATCGGTTTTAGTCAGTTAAAGTGAATTTTTAAAAATTGTTTACTATAATAATATTTTCACAATTTACGTGTGGTGGTAGGCATATGTATAAAAAAACAATTTAAAAACAATCTGTTTAATCAAATTAAGTCAACGAGTTTTCTATTCTTTTGCAATTTATTTATTACTACACTTTTAGGAACTGACCAAAAACCGGTGTTCTATCTGATTTGACTATTTATAACATGATGGCTAATAAAAAAGACTCGATTAAAAACTGTTGAAAATGTTCATTTTTCTTTTTTTGTTAACTTTGAAAATTATTTTTGGAGTGTAGAATTATCAAAATTTTTGGGAAATTCCTTAATGTGAAAGTATAAAATATAATAAAGGGTAGCGAACCAATTTCAAAATATCGACAAAGTCCTACGCTGGCGGACACCTTCGGTGTCCTGGCTCCGGACTTTGTCGATATTTTGAAATTGGTTCTTAGGGCGTCGTCGTAATGCTTACGCCGGTTGAATAAGTTTTCTCTTTGATACAGGAACTCTAAATAACCACATTTATAATAAAGTCGAAATTTTTGTTTTAGATCAGTAAAATTGGCTTATATTTATTATAAGGAAAACAGGGTTTAGCTTGGTATAGTTTTTAAGTGCAACTAGATCAGAAGATTATTATATATGTTACAAGAAGTGTATTTTACACGATAACCACACACCCGGCTATAGAGAAAAATAGTATTTGTGCAACATATAAATTTATATATAGATCTAAAAATAAGTTGCCAAATATTATACTAGTAACAAGGCAACTAGTATGAAAATATATTCATTTTTTTACAAATGAAAAATTTTGAAACTTTCAATTAACAACTTTACTAAGCGATAAGCAGCCTAGGATTATGACGGTGATAATACATTTAGTTTCTTTTAATATTCAGGTAGGGATTTAAAACAATTTATTAAAGACATACTCATAGTCGTTAAGTTGAATTATACTATCCTTATATAAACTTGTACTAAACTTAACTGTATCTAACTGGTGTACGAATTGAACGGCTCTTTAAACCAATTATTTTATGCGCTTTATGTTTTCATTAAAAAAACTGTTATTGGGCTTAAACTCAAGACATTATAACAACTAAATAAAGGAAAGTTACTAAATAATAGATCTATCAAATATTAAAACTTTTTTCACTACACCCAAGCATTAATTTTCTGTCTTAATCTATTTAATTATGACAAAGTAAACACAATTTAAATGCAAAAAGTTTATTCAAATGTTTATATAAATAAGTTATCTGATCCGCACTGATTCTGTTTCTGATTCTTTTCATCGTTCCGTCTCCGGCTGTGATCTCATTCTGTTTGAAAAAAATATTTAGCTTTTACTAACAAACTTATCTACTAACGCTACACTTCATTCACATTTTAATCATGCAGTTTATCATTAACTATTTAAACATTGCCTTTAATCTATTAATCATTTGAGCATATCTCAGGGTTGTCAAAAATTTTTTCATGTTTTGAAAATACAATTTTTTTTTTCCACCTTGAGTATGACATAAATTTCAAGGTAAGGAATTCGTTAAATTTAATAACGTTAATGAGGAGATACTGTAATGCTACTTTGAATGTGGTTTATAAAAATTTAAGTGATGATGTCAAATAAAAACTATTGTATAACAAAGACTTCAGAAATTCATTGTTTTTTCGTAAGAATTGATGATAAAAATTCCAGTAATTTTTGTTCAATTTCTAGATGGTTTTTAGCTAACCCTGATAGATGTGTTTCGCAATAGTTATGTGATCAAAATGGATATTTGTTTAATTTAAAATAATAAAACCGAGCTTTTTAAAATTAGCATAAAATTGAGCATCAAACAATTATGGACTTTATTTTGTTCTGTTTATGGTTTGGCAATAAAATACCTAAGAAACTGGTACAAAATGGTTACTTTACAGTAATAAAATACAATAAAAATGTTCAAAGTTTGTTAAATTAGTTACTAAGAAGTAGGTCAATAGTGATATATATTTAAGGTAAACTTTGAAAACGCTTCCTAAAATACATATGTTCAAAAAATAATCAAGGAAGTTGTTACAAAATGTATTATTACACGACTTTATAACAACATTTCAGAAAACAATTCACAAGCAAGATGACCACTTTATTTAGATAATATATCATCATGTTTGTATTACTTTTTTTTAAAATCGATCAACTTTATTATTGACTAGCATTAGTTAACTAAATAGGACTATTTATTATCCTCAGAACTTGTAAAACTAAGAGATTTATGTTTTTAAATTTGTGTTAAGGTGTTTTATAAACTACTTGTTATTACAACATGGCTTCTTGTTTGGTAAACTTATTCACTATAAGTTTAAAAACAATTACAAGTTCAAACGAATGATTTTCAAACATACTATGTAGAAATTACCTTGCGGATGATGCATTCAAAGTGGGAAGAGGAATTGACTCGTAAAGGCCAATCACTCTGGGGATCTGTCTACTGACCTTCACTCAAAGAGAGAGCTTCATGGAAATCCTGTTTAAAAGATTCAATTTAAAAATATTCTTACTATCAGATGTAAGCCCTAATACATAAACCTATCATTTACTTTTATCTGATGACTAATATTTTTATTACTTTCAGCGCTTTAATTCATATATTAAAAAAATAGGAAAAAATGTTTTATAAATTCGTAGTAATGAGTCTAATTTGGGGTGAAAGGTATGATTTTTAACTGCAACAAACTGGTTTGTTTTGGTTTGAATAATTAAATATTTACTTTAAAAACTTAAGTTACTCTACAAAAAATACAAATAATGTGTAAACTTAATCTTGGCATATACCTCTCTTAAAACTTATTTCATAAATTTAAACAACTTTAAAAAATTATAAAGAGATAAAGTATACACATCAACTTGATCCATAAAATACTAAACTAACTGCATAACTATAAAGAACTTAACTATTTACTTAAACAAAAAACACTTAGATTTTAAAATTATGCTAGATAAACTTTTGTGTATATATCAGTTTCACTATGGAAGTGTCCTTGCTACAGATTATTAATACTAAAAAGCTTACAAAATCTGCTTGTTAAAGTAGGGTACTTGTTCAATATGTTAATAGAAATTTTTTGCAGTTTTATAAAGGATATTTTATTTCGAAAGCAAAGTTATTGGATTCTATTAGCAAATTTCTATCGTGACGTAACTATAGTGGTAGGATGGAGCTGATTTTCATTTCTACTGATACTGACGTCGTTCAAAGGACGCATACAAATTTTCATCAACAATAATCGAGTTACTTTGCTGAAATCGTGTTCCAATTTTATTTTTACAATTTCCACTGTGAGGAGTTTTTTATCTTAACTTATACCAGGTGAAGGCATTGGAAATAAAGTTAAATATTTTTGTAAATTTCTAGGAAAATTTTGGAATTTTTTTCTGACTTCAAAGGACTTTTAATTAATTTTTACCGTTTGAAGGCTTTGGAAAACAAGGAATTTTGTAAAATTAAAATGACATAATCTGACTTTTTTTTTAATTTTATCAAATTTCCTGCCTTTTCCTGACTTTTTTAAAACCCCCCATTTTTTCCTGATTTTTTTCTTTTTTTTTAATTTCTCCTGACTTTTCCTGATTTCCTGACTTTTCCTGACCGAGTGGCAACCCTGATGCTAGATTAAAAAAAAAATTCATTTTGCTTTTTAATTTTAGTGGCAAACTTGCTAATATTTTAGGAAACAATAATTTTTTAGTGGTAAGTTGTCATCAAGCTTATTTATAATATTTTGTATAAAATTGTGGATGGGTAAAAATAATCAAGTATGGTCTTCTATTTAATTTAATCATAGCCTTTTGTTGATTTCTATTATTTTAAAATTAAAAAACGTTGAGTTTAAGAAAAACATTGGAATACAAATAAGTTTTCTTTTGGCCAAACTTTAACATTTAAAACCATCACAATACTCAAAGTGATGTACTAACAAAGTGAGCAAATCTAACTTTGTTGTAACAATATTTTAAATATTTAATTAATTATTTAATAAATTAGTTCGCATCCTAAAAAACATTCTTAGCTTATGTTCATTAGTCTTTAAAACAAGTTTAGAGTTTTTTTGTTAAATTTTACTTTTTACTTGTAATGACCACACTAATTTTTATGTTAAATGAAAAATGATAATGATAAATATACTTAATATTAACAATAATGATAATTTTTACTTGCAATTATTTGAACATTCTGTTGAGTTAAAAGCAATACTAGATTCTATTCCAGTTATTAGGTCAAAAATGAACATTAATTATAAACTACATCACTTATAAACATCACTGAATGAGTTTAATTCAATTTAGATAACATTGTCACCTTTACTTTCTCTAAATTTAACTTTTTATGATTTATTGTAGCTATTAGTACAAAAGCAAGAACTATAACATATTTACCTTGTTACTGCCCTAAGTGAGCAGTTAGAGACCTTCCTGGGTTGAGGTCCAGTTGTTGTGTGCTTACAGATGATTCATGTGCATCATTGCTCAAAATTTCCTCAAGACCCTTGCACATTCTAAAGTTGTAAAAACCTGTCAACACATATAAAATGTAGAAAAAATAACAAGTTTTAATCAACACTTGTAACCTTAAAACTTTAATTTGTAAATTACTTATATAAACATAAAAGGTGTTAAAGCAATAAAAGAGACAAACAATTTTTTTTTTTTTTAATACTACGGCTTATCTATGACAGGCTTTTGAAGCATTGAAGCCAATCTAATCTGAGTGACTTAAAACTTATCAATTAGCCTTATGTTAAATTAAAAACAATAAATAGTGAAAAAATTATGTTAGTCAAGTAGTAATATTTAATTACTCAAGAAAAATAAAGACTTGTTATACTGAAGTACACAAAAAAATACCAAATGTATTAACATGGTATTAATACCAGTCTGGATATTTCTTAAAATATTTCCAATGCACCACATAATTTAAATTTCCAAAACATAATGATTATTTATACAAATTATATTATACTTGTGAAAAAAAAACTTTAATACTTGAAAATTTAAATACATAATATAGTTTACATAAACCAATAATAATGGGGACTTTATTATTTTACACTATCTTATTAAAACAAAAAGTTTTTTCACTCTTTAAAAGACTTTTTATTAGAACTTTTAACAAATAAAAACTAGCTCTGAGAACTAAAAAAAAGCCAACTCATGCAATAATTAGTAGAATACTTACCAAGTCAGAGCTAGTCTCAAAAGGAAACAATTAAAATATAATATGATGAGAAAAAATAAAAAACAAAGTACATTCCAACCATTATTAATGGATGATTGTTTAAATATGGTGACAAATATTTGGAAGGATATTTACAGAAAAACATATGATGTACTTTTCTATTATAAAACTGATATGAACTAGCAAACTATATTAAATTTACTGCATTTCATTAGGCTTGTCACTTTTTTCAATTCTATTTTTGCACTTTAAAATTTGCCGCAATGGAACTCTATTTCAAAATAAATTTTTATTTACCATCTGACTTTTAAGTCAAAAAGTTATTTATTATACCCAATCAAACTTTGCACACAAATAGTTTAGTTATATGATAGTAAATAATACTTAATTTTTCTTTAAAACTTTGTAGGAATTATTTATATTGTCATGATATTTAGAACAGCACAACCAAACTAAAAACAAGATTATATTAAGGAACATATGTGTTGTATAGGAGCTTTTGATATATTAAATTGCAATAAAAACAAAATTTACCTTTATTATAGCTGCTAGGATTGAACCACTTCACACTTTTTAGGTGGGCAAACATCTGCAATACAATATAGTACAACTTGATGAATAGCATAAATTATAATTCAATTACATTTAGCTAAACTTTACATTATGTTTTGCTACCAATTTAAATAAAATAGTCATGTAGACCAACAATTTAGTTTGGAAACTAGGGTCAAATATTGGTTGTTTAATCAGGCTATTTAGTATTAGGTTGAAGGTTAATTCACCAGTACAAGGATTTATTTATCTTTTACTGATTTAGATATGTTCTTGGGGTTGTTTAAACAGTGTTGTTTATTCAACCCTGTACACTTCAAATACCTATATATAGAATTGTTCCCAATCATAGTTAGAAATGAGTGTCTTTAAATATTACTTTAAATCTAAAAATAACAAAATATACAACTTTTACAAACTTTGGTTAGTAGTAGAAGTGTCCATCTTCTCCAAACTAATGCTGACTTGGAAACTTTTACTTTAAAATTATAGAGTGTGATATAATAACAACATTTATTAGATCATGTTGTTTGTCAAAGGAGAAACTATACAACTATGATATGTATAATTTAAGTTTCTACAATTTGGCTGTTTACCAACCTTAGTGGTTTACCATAATTTTTTTTACTATCAGTGTTTATTATGACCAGGGCCTAAGTCATTATTGGTAAACTATAAAACTATTATTTAAAATTAAAAGAAAAAACTAAAACGCTTAATCAATGTAATAAACAATTTAAAATTTAACGAGAAAAACTAATACGTTTAATCAATGTAAACAAAGTTTTTAACTTAAAGAAAAAACTAACACGTTTAATTAATGTAAACAACAATTTAAAATTTGAAGAAAAATCCTAAGATGTTTAATCAAAGTTAACAACAATTTAAACTTACGTTATTTTTAGAAAAAAATAGTTTATCGGTTAATTGCTTAAAGTTTATTTTAATTTGCATATTTTAGCTTATTTCGTATTTTTATAGTTTATATGTTGTTTTCTAAAATAAGGCTTTAAAGAACTTTATACTTCTTTCTACTTCATTTTAAAAGAAGTCTATAATTTACCACGTTTTTTTAAAGACAAATAAGTCCTTATTTATTGGAATTTATTAAAGTTCAACGCAACAGTTGTGTTGTTTTCTTAAATTGTTTTATAAGTTGTTACGTATGTTTTATTTTTTTAATTGCATTGTAATAATAGTTACAATTATAATTATACAATAATTTATGTGTGTTGTTTAATTACAAAATAGATCATGAGAGTAAAATGGCCAAAAAATAAAAACCAATCAAACACCAGGGCTAGATTTAACTTTAATACTTAACTGAACTATGTCGCTAAAACTAATAATGCGAAGACTAAAATATTTTTTTGTGTAATCTGAAAATTTCGTTCACCCCTAAATGAGGTTCATGTACCCTAAACGTTTCGTGCACGCGAAAAAAAATTGTGTACACTATCGTGCACCAGTTTATTTTGAAGTAATTTTGTGTGCAAACTGTAATGATTTTTTTTATAATTTACTTTGATTAGCTAATTAGTTATAAAATACATTTAGTAAACTTTATTTAGATAAATAAATTTATTAAATTTTATTTATTGTTTTAAGACTAATTAAAACATAAAAAAAAAACTCACTGGAAAATTGTGTAATTTTTGCCGATAAAAACAACCAGCAAATAACCGGTCTTCAGAGGACAGAAAATTTTGGAGATGTTTTGGAAATGTATTTCTCCTCATATAAACTGATGCAGAAAAGTTAGAAAGTTATATATTTAGTGAGAGAAAAATCGTTTGAATTTCTAAAATAAATTTTAAACAAACAAAGATAGCAGGCAGTTCTATAAGAAAAACTTTTTACATTGTAAGTTAATTGTTTAACTGAGTATAAAGGAGAAGACAAAAGTATTTTAAACACTTTTGTTTTTGGTATATAACAAAAAGAATTGGTGTTTATTAAGTTTGTGTTATCTAAACGACTGCGACTAAAAATAACAAGCATTAATAAAAAAATAAATATAAAATTTATTAAACAATAGTTGTAATTTATTTACTTTTTTGACAATGCTTTACGGTGAATAAACTGTCTACGGCATTTCAAATGCTTTTAAAAGTCTTAAACTTTCTTAAACTTCAAAAAAATTCAAAATTTTTTTACTTAAGCCAGTGTTCAGTACCCTTTTTAAGAAACCATCGAAAAGTTTGTGCAAATAAAAATTAAAACAATCATTTATTAACTAAATAACTATAAATGCTCTGTATTTAGTTTATATTCAAATAAAGTTATGTTAAAGCTTAAACTTAAGGTTTAAAATTTTATAACCTTAAACTAAGTAATGAAAAGTAGATTTTCTAGGTGTGATTTAAGTTTTGATTGAAAAAAAATTTAAGTATTTTCACTGTTTCAATATTTCACGTTCCTGAAATATTTAAATAAAAAGGTACAACCATTTTTTTTTAAATCATGGTGGTTTTTAAGTTTAAAAAAAATTTCATGTTTTACTAATAGAAAAAAAAAAAATATTTTAATAAAATTTTTAGGCCAAAATCACTTTAAATCTTATAGACTATTTTGTAGATTTAGAACAGGTTTTTAAATCCGCATTTGATGTTATAGTTAAAAATAATATAAGTTCAAAATAAAATTTTAACAAACTTACATAACTGCAATGGTTAAAAGCAAATAGTAAAACGTCTTTAAAAAAGAAGATTATACAAGTAAAGTTCAGTATTATAAACTTTTTAAGTGAAGTCATGTTGGAAAGAAGTCATGTTGGAATCACTATAACAACACTGATATACAGTCTGTAGTTTTGTAATAAGTAAATTAAAGTAGTTATTAAACACTTTTATTTTATAAACAATACATTATATGACAATTTTATGTAACTAAATTATTGATTAGGTTGAACACTAAAATCTTTCAAAAGTTAAATTCATGTTTAAGTATAATTGTATTTATAAAGTACTTTTTTATTTTTCTAAACAATAACCTATAAATATTTCATTGAAATTATTTCTAAAATTATTATTAATTAGACACTGCATATTTATTTTCTATTTATTTAGTTTTTAGTTCACATTTAGATTTTATTATCTTATAACATTGTATATTAGTTTCATATTTTTGATCATTAATTTAAACTTGTGTTGTTAAATGTTTTTTCAACTGAAATTATTAAACTGAATGTAATTTCATATTAAAAATAAGTTTGAATAAAAAAAATTAAAACTCTATTAGATTAATTTTTTTGTAGAAGGTAGTTTTTCTACCTATATTATTGATGCTGTAGTTATAGTTTTTATATCAAAACAGCTCTGTATTATTAAAGTACTAAGTTATTTGGAGATATAATATCACTTTGATCATGCAAAGAAGGTTAGTTGTTTAGAATAACGTATGCCATATTTTACAATAGTTTTTAAAATACTCTGTAGATTTAAAAAGCTTTATAACGAGAAGTATCCATCAGATTTTTTTTTGTTTTGCTAGCAATAGTCATATATTTTAATTAATTTACAATTGAAGTTTTTAATTTTCAACATAAAGATTAACCATTTTTAAGAAAGCTTCAAAGAAAATATTTTAAAAACTCATCAATTTTAATAGATTGATATTTTTGAGTTTTTAGCTTGAGGCTTTCTTAAGGAACCTATTGAAGTCTAGGCTTTGCTATTTATTGTTAAGTTGTAACTTTATACTTTTTAATCAAACAATGTACAGTTTTTGATTTCTCTAAATATGTACAATTTCAAATTTAATTGGAGTCCAATAAATCAATCCAATAAACAATCCTAGTTTTAACTAATTTGTTTTTGGCAACCCCATATTAAACTTTTCTGTGTAAAATAAATATAAAAAACGTTTATTTAATACCATCTAGGACAAAATTTATACCGGATGACGTCATTAAAACTACGAATATAGTTGGTGAGGAGGAGGTTGTCCAAGGTGTTCAAATGACGCATGCGGAACTCCAGCGGGATCGAGCACCACAACAAGAAGCGGGTGGAACGTCCTTTTTCGTAACAGATCAGGTTAACAACGTATCTAGATCTTTCAAAAATAAACACGATAATGAACTTAAACAAAAACTTATAGATTTTATTAATAAAAAATTTTCAAAAGATGATTGGCATGACTTTTTGAATGTTTATAACATTATCGAAAAACAAGTATACAGTCTAGTTGATGAAAAATACAAAAGTTTCGACCGTTACGCTAAGCAAATTTTTATTGATCAATTAAACGACGATGCAAAACACCATTTAGCTAATAACTTATTTAAGGTTAAATTTAAACACAAGCGGGGAGATTCTTTTTTAATTAACTGGGAATTCAATGTAAAAAGGTTAGACTGCGCGGGGGTAATCTTACATCGCGTCAAGAAGGGTAAGGGCGAATTGTTATTTGTTTATTATAGAGATAAAAATAATAAAATTAGAATCAATTTCCCTATGGGAAAAATAGATTATAACGATAATAACAATCTAAAAAGAACTGCGGTAAGGGAACTTTTCGAGGAAACTAATTACGCTTGGCCTGAAGGAGTTAGATTAGAATTGTACCAAGATACTAGTTATTGCTTTACGGTAGATCAAAAAAACTTTAAAAAAAATCACAAATTCTATTTTTTCAAAAACTTCGAGCACGAAATTGACCATGAATTTAAGAAAGACAATGAAATTGAGGGTAGTTTATGGTTACAAGTTGATAAACTTAAAAAGTATTTTGCAAAGTCTGATGAAAAATATGATAACACATCAGGTCGTATCAATTTTATCAATGGAAGTGTTACAGTTAGGTCCTCTAGTTTAAAAAACATTAAAAATTTAAAAACTACTTTTTCTCAAGTATATTTTTCATACTCTGTTGAGAATTTTTTTTTGAGAGGTTCAGCGCTTAGAGATTGTATTTTTGATCCAAATTGCGATACAGGGCATGTTTCGCGTGACAACAGTGAATAAATTTAAGTTTCCTTCAGTTTCGCTTCTTCAGCTTAAGTTTTAGATTCAGATTCAGTTTATTTTATAAATTAATTGTGTTACTCATTTTGCAATTTTAGTTTAATCTTTTAGTTTTTGTAATCTTGTTACGTTTTCTTTTATATTTTTCGTTATATATTTGTGGTTTCATAAATTTAAATTCTAAAATTCTAATTCATTTATAATTTCAAAACTTAAATACAAAGAAGTTAAATTATTTTTTTCTTGATATGATTAGATTTAAGTTGGTTAAGACGTTTCGTAGCATAATGAGTTGTAAAACCACTTAAAATGACAAAATTGCATAAATGATATATAGAAAAATATAAAAAGTTACTGTTATATTAACGATCTAATTTAATAAAAAAAATTACTTCTTACAATTTAAATTCTTTAGGTTACATATTTTTAATCTAAGATTAAAGGGCATAAAAATACTACATAACTAAATTTAAGATAATAAATGAACTAATTACGTATACTATACTGCCGGGTAATGTTGTTACTACCTGTAATCTAGCTATAGGAGGCTTAGTATGGTGGATGATATTGGTGCTTTAGTAGATGATCGACTAAGACATATCAAACCCATTATAATAAAACAACATTAAAAAACTAAAAAAGCAAATGATATTAATAAAAAGAAAAAAAAGCAATAAAAAAGAAAATAACAAACAAAAAGCAATAAAAACAAAGCAAAAATAAAAAAGAAAAAAAAAACGCAAACAAAAAAAAAAATAAAAAAAGCAAAAAATAAAAGCAAAAAAAAAAAAACTGAAAACAAACGTAAACAAAAAAAAAAAAAAAGAGAATAGAAAAATACAAAAGTAATAGAAAAAAATGTTGTTTTAACGTTAATATAAAAAGTACGTTATTTGTTTATTTATTGTAATATTTAACCATAATTTTTATGCCCTAAATACCGTATAGCTTGAAGCCTTTTAAATGCTCAAGCTAATTAACTGCAAATGCAACCTAAAGAATTTAATTTGTATGTAAATAATTTATAAAGTCTAACTGTACGTTTAAAAATATATTGCAAGTTATTCACCTTTTCTGAATTTGTCATTTTCTTGTGATTTGAATTTTCACTAAGCGCCGAAACGTAGTGACCTCCTATGAGACAATTAAAAAAAAATTTGATGTAATTTTCCATACGATTTGCCAAATCGTTATTTTTTTCAGATTTTTAAAAAAATAATTCTTTAAAAGACAATGTGGCCTATATGACCGGGGAAACCCGGTGAACCCCCGCCACACGAAACAAAAAGGGGGTAACCCGCACCACGGCGCTGGCTTCACCGTAGCGGTGCGGTCCAGTAGCTGTTTTGTGGTGCGATTGCCTGACGGATGAGAAAAATTGAAACAATTTGATTTGCCTGTTGCAATCAAAGTTCAACGTCAGGAAATTGCACCTCAAAACGGTGAAGCTAACAGCGCCATCTTTTTTAATTTTAGACAAAGTTAATTGTTGATGTTTGTGTCATATAATGTTCATCTAAGATATTGATAGAAACGCTTTTATAAACGATTTATGATAATTTTGTGAACTATTGAAAAATACTTTTTTTTTTTGTCTAGTAGGTAACATTGATTCTAAAGTTTTTGAATTGCTTATATTTATGTTAATATAGTTTTTATGCAACAACTAGCAATATATATGTACCACTTTTAATTTGTTAAACTTCATTTCATGTTTAATAAAAACTTAATAAAAAAGTTTAATCTTTAAAAGCTGAAGTTTAATCATTTTTTACACATTGATCAGGGTTTCAAGTTTTTTCAGGCTGCTTTTAAGGTTTAAAAAAAGATTTGAATTTTTTTAACAAGGAGAAAATGTAATTTGTATATACATGTCAAAACAAACTTCTTGTTAGTATAATTACATTTATTGGTTAAAAAATATTTTAAACACATCTATGTATTTGCTATTTAGAATTCCCATCAATTTTTTGAACAGCTAACTTTATTCACAGCAAAACTTCAAAGTAGATATAAAAAGAGTTTTGAAAAAGAACAATAAGAAAATAGTGGGCAAACTCTAAAAATTTAAAAAGAAAATAGAAACACTAACAGGTGAGAAATTTTGTGTTTTATTAATTTTAGATAATATAAGTCGGTGTAATTTGTGTCGATAATCTATGTTATTCTTACAGATGCCTTTATTAATGATGTGTAATATTTGTCTAAAATATTTCAACAAGTTATCGTTTTTTTCTATTAGATAATAATAGATCAAAAGTTTTTTAATTGATAATAATTATGTAAAAGCATAGTTTTTTCAATTTTTATACAACTTTATACAAATTATATATATATGCTACTTTTAGTTTTTTAACTCATTTTAGTGTTAAAAAACAACCAAAATAAGAAGTTTGATAATATTTAAAAGCTGAAGCTAAAGTAAAATATAAATTATATAGCACTTTTAAATGTTCTATTTATAATAAATTAGGTATACTATCAAAATCCACCCGCGTTCAAAATCCACCCAATTTTTAATTTTATTTCCTGTATTTATTATTTTATTTTATATACTTTTTGCTTTTTTTCATCAATTTTTTTATTTGTTTTTGACTATCACTGTTACCCCTAACCCTTACTTTCGATTGCTAAGCGGTTCCCGAATTTGACTGGGTGGATTTTGATCGCGGGTGGATTTTGCATGTGTTCCATAAATTTGTACTATTATTACGTCATAAGAGCCGGAGATAGCTTTTTAAACACAATTAAGTATACCCCATCGTGAGCATGAGTAGCTCAGTCGGTAGAGCGTTGGACTTTTAATTTAACGATCAGGGGTTCAAGTCCCGTGCTAGACTTTATATACTTTAAAACAGCCTAATAATTTAAAAAAGAAGATAAAATATAGTTAAAATACATCATAAAATAAGTTTCTTGATTTATAAACACCTTTATGGGTTTAAAAAACACTTGTTTTAAAAAATGATGTGCATATAAAATACATTAAAAATACTGTATGTTTACTTACCCTTTTGTTATCATTCACATCACTAGTTTTTATTTATATGACAAACAATTTTTTCCGAAATTGCTTATAACTGTTTCAGTTCTTATTTCATCAATTGTCAAAGCTAAAACATATTTAAGTTTATTGAGTGAACAAATTTTTCATGATATATGTTATGACATTTAAAACAAAAGTTATCAAGTTAGTCAATTTTTAAAAAATGTGAATGAACAAGTGTTTTAAGTTACAAATTTTTAATTATTTTCTCTATAATTGCAACAATATGAAAAATCGACAAAAAAAAAATCACATTTTTGATATGTTTACGGATTAAGTACATACCTTTTAACAAATAGCTTTGTACCGCGTGAGCGGTAATTGTCTCTTTTTTTGAAAAAAACTTTTTGTAAAACATTATTTTTCCTGAAATCTTAAGCTTATGCTTTTTTAATTGTTCTAAATTGCCAAAATACTTAAAGCTTTTAAGGTTAAGGTTAATGTCCAAAGAAAAAATAGTTTATACTAAAAGTGTTTTGTAACAAGGTCTGAATTTTTAAGCCCTGACTTATTGGTTTCAGTCCTTTTTTTGGCCTGCTTGAATCTGCCTCTCTCGTACTTTATAATCACAATATACAAAACCAAATCCATTGGATTCAGATTTTTTGGGCGCTTTGATGTCAGTACTTAAGTTTTCAAGTTTGAATATATATCAAAAAAGACAATTCAATTTAAAAGTCTAGTTAAGGATTATTAATATCAAATAGCAGCCTCAGATTTGGTTTGATATATTTGTAGTTTTAGAATCAACTGTTAAAAGAAAACCGAAAAAAAAACACCATAACAACTCAAAATGGTTTTATTCACTTTGAGTTACCAAAAAGTTTAAACAAGAATTATACTTTTATTATTACAAATAAAAGTTGTGCACAATTTAAAGAAAGTTTTATGGTGGCATTATTTGTTTTTAAAATAAAACACTGTAAATTTAAAAACAATGCTTAGACTAGTAAAATAAAATTTACATAAAAGATCAAAAAAAATTCAGCTATCAAAAGGTATAAGTTTTGAAGTTTCTAACAAAGGGAAAATTTGCATAAACATTAGGCGGGCTTATATGACCGCGCATAAACTAAATTATGTTTTTATTTGTGACGTAAACAATCAAATAAGATTTTAGAAGAATATTAATTTTTCATTTGAATCATTTCTCTAGAAAACCTTGTGTTGTAAGTACATCTAGTTAACAGTATATTTTTTTTTGTTGACAATTTTTTCTTGTTCTTTTTTTACAATTCATGAATTATTATGAATTAATATGAAAACATCAATGAGCTAGTACATGTTGCAAGCTTTAGATGATATACGATCAACTTCTTTAAACAAATAATTTTGTCTGTTGAACATATGTGTTTTATCAACATCTTTTGATAAACAACTCTTTACTTTTTTCTGTTGAAATTTCAATCAGTTACATGTTTTTTTCTTCTTGTTGTAACTGTAACTACTTAGGTAGAAACTTATTTTTAAGTTCGGAGTTATGACTTCTTAGTATCAATATTTCTATTGAAACTTATGAAGCAATAATGTTATAAAACAGTTAAATTATTTTCACAGTTTCAAGCAATTTAACAGTAGTAAAGTTTGAATTCTTTGTTTCAATCTTACAAAATGCTTTCTAATTGTAATAAATTAACATCTTTGGACAAATAACTGTTTACTTTTGTGTGATGAAAATTTAAACAGTTACAAGTTGTGTTCTTCTATTGTAACTGTAACTATAGAGGTACAAACTTATTTTAAGCTTTTAGTTATTATTTATTACTATCAATATTTCTATTTAAACATGTAAAACAATAGCGTTAAAAAATACTTGAAATAATTTCAAAGTTTCAAGCAATCACAAGCATTAAAGTTTCAAGCAACTACAAGTTGAACTATTTGATTTCTTTGTTTCCACCTTAGATAACTGTTATATATAGATATTTTCCAACTGTTACAAATTAACTCTTTTGAACTTACAATTGTTTCTAATTTTGAGATTGTATTTGCATATTTTTAGATGATTGCTTTATGCCTAGGTAGCTATTTTGAAATCCACTGTCTTTTTGCTTTAATTCTATATGATTTCTCTCATGAATACTTTATATTCAAGTATAGCTAGTTCAGGCTGTTTTAAGCATTTAAGAGTATAAATTAAACATAAGTATGACTTGATCAATTGTACTTTTGTTCAGTTTATATTGTTACTTGCTATTCATGTTAGATAAGAGATCGGTTTTAGTCAGTTAAAGTGAATTTTTAAAAATTGTTTACTATAATAATATTTTCACAATTTACGTGTGGTGGTAGGCATATGTATAAAAAAACAATTTAAAAACAATCTGTTTAATCAAATTAAGTCAACGAGTTTGCTATTCTTTTGCAATTTATTTATTACTACACTTTTAGGAACTGACCAAAAACCGGTGTTCTATCTGATTTGACTATTTATAACATGATGGCTAATAAAAAAGACTCGATTAAAAACTGTTGAAAATGTTCATTTTTCTTTTTTTGTTAACTTTGAAAATTATTTTTGGAGTGTAGAATTATCAAAATTTTTGGGAAATTCCTTAATGTGAAAGTATAAAATATAATAAAGGGTAGCGAACCAATTTCAAAATATCTACGCTGGCGGACACCTTCGGTGTCCTGGCTCCGGACTTTGTCGATATTTTGAAATTGGTTCTTAGGGCGTCGTCGTAATGCTTACGCCGGTTGAATAAGTTTTCTCTTTGATACAGGAACTCTAAATAACCACATTTATAATAAAGTCGAAATTTTTGTTTTAGATCAGTAAAATTGGCTTATATTTATTATAAGGAAAACAGGGTTTAGCTTGGTATAGTTTTTAAGTGCAACTAGATCAGAAGATTATTATATATGTTACAAGAAGTGTATTTTACACGATAACCACACACCCGGCTATAGAGAAAAATAGTATTTGTGCAACATATAAATTTATATATAGATCTAAAAATAAGTTGCCAAATATTATACTAGTAACAAGGCAACTAGTATGAAAATATATTCATTTTTTTACAAATGAAAAATTTTGAAACTTTCAATTAACAACTTTACTAAGCGATAAGCAGCCTAGGATTATGACGGTGATAATACATTTAGTTTCTTTTAATATTCAGGTAGGGATTTAAAACAATTTATTAAAGACATACTCATAGTCGTTAAGTTGAATTATACTATCCTTATATAAACTTGTACTAAACTTAACTGTATCTAACTGGTGTACGAATTGAACGGCTCTTTAAACCAATTATTTTATGCGCTTTATGTTTTCATTAAAAAAACTGTTATTGGGCTTAAACTCAAGACATTATAACAACTAAATAAAGGAAAGTTACTAAATAATAGATCTATCAAATATTAAAACTTTTTTCACTACACCCAAGCATTAATTTTCTGTCTTAATCTATTTAATTATGACAAAGTAAACACAATTTAAATGCAAAAAGTTTATTCAAATGTTTATATAAATAAGTTATCTGATCCGCACTGATTCTGTTTCTGATTCTTTTCATCGTTCCGTCTCCGGCTGTGATCTCATTCTGTTTGAAAAAAATATTTAGCTTTTACTAACAAACTTATCTAATAACGCTACACTTCATTCACATTTTAATCATGCAGTTTATCATTAACTATTTAAACATTGCCTTTAATCTATTAATCATTTGAGCATATCTCAGGGTTGTCAAAAATTTTTTCATGTTTTGAAAATACAATTTTTTTTTTCCACCTTGAGTATGACATAAATTTCAAGGTAAGGAATTCGTTAAATTTAATAACGTTAATGAGGAGATACTGTAATGCTACTTTGAATGTGGTTTATAAAAATTTAAGTGATGATGTCAAATAAAAACTATTGTATAACAAAGACTTCAGAAATTCATTGTTTTTTCGTAAGAATTGATGATAAAAATTCCAGTAATTTTTGTTCAATTTCTAGATGGTTTTTAGCTAACCCTGATAGATGTGTTTCGCAATAGTTATGTGATCAAAATGGATATTTGTTTAATTTAAAATAATAAAACCGAGCTTTTTAAAATTAGCATAAAATTGAGCATCAAACAATTATGGACTTTATTTTGTTCTGTTTATGGTTTGGCAATAAAATACCTAAGAAACTGGTACAAAATGGTTACTTTACAGTAATAAAATACAATAAAAATGTTCAAAGTTTGTTAAATTAGTTACTAAGAAGTAGGTCAATAGTGATATATATTTAAGGTAAACTTTGAAAACGCTTCCTAAAATACATATGTTCAAAAAATAATCAAGGAAGTTGTTACAAAATGTATTATTACACGACTTTATAACAACATTTCAGAAAACAATTCACAAGCAAGATGACCACTTTATTTAGATAATATATCATCATGTTTGTATTACTTTTTTTTAAAATCGATCAACTTTATTATTGACTAGCATTAGTTAACTAAATAGGACTATTTATTATCCTCAGAACTTGTAAAACTAAGAGATTTATGTTTTTAAATTTGTGTTAAGGTGTTTTATAAACTACTTGTTATTACAACATGGCTTCTTGTTTGGTAAACTTATTCACTATAAGTTTAAAAACAATTACAAGTTCAAACGAATGATTTTCAAACATACTATGTAGAAATTACCTTGCGGATGATGCATTCAAAGTGGGAAGAGGAATTGACTCGTAAAGGCCAATCACTCTGGGGATCTGTCTACTGACCTTCACTCAAAGAGAGAGCTTCATGGAAATCCTGTTTAAAAGATTCAATTTAAAAATATTCTTACTATCAGATGTAAGCCCTAATACATAAACCTATCATTTACTTTTATCTGATGACTAATATTTTTATTACTTTCAGCGCTTTAATTCATATATTAAAAAAATAGGAAAAAATGTTTTATAAATTCGTAGTAATGAGTCTAATTTGGGGTAATAGGTATGATTTTTAACTGCAACAAACTGGTTTGTTTTGGTTTGAATAATTAAATATTTACTTTAAAAACTTAAGTTACTCTACAAAAAATACAAATAATGTGTAAACTTAATCTTGGCATATACCTCTCTTAAAACTTATTTCATAAATTTAAACAACTTTAAAAAATTATAAAGAGATAAAGTATACACATCAACTTGATCCATAAAATACTAAACTAACTGCATATCTATAAAGAACTTAACTATTTACTTAAACAAAAAACACTTAGATTTTAAAATTATGCTAGATAAACTTTTGTGTATATATCAGTTTCACTATGGAAGTGTCCTTGCTACAGATTATCAATACTAAAAAGCTTACAAAATCTGCTTGTTAAAGTAGGGTACTTGTTCAATATGTTAATAGAAATTTTTTGCAGTTTTATAAAGGATATTTTATTTCGAAAGCAAAGTTATTGGATTCTATTAGCAAATTTCTATCGTGACGTAACTATAGTGGTAGGATGGAGCTGATTTTCATTTCTACTGATACTGACGTCGTTCAAAGGACGCATACAAATTTTCATCAACAATAATCGAGTTACTTTGCTGAAATCGTGTTCCAATTTTATTTTTACAATTTCCACTGTGAGGAGTTTTTTATCTTAACTTATACCAGGTGAAGGCATTGGAAATAAAGTTAAATATTTTTGTAAATTTCTAGGAAAATTTTGGAATTTTTTTCTGACTTCAAAGGACTTTTAATTAATTTTTACCGTTTGAAGGCTTTGGAAAACAAGGAATTTTGTAAAATTAAAATGACATAATCTGACTTTTTTTTTAATTTTATCAAATTTCCTGCCTTTTCCTGACTTTTTTAAAACCCCCCATTTTTTCCTGATTTTTTCTTTTTTTTTAATTTCTCCTGACTTTTCCTGATTTCCTGACTTTTCCTGACCGAGTGGCAACCCTGATGCTAGATTAAAAAAAAAAATTCATTTTGCTTTTAAATTTTAGTGGCAAACTTGCTAATATTTTAGGAAACAATAATTTTTTAGTGGTAAGTTGTCATCAAGCTTATTTATAATATTTTGTATAAAATTGTGGATGGGTAAAAATAATCAAGTATGGTCTTCTATTTAATTTAATCATAGCCTTTTGTTGATTTCTATTATTTTAAAATTAAAAAACGTTGAGTTTAAGAAAAACATTGGAATACAAATAAGTTTTCTTTTGGCCAAACTTTAACATTTAAAACCATCACAATACTCAAAGTGATGTACTAACAAAGTGAGCAAATCTAACTTTGTTGTAACAATATTTTAAATATTTAATTAATTATTTAATAAATTAGTTCGCATCCTAAAAAACATTCTTAGCTTATGTTCATTAGTCTTTAAAACAAGTTTAAAGTTTTTTTGTTAAATTTTACTTTTTACTTGTAATGACCACACTAATTTTTATGTTAAATGAAAAATGATAATGATAAATATACTTAATATTAACAATAATGATAATTTTTACTTGCAATTATTTGAACATTCTGTTGAGTTAAAAGCAATACTAGATTCTATTCCAGTTATTAGGTCAAAAATGAACATTAATTATAAATTACATCACTTATAAACATCACTGAATGAGTTTAATTCAATTTAGATAACATTGTCACCTTTACTTTCTCTAAATTTAACTTTTTATGATTTATTGTAGCTATTAGTACAAAAGCAAGAACTATAACATATTTACCTTGTTACTGCCCTAAGTGAGCAGTTAGAGACCTTCCTGGGTTGAGGTCCAGTTGTTGTGTGCTTACAGATGATTCATGTGCATCATTGCTCAAAATTTCCTCAAGACCCTTGCACATTCTAAAGTTGTAAAAACCTGTCAACACATATAAAATGTAGAAAAAATAACAAGTTATAATCAACACTTGTAACCTTAAAACTTTAATTTGTAAATTACTTATATAAACATAAAAGGTGTTAAAGCAATAAAAGAGACAAACAATTTTGTTTTTTTTTAATACTACGGCTTATCTATGACAGGCTTTTGAAGCATTGAAGCCAATCTAATCTGAGTGACTTAAAACTTATCAATTAGCCTTATGTTAAATTAAAAACAATAAATAGTGAAAAAATTATGTTAGTCAAGTAGTAATATTTAATTACTCAAGAAAAATAAAGACTTGTTATACTGAAGTACACAAAAAAATACCAAATGTATTAACATGGTATTAATACCAGTCTGGATATTTCTTAAAATATTTCCAATGCACCACATAATTTAAATTTCCAAAACATAATGATTATTTATACAAATTATATTATACTTGTGAAAAAAAAACTTTAGTTTTTGGATGTCATATACTTGAAAATTTAAATACATAATATAGTTTACATAAACCAATAATAATGGGGACTTTATTATTTTACACTATCTTATTAAAACAAAAAGTTTTTTCACTCTTTAAAAGACTTTTTATTAGAACTTTTAACAAATAAAAACTAGCTCTGAGAACTAAAAAAAAGCCAACTCATGCAATAATTAGTAGAATACTTACCAAGTCAGAGCTAGTCTCAAAAGGAAACAATTAAAATATAATATGATGAGAAAAAATAAAAAACAAAGTACATTCCAACCATTATTAATGGATGATTGTTTAAATATGGTGACAAATATTTGGAAGGATATTTACAGAAAAACATATGATGTACTTTTCTATTATAAAACTGATATGAACTAGCAAACTATATTAAATTTACTGCATTTCATTAGGCTTGTCACTTTTTTCAATTCTATTTTTGCACTTTAAAATTTGCCGCAATGGAACTCTATTTCAAAATAAATTTTTATTTACCATCTGACTTTTAAGTCAAAAAGTTATTTATTATACCCAATCAAACTTTGCACACAAATAGTTTAGTTATATGATAGTAAATAATACTTAATTTTTCTTTAAAACTTTGTAGGAATTATTTATATTGTCATGATATTTAGAACAGCACAACCAAACTAAAAACAAGATTATATTAAGGAACATATGTGTTGTATAGGAGCTTTTGATATATTAAATTGCAATAAAAACAAAATTTACCTTTATTATAGCTGCTAGGATTGAACCACTTCACACTTTTTAGGTGGGCAAACATCTGCAATACAATATAGTACAACTTGATGAATAGCATAAATTATAATTCAATTACATTTAGCTAAACTTTACATTATGTTTTGCTACCAATTTAAATAAAATAGTCATTTAGACCAACAATTTAGTTTGGAAACTAGGGTCAAATATTGGTTGTTTAATCAGGCTATTTAGTATTAGGTTGAAGGTTAATTCACCAGTACAAGGATTTATTTATCTTTTACTAATTTAGATATGTTCTTGGGGTTGTTTAAACAGTGTTGTTTATTCAACCCTGTACACTTCAAATACCTATATATAGAATTGTTCCCAATCATAGTTAGAAATGAGTGTCTTTAAATATTACTTTAAATCTAAAAATAACAAAATATACAACTTTTACAAACTTTGGTTAGTAGTAGAAGTGTCCATCTTCTCCAAACTAATGCTGACTTGGAAACTTTTACTTTAAAATTATAGAGTGTGATATAATAACAACATTTATTAGATCATGTTGTTTGTCAAAGGAGAAACTATACAACTATGATATGTATAATTTAAGTTTCTACAATTTGGCTGTTTACCAACCTTAGTGGTTTACCATAATTTTTTTTACTATCAGTGTTTATTATGACCAGGGCCTAAGTCATTATTGGTAAACTATAAAACTATTATTTAAAATTAAAAGAAAAAACTAAAACGCTTAATCAATGTAATAAACAATTTAAAATTTAACGAGAAAAACTAATACGTTTAATCAATGTAAACAAAGTTTTTAACTTAAAGAAAAAACTAACACGTTTAATTAATGTAAACAACAATTTAAAATTTGAAGAAAAGTCCTAAGATGTTTAATCAAAGTTAACAACAATTTAAACTTACGTTATTTTTAGAAAAAAATAGTTTATCGGTTAATTGCTTAAAGTTTATTTTAATTTGCATATTTTAGCTTATTTCGTATTTTTATAGTTTATATGTTGTTTTCTAAAATAAGGCTTTAAAGAACTTTATACTTCTTTCTACTTCATTTTAAAAGAAGTCTATAATTTACCACGTTTTTTTAAAGACAAATAAGTCCTTATTTATTGGAATTTATTAAAGTTCAACGCAACAGTTGTGTTGTTTTCTTAAATTGTTTTATAAGTTGTTACGTATGTTTTATTTTTTTAATTGCATTGTAATAATAGTTACAATTATAATTATACAATAATTTATGTGTGTTGTTTAATTACAAAATAGATCATGAGAGTAAAATGGCCAAAAAATAAAAGCCAATCAAACACCAGGGCTAGATTTAACTTTAATACTTAACTGAACTATGTCGCTAAAACTAATAATGCGAAGACTAAAATATTTTTTTGTGTAATCTGAAAATTTCGTTCACCCCTAAATGAGGTTCATGTACCCTAAACGTTTCGTGCACGCGAAAAAAAATTGTGTACACTATCGTGCACCAGTTTATTTTGAAGTAATTTTGTGTGCAAACTGTAATGATTTTTTTTATAATTTACTTTGATTAGCTAATTAGTTATAAAATACATTTAGTAAACTTTATTTAGATAAATAAATTTATTAAATTTTATTTATTGTTTTAAGACTAATTAAAACATAAAAAAAAAACTCACTGGAAAATTGTGTAATTTTTGCCGATAAAAACAACCAGCAAAAAACCGGTCTTCAGAGGACAGAAAATTTTGGAGATGTTTTGGAAATGTATTTCTCCTCATATAAACTGATGCAGAAAAGTTAGAAAGTTATATATTTAGTGAGAGAAAAATCGTTTGAATTTCTAAAATAAATTTTAAACAAACAAAGATAGCAGGCAGTTCTATAAGAAAAACTTTTTACATTGTAAGTTAATTGTTTAACTGAGTATAAAGGAGAAGACAAAAGTATTTTAAACACTTTTGTTTTTGGTATATAACAAAAAGAATTGGTGTTTATTAAGTTTGTGTTATCTAAACGACTGCGACTAAAAATAACAAGCATTAATAAAAAAATAAATATAAAATTTATTAAACAATAGTTGTAATTTATTTACTTTTTTGACAATGCTTTACGGTGAATAAACTGTCTACGGCATTTCAAATGCTTTTAAAAGTCTTAAACTTTCTTAAACTTCAAAAAAATTCAAAATTTTTTTACTTAAGCCAGTGTTCAGTACCCTTTTTAAGAAACCATCGAAAAGTTTGTGCAAATAAAAATTAAAACAATCATTTATTAACTAAATAACTATAAATGCTCTGTATTTAGTTTATATTCAAATAAAGTTATGTTAAAGCTTAAACTTAAGGTTTAAAATTTTATAACCTTAAACTAAGTAATGAAAAGTAGATTTTCTAGGTGTGATTTAAGTTTTGATTGAAAAAAAATTTAAGTATTTTCACTGTTTCAATATTTCACGTTCCTGAAATATTTAAATAAAAAGGTACAACCATTTTTTTTTAAATCATGGTGGTTTTTAAGTTTAAAAAAAATTTCATGTTTTACTAATAGAAAAAAAAAATATTTTAATAAAATTTTTAGGCCAAAATCACTTTAAATCTTATAGACCAGTGCTTCTGAACCTTTTTCTACTGGCGGAACCCTTTTCCAAAGTTCAACTTTTCCGCGGAACCCCTAGTTTTACTTACATAAAATGTTTAATATAATATTTCCTGCAAAAAACATAAGAATATCAGTGAAAAAGGAATTTTTTAGCAGAACTATATCATCAATAGAAATCATACCAATTGTAATAGTATTAAGTCGAAACAAACTTAAAGTGCGCCAGAGGTAATAGGTATTTTATGATTCTATAATAAATAAACCAAAACAAACATGATTAATCGCAACGTCATAAAAATCTTTCCTTGCATAATAAAAACAAAATGAGAGCTACAAACAATAACGAAATGAACATGAACCTAATCGAATTCATTAGATTCCTAAACGCATGGGAAAGATGCCTCAAGAAAAATAAATAAAAAACATTTAGTGCAAAACTTGAACTTGTCTCTTAGCAACAAGAATGTCAATGCGCGGATGGATTTTGGATAGACTGAGACGGAGACAGGCAGATAAGGTTGGAGTCAGCATACAGTTCCTTTGCTTCGTTTTAATGTTTGTTACATGCGAAAAGCCGGACTCGCAAAGATTAGTGGTGGTGAATGTTAAAAAAATTATACTGCACGCTTTGCTAAGACGGGGTACTCTGAAAATGCACGTATCCCAAAATCTAAAAGTTCTTCCCTTAGAAACTCTATTTTAAATTGCTATCTTGAGATAGTTGCGGCAATTTGTTTTCTGTATCTGTATGAAGATTCATTTCTTCTGAAGCAATATCACACATAAAAGGATTCAAAATCCATAAATTTCTGATCCATAAATAACAAACTTTAAAACTTGGCTAACACATAGGCATTTAAACATTTTTATCATGTAAATTTAAAAATTATTTCAAACTCAATTTCTGTTAAAATTCTAAAGACCTGGCCAGAACTTTTAAAAATTAGAGTATCATTTTTTATCATGTAAGTCTAAAAAACCTGTTTAAAATTCAATTTCTGTTAAAATTTTATAGGCCTGGTCAGATTTTTTTTAAATTATAGTAGAATTTTTTAAGTACAAAATAAGCATTTATACACACTAAATTTTAAATCAAGCTAATAGACATCTTTTTAAACATTTTTACTGCATTTGGAACAACATAATATGCCAGAAATAAGTTTCTGATAAAAACTTTTTTTTAGTTTTATTGTGTAAACATTTAGAATTTGTTTTGATTGCTCCTACATTTTAGTGATAATACCAATATTTTCATGACTTCACTAAAAATAGAAATTCAAAAAATTTGAAAAAAAATGCGCAACCAGGTCACCTATTAATTAAATTATAATAATGATTACCCATTAAAAGTCCTACCGCTAGATACACATTAAGCAGATCAATGAATGCAATAATTGTATATGTTTTCCATTTTATGTGTTAAATTTTTTTTGAAGTTTTATGTTTATGTTTTTTTTTCTTTCAAATTTCTTTTTTAAATTTCGAAAGGCTTCGCGGAACCCCTGAGAGGCGTCGCGGAACCCTAGGGTTCCGCGGAACCCCATTTCAGAAGCACTGTTATAGACTATTTTGTAGATTTAGAACAGGTTTTTAAATCCGCATTTGATGTTATAGTTAAAAATAATATAAGTTCAAAATAAAATTTTAACAAACTTACATAACTGCAATGGTTAAAAGCAAATAGTAAAACGTCTTTAAAAAAGAAGATTATACAAGTAAAGTTCAGTATTATAAACTTTTTAAGTGAAGTCATGTTGGAAAGAAGTCATGTTGGAATCACTATAACAACACTGATATACAGTCTGTAGTTTTGTAATAAGTAAATTAAAGTAGTTATTAAACACTTTTATTTTATAAACAATACATTATATGACAATTTTATGTAACTAAATTATTGATTAGGTTGAACACTAAAATCTTTCAAAAGTTAAATTCATGTTTAAGTATAATTGTATTTATAAAGTACTTTTTTATTTTTCTAAACAATAACCTATAAATATTTCATTGAAATTATTTCTAAAATTATTATTAATTAGACACTGCATATTTATTTTCTATTTATTTAGTTTTTAGTTCACATTTAGATTTTATTATCTTATAACATTGTATATTAGTTTCATATTTTTGATCATTAATTTAAACTTGTGTTGTTAAATGTTTTTTCAACTGAAATTATTAAACTGAATGTAATTTCATATTAAAAATAAGTTTGAATAAAAAAAATTAAAACTCTATTAGATTATTTTTTTTGTAGAAGGTAGTTTTTCTACCTATATTATTGATGCTGTAGTTATAGTTTTTATATCAAAACAGCTCTGTATTATTAAAGTACTAAGTTATTTGGAGATATAATATCACTTTGATCATGCAAAGAAGGTTAGTTGTTTAGAATAACGTATGCCATATTTTACAATAGTTTTTAAAATACTCTGTAGATTTAAAAAGCTTTATAACGAGAAGTATCCATCAGATTTTTTTTTGTTTTGCTAGCAATAGTCATATATTTTAATTAATTTACAATTGAAGTTTTTAATTTTCAACATAAAGATTAACCATTTTTAAGAAAGCTTCAAAGAAAATATTTTAAAAACTCATCAATTTTAATAGATTGATATTTTTGAGTTTTTAGCTTGAGGCTTTCTTAAGGAACCTATTGAAGTCTAGGCTTTGCTATTTATTGTTAAGTTGTAACTTTATACTTTTTAATCAAACAATGTACAGTTTTTGATTTCTCTAAATATGTACAATTTCAAATTTAATTGGAGTCCAATAAATCAATCCAATAAACAATCCTAGTTTTAACTAATTTGTTTTTGGCAACCCCATATTAAACTTTTCTGTGTAAAATAAATATAAAAAACGTTTATTTAATACCATCTAGGACAAAATTTATACCGGATGACGTCATTAAAACTACGAATATAGTTGGTGAGGAGGAGGTTGTCCAAGGTGTTCAAATGACGCATGCGGAACTCCAGCGGGATCGAGCACCACAACAAGAAGCGGGTGGAACGTCCTTTTTCGTAACAGATCAGGTTAACAACGTATCTAGATCTTTCAAAAATAAACACGATAATGAACTTAAACAAAAACTTATAGATTTTATTAATAAAAAATTTTCAAAAGATGATTGGCATGACTTTTTGAATGTTTATAACATTATCGAAAAACAAGTATACAGTCTAGTTGATGAAAAGTACAAAAGTTTCGACCGTTACGCTAAGCAAATTTTTATTGATCAATTAAACGACGATGCAAAACACCATTTAGCTAATAACTTATTTAAGGTTAAATTTAAACACAAGCGGGGAGATTCTTTTTTAATTAACTGGGAATTCAATGTAAAAAGGTTAGACTGCGCGGGGGTAATCTTACATCGCGTCAAGAAGGGTAAGGGCGAATTGTTATTTGTTTATTATAGAGATAAAAATAATAAAATTAGAATCAATTTCCCTATGGGAAAAATAGATTATAACGATAATAACAATCTAAAAAGAACTGCGGTAAGGGAACTTTTCGAGGAAACTAATTACGCTTGGCCTGAAGGAGTTAGATTAGAATTGTACCAAGATACTAGTTATTGCTTTACGGTAGATCAAAAAAACTTTAAAAAAAATCACAAATTCTATTTTTTCAAAAACTTCGAGCACGAAATTGACCATGAATTTAAGAAAGACAATGAAATTGAGGGTAGTTTATGGTTACAAGTTGATAAACTTAAAAAGTATTTTGCAAAGTCTGATGAAAAATATGATAACACATCAGGTCGTATCAATTTTATCAATGGAAGTGTTACAGTTAGGTCCTCTAGTTTAAAAAACATTAAAAATTTAAAAACTACTTTTTCTCAATTATATTTTTCATACTCTGTTGAGAATTTTTTTTTGAGAGGTTCAGCGCTTAGAGATTGTATTTTTGATCCAAATTGCGATACAGGGCATGTTTCGCGTGACAACAGTGAATAAATTTAAGTTTCCTTCAGTTTCGCTTCTTCAGCTTAAGTTTTAGATTCAGATTCAGTTTATTTTATAAATTAATTGTGTTACTCATTTTGCAATTTTAGTTTAATCTTTTAGTTTTTGTAATCTTGTTACGTTTTCTTTTATATTTTTCGTTATATATTTGTGGTTTCATAAATTTAAATTCTAAAATTCTAATTCATTTATAATTTCAAAACTTAAATACAAAGAAGTTAAATTATTTTTTTCTTGATATGATTAGATTTAAGTTGGTTAAGACGTTTCGTAGCATAATGAGTTGTAAAACCACTTAAAATGACAAAATTGCATAAATGATATATAGAAAAATATAAAAAGTTACTGTTATATTAACGATCTAATTTAATAAAAAAAATTACTTCTTACAATTTAAATTCTTTAGGTTACATATTTTTAATCTAAGATTAAAGGGCATAAAAATACTACATAACTAAATTTAAGATAATAAATGAACTAATTACGTATACTATACTG
Organism: Thalia democratica; assembly: GCF_965202585.1. Taxonomy (NCBI): domain Eukaryota; kingdom Metazoa; phylum Chordata; class Thaliacea; order Salpida; family Salpidae; genus Thalia; species Thalia democratica. The sequence goes on along the minus strand of NC_139169.1, from coordinate 22,948,582 downwards.
CCGGGTAATGTTGTTACTACCTGTAATCTAGCTATAGGAGGCTTAGTATGGTGGATGATATTGGTGCTTTAGTAGATGATCGACTAAGACATATCAAACCCATTATAATAAAACAACATTAAAAAACTAAAAAAGCAAATGATATTAATAAAAAGAAAAAAAAGCAATATAAAAGAAAATAACAAACAAAAAGCAATAAAAACAAAGCAAAAATAAAAAAGAAAAAAAAAACGCAAACAAAAAAAAAATAAAAAAAGCAAAAAATAAAAGCAAAAAAAAAAAGAAGAGAATAGAAAAATACAAAAGTAATAGAAAAAAATGTTGTTTTAACGTTAATATAAAAAGTACGTTATTTGTTTATTTATTGTAATATTTAACCATAATTTTTATGCCCTAAATACCGTATAGCTTGAAGCCTTTTAAATGCTCAAGCTAATTAACTGTAAATGCAACCTAAAGAATTTAATTTGTATGTAAATAATTTATAAAGTCTAACTGTACGTTTAAAAATATATTGCAAGTTATTCACCTTTTCTGAATTTGTCATTTTCTTGTGATTTGAATTTTCACTAAGCGCCGAAACGTAGTGACCTCCTATGAGACAATTAAAAAAAAATTTGATGTAATTTTCCATACGATTTGCCAAATCGTTATTTTTTTCAGATTTTTAAAAAAATAATTCTTTAAAAGACAATGTGGCCTATATGACCGGGGAAACCCGGTGAACCCCCGCCACACGAAACAAAAAGGGGGTAACCCGCACCACGGCGCTGGCTTCACCGTAGCGGTGCGGTCCAGTAGCTGTTTTGTGGTGCGATTGCCTGACGGATGAGAAAAATTGAAACAATTTGATTTGCCTGTTGCAATCAAAGTTCAACGTCAGGAAATTGCACCTCAAAACGGTGAAGCTAACAGCGCCATCTTTTTTAATTTTAGACAAAGTTAATTGTTGATGTTTGTGTCATATAATGTTCATCTAAGATATTGATAGAAACGCTTTTATAAACGATTTATGATAATTTTGTGAACTATTGAAAAATACTTTTTTTTTTGTCTAGTAGGTAACATTGATTCTAAAGTTTTTGAATTGCTTATATTTATGTTAATATAGTTTTTATGCAACAACTAGCAATATATATGTACCACTTTTAATTTGTTAAACTTCATTTCATGTTTAATAAAAACTTAATAAAAAAGTTTAATCTTTAAAAGCTGAAGTTTAATCATTTTTTACACATTGATCAGGGTTTCAAGTTTTTTCAGGCTGCTTTTAAGGTTTAAAAAAAGATTTGAATTTTTTTAACAAGGAGAAAATGTAATTTGTATATACATGTCAAAACAAACTTCTTGTTAGTATGATTACATTTATTGGTTAAAAAATATTTTAAACACATCTATGTATTTGCTATTTAGAATTCCCATCAATTTTTTGAACAGCTAACTTTATTCACAGCAAAACTTCAAAGTAGATATAAAAAGAGTTTTGAAAAAGAACAATAAGAAAATAGTGGGCAAACTCTAAAAATTTAAAAAGAAAATAGAAACACTAACAGGTGAGAAATTTTGTGTTTTATTAATTTTAGATAATATAAGTCGGTGTAATTTGTGTCGATAATCTATGTTATTCTTACAGATGCCTTTATTAATGATGTGTAATATTTGTCTAAAATATTTCAACAAGTTATCGTTTTTTTCTATTAGATAATAATAGATCAAAAGTTTTTTAATTGATAATAATTATGTAAAAGCATAGTTTTTTCAATTTTTATACAACTTTATACAAATTATATATATATGCTACTTTTAGTTTTTTAACTCATTTTAGTGTTAAAAAACAACCAAAATAAGAAGTTTGATAATATTTAAAAGCTGAAGCTAAAGTAAAATATAAATTATATAGCACTTTTAAATGTTCTATTTATAATAAATTAGGTATACTATCAAAATCCACCCGCGTTCAAAATCCACCCAATTTTTAATTTTATTTCCTGTATTTATTATTTTATTTTATATACTTTTTGCTTTTTTTCATCAATTTTTTTATTTGTTTTTGACTATCACTGTTACCCCTAACCCTTACTTTCGATTGCTAAGCGGTTCCCGAATTTGACTGGGTGGATTTTGATCGCGGGTGGATTTTGCATGTGTTCCATAAATTTGTACTATTATTACGTCATAAGAGCCGGAGATAGCTTTTTAAACACAATTAAGTATACCCCATCGTGAGCATGAGTAGCTCAGTCGGTAGAGCGTTGGACTTTTAATTTAACGATCAGGGGTTCAAGTCCCGTGCTAGACTTTATATACTTTAAAACAGCCTAATAATTTAAAAAAGAAGATAAAATATAGTTAAAATACATCATAAAATAAGTTTCTTGATTTATAAACACCTTTATGGGTTTAAAAAACACTTGTTTTAAAAAATGATGTGCATATAAAATACATTAAAAATACTGTATGTTTACTTACCCTTTTGTTATCATTCACATCACTAGTTTTTATTTATATGACAAACAATTTTTTCCGAAATTGCTTATAACTGTTTCAGTTCTTATTTCATCAATTGTCAAAGCTAAAACATGTTTAAGTTTATTGAGTGAACAAATTTTTCATGATATATGTTATGACATTTAAAACAAAAGTTATCAAGTTAGTCAATTTTTAAAAAATGTGAATGAACAAGTGTTTTAAGTTACAAATTTTTAATTATTTTCTCTATAATTGCAACAATATGAAAAATCGACAAAAAAAAATCACATTTTTGATATGTTTACGGATTAAGTACATACCTTTTAACAAATAGCTTTGTACCGCGTGAGCGGTAATTGTCTCTTTTTTTGAAAAAAACTTTTTGTAAAACATTATTTTTCCTGAAATCTTAAGCTTATGCTTTTTTAATTGTTCTAAATTGCCAAAATACTTAAAGCTTTTAAGGTTAAGGTTAATGTCCAAAGAAAAAATAGTTTATACTAAAAGTGTTTTGTAACAAGGTCTGAATTTTTAAGCCCTGACTTATTGGTTTCAGTCCTTTTTTTGGCCTGCTTATATCTGCCTCTCTCGTACTTTATAATCACAATATACAAAACCAAATCCATTGGATTCAGATTTTTTGGGCGCTTTGATGTCAGTACTTAAGTTTTCAAGTTTGAATATATATCAAAAAAGACAATTCAATTTAAAAGTCTAGTTAAGGATTATTAATATCAAATAGCAGCCTCAGATTTGGTTTGATATATTTGTAGTTTTAGAATCAACTGTTAAAAGAAAACCGAAAAAAAAACACCATAACAACTCAAAATGGTTTTATTCACTTTGAGTTACCAAAAAGTTTAAACAAGAATTATACTTTTATTATTACAAATAAAAGTTGTGCACAATTTAAAGAAAGTTTTATGGTGGCATTATTTGTTTTTAAAATAAAACACTGTAAATTTAAAAACAATGCTTAGACTAGTAAAATAAAATTTACATAAAAGATCAAAAAAAATTCAGCTATCAAAAGGTATAAGTTTTGAAGTTTCTAACAAAGGGAAAATTTGCATAAACATTAGGCGGGCTTATATGACCGCGCATAAACTAAATTATGTTTTTATTTGTGACGTAAACAATCAAATAAGATTTTAGAAGAATATTAATTTTTCATTTGAATCATTTCTCTAGAAAACCTTGTGTTGTAAGTACATCTAGTTAACAGTATATTTTTTTTTGTTGACAATTTTTTCTTGTTCTTTTTTTACAATTCATGAATTATTATGAATTAATATGAAAACATCAATGAGCTAGTACATGTTGCAAGCTTTAGATGATATACGATCAACTTCTTTAAACAAATAATTTTGTCTGTTGAACATATGTGTTTTATCAACATCTTTTGATAAACAACTCTTTACTTTTTTCTGTTGAAATTTCAATCAGTTACATGTTTTTTTCTTCTTGTTGTAACTGTAACTACTTAGGTAGAAACTTATTTTTAAGTTCGGAGTTATGACTTCTTAGTATCAATATTTCTATTGAAACTTATGAAGCAATAATGTTATAAAACAGTTAAATTATTTTCACAGTTTCAAGCAATTTAACAGTAGTAAAGTTTGAATTCTTTGTTTCAATCTTACAAAATACTTTCTAATTGTAATAAATTAACATCTTTGGACAAATAACTGTTTACTTTTGTGTGATGAAAATTTAAACAGTTACAAGTTGTGTTCTTCTATTGTAACTGTAACTATAGAGGTACAAACTTATTTTAAGCTTTTAGTTATTATTTATTACTATCAATATTTCTATTTAAACATGTAAAACAATAGCGTTAAAAAATACTTGAAATAATTTCAAAGTTTCAAGCAATCACAAGCATTAAAGTTTCAAGCAACTACAAGTTGAACTATTTGATTTCTTTGTTTCCACCTTAGATAACTGTTATATATAGATATTTTCCAACTGTTACAAATTAACTCTTTTGAACTTACAATTGTTTCTAATTTTGAGATTGTATTTGCATATTTTTAGATGATTGCTTTATGCCTAGGTAGCTATTTTGAAATCCACTGTCTTTTTGCTTTAATTCTATATGATTTCTCTCATGAATACTTTATATTCAAGTATAGCTAGTTCAGGCTGTTTTAAGCATTTAAGAGTATAAATTAAACATAAGTATGACTTGATCAATTGTACTTTTGTTCAGTTTATATTGTTACTTGCTATTCATGTTAGATAAGAGATCGGTTTTAGTCAGTTAAAGTGAATTTTTAAAAATTGTTTACTATAATAATATTTTCACAATTTACGTGTGGTGGTAGGCATATGTATAAAAAAACAATCTGTTTAATCAAATTAAGTCAACGAGTTTGCTATTCTTTTGCAATTTATTTATTACTACACTTTTAGGAACTGACCAAAAACCGGTGTTCTATCTGATTTGACTATTTATAACATGATGGCTAATAAAAAAGACTCGATTAAAAACTGTTGAAAATGTTCATTTTTCTTTTTTTGTTAACTTTGAAAATTATTTTTGGAGTGTAGAATTATCAAAATTTTTGGGAAATTCCTTAATGTGAAAGTATAAAATATAATAAAGGGTAGCGAACCAATTTCAAAATATCTACGCTGGCGGACACCTTCGGTGTCCTGGCTCCGGACTTTGTCGATATTTTGAAATTGGTTCTTAGGGCGTCGTCGTAATGCTTACGCCGGTTGAATAAGTTTTCTCTTTGATACAGGAACTCTAAATAACCACATTTATAATAAAGTCGAAATTTTTGTTTTAAATCACTAAAATTGGCTTATATTTATTATAAGGAAAACAGGGTTTAGCTTGGTATAGTTTTTAAGTGCAACTAGATCAGAAGATTATTATATATGTTACAAGAAGTGTATTTTACACGATAACCACACACCCGGCTATAGAGAAAAATAGTATTTGTGCAACATATAAATTTATATATAGATCTAAAAATAAGTTGCCAAATATTATACTAGTAACAAGGCAACTAGTATGAAAATATATTCATTTTTTTACAAATGAAAAATTTTGAAACTTTCAATTAACAACTTTACTAAGCGATAAGCAGCCTAGGATTATGACGGTGATAATACATTTAGTTTCTTTTAATATTCAGGTAGGGATTTAAAACAATTTATTAAAGACATACTCATAGTCGTTAAGTTGAATTATACTATCCTTATATAAACTTGTACTAAACTTAACTGTATCTAACTGGTGTACGAATTGAACGGCTCTTTAAACCAATTATTTTATGCGCTTTATGTTTTCATTAAAAAAACTGTTATTGGGCTTAAACTCAAGACATTATAACAACTAAATAAAGGAAAGTTACTAAATAATAGATCTATCAAATATTAAAACTTTTTTCACTACACCCAAGCATTAATTTTCTGTCTTAATCTATTTAATTATGACAAAGTAAACACAATTTAAATGCAAAAAGTTTATTCAAATGTTTATATAAATAAGTTATCTGATCCGCACTGATTCTGTTTCTGATTCTTTTCATCGTTCCGTCTCCGGCTGTGATCTCATTCTGTTTGAAAAAAATATTTAGCTTTTACTAACAAACTTATCTACTAACGCTACACTTCATTCACATTTTAATCATGCAGTTTATCATTAACTATTTAAACATTGCCTTTAATCTATTAATCATTTGAGCATATCTCAGGGTTGTCAAAAATTTTTTCATGTTTTGAAAATACAATTTTTTTTTTCCACCTTGAGTATGACATAAATTTCAAGGTAAGGAATTCGTTAAATTTAATAACGTTAATGAGGAGATACTGTAATGCTACTTTGAATGTGGTTTATAAAAATTTAAGTGATGATGTCAAATAAAAACTATTGTATAACAAAGACTTCAGAAATTCATTGTTTTTTCGTAAGAATTGATGATAAAAATTCCAGTAATTTTTGTTCAATTTCTAGATGGTTTTTAGCTAACCCTGATAGATGTGTTTCGCAATAGTTATGTGATCAAAATGGATATTTGTTTAATTTAAAATAATAAAACCGAGCTTTTTAAAATTAGCATAAAATTGAGCATCAAACAATTATGGACTTTATTTTGTTCTGTTTATGGTTTGGCAATAAAATACCTAAGAAACTGGTACAAAATGGTTACTTTACAGTAATAAAATACAATAAAAATGTTCAAAGTTTGTTAAATTAGTTACTAAGAAGTAGGTCAATAGTGATATATATTTAAGGTAAACTTTGAAAACGCTTCCTAAAATACATATGTTCAAAAAATAATCAAGGAAGTTGTTACAAAATGTATTATTACACGACTTTATAACAACATTTCAGAAAACAATTCACAAGCAAGATGACCACTTTATTTAGATAATATATCATCATGTTTGTATTACTTTTTTTTAAAATCGATCAACTTTATTATTGACTAGCATTAGTTAACTAAATAGGACTATTTATTATCCTCAGAACTTGTAAAACTAAGAGATTTATGTTTTTAAATTTGTGTTAAGGTGTTTTATAAACTACTTGTTATTACAACATGGCTTCTTGTTTGGTAAACTTATTCACTATAAGTTTAAAAACAATTACAAGTTCAAACGAATGATTTTCAAACATACTATGTAGAAATTACCTTGCGGATGATGCATTCAAAGTGGGAAGAGGAATTGACTCGTAAAGGCCAATCACTCTGGGGATCTGTCTACTGATCTTCACTCAAAGAGAGAGCTTCATGGAAATCCTGTTTAAAAGATTCAATTTAAAAATATTCTTACTATCAGATGTAAGCCCTAATACATAAACCTATCATTTACTTTTATCTGATGACTAATATTTTTATTACTTTCAGCGCTTTAATTCATATATTAAAAAAAATAGGAAAAAATGTTTTATAAATTCGTAGTAATGAGTCTAATTTGGGGTAATAGGTATGATTTTTAACTGCAACAAACTGGTTTGTTTTGGTTTGAATAATTAAATATTTACTTTAAAAACTTAAGTTACTCTACAAAAAATACAAATAATGTGTAAACTTAATCTTGGCATATACCTCTCTTAAAACTTATTTCATAAATTTAAACAACTTTAAAAAATTATAAAGAGATAAAGTATACACATCAACTTGATCCATAAAATACTAAACTAACTGCATAACTATAAAGAACTTAACTATTTACTTAAACAAAAAACACTTAGATTTTAAAATTATGCTAGATAAACTTTTGTGTATATATCAGTTTCACTATGGAAGTGTCCTTGCTACAGATTATCAATACTAAAAAGCTTACAAAATCTGCTTGTTAAAGTAGGGTACTTGTTCAATATGTTAATAGAAATTTTTTGCAGTTTTATAAAGGATATTTTATTTCGAAAGCAAAGTTATTGGATTCTATTAGCAAATTTCTATCGTGACGTAACTATAGTGGTAGGATGGAGCTGATTTTCATTTCTACTGATACTGACGTCGTTCAAAGGACGCATACAAATTTTCATCAACAATAATCGAGTTACTTTGCTGAAATCGTGTTCCAATTTTATTTTTACAATTTCCACTGTGAGGAGTTTTTTATCTTAACTTATACCAGGTGAAGGCATTGGAAATAAAGTTAAATATTTTTGTAAATTTCTAGGAAAATTTTGGAATTTTTTTCTGACTTCAAAGGACTTTTAATTAATTTTTACCGTTTGAAGGCTTTGGAAAACAAGGAATTTTGTAAAATTAAAATGACATAATCTGACTTTTTTTTTAATTTTATCAAATTTCCTGCCTTTTCCTGACTTTTTTAAAACCCCCCATTTTTTCCTGATTTTTTTCTTTTTTTTTAATTTCTCCTGACTTTTCCTGATTTCCTGACTTTTCCTGACCGAGTGGCAACCCTGATGCTAGATTAAAAAAAAAATTCATTTTGCTTTTTAATTTTAGTGGCAAACTTGCTAATATTTTAGGAAACAATAATTTTTTAGTGGTAAGTTGTCATCAAGCTTATTTATAATATTTTGTATAAAATTGTGGATGGGTAAAAATAATCAAGTATGGTCTTCTATTTAATTTAATCATAGCCTTTTGTTGATTTCTATTATTTTAAAATTAAAAAACGTTGAGTTTAAGAAAAACATTGGAATACAAATAAGTTTTCTTTTGGCAAAACTTTAACATTTAAAACCATCACAATACTCAAAGTGATGTACTAACAAAGTGAGCAAATCTAACTTTGTTGTAACAATATTTTAAATATTTAATTAATTATTTAATAAATTAGTTCGCATCCTAAAAAACATTCTTAGCTTATGTTCATTAGTCTTTAAAACAAGTTTAAAGTTTTTTTGTTAAATTTTACTTTTTACTTGTAATGACCACACTAATTTTTATGTTAAATGAAAAATGATAATGATAAATATACTTAATATTAACAATAATGATAATTTTTACTTGCAATTATTTGAACATTCTGTTGAGTTAAAAGCAATACTAGATTCTATTCCAGTTATTAGGTCAAAAATGAACATTAATTATAAACTACATCACTTATAAACATCACTGAATGAGTTTAATTCAATTTAGATAACATTGTCACCTTTACTTTCTCTAAATTTAACTTTTTATGATTTATTGTAGCTATTAGTACAAAAGCAAGAACTATAACATATTTACCTTGTTACTGCCCTAAGTGAGCAGTTAGAGACCTTCCTGGGTTGAGGTCCAGTTGTTGTGTGCTTACAGATGATTCATGTGCATCATTGCTCAAAATTTCCTCAAGACCCTTGCACATTCTAAAGTTGTAAAAACCTGTCAACACATATAAAATGTAGAAAAAATAACAAGTTATAATCAACACTTGTAACCTTAAAACTTTAATTTGTAAATTACTTATATAAACATAAAAGGTGTTAAAGCAATAAAAGAGACAAACAATTTTGTTTTTTTTTAATACTACGGCTTATCTATGACAGGCTTTTGAAGCATTGAAGCCAATCTAATCTGAGTGACTTAAAACTTATCAATTAGCCTTATGTTAAATTAAAAACAATAAATAGTGAAAAAATTATGTTAGTCAAGTAGTAATATTTAATTACTCAAGAAAAATAAAGACTTGTTATACTGAAGTACACAAAAAAATACCAAATGTATTAACATGGTATTAATACCAGTCTGGATATTTCTTAAAATATTTCCAATGCACCACATAATTTAAATTTCCAAAACATAATGATTATTTATACAAATTATATTATACTTGTGAAAAAAAAACTTTAGTTTTTGGATGTCATATACTTGAAAATTTAAATACATAATATAGTTTACATAAACCAATAATAATGAGGACTTTATTATTTTACACTATCTTATTAAAACAAAAAGTTTTTTCACTCTTTAAAAGACTTTTTATTAGAACTTTTAACAAATAAAAACTAGCTCTGAGAACTAAAAAAAAGCCAACTCATGCAATAATTAGTAGAATACTTACCAAGTCAGAGCTAGTCTCAAAAGGAAACAATTAAAATATAATATGATGAGAAAAAATAAAAAACAAAGTACATTCCAACCATTATTAATGGATGATTGTTTAAATATGGTGACAAATATTTGGAAGGATATTTACAGAAAAACATATGATGTACTTTTCTATTATAAAACTGATATGAACTAGCAAACTATATTAAATTTACTGCATTTCATTAGGCTTGTCACTTTTTTCAATTCTATTTTTGCACTTTAAAATTTGCCGCAATGGAACTCTATTTCAAAATAAATTTTTATTTACCATCTGACTTTTAAGTCAAAAAGTTATTTATTATACCCAATCAAACTTTGCACACAAATAGTTTAGTTATATGATAGTAAATAATACTTAATTTTTCTTTAAAACTTTGTAGGAATTATTTATATTGTCATGATATTTAGAACAGCACAACCAAACTAAAAACAAGATTATATTAAGGAACATATGTGTTGTATAGGAGCTTTTGATATATTAAATTGCAATAAAAACAAAATTTACCTTTATTATAGCTGCTAGGATTGAACCACTTCACACTTTTTAGGTGGGCAAACATCTGCAATACAATATAGTACAACTTGATGAATAGCATAAATTATAATTCAATTACATTTAGCTAAACTTTACATTATGTTTTGCTACCAATTTAAATAAAATAGTCATGTAGACCAACAATTTAGTTTGGAAACTAGGGTCAAATATTGGTTGTTTAATCAGGCTATTTAGTATTAGGTTGAAGGTTAATTCACCAGTACAAGGATTTATTTATCTTTTACTGATTTAGATATGTTCTTGGGGTTGTTTAAACAGTGTTGTTTATTCAACCCTGTACACTTCAAATACCTATATATAGAATTGTTCCCAATCATAGTTAGAAATGAGTGTCTTTAAATATTACTTTAAATCTAAAAATAACAAAATATACAACTTTTACAAACTTTGGTTAGTAGTAGAAGTGTCCATCTTCTCCAAACTAATGCTGACTTGGAAACTTTTACTTTAAAATTATAGAGTGTGATATAATAACAACATTTATTAGATCATGTTGTTTGTCAAAGGAGAAACTATACAACTATGATATGTATAATTTAAGTTTCTACAATTTGGCTGTTTACCAACCTTAGTGGTTTACCATAATTTTTTTTACTATCAGTGTTTATTATGACCAGGGCCTAAGTCATTATTGGTAAACTATAAAACTATTATTTAAAATTAAAAGAAAAAACTAAAACGCTTAATCAATGTAATAAACAATTTAAAATTTAACGAGAAAAACTAATACGTTTAATCAATGTAAACAAAGTTTTTAACTTAAAGAAAAAACTAACACGTTTAATTAATGTAAACAACAATTTAAAATTTGAAGAAAAATCCTAAGATGTTTAATCAAAGTTAACAACAATTTAAACTTACGTTAATTTTAGAAAAAAATAGTTTATCGGTTAATTGCTTAAAGTTTATTTTAATTTGCATATTTTAGCTTATTTCGTATTTTTATAGTTTATATGTTGTTTTCTAAAATAAGGCTTTAAAGAACTTTATACTTCTTTCTACTTCATTTTAAAAGAAGTCTATAATTTACCACGTTTTTTTAAAGACAAATAAGTCCTTATTTATTGGAATTTATTAAAGTTCAACGCAACAGTTGTGTTGTTTTCTTAAATTGTTTTATAAGTTGTTACGTATGTTTTATTTTTTTAATTGCATTGTAATAATAGTTACAATTATAATTATACAATAATTTATGTGTGTTGTTTAATTACAAAATAGATCATGAGAGTAAAATGGCCAAAAAATAAAAGCCAATCAAACACCAGGGCTAGATTTAACTTTAATACTTAACTGAACTATGTCGCTAAAACTAATAATGCGAAGACTAAAATATTTTTTTGTGTAATCTGAAAATTTCGTTCACCCCTAAATGAGGTTCATGTACCCTAAACGTTTCGTGCACGCGAAAAAAAATTGTGTACACTATCGTGCACCAGTTTATTTTGAAGTAATTTTGTGTGCAAACTGTAATGATTTTTTTTATAATTTACTTTGATTAGCTAATTAGTTATAAAATACATTTAGTAAACTTTATTTAGATAAATAAATTTATTAAATTTTATTTATTGTTTTAAGACTAATTAAAACATAAAAAAAAAAACTCACTGGAAAATTGTGTAATTTTTGCCGATAAAAACAACCGGCAAAAAACCGGTCTTCAGAGGACAGAAAATTTTGGAGATGTTTTGGAAATGTATTTCTCCTCATATAAACTGATGCAGAAAAGTTAGAAAGTTATATATTTAGTGAGAGAAAAATCGTTTGAATTTCTAAAATAAATTTTAAACAAACAAAGATAGCAGGCAGTTCTATAAGAAAAACTTTTTACATTGTAAGTTAATTGTTTAACTGAATATAAAGGAGAAGACAAAAGTATTTTAAACACTTTTGTTTTTGGTATATAACAAAAAGAATTGGTGTTTATTAAGTTTGTGTTATCTAAACGACTGCGACTAAAAATAACAAGCATTAATAAAAAAATAAATATAAAATTTATTAAACAATAGTTGTAATTTATTTACTTTTTTGACAATGCTTTACGGTGAATAAACTGTCTACGGCATTTCAAATGCTTTTAAAAGTCTTAAACTTTCTTAAACTTCAAAAAAATTCAAAATTTTTTTACTTAAGCCAGTGTTCAGTACCCTTTTTAAGAAACCATCGAAAAGTTTGTGCAAATAAAAATTAAAACAATCATTTATTAACTAAATAACTATAAATGCTCTGTATTTAGTTTATATTCAAATAAAGTTATGTTAAAGCTTAAACTTAAGGTTTAAAATTTTATAACCTTAAACTAAGTAATGAAAAGTAGATTTTCTAGGTGTGATTTAAGTTTTGATTGAAAAAAAATTTAAGTATTTTCACTGTTTCAATATTTCACGTTCCTGAAATATTTAAATAAAAAGGTACAACCATTTTTTTTTAAATCATGGTGGTTTTTAAGTTTAAAAAAAATTTCATGTTTTACTAATAGAAAAAAAAAAAATATTTTAATAAAATTTTTAGGCCAAAATCACTTTAAATCTTATAGACTATTTTGTAGATTTAGAACAGGTTTTTAAATCCGCATTTGATGTTATAGTTAAAAATAATATAAGTTCAAAATAAAATTTTAACAAACTTACATAACTGCAATGGTTAAAAGCAAATAGTAAAACGTCTTTAAAAAAGAAGATTATACAAGTAAAGTTCAGTATTATAAACTTTTTAAGTGAAGTCATGTTGGAAAGAAGTCATGTTGGAATCACTATAACAACACTGATATACAGTCTGTAGTTTTGTAATAAGTAAATTAAAGTAGTTATTAAACACTTTTATTTTATAAACAATACATTATATGACAATTTTATGTAACTAAATTATTGATTAGGTTGAACACTAAAATCTTTCAAAAGTTAAATTCATGTTTAAGTATAATTGTATTTATAAAGTACTTTTTTATCTTTCTAAACAATAACCTATAAATATTTCATTGAAATTATTTCTAAAATTATTATTAATTAGACACTGCATATTTATTTTCTATTTATTTAGTTTTTAGTTCACATTTAGATTTTATTATCTTATAACATTGTATATTAGTTTCATATTTTTGATCATTAATTTAAACTTGTGTTGTTAAATGTTTTTTCAACTGAAATTATTAAACTGAATGTAATTTCATATTAAAAATAAGTTTGAATAAAAAAAATTAAAACTCTATTAGATTAATTTTTTTGTAGAAGGTAGTTTTTCTACCTATATTATTGATGCTGTAGTTATAGTTTTTATATCAAAACAGCTCTGTATTATTAAAGTACTAAGTTATTTGGAGATATAATATCACTTTGATCATGCAAAGAAGGTTAGTTGTTTAGAATAACGTATGCCATATTTTACAATAGTTTTTAAAATACTCTGTAGATTTAAAAAGCTTTATAACGAGAAGTATCCATCAGATTTTTTTTTGTTTTGCTAGCAATAGTCATATATTTTAATTAATTTACAATTGAAGTTTTTAATTTTCAACATAAAGATTAACCATTTTTTAAGAAAGCTTCAAAGAAAATATTTTAAAAACTCATCAATTTTAATAGATTGATATTTTTGAGTTTTTAGCTTGAGGCTTTCTTAAGGAACCTATTGAAGTCTAGGCTTTGCTATTTATTGTTAAGTTGTAACTTTATACTTTTTAATCAAACAATGTACAGTTTTTGATTTCTCTAAATATGTACAATTTCAAATTTAATTGGAGTCCAATAAATCAATCCAATAAACAATCCTAGTTTTAACTAATTTGTTTTTGGCAACCCCATATTAAACTTTTCTGTGTAAAATAAATATAAAAAACGTTTATTTAATACCATCTAGGACAAAATTTATACCGGATGACGTCATTAAAACTACGAATATAGTTGGTGAGGAGGAGGTTGTCCAAGGTGTTCAAATGACGCATGCGGAACTCCAGCGGGATCGAGCACCACAACAAGAAGCGGGTGGAACGTCCTTTTTCGTAACAGATCAGGTTAACAACGTATCTAGATCTTTCAAAAATAAACACGATAATGAACTTAAACAAAAACTTATAGATTTTATTAATAAAAAATTTTCAAAAGATGATTGGCATGACTTTTTGAATGTTTATAACATTATCGAAAAACAAGTATACAGTCTAGTTGATGAAAAATACAAAAGTTTCGACCGTTACGCTAAGCAAATTTTTATTGATCAATTAAACGACGATGCAAAACACCATTTAGCTAATAACTTATTTAAGGTTAAATTTAAACACAAGCGGGGAGATTCTTTTTTAATTAACTGGGAATTCAATGTAAAAAGATTAGACTGCGCGGGGGTAATCTTACATCGCGTCAAGAAGGGTAAGGGCGAATTGTTATTTGTTTATTATAGAGATAAAAATAATAAAATTAGAATCAATTTCCCTATGGGAAAAATAGATTATAACGATAATAACAATCTAAAAAGAACTGCGGTAAGGGAACTTTTCGAGGAAACTAATTACGCTTGGCCTGAAGGAGTTAGATTAGAATTGTACCAAGATACTAGTTATTGCTTTACGGTAGATCAAAAAAACTTTAAAAAAAATCACAAATTCTATTTTTTCAAAAACTTCGAGCACGAAATTGACCATGAATTTAAGAAAGACAATGAAATTGAGGGTAGTTTATGGTTACAAGTTGATAAACTTAAAAAGTATTTTGCAAAGTCTGATGAAAAATATGATAACACATCAGGTCGTATCAATTTTATCAATGGAAGTGTTACAGTTAGGTCCTCTAGTTTAAAAAACATTAAAAATTTAAAAACTACTTTTTCTCAAGTATATTTTTCATACTCTGTTGAGAATTTTTTTTTGAGAGGTTCAGCGCTTAGAGATTGTATTTTTGATCAAAATTGCGATACAGGGCATGTTTCGCGTGACAACAGTGAATAAATTTAAGTTTCCTTCAGTTTCGCTTCTTCAGCTTAAGTTTTAGATTCAGATTCAGTTTATTTTATAAATTAATTGTGTTACTCATTATGCAATTTTAGTTTAATCTTTTAGTTTTTGTAATCTTGTTACGTTTTCTTTTATATTTTTCGTTATATATTTGTGGTTTCATAAATTTAAATTCTAAAATTCTAATTCATTTATAATTTCAAAACTTAAATACAAAGAAGTTAAATTATTTTTTTCTTGATATGATTAGATTTAAGTTGGTTAAGACGTTTCGTAGCATAATGAGTTGTAAAACCACTTAAAATGACAAAATTGCATAAATGATATATAGAAAAATATAAAAAGTTACTGTTATATTAACGATCTAATTTAATAAAAAAAATTACTTCTTACAATTTAAATTCTTTAGGTTACATATTTTTAATCTAAGATTAAAGGGCATAAAAATACTACATAACTAAATTTAAGATAATAAATGAACTAATTACGTATACTATACTGCCGGGTAATGTTGTTACTACCTGTAATCTAGCTATAGGAGGCTTAGTATGGTGGATGATATTGGTGCTTTAGTAGATGATCGACTAAGACATATCAAACCCATTATAATAAAACAACATTAAAAAACTAAAAAAGCAAATGATATTAATAAAAAGAAAAAAAAGCAATATAAAAGAAAATAACAAACAAAAAGCAATAAAAACAAAGCAAAAATAAAAAAGAAAAAAAAAACGCAAACAAAAAAAAATAAAAAAAGCAAAAAATAAAAGCAAAAAAAAAAAAACTGAAAACAAACGTAAACAAAAAAAAAAAAAAAGAGAATAGAAAAATACAAAAGTAATAGAAAAAAATGTTGTTTTAACGTTAATATAAAAAGTACGTTATTTGTTTATTTATTGTAATATTTAACCATAATTTTTATGCCCTAAATACCGTATAGCTTGAAGCCTTTTAAATGCTCAAGCTAATTAACTGCAAATGCAACCTAAAGAATTTAATTTGTATGTAAATAATTTATAAAGTCTAACTGTACGTTTAAAAATATATTGCAAGTTATTCACCTTTTCTGAATTTGTCATTTTCTTGTGATTTGAATTTTCACTAAGCGCCGAAACGTAGTGACCTCCTATGAGACAATTAAAAAAAAATTTGATGTAATTTTCCATACGATTTGCCAAATCGTTATTTTTTTCAGATTTTTAAAAAAATAATTCTTTAAAAGACAATGTGGCCTATATGACCGGGGAAACCCGGTGAACCCCCGCCACACGAAACAAAAAGGGGGTAACCCGCACCACGGCGCTGGCTTCACCGTAGCGGTGCGGTCCAGTAGCTGTTTTGTGGTGCGATTGCCTGACGGATGAGAAAAATTGAAACAATTTGATTTGCCTGTTGCAATCAAAGTTCAACGTCAGGAAATTGCACCTCAAAACAGTGAAGCTAACAGCGCCATCTTTTTTAATTTTAGACAAAGTTAATTGTTGATGTTTGTGTCATATAATGTTCATCTAAGATATTGATAGAAACGCTTTTATAAACGATTTATGATAATTTTGTGAACTATTGAAAAATACTTTTTTTTTTGTCTAGTAGGTAAGATTGATTCTAAAGTTTTTGAATTGCTTATATTTATGTTAATATAGTTTTTATGCAACAAATAGCAATATATATGTACCACTTTTAATTTGTTAAACTTCATTTCATGTTTAATAAAAACTTAATAAAAAAGTTTAATCTTTAAAAGCTGAAGTTTAATCATTTTTTACACATTGATCAGGGTTTCAAGTTTTTTCAGGCTGCTTTTAAGGTTTAAAAAAAGATTTGAATTTTTTTAACAAGGAGAAAATGTAATTTGTATATACATGTCAAAACAAACTTCTTGTTAGTATAATTACATTTATTGGTTAAAAAATATTTTAAACACATCTATGTATTTGCTATTTAGAATTCCCATCAATTTTTTGAACAGCTAACTTTATTCACAGCAAAACTTCAAAGTAGATATAAAAAGAGTTTTGAAAAAGAACAATAAGAAAATAGTGGGCAAACTCTAAAAATTTAAAAAGAAAATAGAAACACTAACAGGTGAGAAATTTTGTGTTTTATTAATTTTAGATAATATAAGTCGGTGTAATTTGTGTCGATAATCTATGTTATTCTTACAGATGCCTTTATTAATGATGTGTAGTATTTGTCTAAAATATTTCAACAAGTTATCGTTTTTTTCTATTAGATAATAATAGATCAAAAGTTTTTTAATTGATAATAATTATGTAAAAGCATAGTTTTTTCAATTTTTATACAACTTTATACAAATTATATATATATGCTACTTTTAGTTTTTTAACTCATTTTAGTGTTAAAAAACAACCAAAATAAGAAGTTTGATAATATTTAAAAGCTGAAGCTAAAGTAAAATATAAATTATATAGCACTTTTAAATGTTCTATTTATAATAAATTAGGTATACTATCAAAATCCACCCGCGTTCAAAATCCACCCAATTTTTAATTTTATTTCCTGTATTTATTATTTTATTTTATATACTTTTTGCTTTTTTTCATCAATTTTTTTATTTGTTTTTGACTATCACTGTTACCCCTAACCCTTACTATCGATTGCTAAGCGGTTCCCGAATTTGACTGGGTGGATTTTGATCGCGGGTGGATTTTGCATGTGTTCCATAAATTTGTACTATTATTACGTCATAAGAGCCGGAGATAGCTTTTTAAACACAATTAAGTATACCCCATCGTGAGCATGAGTAGCTCAGTCGGTAGAGCGTTGGACTTTTAATTTAACGATCAGGGGTTCAAGTCCCGTGCTAGACTTTATATACTTTAAAACAGCCTAATAATTTAAAAAAGAAGATAAAATATAGTTAAAATACATCATAAAATAAGTTTCTTGATTTATAAACACCTTTATGGGTTTAAAAAACACTTGTTTTAAAAAATGATGTGCATATAAAATACATTAAAAATACTGTATGTTTACTTACCCTTTTGTTATCATTCACATCACTAGTTTTTATTTATATGACAAACAATTTTTTCCGAAATTGCTTATAACTGTTTCAGTTCTTATTTCATCAATTGTCAAAGCTAAAACATATTTAAGTTTATTGAGTGAACAAATTTTTCATGATATATGTTATGACATTTAAAACAAAAGTTATCAAGTTAGTCAATTTTTAAAAAATGTGAATGAACAAGTGTTTTAAGTTACAAATTTTTAATTATTTTCTCTATAATTGCAACAATATGAAAAATCGACAAAAAAAATCACATTTTTGATATGTTTACGGATTAAGTACATACCTTTTAACAAATAGCTTTGTACCGCGTGAGCGGTAATTGTCTCTTTTTTTGAAAAAAACTTTTTGTAAAACATTATTTTTCCTGAAATCTTAAGCTTATGCTTTTTTAATTGTTCTAAATTGCCAAAATACTTAAAGCTTTTAAGGTTAAGGTTAATGTCCAAAGAAAAAATAGTTTATACTAAAAGTGTTTTGTAACAAGGTCTGAATTTTTAAGCCCTGACTTATTGGTTTCAGTCCTTTTTTTGGCCTGCTTATATCTGCCTCTCTCGTACTTTATAATCACAATATACAAAACCAAATCCATTGGATTCAGATTTTTTGGGCGCTTTGATGTCAGTACTTAAGTTTTCAAGTTTGAATATATATCAAAAAAGACAATTCAATTTAAAAGTCTAGTTAAGGATTATTAATATCAAATAGCAGCCTCAGATTTGATTTGATATATTTGTAGTTTTAGAATCAACTGTTAAAAGAAAACCGAAAAAAAAAACACCATAACAACTCAAAATGGTTTTATTCACTTTGAGTTACCAAAAAGTTTAAACAAGAATTATACTTTTATTATTACAAATAAAAGTTGTGCACAATTTAAAGAAAGTTTTATGGTGGCATTATTTGTTTTTAAAATAAAACACTGTAAATTTAAAAACAATGCTTAGACTAGTAAAATAAAATTTACATAAAAGATCAAAAAAAATTCAGCTATCGAAAGGTATAAGTTTTGAAGTTTCTAACAAAGGGAAAATTTGCATAAACATTAGGCGGGCTTATATGACCGCGCATAAACTAAATTATGTTTTTATTTGTGACGTAAACAATCAAATAAGATTTTAGAAGAATATTAATTTTTCATTTGAATCATTTCTCTAGAAAACCTTGTGTTGTAAGTACATCTAGTTAACAGTATATTTTTTTTTGTTGACAATTTTTTCTTGTTCTTTTTTTACAATGCATGAATTATTATGAATTAATATGAAAACATCAATGAGCTAGTACATGTTGCAAGCTTTAGATGATATACGATCAACTTCTTTAAACAAATAATTTTGTCTGTTGAACATATGTGTTTTATCAACATCTTTTGATAAACAACTCTTTACTTTTTTCTGTTGAAATTTCAATCAGTTACATGTTTTTTTCTTCTTGTTGTAACTGTAACTACTTAGGTAGAAACTTATTTTTAAGTTCGGAGTTATGACTTCTTAGTATCAATATTTCTATTGAAACTTATGAAGCAATAATGTTATAAAACAGTTAAATTATTTTCACAGTTTCAAGCAATTTAACAGTAGTAAAGTTTGAATTCTTTGTTTCAATCTTACAAAATACTTTCTAATTGTAATAAATTAACATCTTTGGACAAATAACTGTTTACTTTTGTGTGATGAAAATTTAAACAGTTACAAGTTGTGTTCTTCTATTGTAACTGTAACTATAGAGGTACAAACTTATTTTAAGCTTTTAGTTATTATTTATTACTATCAATATTTCTATTTAAACATGTAAAACAATAGCGTTAAAAAATACTTGAAATAATTTCAAAGTTTCAAGCAATCACAAGCATTAAAGTTTCAAGCAACTACAAGTTGAACTATTTGATTTCTTTGTTTCCACCTTAGATAACTGTTATATATAGATATTTTCCAACTGTTACAAATTAACTCTTTTGAACTTACAATTGTTTCTAATTTTGAGATTGTATTTGCATATTTTTAGATGATTGCTTTATGCCTAGGTAGCTATTTTGAAATCCACTGTCTTTTTGCTTTAATTCTATATGATTTCTCTCATGAATACTTTATATTCAAGTATAGCTAGTTCAGGCTGTTTTAAGCATTTAAGAGTATAAATTAAACATAAGTATGACTTGATCAATTGTACTTTTGTTCAGTTTATATTGTTACTTGCTATTCATGTTAGATAAGAGATCGGTTTTAGTCAGTTAAAGTGAATTTTTAAAAATTGTTTACTATAATAATATTTTCACAATTTACGTGTGGTGGTAGGCATATGTATAAAAAAACAATTTAAAAACAATCTGTTTAATCAAATTAAGTCAACGAGTTTGCTATTCTTTTGCAATTTATTTATTACTACACTTTTAGGAACTGACCAAAAACCGGTGTTCTATCTGATTTGACTATTTATAACATGATGGCTAATAAAAAAGACTCGATTAAAAACTGTTGAAAATGTTCATTTTTCTTTTTTTGTTAACTTTGAAAATTATTTTTGGAGTGTAGAATTATCAAAATTTTTGGGAAATTCCTTAATGTGAAAGTATAAAATATAATAAAGGGTAGCGAACCAATTTCAAAATATCTACGCTGGCGGACACCTTCGGTGTCCTGGCTCCGGACTTTGTCGATATTTTGAAATTGGTTCTTAGGGCGTCGTCGTAATGCTTACGCCGGTTGAATAAGTTTTCTCTTTGATACAGGAACTCTAAATAACCACATTTATAATAAAGTCGAAATTTTTGTTTTAGATCAGTAAAATTGGCTTATATTTATTATAAGGAAAACAGGGTTTAGCTTGGTATAGTTTTTAAGTGCAACTAGATCAGAAGATTATTATATATGTTACAAGAAGTGTATTTTACACGATAACCACACACCCGGCTATAGAGAAAAATAGTATTTGTGCAACATATAAATTTATATATAGATCTAAAAATAAGTTGCCAAATATTATACTAGTAACAAGGCAACTAGTATGAAAATATATTCATTTTTTTACAAATGAAAAATTTTGAAACTTTCAATTAACAACTTTACTAAGCGATAAGCAGCCTAGGATTATGACGGTGATAATACATTTAGTTTCTTTTAATATTAAGGTAGGGATTTAAAACAATTTATTAAAGACATACTCATAGTCGTTAAGTTGAATTATACTATCCTTATATAAACTTGTACTAAACTTAACTGTATCTAACTGGTGTACGAATTGAACGGCTCTTTAAACCAATTATTTTATGCGCTTTATGTTTTCATTAAAAAAACTGTTATTGGGCTTAAACTCAAGACATTATAACAACTAAATAAAGGAAAGTTACTAAATAATAGATCTATCAAATATTAAAACTTTTTTCACTACACCCAAGCATTAATTTTCTGTCTTAATCTATTTAATTATGACAAAGTAAACACAATTTAAATGCAAAAAGTTTATTCAAATGTTTATATAAATAAGTTATCTGATCCGCACTGATTCTGTTTCTGATTCTTTTCATCGTTCCGTCTCCGGCTGTGATCTCATTCTGTTTGAAAAAAATATTTAGCTTTTACTAACAAACTTATCTACTAACGCTACACTTCATTCACATTTTAATCATGCAGTTTATCATTAACTATTTAAACATTGCCTTTAATCTATTAATCATTTGAGCATATCTCAGGGTTGTCAAAAATTTTTTCATGTTTTGAAAATACAATTTTTTTTTTCCACCTTGAGTATGACATAAATTTCAAGGTAAGGAATTCGTTAAATTTAATAACGTTAATGAGGAGATACTGTAATGCTACTTTGAATGTGGTTTATAAAAATTTAAGTGATGATGTCAAATAAAAACTATTGTATAACAAAGACTTCAGAAATTCATTGTTTTTTCGTAAGAATTGATGATAAAAATTCCAGTAATTTTTGTTCAATTTCTAGATGGTTTTTAGCTAACCCTGATAGATGTGTTTCGCAATAGTTATGTGATCAAAATGGATATTTGTTTAATTTAAAATAATAAAACCGAGCTTTTTAAAATTAGCATAAAATTGAGCATCAAACAATTATGGACTTTATTTTGTTCTGTTTATGGTTTGGCAATAAAATACCTAAGAAACTGGTACAAAATGGTTACTTTACAGTAATAAAATACAATAAAAATGTTCAAAGTTTGTTAAATTAGTTACTAAGAAGTAGGTCAATAGTGATATATATTTAAGGTAAACTTTGAAAACGCTTCCTAAAATACATATGTTCAAAAAATAATCAAGGAAGTTGTTACAAAATGTATTATTACACGACTTTATAACAACATTTCAGAAAACAATTCACAAGCAAGATGACCACTTTATTTAGATAATATATCATCATGTTTGTATTACTTTTTTTTAAAATCGATCAACTTTATTATTGACTAGCATTAGTTAACTAAATAGGACTATTTATTATCCTCAGAACTTGTAAAACTAAGAGATTTATGTTTTTAAATTTGTGTTAAGGTGTTTTATAAACTACTTGTTATTACAACATGGCTTCTTGTTTGGTAAACTTATTCACTATAAGTTTAAAAACAATTACAAGTTCAAACGAATGATTTTCAAACATACTATGTAGAAATTACCTTGCGGATGATGCATTCAAAGTGGGAAGAGGAATTGACTCGTAAAGGCCAATCACTCTGGGGATCTGTCTACTGACCTTCACTCAAAGAGAGAGCTTCATGGAAATCCTGTTTAAAAGATTCAATTTAAAAATATTCTTACTATCAGATGTAAGCCCTAATACATAAACCTATCATTTACTTTTATCTGATGACTAATATTTTTATTACTTTCAGCGCTTTAATTAATATATTAAAAAAATAGGAAAAAATGTTTTATAAATTCGTAGTAATGAGTCTAATTTGGGGTAATAGGTATGATTTTTAACTGCAACAAACTGGTTTGTTTTGGTTTGAATAATTAAATATTTACTTTAAAAACTTAAGTTACTCTACAAAAAATACAAATAATGTGTAAACTTAATCTTGGCATATACCTCTCTTAAAACTTATTTCATAAATTTAAACAACTTTAAAAAATTATAAAGAGATAAAGTATACACATCAACTTGATCCATAAAATACTAAACTAACTGCATAACTATAAAGAACTTAACTATTTACTTAAACAAAAAACACTTAGATTTTAAAATTATGCTAGATAAACTTTTGTGTATATATCAGTTTCACTATGGAAGTGTCCTTGCTACAGATTATCAATACTAAAAAGCTTACAAAATCTGCTTGTTAAAGTAGGGTACTTGTTCAATATGTTAATAGAAATTTTTTGCAGTTTTATAAAGGATATTTTATTTCGAAAGCAAAGTTATTGGATTCTATTAGCAAATTTCTATCGTGACGTAACTATAGTGGTAGGATGGAGCTGATTTTCATTTCTACTGATACTGACGTCGTTCAAAGGACGCATACAAATTTTCATCAACAATAATCGAGTTACTTTGCTGAAATCGTGTTCCAATTTTATTTTTACAATTTCCACTGTGAGGAGTTTTTTATCTTAACTTATACCAGGTGAAGGCATTGGAAATAAAGTTAAATATTTTTGTAAATTTCTAGGAAAATTTTGGAATTTTTTTCTGACTTCAAAGGACTTTTAATTAATTTTTACCGTTTGAAGGCTTTGGAAAACAAGGAATTTTGTAAAATTAAAATGACATAATCTGACTTTTTTTTTAATTTTATCAAATTTCCTGCCTTTTCCTGACTTTTTTAAAACCCCCCATTTTTTCCTGATTTTTTTCTTTTTTTTTAATTTCTCCTGACTTTTCCTGATTTCCTGACTTTTCCTGACCGAGTGGCAACCCTGATGCTAGATTAAAAAAAAAATTCATTTTGCTTTTTAATTTTAGTGGCAAACTTGCTAATATTTTAGGAAACAATAATTTTTTAGTGGTAAGTTGTCATCAAGCTTATTTATAATATTTTGTATAAAATTGTGGATGGGTAAAAATAATCAAGTATGGTCTTCTATTTAATTTAATCATAGCCTTTTGTTGATTTCTATTATTTTAAAATTAAAAAACGTTGAGTTTAAGAAAAACATTGGAATACAAATAAGTTTTCTTTTGGCCAAACTTTAACATTTAAAACCATCACAATACTCAAAGTGATGTACTAACAAAGTGAGCAAATCTAACTTTGTTGTAACAATATTTTAAATATTTAATTAATTATTTAATAAATTAGTTCGCATCCTAAAAAACATTCTTAGCTTATGTTCATTAGTCTTTAAAACAAGTTTAAAGTTTTTTTGTTAAATTTTACTTTTTACTTGTAATGACCACACTAATTTTTATGTTAAATGAAAAATGATAATAATAAATATACTTAATATTAACAATAATGATAATTTTTACTTGCAATTATTTGAACATTCTGTTGAGTTAAAAGCAATACTAGATTCTATTCCAGTTATTAGGTCAAAAATGAACATTAATTATACACTACATCACTTATAAACATCACTGAATGAGTTTAATTCAATTTAGATAACATTGTCATCTTTACTTTCTCTAAATTTAACTTTTTATGATTTATTGTAGCTATTAGTACAAAAGCAAGAACTATAACATATTTACCTTGTTACTGCCCTAAGTGAGCAGTTAGAGACCTTCCTGGGTTGAGGTCCAGTTGTTGTGTGCTTACAGATGATTCATGTGCATCATTGCTCAAAATTTCCTCAAGACCCTTGCACATTCTAAAGTTGTAAAAACCTGTCAACACATATAAAATGTAGAAAAAATAACAAGTTATAATCAACACTTGTAACCTTAAAACTTTAATTTGTAAATTACTTATATAAACATAAAAGGTGTTAAAGCAATAAAAGAGACAAACAATTTTGTTTTTTTTTAATACTACGGCTTATCTATGACAGGCTTTTGAAGCATTGAAGCCAATCTAATCTGAGTGACTTAAAACTTATCAATTAGCCTTATGTTAAATTAAAAACAATAAATAGTGAAAAAATTATGTTAGTCAAGTAGTAATATTTAATTACTCAAGAAAAATAAAGACTTGTTATACTGAAGTACACAAAAAAATACCAAATGTATTAACATGGTATTAATACCAGTCTGGATATTTCTTAAAATATTTCCAATGCACCACATAATTTAAATTTCCAAAACATAATGATTATTTATACAAATTATATTATACTTGTGAAAAAAAAACTTTAGTTTTTGGATGTCATATACTTGAAAATTTAAATACATAATATAGTTTACATAAACCAATAATAATGGGGACTTTATTATTTTACACTATCTTATTAAAACAAAAAGTTTTTTCACTCTTTAAAAGACTTTTTATTAGAACTTTTAACAAATAAAAACTAGCTCTGAGAACTAAAAAAAAGCCAACTCATGCAATAATTAGTAGAATACTTACCAAGTCAGAGCTAGTCTCAAGAGGAAACAATTAAAATATAATATGATGAGAAAAAATAAAAAACAAAGTACATTCCAACCATTATTAATGGATGATTGTTTAAATATGGTGACAAATATTTGGAAGGATATTTACAGAAAAACATATGATGTACTTTTCTATTATAAAACTGATATGAACTAGCAAACTATATTAAATTTACTGCATTTCATTAGGCTTGTCACTTTTTTCAATTCTATTTTTGCACTTTAAAATTTGCCGCAATGGAACTCTATTTCAAAATAAATTTTTATTTACCATCTGACTTTTAAGTCAAAAAGTTATTTATTATACCCAATCAAACTTTGCACACAAATAGTTTAGTTATATGATAGTAAATAATACTTAATTTTTCTTTAAAACTTTGTAGGAATTATTTATATTGTCATGATATTTAGAACAGCACAACCAAACTAAAAACAAGATTATATTAAGGAACATATGTGTTGTATAGGAGCTTTTGATATATTAAATTGCAATAAAAACAAAATTTACCTTTATTATAGCTGCTAGGATTGAACCACTTCACACTTTTTAGGTGGGCAAACATCTGCAATACAATATAGTACAACTTGATGAATAGCATAAATTATAATTCAATTACATTTAGCTAAACTTTACATTATGTTTTGCTACCAATTTAAATAAAATAGTCATGTAGACCAACAATTTAGTTTGGAAACTAGGGTCAAATATTGGTTGTTTAATCAGGCTATTTAGTATTAGGTTGAAGGTTAATTCACCAGTACAAGGATTTATTTATCTTTTACTGATTTAGATATGTTCTTGGGGTTGTTTAAACAGTGTTGTTTATTCAACCCTGTACACTTCAAATACCTATATATAGAATTGTTCCCAATCATAGTTAGAAATGAGTGTCTTTAAATATTACTTTAAATCTAAAAATAACAAAATATACAACTTTTACAAACTTTGGTTAGTAGTAGAAGTGTCCATCTTCTCCAAACTAATGCTGACTTGGAAACTTTTACTTTAAAATTATAGAGTGTGATATAATAACAACATTTATTAGATCATGTTGTTTGTCAAAGGAGAAACTATACAACTATGATATGTATAATTTAAGTTTCTACAATTTGGCTGTTTACCAACCTTAGTGGTTTACCATAATTTTTTTTACTATCAGTGTTTATTATGACCAGGGCCTAAGTCATTATTGGTAAACTATAAAACTATTATTTAAAATTAAAAGAAAAAACTAAAACGCTTAATCAATGTAATAAACAATTTAAAATTTAACGAGAAAAACTAATACGTTTAATCAATGTAAACAAAGTTTTTAACTTAAAGAAAAAACTAACACGTTTAATTAATGTAAACAACAATTTAAAATTTGAAGAAAAATCCTAAGATGTTTAATCAAAGTTAACAACAATTTAAACTTACGTTATTTTTAGAAAAAAATAGTTTATCGGTTAATTGCTTAAAGTTTATTTTAATTTGCATATTTTAGCTTATTTCGTATTTTTATAGTTTATATGTTGTTTTCTAAAATAAGGCTTTAAAGAACTTTATACTTCTTTCTACTTCATTTTAAAAGAAGTCTATAATTTACCACGTTTTTTTAAAGACAAATAAGTCCTTATTTATTGGAATTTATTAAAGTTCAACGCAACAGTTGTGTTGTTTTCTTAAATTGTTTTATAAGTTGTTACGTATGTTTTATTTTTTTAATTGCATTGTAATAATAGTTACAATTATAATTATACAATAATTTATGTGTGTTGTTTAATTACAAAATAGATCATGAGAGTAAAATGGCCAAAAAATAAAAGCCAATCAAACACCAGGGCTAGATTTAACTTTAATACTTAACTGAACTATGTCGCTAAAACTAATAATGCGAAGACTAAAATATTTTTTTGTGTAATCTGAAAATTTCGTTCACCCCTAAATGAGGTTCATGTACCCTAAACGTTTCGTGCACGCGAAAAAAAATTGTGTACACTATCGTGCACCAGTTTATTTTGAAGTAATTTTGTGTGCAAACTGTAATGATTTTTTTTATAATTTACTTTGATTAGCTAATTAGTTATAAAATACATTTAGTAAACTTTATTTAGATAAATAAATTTATTAAATTTTATTTATTGTTTTAAGACTAATTAAAACATAAAAAAAAAACTCACTGGAAAATTGTGTAATTTTTGCCGATAAAAACAACCAGCAAAAAACCGGTCTTCAGAGGACAGAAAATTTTGGAGATGTTTTGGAAATGTATTTCTCCTCATATAAACTGATGCAGAAAAGTTAGAAAGTTATATATTTAGTGAGAGAAAAATCGTTTGAATTTCTAAAATAAATTTTAAACAAACAAAGATAGCAGGCAGTTCTATAAGAAAAACTTTTTACATTGTAAGTTAATTGTTTAACTGAGTATAAAGGAGAAGACAAAAGTATTTTAAACACTTTTGTTTTTGGTATATAACAAAAAGAATTGGTGTTTATTAAGTTTGTGTTATCTAAACGACTGCGACTAAAAATAACAAGCATTAATAAAAAAATAAATATAAAATTTATTAAACAATAGTTGTAATTTATTTACTTTTTTGACAATGCTTTACGGTGAATAAACTGTCTACGGCATTTCAAATGCTTTTAAAAGTCTTAAACTTTCTTAAACTTCAAAAAAATTCAAAATTTTTTTACTTAAGCCAGTGTTCAGTACCCTTTTTAAGAAACCATCGAAAAGTTTGTGCAAATAAAAATTAAAACAATCATTTATTAACTAAATAACTATAAATGCTCTGTATTTAGTTTATATTCAAATAAAGTTATGTTAAAGCTTAAACTTAAGGTTTAAAATTTTATAACCTTAAACTAAGTAATGAAAAGTAGATTTTCTAGGTGTGATTTAAGTTTTGATTGAAAAAAAATTTAAGTATTTTCACTGTTTCAATATTTCACGTTCCTGAAATATTTAAATAAAAAGGTACAACCATTTTTTTTTAAATCATGGTGGTTTTTAAGTTTAAAAAAAATTTCATGTTTTACTAATAGAAAAAAAAAAATATTTTAATAAAATTTTTAGGCCAAAATCACTTTAAATCTTATAGACTATTTTGTAGATTTAGAACAGGTTTTTAAATCCGCATTTGATGTTATAGTTAAAAATAATATAAGTTCAAAATAAAATTTTAACAAACTTACATAACTGCAATGGTTAAAAGCAAATAGTAAAACGTCTTTAAAAAAGAAGATTATACAAGTAAAGTTCAGTATTATAAACTTTTTAAGTGAAGTCATGTTGGAAAGAAGTCATGTTGGAATCACTATAACAACACTGATATACAGTCTGTAGTTTTGTAATAAGTAAATTAAAGTAGTTATTAAACACTTTTATTTTATAAACAATACATTATATGACAATTTTATGTAACTAAATTATTGATTAGGTTGAACACTAAAATCTTTCAAAAGTTAAATTCATGTTTAAGTATAATTGTATTTATAAAGTACTTTTTTATTTTTCTAAACAATAACCTATAAATATTTCATTGAAATTATTTCTAAAATTATTATTAATTAGACACTGCATATTTATTTTCTATTTATTTAGTTTTTAGTTCACATTTAGATTTTATTATCTTATAACATTGTATATTAGTTTCATATTTTTGATCATTAATTTAAACTTGTGTTGTTAAATGTTTTTTCAACTGAAATTATTAAACTGAATGTAATTTCATATTAAAAATAAGTTTGAATAAAAAAAATTAAAACTCTATTAGATTATTTTTTTTGTAGAAGGTAGTTTTTCTACCTATATTATTGATGCTGTAGTTATAGTTTTTATATCAAAACAGCTCTGTATTATTAAAGTACTAAGTTATTTGGAGATATAATATCACTTTGATCATGCAAAGAAGGTTAGTTGTTTAGAATAACGTATGCCATATTTTACAATAGTTTTTAAAATACTCTGTAGATTTAAAAAGCTTTATAACGAGAAGTATCCATCAGATTTTTTTTTGTTTTGCTAGCAATAGTCATATATTTTAATTAATTTACAATTGAAGTTTTTAATTTTCAACATAAAGATTAACCATTTTTAAGAAAGCTTCAAAGAAAATATTTTAAAAACTCATCAATTTTAATAGATTGATATTTTTGAGTTTTTAGCTTGAGGCTTTCTTAAGGAACCTATTGAAGTCTAGGCTTTGCTATTTATTGTTAAGTTGTAACTTTATACTTTTTAATCAAACAATGTACAGTTTTTGATTTCTCTAAATATGTACAATTTCAAATTTAATTGGAGTCCAATAAATCAATCCAATAAACAATCCTAGTTTTAACTAATTTGTTTTTGGCAACCCCATATTAAACTTTTCTGTGTAAAATAAATATAAAAAACGTTTATTTAATACCATCTAGGACAAAATTTATACCGGATGACGTCATTAAAACTACGAATATAGTTGGTGAGGAGGAGGTTGTCCAAGGTGTTCAAATGACGCATGCGGAACTCCAGCGGGATCGAGCACCACAACAAGAAGCGGGTGGAACGTCCTTTTTCGTAACAGATCAGGTTAACAACGTATCTAGATCTTTCAAAAATAAACACGATAATGAACTTAAACAAAAACTTATAGATTTTATTAATAAAAAATTTTCAAAAGATGATTGGCATGACTTTTTGAATGTTTATAACATTATCGAAAAACAAGTATACAGTCTAGTTGATGAAAAATACAAAAGTTTCGACCGTTACGCTAAGCAAATTTTTATTGATCAATTAAACGACGATGCAAAACACCATTTAGCTAATAACTTATTTAAGGTTAAATTTAAACACAAGCGGGGAGATTCTTTTTTAATTAACTGGGAATTCAATGTAAAAAGGTTAGACTGCGCGGGGGTAATCTTACATCGCGTCAAGAAGGGTAAGGGCGAATTGTTATTTGTTTATTATAGAGATAAAAATAATAAAATTAGAATCAATTTCCCTATGGGAAAAATAGATTATAACGATAATAACAATCTAAAAAGAATTGCGGTAAGGGAACTTTTCGAGGAAACTAATTACGCTTGGCCTGAAGGAGTTAGATTAGAATTGTACCAAGATACTAGTTATTGCTTTACGGTAGATCAAAAAAACTTTAAAAAAAATCACAAATTCTATTTTTTCAAAAACTTCGAGCACGAAATTGACCATGAATTTAAGAAAGACAATGAAATTGAGGGTAGTTTATGGTTACAAGTTGATAAACTTAAAAAGTATTTTGCAAAGTCTGATGAAAAATATGATAACACATCAGGTCGTATCAATTTTATCAATGGAAGTGTTACAGTTAGGTCCTCTAGTTTAAAAAACATTAAAAATTTAAAAACTACTTTTTCTCAAGTATATTTTTCATACTCTGTTGAGAATTTTTTTTTGAGAGGTTCAGCGCTTAGAGATTGTATTTTTGATCCAAATTGCGATACAGGGCATGTTTCGCGTGACAACAGTGAATAAATTTAAGTTTCCTTCAGTTTCGCTTCTTCAGCTTAAGTTTTAGATTCAGATTCAGTTTATTTTATAAATTAATTGTGTTACTCATTTTGCAATTTTAGTTTAATCTTTTAGTTTTTGTAATCTTGTTACGTTTTCTTTTATATTTTTCGTTATATATTTGTGGTTTCATAAATTTAAATTCTAAAATTCTAATTCATTTATAATTTCAAAACTTAAATACAAAGAAGTTAAATTATTTTTTTCTTGATATGATTAGATTTAAGTTGGTTAAGACGTTTCGTAGCATAATGAGTTGTAAAACCACTTAAAATGACAAAATTGCATAAATGATATATAGAAAAATATAAAAAGTTACTGTTATATTAACGATCTAATTTAATAAAAAAAATTACTTCTTACAATTTAAATTCTTTAGGTTACATATTTTTAATCTAAGATTAAAGGGCATAAAAATACTACATAACTAAATTTAAGATAATAAATGAACTAATTACGTATACTATACTGCCGGGTAATGTTGTTACTACCTGTAATCTAGCTATAGGAGGCTTAGTATGGTGGATGATATTGGTGCTTTAGTAGATGATCGACTAAGACATATCAAACCCATTATAATAAAACAACATTAAAAAACTAAAAAAGCAAATGATATTAATAAAAAGAAAAAAAAGCAATATAAAAGAAAATAACAAACAAAAAGCAATAAAAACAAAGCAAAAAAAAAAAGAAAAAAAAAAACGCAAACAAAAAAAAAATAAAAAAAGCAAAAAATAAAAGCAAAAAAAAAAAAAACTGAAAACAAACGTAAACAAAAAAAAAAAAAAAGAGAATAGAAAAATACAAAAGTAATAGAAAAAAATGTTGTTTTAACGTTAATATAAAAAGTACGTTATTTGTTTATTTATTGTAATATTTAACCATAATTTTTATGCCCTAAATACCGTATAGCTTGAAGCCTTTTAAATGCTCAAGCTAATTAACTGCAAATGCAACCTAAAGAATTTAATTTGTATGTAAATAATTTATAAAGTCTAACTGTACGTTTAAAAATATATTGCAAGTTATTCACCTTTTCTGAATTTGTCATTTTCTTGTGATTTGAATTTTCACTAAGCGCCGAAACGTAGTGACCTCCTATGAGACAATTAAAAAAAAATTTGATGTAATTTTCCATACGATTTGCCAAATCGTTATTTTTTTCAGATTTTAAAAAAAATAATTCTTTAAAAGACAATGTGGCCTATATGACCGGGGAAACCCGGTGAACCCCCGCCACACGAAACAAAAAGGGGGTAACCCGCACCACGGCGCTGGCTTCACCGTAGCGGTGCGGTCCAGTAGCTGTTTTGTGGTGCGATTGCCTGACGGATGAGAAAAATTGAAACAATTTGATTTGCCTAGTAAGCTTGTAGTAAGAGTAAGTGGCCCCTTTTGGGGTCATGAATTATAAAGGAGGTCATAATTTGAAACTTACACCAGATTTTCTGGAGTTCATGATGGACGGTGTTGCTCTTATTTTTTTGCATTTTTCTGCGGATTTTTTACATCTTGAGAAAAAAAATGGCGTGGTTGGCCTTTTTTTAACAAAAATAAGTCTTAGGTGTTTTTAATGGTAATTTTGAAACTTTAACTAGATACAGTGGAAAAGTTTAGGAAACATTGTGGGTCACAAGGCTATAATTTAAAACTTACACTAGATATTCTGGAGTTAATGATGAAAACCAAAAAATTCATTTCTCACAAAAGCCTAATTATACAACTAAGGCTAGTTGTTGGTTACTTTAGCTGTTTTTTTTTGTCATAAAGAATGGTAATCCAGGTGTGAACTAACCGGGGTCAACTATTAAGATATGTTGGTTTTTGCAAAAAGGGGATAGGGAGAAAAGAGCAACAGAAAACAAAAATAACTTTAGACCTTGTATGAAAGCTGTAAATGTTTACTATAAGATACTTTTCACAAAAAAAAATAACTTTTGAGATATTTTTAGTTGTGTAAAACGTTTTTGACATATACAAACAAAGAAAAAAAAAACATTGCCAATTTTCTCAGAATTTTCAAAAATTTGCTAAAATTTTGTTTTTATCTTCATATTTTGTTAATTTTATACATTAGGAAAGGTTCCTCGCATTAATAGAAAAATTCCCTCTGTAAGAATTAAAAAAAAAAAAGACCTTTATGACCAAAATAAAAACAAAAGTATATTTTTATTTAAAAAATATTTGCTCAAAAAAAATCCTACTATAGAAATATTTATTATTTAGTTTAAATTAAATGGTGAGGTTTCAGAAAGGTTGCTTGAAGACTTTAGGTCTAGACAGTTTTTTCTTCTATTTAATTTAGTCCTTCCATAAGGAACCTTTAGAGCTTTCCGACTTTTTACCATCATATCTAAGAAACTAATTTAGTTTCCAGGGTAAAATGCAACTGCTAGCTAAAATCAAAAGTAAAAAAGAGCCCCTCTACGCTCTTAATTATTTAGAAATAAAATATTATAATTACTTTTTTCTTGAGGTAGAGATGTCAATACTTCAGGAAATATTTCTTAAAAAACATAACATTGTTTCTGGTGTTGGAAGTTTAAAAATATAAATTTCAAATAAAAGAAAGATGTATGATTTTTTCATATTATGAAAATTCCTTGATATGAGTTACATAAATATTAGTAATATTTGAACTATATTTTATGACTGTAAAAATTTGAAGAACAATATTTATAAAATTAAAAAAATATTTTTAGTGAACAAGGTTTATTTTTGCATTTTTGTTTTAAAAAAACCTTGATAACTATTGAACTCACTGACTTTGATCCTATAAATCTCAAAGTTGTTATGAATTTTATTCGACTATTAGAAGTGTCTGATAGCAAAAATATAAGTGTACAAAGTAGAAACAACTTGCAATAAACATTAGTTTACTTATAAACTAATTCATAAAGTACTGTTTTTATCGAAATAATTTTGCTGCAATATACCATAATAGTAAACATTTTTATATTTTAAAAAGTGTTATTAATGTATAATTATCAAACACTTGCTAGAATGTTTTTCTAAATATTATAAAATTTATTATTTGTATGTTCTATTTTCTAAAACCAAAATGTGTGCATAAATATCTGCTTGTAGTAGTCAACAAAAAACATGTTTTTAGCCTAACTTAGTTTTGCAATAAAATATATTTTCTCAGACTTTAAATAAAATCAATATGAGCAAGTTGGTGGCAAAACTTTCAGCACAGGTTCCAGTATTGATGGAGGCAGCAAAACCTCAATTGAGCAAGTTCATGTATTACGCAAAAGTAGAACTTCGCCCACCCACCCCTGTTGAAGTTGGACAGGCCATCCCTCTTCTTACTAAAGGTATTTATTTGCTAAATTTTTACAAAATTATTGAATTAGAATATCTCTTAAGTTATTGAGTTATCATAAATGTTACTCAGCTACACTAGTTTGAACATTTTGTTTGCTTTATTTTTAAACATATAAAAGTTTTGTATTTATAGATTTTTTTGTTTATAAATTTAAGTTTGCTATTCTTTTCACTAAAGGTTGGCATACTCTCAAGTTATTTATACTAAAATACTTTATAAGATATTAAAATAAATAAATATTTTTTTAATTTAAATAAAATAATATACTTTTCATAAAAGTTTTACTGTAAAGTTTTAGATAAAATAGAAGCAGTAGAAACTTTTCATTGACAATTTTCTTTGAATTAAAAACAATTCACTAAAATTCTATCTTTGTTCATTTTGTCTTGAATTTTTAAGTCATACTTCATTATATTATTCTACCATTACAAGAAAAAAATATATCTTAATAATCTTAAGTAAAAGATAAACATTTAAGACCAGCAGTAAAAAATATAGCACTTTTACTCAAAACTAAGTTAAATACTACAATTTTTTTTTTTTCTTGAGTTAAGTTTAAACTAAGAAAGTTCAAGAGCAAATCCTAGAAAATTGTTTTGATTTTTTAAATTTTAATTATTTCTTTCGATCATTATGAATGTTTAATATTACGTCTCCTATTCTTATATACAAATCTATTAATGGTAGAATTACATGCTTGCTAAGTTTAAAGTAAGTGCAACTTGTAAAAAATATCTACCCACCAATAGCGTTGTTTTCTTAATAATTTACTTTTTATTTTAATAATTTAATTTACTTGTATTTTTGTATTTATCCCTTACAAAAAAGTTTTATTGTTATTAGTTTGTATTGAGAGTATTTATTACTTTGAAAAATCTCTATTAATATTTTGTTTCCTAGATTGTTAAATTAGTTCGTGATTAGCTTAAAAAGTTAAAACTAGACGTATTAAAATCTTACTAAATTTTTCTTACACAAAGCTTATACTTAGGTTATTTAGGCTTGGCTCTTTAAGATATACCAATAAGAAGTTACAAAAATTTAAATTACAAACATTCTTATTGATCTTTTAAATTTTAAAATGTATTTAAAAAAGTTCTTATTAATAATCTAATAAAAACTATTATGAGTAAAAAACTCTGCTATACTGAACTTGACTTTTATCTCCACTGAAATTTAGCTAATATTATTAATACTCTTTGAAAAAAAGTAAAAAGAAAGTAAAAATTGATTGTTTTTATAGTATAAATTCATAACTGTGTTTAAAACTTTTCAACTTTTATCATCTGATTATTTAATGATGTCAACGAGTATTTAATATTTAAAAAAGTTGAATTAGAGCTTGTATCAATAAAAGTTTAAAAACTTTCAATTTTATATCATTTTAGTTGCTTTTTTCTAACAAATTAATTTATAGTTTAGAAAAACTTTAATGGTTTAATTGTTACAGGAATCAGTAATTTGATTCAATAAAAGTTATGGTTTACTTTGTAATAAAATTGTTTGTTTAATTTCACTGGTTATTAAGTATATTAAAAAATACCATTTCTATAATCATTTCTAATTATATCAGTTTCATATAAGAAAAAGTAAAATAATTAAAAAATAAATAATCTACTAATCGATAATTACCATGCACATTAAAATACAGTTTTTTGTAAACAACTAAATTTTAAACAGGAATAAGCAATGTAACTTCAAATCAACAAAAAAGAAAATAAATAAAATACACTTATTTATAAACAAATCATTTTAACACAGGAATTTCAAACGTGACTTCAATGCAGTTCACACAGCTTCCAGTGAAACAAGCGCTTTTGAACGCCATGGTCTTCACTGAAGTTTGCTGCTGGTTCTTTGTTGGTGAGGTCATTGGAAGGGGCAGCCTTGTCGGATATGACGTTTAATTGTTTAGATAATTCTTTCTTCTGTTTAATGTTATGTAGTAAAAAGTTTTTAAGTTTTTATATAAAGTTTTTAAGTCTTGTTAATATTCATGCATATTATCAATAACAAATAAGCTTCAAATTTATTATCAAGTTTCAAAACATCTCTAAAATAAGAGTTTCAACATTTTTAGTGTATAAAGTGTTATAAATAAAACATTATGTATTCAAACTTTTTATGGCGGTTGTTTTATGTATGGTGCTAATAAAAAAGTACAAGCTTTTTTGATAAGTAATAACGTAGTTAAAAAAAGTAAGTTTACTTACCGTTTTGTATCTGTTTATCAGTGAGAATGAGTTATAGTATTGCGTTTTGTCTCAACTTAAAAAAACTTCACTTACAAATGTTTTATAATATTGCTGTTTAATGGCAGACAAAAAAAGTTATTAAATCTAAAATGTGACATAAGATAGAAGTATTAGCTGTTTTAAAAGTATTTCTGCCAATTATTGACTTAATATTTGCTTTCCTTAAAGGTACATATTTTTTAGTTTTCTTTTAGCAAAAAAAAAAGTTTTTTATTTAAAGTTTGATGTACTTAATTAGTTTCTCTATTATATAAGTATGTCAACTAAAGTTTTTATAAAAAATGCATTCTTCGAGTCTGTAGCTTTTTTTTTTGGCAATTACAAAACAGCTTTTGAAAATTTTTAGCTGACTTAAAAAAAAATTAATGGTACAACTTTTCAATTTTTTGAAAAAAATCCCAATGCAAACTGTATGGGACTTAAAAAGTGTGACCTTAAAGTTTTTAGCTGGAAGTTATTTTACATGTGGAAATTATTACAAAAACACATTGTGAAAAATTTAAAACTATTTAAAGATTTTCTTGATTTTATAGTATTTTTGTTACTTATTGTAAACTATCTTTTTTTTTTTAATCAAGAAATGTGTTTATTAAACTTTTTTTCATAACTTAAGTTGTCCACAATGTGCTTCTGTGATATTTGCCAGTAATATGTAAATTTATTACCAGCTAAAAACTTTTGCTGTCGCATTTTGTGGTCCCATGCACTTTGCATAGGGATTGTTTTTATAAAATTGAAAATTTCTACCATGAAAAACTAAAAAGTCAGCTAAAATTTTTCTAAAGTTTTTTTGATATAATTTGTTGCTGTTATATTTGCCACATGTAAAAATGTTTTTAGCTGAAAACTCAAATATTGCTTTTTTGTAAGCACCCTAATATACATTAAGACTGTTGTATCTTTTTAATTATAGTATATTTTGAAATCAAGTTTATCAACTTAAGTTGACTTACATTTGTTTTCTTTGAGTATATCATTAAATTTTAAGGCTATAATATTTTTTTACTCAGCTAAGAACATTTTTTAACTTTTATTGAAGAAACTAACATTTTGACCTGAGGTTACCATAACTAAAATAACGATAACGTGTTTTTAAAGTTATTTATAACCTTGGTCATACGTTGCACCAACCATTATTATTTTTTGCCTAAAACCTCCTGAAGGTGTGAATAATACCAATCAAATTTAATTAAACAGTAAACTTACTAATATTAAAAACATTAAGTTGCTTCTTTTTATTAGCAAAATGTTAAGAAATTTTTTGCTTAAACCGTATTCATAAGACAAAATTTATTCAAGAACTTTTTTTTACATTCATGAGTTGTTAATCAAGTTTTCTTATGTCGCATTAATATTAAATCTTATGATTAAGCAAGACATTTGGATGCTATTTTATGTAGCATTTGAAAAGAGTTCACAAGCAGAATTATTACGAAGCTTTGGGTGAACTAATAAACTTAATCTAACCTAGACAGCATTGTTGTAAAGTAAAATAATTAAACTGCTACCATCTAAAAAATGGTGTTAAACTTATAATAATAAAACTTGAGATGTTTTATTAATATAATTTCGAATATTTCTAATTCAGTGGAAACTTTATTATTTACCTTGTAAAATATACATAAATGACTTTTGTAATTCATTGGCTAAAAATTTCCAAACTGCGGCTGGCAATGTACTTTCAGTCATAAGTTGCAATTTATCAAATACGAAAATTATTATCTCATTTTGAAACAACGATCTAAATCCATAAAGGCATAAATAAAAGGCACTGTTCGGGTGGATCCAGTAGGCCATATACAGGGTTGCCAAATGGTTTTGGCAACCTTCCTCCAGGTTTTAAGTATTTCCTCTAGGTTATTAAAAGAACACATTTTTGGGGTCTAATTTTTTATAAAAGTTAATAAACTGTGTTATATAGTGTGAAAGTATTGTAAAGTTACTTTAAATTTGTATTTTTAATAAATTATTTTTTGATGATGACAACTTTATCTATACTGCAGATTTTTTATGTCAAATCTAAAATTTACTATTTAACATGTTGAAATTTCTGTTTTTTTTAGTGATTTTTGTTCAAAATTCCAGGTTTTTTGGGCAACCCTGCATACATTTTAAATCATTGAAAAACGTGTTTGTTGTAATAATTTTAGCTCTGTACTCAATGATTAGTGACTGATTGGCATTTTTATAACATTTTCGGTCATAAATGAGATTTTCAAATGATTAATGCAACTATTCATCAAGCCCGCGGAAATTTCTATTCGGGACTTGTAAGCTGCTGACCGCTATATTAAAAATAGGTCACTGATGTTTTTCGGAGTACAGTTGAGAACTTCGGGGCTAACCTTGAGTGCAAAAAATGTATACGGTGAGGTGAAGTATTTTGTACGAATTTCTATCAGGTCTTGAAAAGCTTAAATCCAGATCACTTAATATTATTGATACATGTTGAGCTAAAATTAAATGCATTTTTGTTATATTTTACTCCTTTTTGGAATGTATTTAACAAATTTACCCCAAATATACAAAATATTGTTTAAGTAAATAAATGTATTTTTAGCTTGTTCAATAAAAAAATGTTAAATATAATGGGTTTATTTACCTTTAAAATGTTACAGTTAAATACTAATTTATAAAGATTTTCAAACAATTTGTAATAAATAAATTTACCTCTAAAAGAAGCAAATTTACCATAGATTAAGTATCGCTCTAAATGAGGTTGAAATTTGTAACAACTTTTAGAAAAATTACAAAACTTCAATTAAATAAGCTCTTTACAGTCAAGTAAATTGAGCAATCTTTTTTGGTTAAGACAAATAACTATGGTGTAAATAAATTAAAATGTGATATTTTAAGTACAGCACATTAATAAATCTATCCAAATAAAGTATTTAAATCAATTATGCTGTAAAAACAGCTCAGAGTTATTATATCTGTGATATTTAAGCATCTTTTGCACATTTAGCTCATTAACAGCGTTTCTCAAGTATATTTTCTAGGTTTTAAAATTACAAGCTCCTAATCCTTTTGCGCATGTAAATAAATTTAATACTTAACTGTTTTAAATAGTATATGTACATCTCAAATAGATATCTTAATGATGTAACAAATGTTTTATATATTTAACTTCAAATACTAAACTAACACTTTATAACTTCAAATATTACAAAAAATCTATATCATAGATTTCTTGTATCTCATCTAATTTCGTTATTTATATTTAAGAATTCTAGGTATACTTTTTGACTTTAATTATATTATAGGTTTCTTTGACACTCTGCACCAATTAAAATAGTTGCCTACCCCACCTTTCGGCTACTTTTAACACATCGGTTGTAGTAATATTGCTTGAAATCTGAGCAGCATTAAATATTTGCTTAATAAAACGTAATGTAGAGCGAAAATTGGACAAATTTAACAGCATTAACTGTAACATTTTAAGGTGAAAAATATTTAATCTTTGTAAGTAAAATAATTTTTACCTAAACAAATTCCTACTTGGACCAAATATGTATAACAGGCAGTATACAACCTTACAAAAAATTTAAGGTGAAGTATTAAAAAACTAGTTAAATGCTATTATTACCTTTTTAAACTTTTACTTGTGCTTTATATGATGCTGTTATTAACTCGCAAATATTCTTTACAATATATCGCTTGCATTAAAAATCCTTTAAAATTAACAAAAGAGCAATTAAATTGGTTGCAAAGTTAGATAAATGTTACAGGAGACTCAGAGAGAATATAACACTTATGCTACCATAAAGAGCCTACTTATACCTGTGAGGAGTATAAGCTCGTTCACAAATGAGGGGTTAGTAAGTGTCATTTCATATTTAAAATAAAAATAACACTGGGTTGATTTGTCATTCGTGCTTTAATGAATACCAATGCAGGGAAGTTTATTTGATGATAAAAACCAAACAATGACATTCTTTTGAGAGTACTTGGGTAAAAGATAAGAGGTAGGGGTTAAGAGAAATTTCGAAAGAAATATTAGCACATGAGTAAACGAAAATACTTTGTTGAAGCGAAATTCATTAAACAAAGGAATAATTTCTAACGTACTGCTTACAAATTTGGGTTAGATACTAACGATATACTGTAAAGAAAAGAGTTGCGATTTATTTCGTATAACTTTGATTTAATGGTGATTTTATGATTCGTAAAGGATTAAATATTAAAACTTATTTCGAATTAAGGATAGAAACTTAAATCAATTGGCAATTCCAACTTAAAACTGGCTGCTAAAAATTACCAGTACTGGAGCAGTACTGGTAATAAGCACTGTGTTAAGTGTTAAAAAATCTCTGGCAATAGGATTAACATAACTATTATAACAGATTTTAATTTTACTACCGAGATTTTTTTAACATTAAACACAGTGCTTTTTACCAAGTCTGCCTACAAGTTACTAACTCTTAACACTGACTATAGTTAATTAGATTAATTATATAAAACAAATTCAGGCGGATAAACAAAACAAGAAGAGCGAACACAAAACAAAAAATGAGTGATAAAAGTTTGTTATTTACAGCAAGAAGCTAGACACTTTTAATGAATTTTTTAATTTTTAAATATATTAAAAATTAACGTCAGAATATATCTATTAAAATAAAAACTTTTATAAGGTAGAATTAGACATTTAATATTTATAAAACTTAAAAATATATAAAAAAAAGTAATAAACTACAATTAACTGTATTATAAAAAGAGTAGAAAAAATAAGGAATTTTAAAATTTCAACTTTTTAATTGAATGAAATTTTATAAATTAGAAATTGGAGCAAATCCGTCTACAAATAAAGGTATTTTACTATATACTATATTCTAATTGTAAAAATAAATATTAGTTTCTTAAGTTCAGCAAAAAAAATACATGGAATTAAGTTTAAGTTTAATAAATTATATTTATTTATTTTGAATTACTTTATTCACGTCTCTTTCAAAGAAACTTATATTTATAATTTATTTCATTTAGACTTTTTTTTTAATCTTTTTGTGGATCATTATTTATAATAGAATAATAATATTAGAATTAATCTGGATAATATATTTATTATGGATAATATTACAATTAATAATTTTATATTAATTTTGTTTGTTATGATTATCAATACTACTCAGTTTTAGCTTAATTTTAGTAAGGTTAATTAATATAATCTATTTTGGATGGCAGATTGCAAATATTAATTTATTTTTATACACTTAATTTTAGAATATTTAAAAATGACAAGTTTAGATAACTTTCAAGTTTCAGTTATGTTGAAAACATCTAAAATATTGTACAAAGAAACGTTTAATATTTTAAGACGAATGTTGTCTACCTTGTTTTTACAAGTTTATCATAAAACATAAGAGGCATACCTTAAAAACTTTATCACTAATATACTGGAAGTGTTTCTAGATATTATGTATGAAAAGCAATCTAAATCATATATCTACACATTAAGACTTGTATAAAAAAGTATGAACCTCAGTATTTTAATTTTGTTCACTTGACATTCAAGGTACACCGTAATTAAACCATGAGATTCTTTATTATTAGTTACCCCAAAACTATGGTTATACGGCAGTTCAAATTCCAACAATTTAAATTCTTAAAATACATTTGAGAGGCTACAACTCAAAAGGTAATATGTTTTTAAAAAAAACGCTCATGCAGGACAAAATAATACAATTATGATAATAACTTTTTTATTTGATTTTTAAAGGAGATAATAAACAATATATCAAAATTAATAAAAATTGAATTGTTCTAATTTGAATAGTCGTGCAACCTAAAGTTATACCTAAGAACAAGTTGTGTTAAAACCAACACAATTTATATATGTTTGTGAATTTTTAAAGAAGAAAAATATTTAAAAAGATGAAAACAGTATTTAAATAAACATCGATTATTTTACAACATTATAAACTAAGCTTAATTAAATATCATTAGTAGAATTGATAAGATAGTAAACCATTATTACATAAAAATAATTTTTGTCAAAAAATTAACACCAAGCAGATAATTTTTCAACATTAAGTAAACAATATCATACTAGGCAATAAGATAACATTATAAACAAGCTTATAGCTTCTTGCTGTAAAATCAAAACAAACAACTTAAATACTAATTTGAAGTGATTTCACAACTCGCACACATCCTTGCTGAAGATTGTCACCCCTCCAATTAAATAGCTCCACACACCAATGAAAAAGCATGAAGATATTTGATGATTATCATTTGATGAGCTCAGATATTTGATGAGCTCAGATATCCACAAAGGTCTTCTGTACAAAATCTACCAGCCCATGAAGAAGTTTCTGTTAATCGGTTTGTGTATGATTTCTCATACATTGCGCTCGATTGTAATTAATATAAATAGTTAAGTAAGTGGGAGGTGAAATTTAAAAGTTTGTAGTTACTTTCAAATATATCAAGTTTTTGTTCAATAACTTTGTTACTGCTTCGATGTCAAAGTCAGTTATGCATGGCTATTTAAATATAAAAAAGTAAAACGTTTCTGCTTACAACAGTACTAACAATTAGTTTATAGTAAATTGCAGTTAAACCTACAAATCTAAAAATAAAAGCTATAAATTAAATCTTGTTTTACCTGAAGACCTTTGTTTTTTAAAAGAATTTCTTCAAGTTTATTTTTTTACATTTTTAACGAACTTGAAAACATAAATTGATAAATAATTGAAAAACTACTCTATAATTTTAAACACTACTCACACAAATTAGTATTTTTACAAGTTTTTAGAATAATTTTTGATGTATACAAGTTTAAAATTTATTCAATTTTTTTTTTAAACTACCCTTGGTCTTAAAAAAAAGTAGTACTATTGAAACAACTGTTATCCATAAATCTATACACAATTAACTGTATATGTATCCAGGTAATCATAAATCTAGCCATTGTATCCTGTTAATGCAATAAAACAAAATCCAATTAAAAATTAATTTAATTAAAAGAAAGAACGGTAATTGTTCATACTATCTAATTAAATTATAATATACAATCCAATGGTTGTGCAAATCTTACATTATAAAACTACAAAAATATTTTAGTAAGTTGTTTTAGATTTATCAAGTAATCAAATTTATTGTGTTTAAATATATTGTGTTATTATAAAAAAAAAGTTTTTCTGCTGTAAACAATATTTTTATTCATAATTTTATAAGAGCTCTATTTTTTCATAGAGCAACATAATAAACAAACCTAGTAAAAAGGTGAAGTAATGGAACCAGATTCTTTTCCACACAAGTCAAGCTATGTATTTAGGCAACCAATGGTTTACATGGATCTGTAATATTACATTTATTTACTTTTTTAATATGTGTACCAAGCAAGTTTACTTACAAAGTAGAAGTTAAGACAGTTAGTTTATTTTAAAAGTAGTTTTATTATTTAAGATAACAGCTGGTTAAAACAAAAATTTACTGAAACTTTCTTTCATTTTAAACTATGAGGTTTTTTGGAATTATACATTTTTCTTTTAGATTTAGATGCTTTAAACATCAACTATTATGAGACTTAAAACATTAAATTTAAAGGACTAACCATTAAAGTAGTTACTTAAAGATGGTTTTGAACCATGAAATGTTTTAGATTAAATTTAATATGCATTATTCAAATTCATATCAAGATTGATTTATCCATATAAATTTTAAATTACTATACTATTTTACAATTACAAA
Source organism: Thalia democratica (assembly GCF_965202585.1). Classification (NCBI taxonomy): domain Eukaryota; kingdom Metazoa; phylum Chordata; class Thaliacea; order Salpida; family Salpidae; genus Thalia; species Thalia democratica. The sequence goes on along the minus strand of NC_139169.1, from coordinate 22,903,776 downwards.
AAACATACTATTTTTTTTACAAATTGTAGGCACCATCAAAAATTCCAAAAACAAGAACATAAATATAAAATGTAAGTTTTCTATTGATTTATTTAGTTATTGTTATAACATGCTGAAATATGAAAGTATTGAGCAATCTATTTGAAAAACTTTTAAACTATAGAGAAAATAAAAAGTAATTATATTACACTTATATAGAATTCAAGCTTATGCTACAAAAAAGCTAATTGGAGGCATGAAAAGATAACTGGCTCTTACAAGAATCTTCAACCATAAAAATAAGCTAGATTTGTGAGTTAAATAATATATCACAACTATATAAAGTTTAAATACCAACGTATAGACCACAATTTTTTTTTACAAAAGTAAAAATTTACTGTAAATATATTTTTTAACTTTTGAGATAGAGACCTCAAGTTTTTAGGAAATATTCTTTTCATAGTTTTAAAAGTTCTAGAAGAAGAAAATTTTGAATATTGTAAAGATTTTTAGATAAATAAATGAAAATTTGTTCCCTTGAAAAATTTAATTAAATGTTCGTAATGGATATAAATGAATTTTAAGAAGAAGTCATTGTAGTGTTTTCAAAAAGATTATTTCAAAAATTAAGATAATATTAAGTAAAATAGACTATTTTTGTCTCTTAATTATAAGGTTCCAGTAGGTAACTTTGATTTAATTTACTTTGATCCTTTATGTCTCATAAGCTACTTTAAATTTTGTTATGCAGCTAAATGTGTCTGATAAGACTGTACAAAATAAGATCAATTGTAAAAAACAAGGTAGACCCTATAATACTTTAAATCAGTATGTTAAATTTGTCTAAAAAATAGGATACATATTAAAAAAAAGCTTGTTACACTTTTAGTAATAAATTACACGGTAATAATATTACAATATTAAGTTTATTTAAGTGTCCTTCTGGTATGTCAACCATTCTGTGTTTTTTTTGTCTTATCACTAAATACATAAACAATAAACTTGATAAAAACAACCAAAGTTTTATTTTGAACTCATTAATGTTCATTTCAAAAACTAAATCTAATATTTTACTTGTTGCTAACAAAGTTTTTGAAAGTACTTTAAGCAATAACAATGAGTTTAATGATAAACCTTTACAACTTTTGAACTATAGTTCTTTATATGTTTAGTATTAAAATATAAATATATATCTTAAGTTTTAAATATAACTGCACACAACGTTTAATTTTTAAATAGAAAATATAAAACCAATTCAAAACCACTACAAAAACTGTGCAGTCTGTATTGCTTAATACAGCTGGGTTTGCCACTAGCCAAATAGTTATAAAACTTCTTTTCTACATAGACTTATATAATTCTAAAGACATAAGTTAAAAACAGAGATAGGAGAACTACAGATAGCAGAACAAATGTGGCCTGCTAAACAAAAAAATATCTGTTTTTGATACCCACAGTAGCTAAAAATAAACTTAGCAGTAGACGGGAAGTCAAAGCTTTTTTAAGTGAAGATTAACAGCTAAGTTATGTTTTTAATTATCTGTTTTTGTTTATTTTATTAAAAATTATTTATGTATATATTCATACTTTTGTTAAGTAAAGTTAAAAAGACCTGACAAATACAGGGTTTCCAGCTGCTGGGTTTAGATCACAAATGCTGTACTTTATAGATTAAAGTAAGTTCTAAAACACTATCTTTGTGCAATCACCCCATGTAAATTATAAATTTTTGTGTTACTTTAACTATTACTTCTCCAATTAGTTAAGATAAAAATTATGCATATTTTCAATTTTAGTACTTTGTTAAGTTTGACAAAATATAAAATACTCTACATCTGGACAAAACTTTATAAATGCTTGTTTTAATTAAGACTTAACATAAAAAAAATTGCTTGCTAATTCTTTTTTGTAGCTTTTCAGTGGTTGCAGTAAGCTTAAACAGAATCTATAGTAGTTTTGTTTATTTCACTTACATGGTACAAGATTTTTATAACGTGTATTAGATATAATATAGTATATTAGAATTAATTAGATATAGTATAATAGATTTTTAGAATGTTTGATGTATTTCAAATTAAAACCCAAGTAATCGAATTTGCTTTGTCTTTTTTTACTAGTTTTTATAGTAAGTGAGTTCTAATTTGTTATAAAAAAGATTTTAAAGTAAATTAGAACTCACTAACTATATAAAATATGAAAAACGACAAAACTCATTCAATTACTTGGGTTCTAAGTAGTAACACAATTTCAAAGATATAATATATAAATATTTAAGAATTTCAAAAACAAACTCTGATTTGCTACAAAATACAAATAATTTGAATTATATTTTATTTATGTAGCTTATGCTACATGTTAACATCACCAGATTACTAAGTTGATCATTTGCTTTTATATATGGGATAAAGAAAGTATTTTCTCTTAAAAAAGTAGATAATAGATTATATAGTACCATGGTTGCAAAAAGTTTTTTGAATTTTTTTTAAGGGTTTCTAAACTTCTTTCAGGTTTTTAAAAGTAAATGTTTTTTAGTCTATTTTTAGTATAAAATTAAATTTAAGGTCTTAAATGGTATTGAAGTATTGAAAAGATACTGTAAGGCTACTTTAAATGTCTATAAAATATAACTAATACAAAAACAAAATATTTTATGCGAGATATTTTCAGTATCTTTTCTAAGCTCTGTTAATTTACATGTAAAAATTACTTTCCAGGTTTTTTAGTGATACCTGTTCAAAATTCTAAGTTTCCCAGGGTTCCAGGTTTTTTAAGCAAACGTTATCACTAGATAACATCTGATTAATTTTATCTTATTCAAGTTTTTTTTAAATATTTTTAATTGCAAAGAATAAATTGCCTATTTTATGTAGAATTGTCTCTAAGGTAAATAGTGTGCTTGTAAAAAACAAAGTTAAAAACAAATTATTGTGTACTTCTAGCCTTTGATTGTGGGCTTACTTTGGTAACAGTGATTTTTAGTTTTACTGTATAATCACTTGCTTTCATACTCTAGAAACAAATTTGAGCTGTAAGCTTTTACCTATATTTGTTGTTTCAAACTAAAGAGTCAAATCATTTTAGTAGTTTTAAATCATGTTGTCAGTAAAATTTCTTTAAAAAATTATATTTTTCTTGAAAACTAATTTAAACCACTAAAGGAAAAATTAAGACTAATAATGATTAAATAATTTTTTTGGCTAGAAAATTTTTATTGGTGTAAATAGAAATAAGAATACTGACTTTTATATAATTTCTTAAAGTAGAAAATCAACAGTCTTATTCTTCCCTCTACAACAATAAATGTTTTTTGAAGGACATGATGTTATCATGTTTTAATCTACCTGCTACACAGCAAAATACTTAATATAAAAGTATTTTCATAAAAAAAAATTTTCAAAATTGAAAACCACAATGTGTGGGAAAATCATTCAGAAACTTATTTTTACTTTGATATTTCTTCTAAACTATAAAATAGTTTAATACATATTTACTTATAAGTAACTTAATTAAAAGATATTTCTAAAGCTTGTAAAGTAAAGCTTTTGAAATAAAAAAAATGAAAAGTTTAAATAAAACTCAAGGTTATAAAATTTATGAAATAGTTATTTACATATATTTACATATATTTACAGTTCAACTTACTTAATCCTTGTGGCCGTTCATTCCATCAAATTTGAATCACAAAAATTACTGCTTTACAAATTAAAAAAGCAAACTTAGTGTATAACTGACATCACAGATTGAAAAAGCAAGTTTTTGATTAATTTGAAAATTTAAAATGGCCAATCAAAACTGAGTATTCAAGCAAATGTTGCTACAAGAAATTTTAAAAGTTTTTGTATCAGGTCCTTCAAGTAGCGATTTCAATAAGATTTTTGATTCCTTTGAAGGTCATAAACTTTTGAAACTCAAACGAAAACGTGTTGTTTGTAAAATTTAAATTTTGTCAAAATTTAAACTTTGTTTAAATTTTGTATTTAAACTATTATTTCATTTTAATAACGTTTTTTTTTAACAATAAAGCAAGATTTTTTATTACTCAAAAAAAAATTGAGATAATTAAAATTCAAATATCTAATAAACCTTATATAAAAAATCAGCGTGTAGAATTATTACTTTGTAAAAAATAAGCTTTATAGCAGTTAAAACGTATCAAAAGATATTCAGTTTAACTAATGCCTATACTTATTTAATAAAATTTTATTTTAAGTTAAAAAAATTTGAAATAAATAAATTAAAATTTTTTACTAATATAGACTTTATAACCTGCTTAAAGACTTTTTAAACCAACATATTTGGTATTTTCTAACAGAAAAACTTACCAAATTTTCTATTTGTACTATTAGTTATTAAGAAGTGTGTACAACAATCTGAATAATAAAGAAATTAAGTTATTTTGTAATACTTTTATAAACGATAAAAAACATCTCAAACTCTTCTTTTGTAATCATTAAGGTTTTTAGGGTCATGCAAGAACTAAATATCATGTTTAACCTTACCTAATTTTTAACATTTAGCTCTTAGTTAGCTAATGTTAACAAAATACAATCGCTTAAAAGAAGAAATATATAATTAGCTATAATAAAAATAATTAAATAATCAGCTCTTAGTTAGCCTATAATAAACAGAAAATAGTCTCTTTTGAAAAAAAAATGGTAGCACGTTATTTTGAGAACGCTCACAAAGTTAAAGCCTTAGTTTTAAAGACCACAAAGTGTGGGAAAATCTTTAAGCTAAAACCCCCGAGCATGTGTTATCCGGGGCAAAAACCGTAAAAATAGTTGATGTTATTATTTTTGCTTTTAAACTCTGCGTTCATTTCTGGCAATCTGGTGAAACCATTTAAACTTTTATCTCAAAATAACAGCTTACCGGTCAACGTACCAACTTGAAGTTATTTGCAAGTATAAAGTTATTTAGGTAAATTTTTTTTACAAAAGTTTCTTGCGCTTTCTAAGTTTTGACAAGTTTTTAGAATTGATCATAATTTAACTTTAAAACATGCTAATAAATGTGTAAACTAGATAATAATCTATTTAGATTTATTGATATTTTTTATTTAACATAGTAGGTATTTAATATAGACCTTCGAATATTAAGATTAAAACAAAAATTTACGTTTTTAAATTTTTGGTGAAATTCTAAAATGTTTTATGCTAAATTATACTGGCCCTAATTACAAAAAAGAAACAATATGAAAGTTTGTACATGAAATATGAAATTTCTAGAAAAAAATTTTAAACTCGTTTTTTTTGTTCAATAAACATACGAAAGCATTAACTAGATAAATTAAAGCTTTACTGTATAATACTTAGAGTCTAAGCTGTTTTAAAAGATTTAGATTCATTATAAAAAAAACTTTAAGTTCAAATTGAAAAAAACAAACCCTGGAGAAAATAACTTCTTTTAAAAGTTTTTCAAGCGCTAAAAATGTTTTTGTAAAGTTGTTTTTAACCTAAAGGCAAAATCAGTTGTGTTCGAATTTTTTGAAACGTTAAATTCAGAAAAAAAACTACCTTTGGAAGGCATAAGTCGCCCGTGAACTTTTATTTCTTTGTAATTATTTATTTGCTTTTCTAAAAATGGTACGCATTTAAGATTAAGTAAAAGTTAACCCAAATTGAACTTTTTACAAACAACTTTTTATAGTTTCAGGTAGCTGTATATCTCTTTAAAATGCCTAACAATATGCTATGAAAGCGTTAATAAAATATTTAAATATACTGTTTATAATATTTAATATGTAATATATATATTTATATATATTTATTTATACAAATACTTAACAAAATTTATACTAATGGTACTTAAAACCGAAAAGTACCTTATAATTATCTTGTAAAAAAATAAGTCGAACGTAATGAATGGAAACTTATATAAAATGGGAACGGGTCTAAATTGTGCGAAGACAAAATTGCACGAAGTTACTAAATTGCACGTGGGGACTAAATTACACGAGAACAAAACTGCACGACTGTACAAAATTGCACGAAGATACTTTTGCACGAAGACTAGTTTGCACGCGGGCACAATGCACGAGGGGACGAAATTGCACGAAGACTATTTTGCACGGAAGCTCAATTTTGCACGAGTTACAATTTTGCACGGAAGGTCAATTTTGCACAGAGGGTCAATTTTGCACAAAAATAATAACTTGAAATAACTAAAGAAAAAACATATTGAAACTTTAATATTTTATATAAAAGAATAATAAGCACGTATTAATGTAATTAACTTTGAGTTAATAAGGTTTTTAATGATTTTATTAATATATTTATTAATTTTTTATTAATTTAGTTTTTTTTGTATAATTGAAAGTAAATTATTGTGTTTGAAAACTTATTTAAGTTTAAAAAATTTTAATAAAAATTAAACATATTCTAATATATTAAATATATTAAATTATACTTAACGAAAAACGTATATCTGTTTTCTCTTAAATTTGCTACAAGATGATTGAAACCCCTCAAGGTAATGAATTACTACGTAAAATGACAAGTAATTTAATCAAAAACCGATATTCTCATACATACTTTTAATAGTTTTATTAAAAAACTAAGCAGCTAAAACTAAAGGTAATCAAAATGTTTGAGTTAAAATATTATTGTTCTAATGTTCAAATTTTTTTCTCATTTTATTTTTACGTAAGTAAATAAGTTGTAAAATTTATTTTATAATTTATTTGGTTTTAAAGCTTTAATTCAATAAAAAAAGTAGTTACTACTACTAAACAAATTGTTAATGATATTTCAACAGTTTTTTCACTATTTTAAACAATTTTTGATTTTTTTTTTTGATTGCATAAACAAACCCGGCTTTTGTTTGTACCTAAAAGTTTCAATTAAAACTTGAATGTATTTTAAATATCTAAAGTGTAAAATAATGTTGTTAGATACTTTTTTATAAAAAGCTAACGTTCATCTTTAGATTGCTTTAAAGTTTCGTAATTTTATGATTTTTTTTATTGGTTTTAGTAAAAGTGTGTAACAAGTCAATGTAATAAGACTATCTTTATTTTTTGCTAGACATTTTAGTTAAAGCAATAATAAAAGAAAGAGAACCAAAGTTAGTAACAAAAATAAAAACATAAAAACAATAAAGAGTTTGTCTAAAAGTTTTTGAAAAATATTAAGAGCTTGTTTTATTCTTTTACTACTATACCATTAAAGTTAACAAACGTTTATATTGTTTTTTATCTTTAAATTTTTTCTTTTTCCGTTATTATTTTTGTAATAATTGTAATAAAATACTTTAAAACTATTTTTTATAAATAAAAAAGCAAAAATCAGTATATAAATATATAAAATAATTAAAATTTAGAAAGTAAAGTAAAGTATTTTACATATTTTTTGTTTGTTTTCACTTTGGTTTTGATCACTATAAATAAACTTTACTAAAAATTTAGCCTTAACCTTGAAATGAAATTTAATTTTTTTTTCAGTAAAAATTTGTTTCTATCTAATTGTTTAAATACTGTTTTCCATAACTATTATATATATATTAAGACTTTTTTGTTAAGCACTGGCGAGGTCTTTAAAGTTTGCGTAATAAAGTTTTGAAAGAATAAACATTGTTTAAGTAATATTAAAACTAATAAGACTTCTACACTTTATGGCTTTATTTAACAAAAAAATACTTTTAAAAATATAATTTAAAAGCAATATTAGTCTGTCTTAACTTTAATTTAATAGCAAAACATACAGTTTTGTGTTTATAAAACAGTAAAATAAATAAAACAGTAGCTTCGACAACTTGATTTAATTGGCAATTTATAAAAAATAAAAAAACAGTTGACGTAGATAAGAATTAACTTAATTAAACAAATCACATGCTGCAATTAAAATAATCAGCTAAATATATAGTTTTAAAATTTATTTTATTAGTAAAGATTGCTGCTTACATTCTGCACCAACGAATATGAATGTTTTTTTTTAATTGAAATTTACTATAAATCTTAAACGGTATGAATCGATAACATATTATTAAATCAAACATATTAACTAAAATAATTTATGTTTTGTTTACAGTTATAACTAACTAGTGTACAATAAAGAAGTTCTATTTAAAAATTTCAGACTCAATCTTTACAAATTAAAATAATTTATTTTCAATTTTGTTGAATATAAAAAAAAAAACATTAAAAAAGAATAAATTTAAAAGTTACAATTTTTCGCAAGCTCTTGAATGTACATAGTTATGATCAAAGTGAAAAGAAAAATTATTTATATCAAATAAATAGATATTAAAAAGTTCTTAAATTAATTAATTTTAGTATTTAGTTGTTGTGTTTTATATGACATAGTTTTGTGTTAGAAAAACAATAAAAGATAGCACGTAAGTAATTTGTTTTTTTTATTTAAAGTAAAACAACTTTTAATACAACAGTTTGAGTGACAAACAAAAAGTTAACGCAAAAAAAAATGTTTTATATAACAAATTATTCATTTTATTATACAAAAACAAAACTTTCATTTTTGCTGGTTAATTCCTTTACTTTGGTGATTCAATAGAATCTCTATAATTTTATACTTAGTTTTTTTAATTTATTTAGCTGTTTAAAAACTGCACAATATATTAAATTTGTATACTAAAATCATAAATAAAAAAAAGTGATACATTTATTTTCTTTTATTGTACAAACATATGTTTCTCTGTGTTAAAAATCAACAAACTTCAACTGGGTTCTGTAAAAAAATTAAAACTGTAATGAAAGCACAGAAGCTAAAGTGTTCATCAAAATTAAGATAAAATAATTCTACATATTTTTTGAGGATAATAGTTAATAATAGGTAAAATACTTTATGCTAAATCTGACTATTATAAAACTATATAATAATTCGTTAACACACAGAAACATATGTTGGTACAATAAAGGAAGATTACTGTATAATTTGTTTTTAATTGTAATCAGTGAACTTGTTTCCCTAGGATAATTTGTTAGCAAATACTCAAATCTATAATTAGAACAGTTTAACTAAAAGTATTTATAATTTTGAAAACTTGCAGTGTACATGTGCGCTAGAAAAAATCCAGTCATAAAATTAATTTTTCCAAAAAAAAAAAAGCGTACTAAAATATTAACTTATTAATAAATGCAGTACACTTTTATTAAACTAAAACAAAACTTACTTTGTTTTTTTAACTTCTCAATTTTAAAATGAATAATAATTGCATAGTAAAACCATTATTGAATTTAAAACAAAGAAAATTTTAAAAGTATATGTAATGTTTTAATAAGTAATATTAACTATCTGTTCGGTTCTAGTTCAAAATGCAGTAACATCTCGCATCTTTACGCACTCGTGACGTTACACACTCTCGTTTAGTTATGCATTTTAAAATTCTAAAAACTTCAAATTTTTTTTTTTTTATACTGCACAAATTAGGTTTATTGAATATGTTTAATTCAAATTGTATTTTTAAATGCTAACTCACCTCTCTATACCTTTAGAAGGAACTTTGTATACTTATGTTTCTTGACTAATTGATAAACATTTAGTGATACCTCAGTATATCAGAAATTTTGTTGACATAAGATATTAAATAATTAAAACTCTGAAAGAAATATGACTGTGTTAGATAACGAAAGTATATTGAGTAAAGAGAGTTTAAAACACAAATAAATAATACAGCACTCTTGCCTTATATATGAATAAACACCATTTTATAATTGTAAACAAATGCTTAATTATAAATTGAACTTGCTAAGTAGAATAGAATATAAATGTCAAATAAGTCACATATAACTAAAGATAAAGAAAAGATCTACTTATTAATAAATTAGTAAAATTTTTCGACTCGTATTACTATTGTGCATAAATTTAAATCCTTTTTTTTTACTATATGTATAGTTTTATCTTTTGTTTTAATATTTATAAATAAAACAAACAAATTGTTAAAAGTGGGAAAGTCCCCAGTCTGCTTTTAACAAGAAGCAATATTTAAAAACAGTCAATATAATAAGTATATTTGGTACCTCTCGTATCTTTGAGATTTCTCATATCTTTACGCGTTTTTTCTGTGGACACAATGTGCGTAAATAATCAAGAGGTTACTGTACAGGGAACACAACTTAAAAAATCGTTTAGTGACGAGGTTATATTTAAGGAAACAATTAGGAAAAATAATTTGTACAAGTGGTTGGTGCAGCTTTATTTTCGTTTCTTAAGATTTCATTCAAGTGTGGTACTTTTTAAAAATAATTTAAGAATTAACAATCAGTGCATAAAAATATGCTTCAAATTTACGTAAAGGTTGTAATTTGCAAAGTAATTCTTAGGAACTAAATATAAAAGGTCAGTTTGAATTTATATGACCTATATCACATACTTTGTTTAAAAAATGCATGTTAATAGAATATTCTTCAGTTTTGTTTTTAGTTTAACTTTTAGGTTTTCCTTGTTTTAATTTTTAGTTTTTTTAATCTTAATTTTGATTTTACGATAAATGTCACTGTGCTACGATGAAAAGCATTTTAATTAAATTAATAATGCATTTTTTTTTTGTTTAATGTAATTATTCAACTTTTACTTAATATTTATACCCTTCCAGCTCATTTGAAAATTATCTAATATTTAATTTTGTTTAATGTAAGTGAACGGTGGTAAAATTTATAAAAATTATTTACAAACAAAAATTAACAATATCAATTAACCTACTTTTAAAGGTAGATAGTTTGCATTTAATTTTATAGTTGAAGTTTATATATTATACTTTTATGTACTTAAAACTATATTTATCCAGAAAATAACGTAAAATAAGTTATTGTTTTAGAATGTTTTTATATAGTTTACAACTTTCTATACTATAATTCTAAATAATTTGTTTTAAATGTATTACTTAAAAACTACTTAATAAATTTATGGAAAACAAATGAGTTTTTATTTAGTGTTTAGCTATGTTTAATTCCAAAACATAATACTTTTACGATATTTGTTTTGTTTTTATTTTGACACAACAAACACATATAGCCTTTTTAAGAAAACAACAAAAAATTTCTTAGTCATCGATGATTCAAGTTAAAATGCTAGTTTCAGTAAAACAACATATATGTTTTGTTCATCAGATGAATTTCTACATATTTTACACCACTTAAATTTTACTGGTTACATTACTTCTACTTTAAGTATTTAATTTGTATTATTTTTTTTAAAGAAACAATTATAATTAATTGATATGGCTAAAAAAAAAGTTTAATTAAAATTTAAAAGAACCTGCTAAATTGATTTAAAAATTCAAAAACAACATTGAGAAAGCGAAATTCCTACCAGATAAAAACAATTAAAACAATTTGGAACTTAAAAATTTATTAAATGTAGTTTTGTTTTCTTAAATGCACAAAAATTTTATTTCGTTTATTAATTTTGTTGTAATTTACAAAACAATGCTTTTGAAAATATTCTCAAATATAAGTTGAGACAACCAATTTGAATTTACTGTCTTATGACATTTTAGCTACCAAACCAAATAGCATGTTTTACCAAAGTACGATATAGTTTTTATATCATTTATAAAAGTGAAAATCCATTGTAAACTGATATCTTAATAGAAGTATTCTAAATAATAGGTTAGAGCTCTTAGTTTTAGTTTCGTTTATGTTACAAGAAAACTAAGTAAAATATAATTATCAAAACAGTTATAGATTGATTAAATTCTAAATTGATTATATCTGTAGCAATTTTTTAATTGCTTTTTATTTGTGCGTTTGTTGAAATTATATTTTATTAAGTATGACATAATTTATGTATGTTTTATAAAATTTAATTCGATTTTTCAAGTTTCCCCACATTTTCGAAACCATTTTTGTTTTTAGTTTTTTTGACTAGCTATCTTAAAAAGTAAACAGTTTTCAAATTTTATAGTTGCGTTCATATAAATGTTTATCTACTTCAAATGTTTTGTTCTTTGGTACACTAAGTTTTCATTTTGTACAAGTGCAAGAGTGGTTTTAATGAAATGAAGTGTGAACTGTGTTTTGTAAGTTTTCCAGTGTTTTTCAAGGTTATATTTTATTACCTGTACTTGTTAATGTATAAAACTGTTAATTTAAAAACTAAATCCCAACTGCTACCGGGTTGTTTTGCAAACTTTGATCTGATCACATATAAACATAAATTCAATAGAGATATTGCATAGAAAAAGAATAATATATAAAAACTGTTTTAGAAAGAAAAGGAAAAAAAAAATTGAAACTAATAAATTTTACAACATTCTTTTAGTATTGCAGTATATAAAAAAAGCGCATATTAGGCCTAAATAAAAAAAAACATTAGGTTGTTATTGAACACTTATGCGACTCCTGCTACATAAACAAATATATTTCATTAAAGTTAAACCTTTAAAATAAAAGTCAATTACTACTCGTAAATGCATGTCTTATTAAAGGTTTGCAGAGCAGGGGAAATCTCAAGTAATGTGACCAGAAGCTAAATAATTTTTGAAATTTCTTTGAAAAAAATTTGTTATAGTGGTAGAAATAATGTACACTTATATAAACAAGTCACTATTGTTACAAAACTATATTTTAAAGCTTGTGTTATGGTTTTGTTATCCGATCTAAATTAAACATGTATGGTTGCTTACAGTCTCAAATAAACTTTTGTTTGATGTTTTTGTGTTAATGAACATTTTTTAACAAATGTTTTCTGTCATTAACATAAAATTTTTGTGATATTTAAATAACATTTTATGTTTTATTTTCAAAGTTTCAAATGCAATTTTAATCCTGTCAAAAAAATATATGTCGACTTTTATGTGAAATTACATGATTTTCACGTGCTAACTTCTAAGCATTTATAAAACTAACTTTATTTAAAAACTTCTAGCAAAGTAAATCATAACAAATAAAGTGTAATACTTTCTTGTTTGTAGAATAAGAAAATTAAAACGTACTAATAGATTAAATATGACAAAATTTCTCATTGAGGTACAACTTAAAAGTTGTAATAATATAATAATTAATGTAACGTAATAATATAACAATTATGTGTTATTTAAACAAGTCAGATACGTAATCAACTTATATCAAAAACTTTATATTTGAATTTAAGTTATAAAGTATTGGAAATGATTTCATTTTTCTTGTATGGTTATTTGACACTAAAACTATCGTTTTTAATAAACGAAAAGTTTAAAACATGCTTTTCTATTTAAATTTAAAAAAATACTCATTTAGGTAAAAATTACAAAGTTCAAATATTTTAGGAATTTGAAAACAAATTTTTTACGTAATCAAATTAGATTAAACTCTAATTAAATAAATACGCATTTTAAGTAAGTAAAATAGCATGAAAATAGAAATTGCTTTAAAAAATTTATTAATTTTTAAAATTTTTCATATGTTTCAATCTCGTATTTTACGAATAAGTTTTTTAAACTTTAATAATTTATTAGCTAAAACTTAAGTTTTACGATTGAATAGTAAACATTAGTTTTACTCAGTATTGTATACATTAAAAATAACTATATTGTAGTTTCAAAATCTGCTTTCTAGTAGCTTTGTTGAATAAAGATACTAATTGTTTTTTTATAAAATATGTATAAGAAAGTATAAAGTAGAACAAAAATATGTGTAAAGTAGGTTATAGTTAGTAGAACACGTTTTAAATATGTTTATTAAACTAGTGATATTAACAAAAAATCATTATAAATGCTATGACAAAATATACAATGTTCATGAATTTTTATATAGTAATAAAATCAACTGATGAAAAAAAAAACATTCATACAAATCAAAAAGTTAAAGACAAAAATAAATTCGTAAAAGTTTAACAAAAAAGTTTTAAACAGTTTTAAAAAATCAGCTTCAGTATTTTTTTTTAAACTTTGAAAATGACCAATTAGAATAAATGTTGTCAAAGTTAGCTTTATTCTTTTGATAAGTTTTAGTTACTACATTAAAGTGACTTCAATTAGAAAGTTATAGAATATTTTTACTTGAATTCAGTTTAAAAATTATTTTTAAGTTATTAAGATAGTTTATTTAGAAGTATTTCCTTACCAATAAATAAAGTTTTTTAATTTAAATTAAAGAATACAAAGCTTAAGCCATCTAGCTCTCTATTTTATTTTAGCTATTTAAGCATTGTATACTTTTGAAGTTTACTTTTTATAAAAATACATATCAAATACCTATAATTTTGCAAGGAAAAGTCTTATGCTTTTTAGTTTTTCAAATTAAAAAACATTATATTTAACTTTTAAAGTGCAAAAAGCTATAAGTTTTACTAACGTAGTGTTGAGTTTTTGAACTAGCTGTAAAATTTTTGTACCAATGTTTTGCATTGTATATTTTAACACAAAAAAAAATTGATACACATCATTAAAAAGCCACACTATTTTTTTTTTCATTTTACTAAAATTACTAAAGTTTACTAACAATTTCTTCATTTGTAACATTTGAAAACAAAATGTAATAGATAACATGTCACTTAAAGTTTTAAATAATCGAAAACTAAAATAACGTTTATCTTCTGTAAATTATTTTACTTAAATAGTGTAAAAATTCATCTAGAATTTTAAGAACATTATTGGTTTTTTTTCAACAATTTTGTAAAGAAAAGAATGTTGTTTAGCAGAAGAACAAGAATGTTAAAACATTTCAGAATACTTTATATAACTTTTGTTTGTTATAACTTAAAACTTCATGCTCAAGTAGCTTTGACTATACGCTACAGTGGCAACTGGGTTGTGTGAATCTTGATTAAGGTTAATAAAGGTTGAATAATGTCTGAAAAACACATATGCATCAATAGCATAATTTTAAAACATACAAAACAGCAATGAAAAGTGCAGCTAAAAAAAATAAACTAAAAGTAAAGTTATCTATTATCTATGTGCTGTCCATTTTATATGAATAAAAGCAAGTTGCTTTCTCTGGTTACATCAACCAGTTTTTTTTTTATTTATATTTAAGAGTGATTTCTTAAAAGAGATATCTTAAAATCGTTTAGATAAATTATAATGAGAGTGAGACCGTTTTGCTTTGAAATAAACTACTGAAATTAAGTTAGGCTACAAAAGAGAACTCAAAAACTTACAACAATACCAATTTAATCTTTTTTTCAAATAAATTATTTTTCAACTAAGTTGTTTTTTTAATTGTAGTTTTTCTTAGGTTTTTTAACTGTTTAAAAATTATAATTTTGTTTGAAAGAAAATATACAAAATTCTGATAGCTCAAATAGTTTTATACAATGCTAATACCAAGATTTATGTAATCATTTTATTATAAAATTGCTAAATTATTAAGCAAAACGTGTTAATTTATTTTCTTATGGTTTATTAGTAGATTATTAGTATTAACTTAAAGTATATAGAAATTTGATGCTTTGTTTTCACAAAAATGTATGCTCTACATAAATCTTTTATATTTAGAAAGTTTATTACTTATTTTTAATCAAAGTATTGTTTTACTAAAAAATCTTCTTTTCCTATACATTTATTCATGTTTTAAAAACTATTTAACTTTTTTGTCTGCTATTAAACTAATTTTTTACTTGTACATAATATTCTTTATAAATTTGAAAATTATATTTTAGTAAACAGCCATTTTAGTAAAACTTGTCAATATCTAACTCTAACATCAATTTGGCTTCTTGGTTTTCAAACTCAAAGTAGAAACTTTGTTCATTTATTTTATAATATAAAAGAATTGTTTTAAATTTTACATGAACTGCTTTTTAGCAACCAGCTTGTAATTTGTTTGAAATAAGAGTAAAACCACATAGTTTTTCATTTCATAACTTAAAATGTTATTTAAAGTGATAATTTTACTGCATAGCTTTTTATCTTTAAAAGAGCTAATAACAGTACTACTATTTGAAACTGTATTTATTATAAAACAATTTTTTTTTGACATATATGATAGTTTTATAGTTTAGTGCAACATAGTTTTTTAGATTGTTATAAAAGAATTAAAAGGTTAAGTTTAAGTATTGATTAACTCATTTATGATTGAAGTTATTACAATTATGAAAAAAAAGTAAATTAATAGTTAGAGTTATTCATTTTGTTTACTTTGAGGATAAAAACTAAGTAATAAAATTGAAAAGAGTTGATATGTTTATTTCATTATTAATTAAGACAGTTAGTTACTTAAAGCAGCATTTCCTAAAGTTGACCTCCATGGCCACCTAAAGCTTGCCGTGACAGAAATTTAGGTGGCCATGAGTACTAAAAAGGCCATATGGGGACCTTATGAAAAAATATTTTTCAAAGTTTGAAACTTACACTAAATATTTTATAGTTGATTATGGAGATAAATACAAAAAAATTCTAGGGTTAATTGAATGGTAATTTTTCAAGTATCTAGTTGGAGGGAGCTATAGCTTTTTTAATTTCTAAAAATGGGTCTTTTGAAAAAAAAGTTTTGGAGTCCCTGACTTCAAGAGTATTAAAAGTTTAATTCTTTAAATTTTTTTTTTCAAATGTTTAGTTTTTTGCATTAACATTAAATTTTATTTTGTAATAACTATTTATTTTACTCCACTATGTACGTTCAAATATATATATAGAACAAAGTAATATACTATTTTTGGTAGCTGTCAAATCTGCACGAGCGTACAAAATTGGACGAGGGCACAAAGTTAAATGAAGATACTTTTACACTAAGACACTTTGTAGGGATGCCATTTACCTGGAAACCTGGAATTTGACAGTTCAGGCAAAAAGACCTGGAGTTTGAGAAATTAATGAGTAAAGTGAGTAATTAAAAAAAGGATTTTTAGAAATTTGTGAGTAAAGTGAGTAAATGTGAGTAGATTAAAAAAGTGCATTAAGTTGCGTGACTTGACAGTCAACCAGTAGTTTGACGACTTACTCATGCTGGTTGCTTGCATGTATTTCATTGCATTCGAATACATGGGAGGCTTTGCAAAATAGATGCGACAAAACAACCAAATTTAGTAAACCTGCATTTCTGATAAATTGCAATCAACTTAGAGTAATGTGATTACTTTAGTAATGTTTTTCTATTTGATTAAATCAACAAAGTTGATATTCAAAATCAAAGAAACTAAAAGTAAACACAGCAAATGAATTTGCTTTTTATATTAGAAAAAAGTGCCATTTTACAGATAAAATTCGCACATTTTGTGTGACTATGACATTATAATATATAACAGGGTTGTCACTTTACATAGAAACCTGAAAAACCTGTAATTTGACAGTTTAGGCAAAAACAACTGAAAAAACCTAGATTTGAAAATTCTAGGATTTTTATTTTCAAGATATATCAATTTCCAGGTTTTTTCAGTTGTTTTTGCCTAAACTGTCAAATTACAGGTTTTTCAGGTTTCTATGTAAAGGACAACCCTGTTATATATTATAATGTCATAGTCACACAAAATGTGCGAATTTTATCTGTAAAATTGTACTTTTTTCTAATATAAAATATATAAAACTTAAATACTTATAGTTTTTATGGCTTATAAATCTGTAGTTTTAGCTTACTTTGTTGTTTTCGAAACAATAATATTTTATCATTACCTTTTTGCTGATATTGTTAGTGAATGGAAGTCATTAAAAAAGAAATAAAAACATTACTTTGTACTTATTACGAAAATGCTACAATTTTTCTACAGAAAAATATGAGGTGAACACAAAACTCTCCAATCTTTTTTTTAAATTTAGTAAAGTAAACAATGCACATTTTGTATGTTGTCATTTTTTTTATTTTAGCACCAGATGAATTTCGAATAATTCTGACAATTAAATATTTTTCTTAAAATTTTTCAAAAAGTAAAAAAACCTTGAAAGCTATTTAGATTAGTTACAATCTTAATCAGTTATAGGACTTACTTCTATGACTTAGTTCTTGTTATAAAAATGTAATATTTTAACTATTTATTACAAGTTTTAAAATATTAAACAATTATTTAATAAAATAGCTTATCAAGAATTAATAAAAGATAACACGTTCGAACTAAGAAAAGAATTAAGTAGACTTTTAGCTGTTTGTATTAAACCAACATAACGTCTTTTAAAGAACCATCATAAACGAATTTAGTACAGGTTCCAAGATAATAAAATAAATTGCAATACTTACAGTAACTCTTTTTTAACTAAACTATAACCTACTACTAAACATTATCAAAAAAAGTAGTGCTTTCAAAAACCTTAAAGAAAATCTGAAAAACCTTGTAGAAATTTAGAAAACCTGGAAATTTTTTTTTTAAAAAGCGAGTGGCAACCTTGCACTTTTGCACGGGTTAAATTTATTTTGTTTTTTTTAACTTTTTATAAATTTTATTTTTTATTTTATTTAGTTTTTTTATATTTTCTACCTTTATTACCCCTAAGCCTAACCCTTACCCTCCGTCAGTAGCTTATTTATAATAGTTAATTTTTTTATTAATTTTCGTATTAATTTATTATTTAAATAATTTACCATCACTGTTACCCCTAACCCTTTCCCTTGGTAGCTTTTTTTAACTAGTTTTTATTTATTTACTAATTAATTTTTTATAAAATTTTTATTAATAATATTTTTGCTTTTATTTTTGTTATCACTGTTATTCCTAACCCTTACCCTCGTTCAGTAACTTTTTCTTTTAGTTTTTTTATTAATTTATCTTTTTTTTATTCTGTTTGTTTTATACTAAATGACCCTCCGTGCAAAATTGTAACTCGTGCAAATTTGACCTTTAGTGGTAAATTGTCTTGTGTAATTTTGTCCCCTCGTGCAGAGGTATCTTCGTGTAATTTTGTGCCCTCGTGCAATTTTGACCTGTTCCCATTATTTTAGGTTGCATTACTTTTATACAACAAAAGTTGTCTTTTTTAAATGTATTATTAATTAATATTACATTTATAGTAAAAAAAAAATTACAGCAATAACTAACTATTACTTAATCTTCTTTTGTATCTTTTTATTATATGTTATACAGTAGAAAATTATTCTTTTTTTGTTTTGTAAACTATCTATTTCTTTTTTAGATCATAAATTTTTGGTATACTATCAAAATCTATTGGATCTAAATCCACCTGGTTTTATTAAATATTTTCTTTATTTGTTAACTTATTTATAATTATTTTGGATTTTTTAAATGTATTTTTTAATTATTTTCCACTCTAACTCTAACCCCTAATCCTACCCTCGATCGGTAAGCGGTTCTCGAATTTGACTGAGTGGATTTTGATTATGGGTGGATTTTAAACGTTTCCCAAATTTTTATGCCTTATATTTTTATTTGATGAAGGTTAAATGATATAAACTTGTGAATTAAATTTCATATATACATTGTTTTTAACTACAATCTTGACATACTCACTGGTTTCATTGTCTTTAGATGATTTTATTTACACAATACGTGTAAGTTAATTTGAAATAACACTTAATAATTTCTAAACAGGTTTTTAATATTAGAAGACCGCAAACATAGATACATCTTACACATAGTGTTTTTCAGTAAAACAGCGGTGGTAGTACATATTCCATAACTAACTTTGTTAACTGTGATCCATAACTCTAATATTGGTTTTATATTTCAAAAAGTATCAGATGTAGCCTTACAATTAGTTTTTAAGTCTTGATTATATAAGTAAAAATTAATGTGTTTAACCAATTTGGTTTATAAAATTCAGGTGATTAAAAAAGTAAACATGTGTAACTTTATTTTTCAGCCTAGTATAAACCTAAGCTTATGAAAAATCTTAACTTAACTTTAACTTCGAAGAACTCTTTTATTTTTTAAATTGTTTGTTTTAGAACATTTTTATATTTTACGAATGGGATGTGTTTTTGAGAACTTTTATAAACTTTATAAAACTAAATGTATTTTTAATTCCACCAAAAGAACTTATCGTACTTTTTAGATCAGCTAAACTCCTCTAAATTAATAATGTTTTTTTTCTGAGTTTTGAAGGTTTGTAATTTGTTCTTTAAAAACACTTGAAAGTTCATTCTAATTTACGGAAATGTTTCTTACAGTAAATGTATAAATATTTTTATTATACTTTGTTGAAGCAATCTGATTCTGTTTATTAATTTTCTTCCAGTTTTTTAATTAAAGATAATATTTTTTGTGGTATAGTCCATAGACCTTCACTGCATGTACCTGTGCACACTAGTGTCCATTAAAATTATTGTACTGTGCACATAAATTAAGGCAATTAAAAAAAAAGAGTTGTTTTGTTAACTAGAAAGTGTTTATTGTAAGATAAGTTACAACAGTTCAAACACATTAACTATGTATAATAGCTTTTAAAAATGATTAATTTTTTGTATATTCTAGTGGGCACATAGTTTATTTGAAGTAATTATGTGTACAAACAGTACACAGTTTTTTTTTTAATTTACTTTGCGCAGCTAATTAGTTATAAATCACAATTATTAAATTTTATTTACTGTTTAAAGACTAATTAAAACATGAAAAAAAACTCACTGGAAAATTGTGTAATTTTTGCCGATAAAAACAACCAGCAAAAAACCGGTCTTCAGAGGACAGAAAATTTTGGAGATGATCTTTTAATTGAATTCAACAAAACAGAAGATTACGTAGAAGTGAGCAAGCGTTCGGCTGTAAAAAAATTTCAAAGTTTACGGAGGTTTAATGGCTCGATTGAACGAGGTTAACACATGTTTAGTGTATTATATATTTTTTCTTATCTTAAGTCAATACATAGCTATGTAGAAACTTTTCAGATAAATTAATATACTGTTGCAGTTAAGTGTTTTCAAACACGACAGGAAATTTTATGTTTAATATTTATCCGAACGCTTGTTTCGTTTAGTTGTTACAGATTTTCATGACAAAGAACAAAAACACACAAGTGTACTTACTTAAAATCAATTTTCCAGGTTCACTTGCAGCAGCAGACGACGATGACCTGGTTGCGGCGACAAAGTTAAGCAAAATTTCTTTGAACAAAAGTTTGGCGAGTAAAACTGACAGAAGTTATTCTACTAAGAAGCTTAAAATTTGCAACGCCTTGACCTTTCACCAGCTTGCATCGCTTTTCAATTTATCAGGCCTTTTGAAAGCGACACAGAGTTATGTAGAGCGCTGTTTCGCGATCATAGCCGAAACCGAAAGCCTTTTGGAGCTGGATTTCGCCCTTGTCCTGAAAATACTGGCCAGCTCGGAACTTTACGTCACAACCGAGCGCGAAGTGTTGGAAGCGGCAACAAAATGGCTGAATCACAACATTGCAGAACGCAGCAAGTTCGGTGCAAAGTTGCTGCAGAAAGTTCGACTTTGCTTGCTGTCCGACAAAGACAGCTTGCTGTCCGAATGCGGCTCTCTTTTTGAAAACAGCGAAATGTACGATTTGCTGAATGAAGCTTACAAAAGCTGCAAGCTCAATTGCGAAAGCCGGTATTGCAGCCAAACCTCGTTCGGCGTGCTCGTGTGCGGGGGGTGGTATTGGCACTACGGACGCAGCCCAATAGAAAATGTAAAACAGTACAGCGTGCCCGGCTTGAACCTGGTCCGAGCCCTGCCGCCTATGAACAACGAACAAATGCTCGAAGCGACGGGTATCTGCTTGAAAGGCGACTTGTACGTGTTTGCGGGAATCCTTGTCAGAAGAAAGGCGAAGGTCGTCGTCGAAAAGTACTCCTGGGCCACCCAGCGTTGGACTCGGGTGGCCGTCATGGGCAAGTATCGGCGACAGTTTTGCGTGTGCGCGTACGGTGACAAAATTATCCTCGTCGGAGGTAGCGACGGCAACTCGATCGCCTCCTGCCTGAAATTGGACACCAGGAGCGGCAGGTTCACGAAAGCAGGGGAGATGAGGGTTGAAAGATACGACGCGGCGTGCGCCGTCTTCCAAGAAAAAGTGGTGGCGTGCGGGGGGAGGTGCGACTACTTTGAGCTGTCCTCCGCCGAGAGTTATGACGTCACGACGGAAAAATGGAGAGATTTGCCCCACATGACTAGACAGCAAAGTAACCACGGTCTGGTGGCGGTGCGGAGCAGGCTTTTTGCCGTCGGCCTCGGCTGCGACGTTTACAACGGGGCCGAGGGAGGAGGGGCGTGGAGGGAAATGATCGCCGCGCCTCGTTTATTCTGCGGGGCGCTGTCGTTGGGGAGTAAAATTTTCCTCTTTGAAAAGAAAATCGGCAGACGGGTGTTCAGTTACGACGTTGACGCGGATAAATGGACCGAAGAAGATAAAAGCGAAGAGTTTAACTCAAAAATAAGATATTTTTCTTGCGCAAAGCTGCCATTTTATTGACGATGATCGGGAAATTTGGGTTACGACAATTCAAATTCGGACAGTTCAAACTCTGATGATTAAAATTCTAAAAAAATTGAAAGGGCTACAACTAATAAATTAATGAATATTTTTCAAACATATGTAGGTCCTATAAATATGTCCAAGTCAATATTTTTCTTTTTGCAAAACATCAATGTTTTAAGGTATGACTTGAATAAAGTCCAAACACAGTTATTTTTAGTAATTTCAAAATATATTAAAAATTTTTAACTATTTTTCCTAAAAGAAAAACTGGCTTTAGATTTTTATAAGATCTATATATTTCTTTTTTCTTTAAACTCATATTACATTTTAATATATAGTATTTTAAATGTTTTTATAACAATTTGAATTGTCCGAATTTAAATTTTCATGTACCCGGGAAATTTTGAACCGGTTACTTTAGAATTTTTTTGATACGATCAAGGCGTTTTGAAACTTGAAAAATATTTTTTACTAGCTAACGGAGTAAATTTAAATACGTGATTATTTTATATTTTGTAAAAATTTTAAAATATTTGAAGTGAACAATGTAAGTATACTAAAGAAAACAGCAAGTAAGCAAGTATATAAAAATAGTTAGAAAAAATAAACTTTTTTTATAAACTAACGTTATTGTATTTGTAAGTAAGTTTTAACTTTTTAAACAATCCTTTCATTGTTATTTACTTATTTCTTAAAATCTCTAGACCAGTTTTAGTCTAAAATACCAGTTTGCAAAATTTCGCGCATAAATGCAAATTACTGATTTTATTTTCTTAATTCTTAATGTCAAACCAAGGAATGATGTATTGTACATGTAACAATATATTGTCTAGTTTGTATAAATTTTCGCATGAAGTCGTTGTTGTTATTGTGTACATGTATCCTTATATGCTGTTAGAACAATCTTTAGTTCAGTCGGTTGCTTAAATTAAAACTGTTGTACCAAATTTCTTCTTGAAACTGAAAAATAACATGCTTAACTAATTGTATAGCCAATTAAAAAACTGTCTAATGTTAAAACTTAGTTGTTAAACTATTAGATTAAATTTACTAATTCATAAACAAAAACTTCTTTTTTTTTAAATTCCAATATGTCAAAGATTAGTCTTTCGAAATCTTACTGGTTTTTATGGTCTTGAAATTTCAAATGAATAGTTTTCTTTTCTTTGTACTACTATAAAGTATTCCGTATTATTTATGGAGCAATAGTTTTGGTTTAAGAATATAAAACAAATTTTAAAAATTTGTAAAGTAGATATATATACCTACCTTACCTAAATGTAAAGATTTTTGAACTCTGACTGAGCATTACTTAATTATTAACTAAAATTTAATTGCCATGAACCTGCTTACGAGAACGATTTTTTCAATTTACTTTGGTGTTTTCTTCTTAATATGTTTACAAAGTACATGAATAAAATTCAATTGTAGTTAGTTTGAGAATTTTTATTTTTAAACCTTTTATCGTCACGATGCTGTTCGCCCAATAAAAAGTATTTAACCAATACTTTTTGGTATTTGTAATTAACCAAATGTATTTTATTAAAAAGTATTTACAACAAGTATCAGTGACAGCAACTATTAAATGTTGTAGAGAAGACCGCTTTGCTAAATGATTTTTCAAAAAGATTAAATTTATTTATACCAGAGGTGTAGCATTTGGGTCGGTGACCCACCTGAAGTAATAAAGTATTCATTAAAGTATAACACGAATGTTAAAACCGTTATAATTTAAATAAACTTGTCTTTACAAAGAAGCAATTTATTATCTATATACGTTATATAAATATCAAGTTAAAGGTTTTCGTTTAACTTTAAAATTTCCCTTTTAAAAAGTTGGTAGGTGTCAGAAATGCACAAAGGTACATTTCTTCACGAAGGATCACTTTTGCACATAGTCACTTTTTCAGGTGTTGTCTCTTTTACACGAAGGGTCACTTTTTGCACTAATTGACACTTCTACATGTGTTTTAATTTTATTTTTTTCTTATATTTTACTATCACTGTTACCCCTCACCCTTACCCTTAGTTGGTATTTTTTCTATTATATAATTAAGTTTTCTCCTTTTTTACTATCACTTTTAAACCTTTTTTTTGGTGGGCGAGCAGTTCCTTATCCTTGCAAAAGTTATGCTTCGAGCAAAATTTATTTTCCGTGCAAAAAATTATTCGTGTAAAAGTGACCCTCATGAAAAATCGACCCGTTGCGCAAAAGTAACAGCGTGCATCAGCAGCAACTCGTCTAAAAGTCGCTCGTCAAAATGATCTTCGTGCAAAAATGACTTCTTGTGCAAATTTACCCGTCGTACAAAAATGGCATCTTCCAGCTGATAAAAAAAATTGTTCTAACCAGCCCGTCAAGCACAAATTTATGATCCGTAAGTTTCTTTTCATAACATCAATCAACTTATGATAAAAAGAAATTAAAACTGGAAAATTTGCTCAAACGATCTAGTATTGACCTTCCAGTCATAGAGATAGCCACTAACTTTTTAAAACACTATAAGTTATTGAAAAAATTATAAATAAACATATTTAAACTTTAAGAACATGTGCTTTTTAAGTAATTAGGATGCAAGAAAAAAACTTACGAAAACAAAAGAAAATATTAAGTTTAACTTAAAATACCTTCGCATAAAAAACTTTTGGTAAAACATTATTTTTCCTGAAATCTTAAGCTTATGCTTTTTTAATTGTTCTAAATTGCCAAAATACTTAAAGCTTTTAAGGTTAAGGTTAATGTCCAAAGAAAAAATAGTTTATACTAAAAGTGTTTTGTAACAAGGTCTGAATTTTTTAAGCCCTGACTTATTGGTTTCAGTCCTTTTTTTGGCCTGCTTATATCTGCCTCTCTCGTACTTTATAATCACAATATACAAAACCAAATCCATTGGATTCAGGTTTTTTGGGCGCTTTGGTGTCAGTAGTTACTGTTTCATTTCTACCTTTTATTTTTTGTATTACATTTTTTGTATTACATTTTTTGTATTGGTTTGCTATGTCTCTAGTCATTAATGATAATCGTTATGTGTTTTTTTTAAGTTAGAGTAAATTTTAAATCAATTTATAAGTAAATTTCCAAAGTATGAATATATATCAAGTCTAGTTAAAGTTTATTAATATTGAATAATATTTGATATATTAGTAGTTTTAGGTTCAACTGTTACAAGAAACAGTATGAAAAGGTAAAAAAATGTTATACATCTTCTTTGATAATTATCTTATAAGAAAGAAACAAATAAAAATGTATGCTACAAGTTTATTATATTTTGTATTTTATCAGTAAATCTTGTTTATAATTTGGCTAGTCATTTTAATTATGAAGCACTAATATCAATACTTAGTAGGTATTACTACACAAAAGAAATATTAAACTGTTATATTAAAAAGTTTACACTAAATACTTATAGCCTAAATTTTAAAGATATATAATTATAATTTCTGAATTTTAGACTACGTCAATGTCATTAGAGCCCAATTACTATATAACTAGGAACTTTCCTTAAATAAAAGATAGTTTTCAATAACCTCCTAAAACACACAAAAAAATATCCCCATTGAAACTTATTGATAATTTTTTATATAGTTTATTTTAAATAAAAAATCCCATAGTTCTATTAGATAAATTTTAAAATAGCCTTGGTCTTTAAGTAATTTAGTACATTTAAAAAGTTACATTAAACTGACTGTTTATTTTTGAAAAAAAAAACATACTTAAACATTTAGTTAATCCACTAAATTTATTTTTTAGTATTTTTTCAGATGATTTTCAAAAGTAAACATTTAAATTTTATTTTTGTTGAAATTTAATTTTATATTGAATTTCTATTAATTTTTTTTTGCACATTTGTTAAGTGCTTTTCAATATCAGACGACCATTTTTGCGCTACTATTTTTTGTAGACAAGGACTTTTGATCAAACTCTCTTTGTTAAAGATAAAACATTCCATTTATAATGTTGTTTTTTATTTGCGAACCGTCAGGCAATCACTCTCTTTTGGGTTCAACTTGTTGTTGGCGAGTAAGGCACGATGCTCTTAATTCTTCTGAATTCTCATCAGAGTCAGCAGTTTTTATCGTATCTTGTGAGCATATGAAAACAATCTCAAGAGATAGCAACTGTCTTGACTATTGCAGTTTGTACAACTGCGTTACAAAACTCGCGCAGAAAAGGCTTGAAGTTCAGAAAATTAGTTAGAAAATTGTTAGTCTTCATTCACACTTATTTTAGTGTGTTATAAAAACATCTTTAGTACCTAAAACTTAACCCTTTTGAATTTCGGATTGCAACAGTTTCAGGTTATTTTGTTAACGTATATTTACTCTAAAACTATTATTTTGTTAGAAATGTTTTAACTTAAAAAACAAAAAGGCTTTTTTTTATTTAATTGTATTGAAGGTAAGTATTCATTTTGTATAAAGCTATCAAAAGTATTTTACACATTATAAAGTCAGTACCTAAACTTAGTAAAATATAATTTTATTAATTAAAAAAACCAATTTAAAAAGTTACATATAGCTGAATTTTTTTACTGAATGTAATATTTTAACAATTTCAGTTAACATTTTTTAAGGTTATTATACTATCGTAGTTTTGTATTGGTTTGTTCAACAAATTCATTTGATAAAGTCAAGCAAAAATTAATATGCAGCATTAGTTAGTCTACCAAAAGCTTATGATAGTTTAGATCAGGTACACGGCCATGTATTAAGTTGTCACTTGAAACTTCAACGATCAATAAATGAACCAATGACAACAAAAAGAAAAGTTCTAATTTTGTGTTTTCAAGTGCAACTGCGTAAGGACCTATATTTGACAAGCATCTAAAAACAAAAATAAAATTTAAAATAAAAAGAACATGTGCAAAAATATATTTTTTCAAAGTTCAGTGATAAAAAACTAAAAAAAGCGTAGCAGTAAGAGATGTGATGTTAAACTTTTAGTAAACACTTCCAAATATGGTTATAACTTTGAAATCTCTAATTATAGTGTTATGAGACAATGATCAAAAATTTTAGAATTGAATAGATTTAAAGCAAGTTTAATACCTTTAAATAAATATAAATTTTGTAAAAAAAAAAACATTTACCTTATAGACATAACTAGTTATAACCTTTCTGTTTTAATTTGAAATTTACTTTTGTTGATTATACCTGTAATCAATTGATTAAATTTTGTAATTTTTAAAAATATACATTTTGTTTTGTATTTAATCAAATCAAATGTATTTTTTCTCATATAAACTGATGCAGAAAAGTTAGAAAGTTATATATTTAGTGAGAGAAAAATCGTTTGAATTTCTAAAATAAATTTTAAACAAACAAAGATAGCAGGCAGTTCTATAAGAAAAACTTTTTACATTGTAAGTTAATTGTTTAACTGAGTATAAAGGAGAAGACAAAAGTATTTTAAACACTTTTGTTTTTGGTATATAACAAAAAGAATTGGTGTTTATTAAGTTTGTGTTATCTAAACGACTGCGACTAAAAATAACAAGCATTAATAAAAAAATAAATATTAAATTTATTAAACAATAGTTGTAATTTATTTACTTTTTTGACAATGCTTTACGGTGAATAAACTGTCTACGGCATTTCAAATGCTTTTAAAAGTCTTAAACTTTCTTAAACTTCAAAAAAATTCAAAATTTTTTTACTTAAGCCAGTGTTCAGTACCCTTTTTAAGAAACCATCGAAAAGTTTGTGCAAATAAAAATTAAAACAATCATTTATTAACTAAATAACTATAAATGCTCTGTATTTAGTTTATATTCAAATAAAGTTATGTTAAAGCTTAAACTTAAGGTTTAAAATTTTATAACCTTAAACTAAGTAATGAAAAGTAGATTTTCTAGGTGTGATTTAAGTTTTGATTGAAAAAAAATTTAAGTATTTTCACTGTTTCAATATTTCACGTTCCTGAAATATTTAAATAAAAAGGTACAACCATTTTTTTTAAATCATGGTGGTTTTTAAGTTTAAAAAAAATTTCATGTTTTACTAATAGAAAAAAAAAAATATTTTAATAAAATTTTTAGGCCAAAATCACTTTAAATCTTATAGACTATTTTGTAGATTTAGAACAGGTTTTTAAATCCGCATTTGATGTTATAGTTAAAAATAATATAAGTTCAAAATAAAATTTTAACAAACTTACATAACTGCAATGGTTAAAAGCAAATAGTAAAACGTCTTTAAAAAAGAAGATTATACAAGTAAAGTTCAGTATTATAAACTTTTTAAGTGAAGTCATGTTGGAAAGAAGTCATGTTGGAATCACTATAACAACACTGATATACAGTCTGTAGTTTTGTAATAAGTAAATTAAAGTAGTTATTAAACACTTTTATTTTATAAACAATACATTATATGACAATTTTATGTAACTAAATTATTGATTAGGTTGAACACTAAAATCTTTCAAAAGTTAAATTCATGTTTAAGTATAATTGTATTTATAAAGTACTTTTTTATTTTTCTAAACAATAACCTATAAATATTTCATTGAAATTATTTCTAAAATTATTATTAATTAGACACTGCATATTTATTTTCTATTTATTTAGTTTTTAGTTCACATTTAGATTTTATTATCTTATAACATTGTATATTAGTTTCATATTTTTGATCATTAATTTAAACTTGTGTTGTTAAATGTTTTTTCAACTGAAATTCTTAAACTGAATGTAATTTCATATTAAAAATAAGTTTGAATAAAAAAAATTAAAACTCTATTAGATTATTTTTTTTGTAGAAGGTAGTTTTTCTACCTATATTATTGATGCTGTAGTTATAGTTTTTATATCAAAACAGCTCTGTATTATTAAAGTACTAAGTTATTTGGAGATATAATATCACTTTGATCATGCAAAGAAGGTTAGTTGTTTAGAATAACGTATGCCATATTTTACAATAGTTTTTAAAATACTCTGTAGATTTAAAAAGCTTTATAACGAGAAGTATCCATCAGATTTTTTTTTGTTTTGCTAGCAATAGTCATATATTTTAATTAATTTACAATTGAAGTTTTTAATTTTCAACATAAAGATTAACCATTTTTAAGAAAGCTTCAAAGAAAATATTTTAAAAACTCATCAATTTTAATAGATTGATATTTTTGAGTTTTTAGCTTGAGGCTTTCTTAAGGAACCTATTGAAGTCTAGGCTTTGCTATTTATTGTTAAGTTGTAACTTTATACTTTTTAATCAAACAATGTACAGTTTTTGATTTCTCTAAATATGTACAATTTCAAATTTAATTGGAGTCCAATAAATCAATCCAATAAACAATCCTAGTTTTAACTAATTTGTTTTTGGCAACCCCATATTAAACTTTTCTGTGTAAAATAAATATAAAAAACGTTTATTTAATACCATCTAGGACAAAATTTATACCGGATGACGTCATTAAAACTACGAATATAGTTGGTGAGGAGGAGGTTGTCCAAGGTGTTCAAATGACGCATGCGGAACTCCAGCGGGATCGAGCACCACAACAAGAAGCGGGTGGAACGTCCTTTTTCGTAACAGATCAGGTTAACAACGTATCTAGATCTTTCAAAAATAAACACGATAATGAACTTAAACAAAAACTTATAGATTTTATTAATAAAAAATTTTCAAAAGATGATTGGCATGACTTTTTGAATGTTTATAACATTATCGAAAAACAAGTATACAGTCTAGTTGATGAAAAATACAAAAGTTTCGACCGTTACGCTAAGCAAATTTTTATTGATCAATTAAACGACGATGCAAAACACCATTTAGCTAATAACTTATTTAAGGTTAAATTTAAACACAAGCGGGGAGATTCTTTTTTAATTAACTGGGAATTCAATGTAAAAAGGTTAGACTGCGCGGGGGTAATCTTACATCGCGTCAAGAAGGGTAAGGGCGAATTGTTATTTGTTTATTATAGAGATAAAAATAATAAAATTAGAATCAATTTCCCTATGGGAAAAATAGATTATAACGATAATAACAATCTAAAAAGAACTGCGGTAAGGGAACTTTTCGTGGAAACTAATTACGCTTGGCCTGAAGGAGTTAGATTAGAATTGTACCAAGATACTAGTTATTGCTTTACGGTAGATCAAAAAAACTTTAAAAAAAATCACAAATTCTATTTTTTCAAAAACTTCGAGCACGAAATTGACCATGAATTTAAGAAAGACAATGAAATTGAGGGTAGTTTATGGTTACAAGTTGATAAACTTAAAAAGTATTTTGCAAAGTCTGATGAAAAATATGATAACACATCAGGTCGTATCAATTTTATCAATGGAAGTGTTACAGTTAGGTCCTCTAGTTTAAAAAACATTAAAAATTTAAAAACTACTTTTTCTCAAGTATATTTTTCATACTCTGTTGAGAATTTTTTTTTGAGAGGTTCAGCGCTTAGAGATTGTATTTTTGATCCAAATTGCGATACAGGGCATGTTTCGCGTGACAACAGTGAATAAATTTAAGTTTCCTTCAGTTTCGCTTCTTCAGCTTAAGTTTTAGATTCAGATTCAGTTTATTTTATAAATTAATTGTGTTACTCATTTTGCAATTTTAGTTTAATCTTTTAGTTTTTGTAATCTTGTTACGTTTTCTTTTATATTTTTCGTTATATATTTGTGGTTTCATAAATTTAAATTCTAAAATTCTAATTCATTTATAATTTCAAAACTTAAATACAAAGAAGTTAAATTATTTTTTTCTTGATATGATTAGATTTAAGTTGGTTAAGACGTTTCGTAGCATAATGAGTTGTAAAACCACTTAAAATGACTAAATTGCATAAATGATATATAGAAAAATATAAAAAGTTACTGTTATATTAACGATCTAATTTAATAAAAAAAATTACTTCTTACAATTTAAATTCTTTAGGTTACATATTTTTAATCTAAGATTAAAGGGCATAAAAATACTACATAACTAAATTTAAGATAATAAATGAACCAATTACGTATACTATACTGCCGGGTAATGTTGTTACTACCTGTAATCTAGCTATAGGAGGCTTAGTATGGTGGATGATATTGGTGCTTTAGTAGATGATCGACTAAGACATATCAAACCCATTATAATAAAACAACATTAAAAAACTAAAAAAGCAAATGATATTAATAAAAAGAAAAAAAAGCAATATAAAAGAAAATAACTAACAAAAAGCAATAAAAACAAAGCAAAAAAAAAAAGAAAAAAAAAACGCAAACAAAAAAAAAATAAAAAAAGCAAAAAATAAAAGCAAAAAAAAAAAAAACTGAAAACAAACGTAAACAAAAAAAAAAAAAAAGAGAATAGAAAAATACAAAAGTAATAGAAAAAAATGTTGTTTTAACGTTAATATAAAAAGTACGTTATTTGTTTATTTATTGTAATATTTAACCATAATTTTTATGCCCTAAATACCGTATAGCTTGAAGCCTTTTAAATGCTCAAGCTAATTAACTGCAAATGCAACCTAAAGAATTTAATTTGTATGTAAATAATTTATAAAGTCTAACTGTACGTTTAAAAATATATTGCAAGTTATTCACCTTTTCTGAATTTGTCATTTTCTTGTGATTTGAATTTTCACTAAGCGCCGAAACGTAGTGACCTCCTATGAGACAATTAAAAAAAAATTTGATGTAATTTTCCATACGATTTGCCAAATCGTTATTTTTTTCAGATTTTTAAAAAAATAATTCTTTAAAAGACAATGTGGCCTATATGACCGGGGAAACCCGGTGAACCCCCGCCACACGAAACAAAAAGGGGGTAACCCGCACCACGGCGCTGGCTTCACCGTAGCGGTGCGGTCCAGTAGCTGTTTTGTGGTGCGATTGCCTGACGGATGAGAAAAATTGAAACAATTTGATTTGCCTAGTAAGCTTGTAGTAAGAGTAAGTGGCCCCTTTTGGGGTCATGAATTATAAAGGAGGTCATAATTTGAAACTTACACCAGATTTTCTGGAGTTCATGATGGACGGTGTTGCTCTTATTTTTTTGCATTTTTCTGCGGATTTTTTACATCTTGAGAAAAAAAATGGCGTGGTTGGCCTTTTTTTAACAAAAA
Organism: Thalia democratica; assembly: GCF_965202585.1. Lineage (NCBI taxonomy): Eukaryota > Metazoa > Chordata > Thaliacea > Salpida > Salpidae > Thalia > Thalia democratica. The sequence goes on along the minus strand of NC_139169.1, from coordinate 22,871,558 downwards.
TAAGTCTTAGGTGTTTTTAATGGTAATTTTGAAACTTTAACTAGATACAGTGGAAAAGTTTAGGAAACATTGTGGGTCACAAGGCTATAATTTAAAACTTACACTAGATATTCTGGAGTTAATGATGAAAACCAAAAAATTCATTTCTCACAAAAGCCTAATTATACAACTAAGGCTAGTTGTTGGTTACTTTAGCTGTTTTTTTTTGTCATAAAGAATGGTAATCCAGGTGTGAACTAACCGGGGTCAACTATTAAGATATGTTGGTTTTTGCAAAAAGGGGATAGGGAGAAAAGAGCAACAGAAAACAAAAATAACTTTAGACCTTGTATGAAAGCTGTAAATGTTTACTATAAGATACTTTTCACAAAAAAAAAAAACTTTTGAGATATTTTTAGTTGTGTAAAACGTTTTTGACACATACAAACAAAGAAAAAAAAAACATTGCCAATTTTCTCAGAATTTTCAAAAATTTGCTAAAATTTTGTTTTTATCTTCATATTTTGTTAATTTTATACATTAGGAAAGGTTCCTCGCATTAATAGAAAAATTCCCTCTGTAAGAATTAAAAAAAAAAAAGACCTTTATGACCAAAATAAAAACAAAAGTATATTTTTATTGAAAAAATATTTGCTCAAAAAAAATCCTACTATAGAAATATTTATTATTTAGTTTAAATTAAATGGTGAGGTTTCAGAAAGGTTGCTTGAAGACTTTAGGTCTAGACAGTTTTTTCTTCTATTTAATTTAGTCCTTCCATAAGGAACCTTTAGAGCTTTCCGACTTTTTACCATCATATCTAAGAAACTAATTTAGTTTCCAGGGTAAAATGCAACTGCTAGCTAAAATCAAAAGTAAAAAAGAGCCCCTCTACGCTCTTAATTATTTAGAAATAAAATATTATAATTACTTTTTTCTTGAGGTAGAGATGTCAATACTTCAGGAAATATTTCTTAAAAAGCATAACATTGTTTCTGGTGTTGGAAGTTTAAAAATATAAATTTCAAATAAAAGAAAGATGTATGATTTTTTCATATTATGAAAATTCCTTGATATGAGTTACATAAATATTAGTAATATTTGAACTATATTTTATGACTGTAAAAATTTGAAGAACAATATTTATAAAATTAAAAAAATATTTTTAGTGAACAAGGTTTATTTTTGCATTTTTGTTTTAAAAAAACCTTGATAACTATTGAACTCACTGACTTTGATCCTATAAATCTCAAAGTTGTTATGAATTTTATTCGACTATTAGAAGTGTCTGATAGCAAAAATATAAGTGTACAAATTAGAAACAACTTGCAATAAACATTAGTTTACTTATAAACTAATTCATAAAGTACTGTTTTTATCAAAATAATTTTGCTGCAATATACCATAATAGTAAACATTTTTATATTTTAAAAAGTGTTATTAATGTATAATTATCAAACACTTGCTAGAATGTTTTTCTAAATATTATAAAATTTATTATTTGTATGTTCTATTTTCTAAAACCAAAATGTGTGCATAAATATCTGCTTGTAGTAGTCAACAAAAAACATGTTTTTAGCCTAACTTAGTTTTGCAATAAAATATATTTTCTCAGACTTTAAATAAAATCAATATGAGCAAGTTGGTGGCAAAACTTTCAGCACAGGTTCCAGTATTGATGGAGGCAGCAAAACCTCAATTGAGCAAGTTCATGTATTACGCAAAAGTAGAACTTCGCCCACCCACCCCTGTTGAAGTTGGACAGGCCATCCCTCTTCTTACTAAAGGTATTTATTTGCTAAATTTTTACAAAATTATTGAATTAGAATATCTCTTAAGTTATTGAGTTATCATAAATGTTACTCAGCTACACTAGTTTGAACATTTTGTTTGCTTTATTTTTAAACATATAAAAGTTTTGTATTTATAGATTTTTTTGTTTATAAATTTAAGTTTGCTATTCTTTTCACTAAAGGTTGGCATACTCTCAAGTTATTTATACTAAAATACTTTATAAGATATTAAAATAAATAAATATTTTTTTAATTTAAATAAAATAATATACTTTTCATAAAAGTTTTACTGTAAAGTTTTAGATAAAATAGAAGCAGTAGAAACTTTTCATTGACAATTTTCTTTGAATTAAAAACAATTCACTAAAATTCTATCTTTGTTCATTTTGTCTTGAATTTTTAAGTCATACTTCATTATATTATTCTACCATTACAAGAAAAAAATATATCTTAATAATCTTAAGTAAAAGATAAACATTTAAGACCAGCAGTAAAAAATATAGCACTTTTACTCAAAACTAAGTTAAATACTACAATTTTTTTTTTTTCTTGAGTTAAGTTTAAACTAAGAAAGTTCAAGAGCAAATCCTAGAAAATTGTTTTGATTTTTTAAATTTTAATTATTTCTTTCGATCATTATGAATGTTTAATATTACGTCTCCTATTCTTATATACAAATCTATTAATGGTAGAATTACATGCTTGCTAAGTTTAAAGTAAGTGCAACTTGTAAAAAATATCTACCCACCAATAGCGTTGTTTTCTTAATAATTTACTTTTTATTTTAATAATTTAATTTACTTGTATTTTTGTATTTATCCCTTACAAAAAAGTTTTATTGTTATTAGTTTGTATTGAGAATATTTATTACTTTGAAAAATCTCTATTAATATTTTGTTTCCTAGATTGTTAAATTAGTTCGTGATTAGCTTAAAAAGTTAAAACTAGACGTATTAAAATCTTACTAAATTTTTCTTACACAAAGCTTATACTTAGGTTATTTAGGCTTGGCTCTTTAAGATATACCAATAAGAAGTTACAAAAATTTAAATTACAAACATTCTTATTGATCTTTTAAATTTTAAAATGTATTTAAAAAAGTTCTTATTAATAATCTAATAAAAACTATTATGAGTAAAAAACTCTGCTATACTGAACTTGACTTTTATCTCCACTGAAATTTAGCTAATATTATTAATACTCTTTGAAAAAAAGTAAAAAGAAAGTAAAAATTGATTGTTTTTATAGTATAAATTCATAACTGTGTTTAAAACTTTTCAACTTTTATCATCTGATTATTTAATGATGTCAACGAGTATTTAATATTTAAAAAAGTTGAATTAGAGCTTGTATCAATAAAAGTTTAAAAACTTTCAATTTTATATCATTTTAGTTGCTTTTTTCTAACAAATTAATTTATAGTTTAGAAAAACTTTAATGGTTTAATTGTTACAGGAATCAGTAATTTGATTCAATAAAAGTTATGGTTTACTTTGTAATAAAATTGTTTGTTTAATTTCACTGGTTATTAAGTATATTAAAAAATACCATTTCTATAATCATTTCTAATTATATCAGTTTCATATAAGAAAAAGTAAAATAATTAAAAAATAAATAATCTACTAATCGATAATTACCATGCACATTAAAATACAGTTTTTTGTAAACAACTAAATTTTAAACAGGAATAAGCAATGTAACTTCAAATCAACAAAAAAGAAAATAAATAAAATACACTTATTTATAAACAAATCATTTTAACACAGGAATTTCAAACGTGACTTCAATGCAGTTCACACAGCTTCCAGTGAAACAAGCGCTTTTGAACGCCATGGTCTTCACTGAAGTTTGCTGCTGGTTCTTTGTTGGTGAGGTCATTGGAAGGGGCAGCCTTGTCGGATATGACGTTTAATTGTTTAGATAATTCTTTCTTCTGTTTAATGTTATGTAGTAAAAAGTTTTTAAGTTTTTATATAAAGTTTTTAAGTCTTGTTAATATTCATGCATATTATCAATAACAAATAAGCTTCAAATTTATTATCAAGTTTCAAAACATCTCTAAAATAAGAGTTTCAACATTTTTAGTGTATAAAGTGTTATAAATAAAACATTATGTATTCAAACTTTTTATGGCGGTTGTTTTATGTATGGTGCTAATAAAAAAGTACAAGCTTTTTTGATAAGTAATAACGTAGTTAAAAAAAGTAAGTTTACTTACCGTTTTGTATCTGTTTATCAGTGAGAATGAGTTATAGTATTGCGTTTTGTCTCAACTTAAAAAAACTTCACTTACAAATGTTTTATAATATTGCTGTTTAATGGCAGACAAAAAAAGTTATTAAATCTAAAATGTGACATAAGATAGAAGTATTAGCTGTTTTAAAAGTATTTCTGCCAATTATTGACTTAATATTTGCTTTCCTTAAAGGTACATATTTTTTAGTTTTCTTTTAGCAAAAAAAAAAGTTTTTTATTTAAAGTTTGATGTACTTAATTAGTTTCTCTATTATATAAGTATGTCAACTAAAGTTTTTATAAAAAATGCATTCTTCGAGTCTGTAGCTTTTTTTTTTGGCAATTACAAAACAGCTTTTGAAAATTTTTAGCTGACTTAAAAAAAAATTAATGGTACAACTTTTCAATTTTTTGAAAAAAATCCCAATGCAAACTGTATGGGACTTAAAAAGTGTGACCTTAAAGTTTTTAGCTGGAAGTTATTTTACATGTGGAAATTATTACAAAAACACATTGTGAAAAATTTAAAACTATTTAAAGATTTTCTTGATTTTATAGTATTTTTGTTACTTATTGTAAACTATCTTTTTTTTTTTAATCAAGAAATGTGTTTATTAAACTTTTTTTCATAACTTAAGTTGTCCACAATGAGCTTCTGTGATATTTGCCAGTAATATGTAAATTTATTACCAGCTAAAAACTTTTGCTGTCGCATTTTGTGGTCCCATGCACTTTGCATAGGGATTGTTTTTATAAAATTGAAAATTTCTACCATGAAAAACTAAAAAGTCAGCTAAAATTTTTCTAAAGTTTTTTTGATATAATTTGTTGCTGTTATATTTGCCACATGTAAAAATGTTTTTAGCTGAAAACTCAAATATTGCTTTTTTGTAAGCACCCTAATATACATTAAGACTGTTGTATCTTTTTAATTATAGTATATTTTGAAATCAAGTTTATCAACTTAAGTTGACTTACATTTGTTTTCTTTGAGTATATCATTAAATTTTAAGGCTATAATATTTTTTTACTCAGCTAAGAACATTTTTTAACTTTTATTGAAGAAACTAACATTTTGACCTGAGGTTACCATAACTAAAATAACGATAACGTGTTTTTAAAGTTATTTATAACCTTGGTCATACGTTGCACCAACCATTATTATTTTTTGCCTAAAACCTCCTGAAGGTGTGAATAATACCAATCAAATTTAATTAAACAGTAAACTTACTAATATTAAAAACATTAAGTTGCTTCTTTTTATTAGCAAAATGTTAAGAAGTTTTTTGCTTAAACCGTATTCATAAGACAAAATTTATTCAAGAACTTTTTTTTACATTCATGAGTTGTTAATCAAGTTTTCTTATGTCGCATTAATATTAAATCTTATGATTAAGCAAGACATTTGGATGCTATTTTATGTAGCATTTGAAAAGAGTTCACAAGCAGAATTATTACGAAGCTTTGGGTGAACTAATAAACTTAATCTAACCTAGACAGCATTGTTGTAAAGTAAAATAATTAAACTGCTACCATCTAAAAAATGGTGTTAAACTTATAATAATAAAACTTGAGATGTTTTATTAATATAATTTCGAATATTTCTAATTCAGTGGAAACTTTATTATTTACCTTGTAAAATATACATAAATGACTTTTGTAATTCATTGGCTAAAAATTTCCAAACTGCGGCTGGCAATGTACTTTCAGTCATAAGTTGCAATTTATCAAATACGAAAATTAGTATCTCATTTTGAAACAACGATCTAAATCCATAAAGGCATAAATAAAAGGCACTGTTCGGGTGGATCCAGTAGGCCATATACAGGGTTGCCAAATGGTTTTGGCAACCTTCCTCCAGGTTTTAAGTATTTCCTCTAGGTTATTAAAAGAACACATTTTTGGGGTCTAATTTTTTATAAAAGTTAATAAACTGTGTTATATAGTGTGAAAGTATTGTAAAGTTACTTTAAATTTGTATTTTTAATAAATTATTTTTTGATGATGACAACTTTATCTATACTGCAGATTTTTTATGTCAAATCTAAAATTTACTATTTAACATGTTGAAATTTCTGTTTTTTTTAGTGATTTTTGTTCAAAATTCCAGGTTTTTTGGGCAACCCTGCATACATTTTAAATCATTGAAAAACGTGTTTGTTGTAATAATTTTAGCTCTGTACTCAATGATTAGTGACTGATTGGCATTTTTATAACATTTTCGGTCATAAATGAGATTTTCAAATGATTAATGCAACTATTCATCAAGCCCGCGGAAATTTCTATTCGGGACTTGTAAGCTGCTGACCGCTATATTAAAAATAGGTCACTGATGTTTTTCGGAGTACAGTTGAGAACTTCGGGGCTAACCTTGAGTGCAAAAAATGTATACGGTGAGGTGAAGTATTTTGTACGAATTTCTATCAGGTCTTGAAAAGCTTAAATCCAGATCACTTAATATTATTGATACATGTTGAGCTAAAATTAAATGCATTTTTGTTATATTTTACTCCTTTTTGGAATGTATTTAACAAATTTACCCCAAATATACAAAATATTGTTTAAGTAAATAAATGTATTTTTAGCTTGTTCAATAAAAAAATGTTAAATATAATGGGTTTATTTACCTTTAAAATGTTACAGTTAAATACTAATTTATAAAGATTTTCAAACAATTTGTAATAAATAAATTTACCTCTAAAAGAAGCAAATTTACCATAGATTAAGTATCGCTCTAAATGAGGTTGAAATTTGTAACAACTTTTAGAAAAATTACAAAACTTCAATTAAATAAGCTCTTTACAGTCAAGTAAATTGAGCAATCTTTTTTGGTTAAGACAAATAACTATGGTGTAAATAAATTAAAATGTGATATTTTAAGTACAGCACATTAATAAATCTATCCAAATAAAGTATTTAAATCAATTATGCTGTAAAAACAGCTCAGAGTTATTATATCTGTGATATTTAAGCATCTTTTGCACATTTAGCTCATTAACAGCGTTTCTCAAGTATATTTTCTAGGTTTTAAAATTACAAGCTCCTAATCCTTTTGCGCATGTAAATAAATTTAATACTTAACTGTTTTAAATAGTATATGTACATCTCAAAAAGATATCTTAATGATGTAACAAATGTTTTATATATTTAACTTCAAATACTAAACTAACACTTTATAACTTCAAATATTACAAAAAATCTATATCATAGATTTCTTGTATCTCATCTAATTTCGTTATTTATATTTAAGAATTCTAGGTATACTTTTTGACTTTAATTATATTATAGGTTTCTTTGACACTCTGCACCAATTAAAATAGTTGCCTACCCCACCTTTCGGCTACTTTTAACACATCGGTTGTAGTAATATTGCTTGAAATCTGAGCAGCATTAAATATTTGCTTAATAAAACGTAATGTAGAGCGAAAATTGGACAAATTTAACAGCATTAACTGTAACATTTTAAGGTGAAAAATATTTAATCTTTGTAAGTAAAATAATTTTTACCTAAACAAATTCCTACTTGGACCAAATATGTATAACAGGCAGTATACAACCTTACAAAAAATTTAAGGTGAAGTATTAAAAAACTAGTTAAATGCTATTATTACCTTTTTAAACTTTTACTTGTGCTTTATATGATGCTGTTATTAACTCGCAAATATTCTTTACAATATATCGCTTGCATTAAAAATCCTTTAAAATTAACAAAAGAGCAATTAAATTGGTTGCAAAGTTAGATAAATGTTACAGGAGACTCAGAGAGAATATAACACTTATGCTACCATAAAGAGCCTACTTATACCTGTGAGGAGTATAAGCTCGTTCACAAATGAGGGGTTAGTAAGTGTCATTTCATATTTAAAATAAAAATAACACTGGGTTGATTTGTCATTCGTGCTTTAATGAATACCAATGCAGGGAAGTTTATTTGATGATAAAAACCAAACAATGACATTCTTTTGAGAGTACTTGGGTAAAAGATAAGAGGTAGGGGTTAAGAGAAATTTCGAAAGAAATATTAGCACATGAGTAAACGAAAATACTTTGTTGAAGCGAAATTCATTAAACAAAGGAATAATTTCTAACGTACTGCTTACAAATTTGGGTTAGATACTAACGATATACTGTAAAGAAAAGAGTTGCGATTTATTTCGTATAACTTTGATTTAATGGTGATTTTATGATTCGTAAAGGATTAAATATTAAAACTTATTTCGAATTAAGGATAGAAACTTAAATCACTTGGCAATTCCAACTTAAAATTGGCTGCTAAAAATTACCAGTACTGGAGCAGTACTGGTAATAAGCACTGTGTTAAGTGTTAAAAAATCTCTGGCAATAGGATTAACATAACTATTATAACAGATTTTAATTTTACTACCGAGATTTTTTTAACATTAAACACAGTGCTTTTTACCAAGTCTGCCTACAAGTTACTAACTCTTAACACTGACTATAGTTAATTAGATTAATTATATAAAACAAATTCAGGCGGATAAACAAAACAAGAAGAGCGAACACAAAACAAAAAATGAGTGATAAAAGTTTGTTATTTACAGCAAGAAGCTAGACACTTTTAATGAATTTTTTAATTTTTAAATATATTAAAAATTAACGTCAGAATATATCTATTAAAATAAAAACTTTTATAAGGTAGAATTAGACATTTAATATTTATAAAACTTAAAATTATATAAAAAAAAGTAATAAACTACAATTAACTGTATTATAAAAAGAGTAGAAAAAATAAGGAATTTTAAAATTTCAACTTTTTAATTGAATGAAATTTTATAAATTAGAAATTGGAGCAAATCCGTCTACAAATAAAGGTATTTTACTATATACTATATTCTAATTGTAAAAATAAATATTAGTTTCTTAAGTTCAGCAAAAAAAATACATGGAATTAAGTTTAAGTTTAATAAATTATATTTATTTATTTTGAATTACTTTATTCACGTCTCTTTCAAAGAAACTTATATTTATAATTTATTTCATTTAGACTTTTTTTTTAATCTTTTTGTGGATCATTATTTATAATAGAATAATAATATTAGAATTAATCTGGATAATATATTTATTATGGATAATATTACAATTAATAATTTTATATTAATTTTGTTTGTTATGATTATCAATACTACTCAGTTTTAGCTTAATTTTAGTAAGGTTAATTAATATAATCTATTTTGGATGGCAGATTGCAAATATTAATTTATTTTTATACACTTAATTTTAGAATATTTAAAAATGACAAGTTTAGATAACTTTCAAGTTTCAGTTATGTTGAAAACATCTAAAATATTGTACAAAGAAACGTTTAATATTTTAAGACGAATGTTGTCTACCTTGTTTTTACAAGTTTATCATAAAACATAAGAGGCATACCTTAAAAACTTTATCACTAATATACTGGAAGTGTTTCTAGATATTATGTATGAAAAGCAATCTAAATCATATATCTACACATTAAGACTTGTATAAAAAAGTATGAACCTCAGTATTTTAATTTTGTTCACTTGACATTCAAGGTACACCGTAATTAAACCATGAGATTCTTTATTATTAGTTACCCCAAAACTATGGTTATACGGCAGTTCAAATTCCAACAATTTAAATTCTTAAAATACATTTGAGAGGCTACAACTCAAAAGGTAATATGTTTTTAAAAAAAACGCTCATGCAGGACAAAATAATACAATTATGATAATAACTTTTTTATTTGATTTTTAAAGGAGATAATAAACAATATATCAAAATTAATAAAAATTGAATTGTTCTAATTTGAATAGTCGTGCAACCTAAAGTTATACCTAAGAACAAGTTGTGTTAAAACCAACACAATTTATATATGTTTGTGAATTTTTAAAGAAGAAAAATATTTAAAAAGATGAAAACAGTATTTAAATAAACATCGATTATTTTACAACATTATAAACTAAGCTTAATTAAATATCATTAGTAGAATTGATAAGATAGTAAACCATTATTACATAAAAATAATTTTTGTCAAAAAATTAACACCAAGCAGATAATTTTTCAACATTAAGTAAACAATATCATACTAGGCAATAAGATAACATTATAAACAAGCTTATAGCTTCTTGCTGTAAAATCAAAACAAACAACTTAAATACTAATTTGAAGTGATTTCACAACTCGCACACATCCTTGCTGAAGATTGTCACCCCTCCAATTAAATAGCTCCACACACCAATGAAAAAGCATGAAGATATTTGATGATTATCATTTGATGAGCTCAGATATTTGATGAGCTCAGATATCCACAAAGGTCTTCTGTACAAAATCTACCAGCCCATGAAGAAGTTTCTGTTAATCGGTTTGTGTATGATTTCTCATACATTGCGCTCGATTGTAATTAATATAAATAGTTAAGTAAGTGGGAGGTGAAATTTAAAAGTTTGTAGTTACTTTCAAATATATCAAGTTTTTGTTCAATAACTTTGTTACTGCTTCGATGTCAAAGTCAGTTATGCATGGCTATTTAAATATAAAAAAGTAAAACGTTTCTGCTTACAACAGTACTAACAATTAGTTTATAGTAAATTGCAGTTAAACCTACAAATCTAAAAATAAAAGCTATAAATTAAATCTTGTTTTACCTGAAGACCTTTGTTTTTTAAAAGAATTTCTTCAAGTTTATTTTTTTACATTTTTAACGAACTTGAAAACATAAATTGATAAATAATTGAAAAACTACTCTATAATTTTAAACACTACTCACACAAATTAGTATTTTTACAAGTTTTTAGAATAATTTTTGATGTATACAAGTTTAAAATTTATTCAATTTTTTTTCTAAACTACCCTTGGTCTTAAAAAAAAGTAGTACTATTGAAACAACTGTTATCCATAAATCTATACACAATTAACTGTATATGTATCCAGGTAATCATAAATCTAGCCATTGTATCCTGTTAATGCAATAAAACAAAATCCAATTAAAAATTAATTTAATTAAAAGAAAGAACGGTAATTGTTCATACTATCTAATTAAATTATAATATACAATCCAATGGTTGTGCAAATCTTACATTATAAAACTACAAAAATATTTTAGTAAGTTGTTTTAGATTTATCAAGTAATCAAATTTATTGTGTTTAAATATATTGTGTTATTATAAAAAAAAAGTTTTTCTGCTGTAAACAATATTTTTATTCATAATTTTATAAGAGCTCTATTTTTTCATAGAGCAACATAATAAACAAACCTAGTAAAAAGGTGAAGTAATGGAACCAGATTCTTTTCCACACAAGTCAAGCTATGTATTTAGGCAACCAATGGTTTACATGGATCTGTAATATTACATTTATTTACTTTTTTAATATGTGTACCAAGCAAGTTTACTTACAAAGTAGAAGTTAAGACAGTTAGTTTATTTTAAAAGTAGTTTTATTATTTAAGATAACAGCTGGTTAAAACAAAAATTTACTGAAACTTTCTTTCATTTTAAACTATGAGGTTTTTTGGAATTATACATTTTTCTTTTAGATTTAGATGCTTTAAACATCAACTATTATGAGACTTAAAACATTAAATTTAAAGGACTAACCATTAAAGTAGTTACTTAAAGATGGTTTTGAACCATGAAATGTTTTAGATTAAATTTAATATGCATTATTCAAATTCATATCAAGATTGATTTATCCATATAAATTTTAAATTACTATACTATTTTACAATTACAAAAAACATACTATTTTTTTTACAAATTGTAGGCACCATCAAAAATTCCAAAAACAAGAACATAAATATAAAATGTAAGTTTTCTATTGATTTATTTAGTTATTGTTATAACATGCTGAAATATGAAAGTATTGAGCAATCTATTTGAAAAACTTTTAAACTATAGAGAAAATAAAAAGTAATTATATTACACTTATATAGAATTCAAGCTTATGCTACAAAAAAGCTAATTGGAGGCATGAAAAGATAACTGGCTCTTACAAGAATCTTCAACCATAAAAATAAGCTAGATTTGTGAGTTAAATAATATATCACAACTATATAAAGTTTAAATACCAACGTATAGACCACAATTTTTTTTTACAAAAGTAAAAATTTACTGTAAATATATTTTTTAACTTTTGAGATAGAGACCTCAAGTTTTTAGGAAATATTCTTTTCATAGTTTTAAAAGTTCTAGAAGAAGAAAATTTTGAATATTGTAAAGATTTTTAGATAAATAAATGAAAATTTGTTCCCTTGAAAAATTTAATTAAATGTTCGTAATGGATATAAATGAATTTTAAGAAGAAGTCATTGTAGTGTTTTCAAAAAGATTATTTCAAAAATTAAGATAATATTAAGTAAAATAGACTATTTTTGTCTCTTAATTATAAGGTTCCAGTAGGTAACTTTGATTTAATTTACTTTGATCCTTTATGTCTCATAAGCTACTTTAAATTTTGTTATGCAGCTAAATGTGTCTGATAAGACTGTACAAAATAAGATCAATTGTAAAAAACAAGGTAGACCCTATAATACTTTAAATCAGTATGTTAAATTTGTCTAAAAAATAGGATACATATTAAAAAAAAGCTTGTTACACTTTTAGTAATAAATTACACGGTAATAATATTACAATATTAAGTTTATTTAAGTGTCCTTCTGGTATGTCAACCATTCTGTGTTTTTTTTGTCTTATCACTAAATACATAAACAATAAACTTGATAAAAACAACCAAAGTTTTATTTTGAACTCATTAATGTTCATTTCAAAAACTAAATCTAATATTTTACTTGTTGCTAACAAAGTTTTTGAAAGTACTTTAAGCAATAACAATGAGTTTAATGATAAACCTTTACAACTTTTGAACTATAGTTCTTTATATGTTTAGTATTAAAATATAAATATATATCTTAAGTTTTAAATATAACTGCACACAACGTTTAATTTTTAAATAGAAAATATAAAACCAATTCAAAACCACTACAAAAACTGTGCAGTCTGTATTGCTTAATACAGCTGGGTTTGCCACTAGCCAAATAGTTATAAAACTTCTTTTCTACATAGACTTATATAATTCTAAAGACATAAGTTAAAAACAGAGATAGGAGAACTACAGATAGCAGAACAAATGTGGCCTGCTAAACAAAAAAATATCTGTTTTTGATACCCACAGTAGCTAAAAATAAACTTAGCAGTAGACGGGAAGTCAAAGCTTTTTTAAGTGAAGATTAACAGCTAAGTTATGTTTTTAATTATCTGTTTTTGTTTATTTTATTAAAAATTATTTATGTATATATTCATACTTTTGTTAAGTAAAGTTAAAAAGACCTGACAAATACAGGGTTTCCAGCTGCTGGGTTTAGATCACAAATGCTGTACTTTATAGATTAAAGTAAGTTCTAAAACACTATCTTTGTGCAATCACCCCATGTAAATTATAAATTTTTGTGTTACTTTAACTATTACTTCTCCAATTAGTTAAGATAAAAATTATGCATATTTTCAATTTTAGTACTTTGTTAAGTTTGACAAAATATAAAATACTCTACATCTGGACAAAACTTTATAAATGCTTGTTTTAATTAAGACTTAACATAAAAAAAATTGCTTGCTAATTCTTTTTTGTAGCTTTTCAGTGGTTGCAGTAAGCTTAAACAGAATCTATAGTAGTTTTGTTTATTTCACTTACATGGTACAAGATTTTTATAACGTGTATTATATATAATATAGTATATTAGAATTAATTAGATATAGTATAATAGATTTTTAGAATGTTTTATGTATTTCAAATTAAAACCCAAGTAATCGAATTTGCTTTGTCTTTTTTTACTAGTTTTTATAGTAAGTGAGTTCTAATTTGTTATAAAAAAGATTTTAAAGTAAATTAGAACTCACTAACTATATAAAATATGAAAAACGACAAAACTCATTCAATTACTTGGGTTCTAAGTAGTAACACAATTTCAAAGATATAATATATAAATATTTAAGAATTTCAAAAACAAACTCTGATTTGCTACAAAATACAAATAATTTGAATTATATTTTATTTATGTAGCTTATGCTACATGTTAACATCACCAGATTACTAAGTTGATCATTTGCTTTTATATATGGGATAAAGAAAGTATTTTCTCTTAAAAAAGTAGATAATAGATTATATAGTACCATGGTTGCAAAAAGTTTTTTGAATTTTTTTTAAGGGTTTCTAAACTTCTTTCAGGTTTTTAAAAGTAAATGTTTTTTAGTCTATTTTTAGTATAAAATTAAATTTAAGGTCTTAAATGGTATTGAAGTATTGAAAAGATACTGTAAGGCTACTTTAAATGTCTATAAAATATAACTAATACAAAAACAAAATATTTTATGCGAGATATTTTCAGTATCTTTTCTAAGCTCTGTTAATTTACATGTAAAAATTACTTTCCAGGTTTTTTAGTGATACCTGTTCAAAATTCTAAGTTTCCCAGGGTTCCAGGTTTTTTAAGCAAACGTTATCACTAGATAACATCTGATTAATTTTATCTTATTCAAGTTTTTTTTAAATATTTTTAATTGCAAAGAATAAATTGCCTATTTTATGTAGAATTGTCTCTAAGGTAAATAGTGTGCTTGTAAAAAACAAAGTTAAAAACAAATTATTGTGTACTTCTAGCCTTTGATTGTGGGCTTACTTTGGTAACAGTGATTTTTAGTTTTACTGTATAATCACTTGCTTTCATACTCTAGAAACAAATTTGAGCTGTAAGCTTTTACCTATATTTGTTGTTTCAAACTAAAGAGTCAAATCATTTTAGTAGTTTTAAATCATGTTGTCAGTAAAATTTCTTTAAAAAATTATATTTTTCTTGAAAACTAATTTAAACCACTAAAGGAAAAATTAAGACTAATAATGATTAAATAATTTTTTTGGCTAGAAAATTTTTATTGGTGTAAATAGAAATAAGAATACTGACTTTTATATAATTTCTTAAAGTAGAAAATCAACAGTCTTATTCTTCCCTCTACAACAATAAATGTTTTTTGAAGGACATGATGTTATCATGTTTTAATCTACCTGCTACACAGCAAAATACTTAATATAAAAGTATTTTCATAAAAAAAAATTTTCAAAATTGAAAACCACAATGTGTGGGAAAATCATTCAGAAACTTATTTTTACTTTGATATTTCTTCTAAACTATAAAATAGTTTAATACATATTTACTTATAAGTAACTTAATTAAAAGATATTTCTAAAGCTTGTAAAGTAAAGCTTTTGAAATAAAAAAAATGAAAAGTTTAAATAAAACTCAAGGTTATAAAATTTATGAAATAGTTATTTACATATATTTACATATATTTACAGTTCAACTTACTTAATCCTTGTGGCCGTTCATTCCATCAAATTTGAATCACAAAAATTACTGCTTTACAAATTAAAAAAGCAAACTTAGTGTATAACTGACATCACAGATTGAAAAAGCAAGTTTTTGATTAATTTGAAAATTTAAAATGGCCAATCAAAACTGAGTATTCAAGCAAATGTTGCTACAAGAAATTTTAAAAGTTTTTGTATCAGGTCCTTCAAGTAGCGATTTCAATAAGATTTTTGATTCCTTTGAAGGTCATAAACTTTTGAAACTCAAACGAAAACGTGTTGTTTGTAAAATTTAAATTTTGTCAAAATTTAAACTTTGTTTAAATTTTGTATTTAAACTATTATTTCATTTTAATAACGTTTTTTTTAACAATAAAGCAAGATTTTTTATTACTCAAAAAAAAATTGAGATAATTAAAATTCAAATATCTAATAAACCTTATATAAAAAATCAGCGTGTAGAATTATTACTTTGTAAAAAATAAGCTTTATAGCAGTTAAAACGTATCAAAAGATATTCAGTTTAACTAATGCCTATACTTATTTAATAAAATTTTATTTTAAGTTAAAAAAATTTGAAATAAATAAATTAAAATTTTTTACTAATATAGACTTTATAACCTGCTTAAAGACTTTTTAAACCAACATATTTGGTATTTTCTAACAGAAAAACTTACCAAATTTTCTATTTGTACTATTAGTTATTAAGAAGTGTGTACAACAATCTGAATAATAAAGAAATTAAGTTATTTTGTAATACTTTTATAAACGATAAAAAACATCTCAAACTCTTCTTTTGTAATCATTAAGGTTTTTAGGGTCATGCAAGAACTAAATATCATGTTTAACCTTACCTAATTTTTAACATTTAGCTCTTAGTTAGCTAATGTTAACAAAATACAATCGCTTAAAAGAAGAAATATATAATTAGCTATAATAAAAATAATTAAATAATCAGCTCTTAGTTAGCCTATAATAAACAGAAAATAGTCTCTTTTGAAAAAAAAATGGTAGCACGTTATTTTGAGAACGCTCACAAAGTTAAAGCCTTAGTTTTAAAGACCACAAAGTGTGGGAAAATCTTTAAGCTAAAACCCCCGAGCATGTGTTATCCGGGGCAAAAACCGTAAAAATAGTTGATGTTATTATTTTTGCTTTTAAACTCTGCGTTCATTTCTGGCAATCTGGTGAAACCATTTAAACTTTTATCTCAAAATAACAGCTTACCGGTCAACGTACCAACTTGAAGTTATTTGCAAGTATAAAGTTATTTAGGTAAATTTTTTTTACAAAAGTTTCTTGCGCTTTCTAAGTTTTGACAAGTTTTTAGAATTGATCATAATTTAACTTTAAAACATGCTAATAAATGTGTAAACTAGATAATAATCTATTTAGATTTATTGATATTTTTTATTTAACATAGTAGGTATTTAATATAGACCTTCGAATATTAAGATTAAAACAAAAATTCACGTTTTTAAATTTTTGGTGAAATTCTAAAATGTTTTATGCTAAATTATACTGGCCCTAATTACAAAAAAGAAACAATATGAAAGTTTGTACATGAAATATGAAATTTCTAGAAAAAAATTTTAAACTCGTTTTTTTTGTTCAATAAACATACGAAAGCATTAACTAGATAAATTAAAGCTTTACTGTATAATACTTAGAGTCTAAGCTGTTTTAAAAGATTTAGATTCATTATAAAAAAAACTTTAAGTTCAAATTGAAAAAAACAAACCTTGGAGAAAATAACTTCTTTTAAAAGTTTTTCAAGCGCTAAAAATGTTTTTGTAAAGTTGTTTTTAACCTAAAGGCAAAATCAGTTGTGTTCGAATTTTTTGAAACGTTAAATTCAGAAAAAAAAAACTACCTTTGGAAGGCATAAGTCGCCCGTGAACTTTTATTTCTTTGTAATTATTTATTTGCTTTTCTAAAAATGGTACGCATTTAAGATTAAGTAAAAGTTAACCCAAATTGAACTTTTAACAAACAACTTTTTATAGTTTCAGGTAGCTGTATATCTCTTTAAAATGCCTAACAATATGCTATGAAAGCGTTAATAAAATATTTAAATATACTGTTTATAATATTTAATATGTAATATATATATTTATATATATTTATTTATACAAATACTTAACAAAATTTATACTAATGGTACTTAAAACCGAAAAGTACCTTATAATTATCTTGTAAAAAAATAAGTCGAACGTAATGAATGGAAACTTATATAAAATGGGAACGGGTCTAAATTGTGCGAAGACAAAATTGCACGAAGTTACTAAATTGCACGTGGGGACTAAATTACACGAGAACAAAACTGCACGACTGTACAAAATTGCACGAAGATACTTTTGCACGAAGACTAGTTTGCACGCGGGCACAATGCACGAGGGGACGAAATTGCACGAAGACTATTTTGCACGGAAGCTCAATTTTGCACGAGTTACAATTTTGCACGGAAGGTCAATTTTGCACAGAGGGTCAATTTTGCACAAAAATAATAACTTGAAATAACTAAAGAAAAAACATATTGAAACTTTAATATTTTATATAAAAGAATAATAAGCACGTATTAATGTAATTAACTTTGAGTTAATAAGGTTTTTAATGATTTTATTAATATATTTATTAATTTTTTATTAATTTAGTTTTTTTTTATAATTGAAAGTAAATTATTGTGTTTGAAAACTTATTTAAGTTTAAAAAATTTTAATAAAAATTAAACATATTCTAATATATTAAATATATTAAATTATACTTAACGAAAAACGTATATCTGTTTTCTCTTAAATTTGCTACAAGATGATTGAAACCCCTCAAGGTAATGAATTACTACGTAAAATGACAAGTAATTTAATCAAAAACCGATATTCTCATACATACTTTTAATAGTTTTATTAAAAAACTAAGCAGCTAAAACTAAAGGTAATCAAAATGTTTGAGTTAAAATATTATTGTTCTAATGTTCAAATTTTTTTCTCATTTTATTTTTACGTAAGTAAATAAGTTGTAAAATTTATTTTATAATTTATTTGGTTTTAAAGCTTTAATTCAATAAAAAAAGTAGTTACTACTACTAAACAAATTGTTAATGATATTTCAACAGTTTTTTCACTATTTTAAACAATTTTTGATTTTTTTTTTGATTGCATAAACAAACCCGGCTTTTGTTTGTACCTAAAAGTTTCAATTAAAACTTGAATGTATTTTAAATATCTAAAGTGTAAAATAATGTTGTTAGATACTTTTTTATAAAAAGCTAACGTTCATCTTTAGATTGCTTTAAAGTTTCGTAATTTTATGATTTTTTTTATTGGTTTTAGTAAAAGTGTGTAACAAGTCAATGTAATAAGACTATCTTTATTTTTTGCTAGACATTTTAGTTAAAGCAATAATAAAAGAAAGAGAACCAAAGTTAGTAACAAAAATAAAAACATAAAAACAATAAAGAGTTTGTCTAAAAGTTTTTGAAAAATATTAAGAGCTTGTTTTATTCTTTTACTACTATACCATTAAAGTTAACAAACGTTTATATTGTTTTTTATCTTTAAATTTTTTCTTTTTCCGTTATTATTTTTGTAATAATTGTAATAAAATACTTTAAAACTATTTTTTATAAATAAAAAAGCAAAAATCAGTATATAAATATATAAAATAATTAAAATTTAGAAAGTAAAGTAAAGTATTTTACATATTTTTTGTTTGTTTTCACTTTGGTTTTGATCACTATAAATAAACTTTACTAAAAATTTAGCCTTAACCTTGAAATGAAATTTAATTTTTTTTTCAGTAAAAATTTGTTTCTATCTAATTGTTTAAATACTGTTTTCCATAACTATTATATATATATTAAGACTTTTTTGTTAAGCACTGGCGAGGTCTTTAAAGTTTGCGTAATAAAGTTTTGAAAGAATAAACATTGTTTAAGTAATATTAAAACTAATAAGACTTCTACACTTTATGGCTTTATTTAACAAAAAAATACTTTTAAAAATATAATTTAAAAGCAATATTAGTCTGTCTTAACTTTAATTTAATAGCAAAACATACAGTTTTGTGTTTATAAAACAGTAAAATAAATAAAACAGTAGCTTCGACAACTTGATTTAATTGGCAATTTATAAAAAATAAAAAAACAGTTGACGTAGATAAGAATTAACTTAATTAAACAAATCACATGCTGCAATTAAAATAATCAGCTAAATATATAGTTTTAAAATTTATTTTATTAGTAAAGATTGCTGCTTACATTCTGCACCAACGAATATGAATGTTTTTTTTTAATTGAAATTTACTATAAATCTTAAACGGTATGAATCGATAACATATTATTAAATCAAACATATTAACTAAAATAATTTATGTTTTGTTTACAGTTATAACTAACTAGTGTACAATAAAGAAGTTCTATTTAAAAATTTCAGACTCAATCTTTACAAATTAAAATAATTTATTTACAATTTTGTTGAATATAAAAAAAAAAACATTAAAAAAGAATAAATTTAAAAGTTACAATTTTTCGCAAGCTCTTGAATGTACATAGTTATGATCAAAGTGAAAAGAAAAATTATTTATATCAAATAAATAGATATTAAAAAGTTCTTAAATTAATTAATTTTAGTATTTAGTTGTTGTGTTTTATATGACATAGTTTTGTGTTAGAAAAACAATAAAAGATAGCACGTAAGTAATTTGTTTTTTTTATTTAAAGTAAAACAACTTTTAATACAACAGTTTGAGTGACAAACAAAAAGTTAACGCAAAAAAAAATGTTTTATATAACAAATTATTCATTTTATTATACAAAAACAAAACTTTCATTTTTGCTGGTTAATTCCTTTACTTTGGTGATTCAATAGAATCTCTATAATTTTATACTTAGTTTTTTTAATTTATTTAGCTGTTTAAAAACTGCACAATATATTAAATTTGTATACTAAAATCATAAATAAAAAAAAGTGATACAGTTATTTTCTTTTATTGTACAAACATATGTTTCTCTGTGTTAAAAATCAACAAACTTCAACTGGGTTCTGTAAAAAAATTAAAACTGTAATGAAAGCACAGAAGCTAAAGTGTTCATCAAAATTAAGATAAAATAATTCTACATATTTTTTGAGGATAATAGTTAATAATAGGTAAAATACTTTATGCTAAATCTGACTATTATAAAACTATATAATAATTCGTTAACACACAGAAACATATGTTGGTACAATAAAGGAAGATTACTGTATAATTTGTTTTTAATTGTAATCAGTGAACTTGTTTCCCTAGGATAATTTGTTAGCAAATACTCAAATCTATAATTAGAACAGTTTAACTAAAAGTATTTATAATTTTGAAAACTTGCAGTGTACATGTGCGCTAGAAAAAATCCAGTCATAAAATTAATTTTTCCAAAAAAAAAAAAGCGTACTAAAATATTAACTTATTAATAAATGCAGTACACTTTTATTAAACTAAAACAAAACTTACTTTGTTTTTTTAACTTCTCAATTTTAAAATGAATAATAATTGCATAGTAAAACCATTATTGAATTTAAAACAAAGAAAATTTTAAAAGTATATGTAATGTTTTAATAAGTAATATTAACTATCTGTTCGGTTCTAGTTCAAAATGCAGTAACATCTCGCATCTTTACGCACTCGTGACGTTACACACTCTCGTTTAGTTATGCATTTTAAAATTCTAAAAACTTCAAATTTTTTTTTTTTTATACTGCACAAATTAGGTTTATTGAATATGTTTAATTCAAATTGTATTTTTAAATGCTAACTCACCTCTCTATACCTTTAGAAGGAACTTTGTATACTTATGTTTCTTGACTAATTGATAAACATTTAGTGATACCTCAGTATATCAGAAATTTTGTTGACATAAGATATTAAATAATTAAAACTCTGAAAGAAATATGACTGTGTTAGATAACGAAAGTATATTGAGTAAAGAGAGTTTAAAACACAAATAAATAATACAGCACTCTTGCCTTATATATGAATAAACACCATTTTATAATTGTAAACAAATGCTTAATTATAAATTGAACTTGCTAAGTAGAATAGAATATAAATGTCAAATAAGTCACATATAACTAAAGATAAAGAAAAGATCTACTTATTAATAAATTAGTAAAATTTTTCGACTCGTATTACTATTGTGCATAAATTTAAATCCTTTTTTTTTACTATATGTATAGTTTTATCTTTTGTTTTAATATTTATAAATAAAACAAACAAATTGTTAAAAGTGGGAAAGTCCCCAGTCTGCTTTTAACAAGAAGCAATATTTAAAAACAGTCAATATAATAAGTATATTTGGTACCTCTCGTATCTTTGAGATTTCTCATATCTTTACGCGTTTTTTCTGTGGACACAATGTGCGTAAATAAGCAAGAGGTTACTGTACAGGGAACACAACTTAAAAAATCGTTTAGTGACGAGGTTATATTTAAGGAAACAATTAGGAAAAATAATTTGTACAAGTGGTTGGTGCAGCTTTATTTTCGTTTCTTAAGATTTCATTCAAGTGTGGTACTTTTTAAAAATAATTTAAGAATTAACAATCAGTGCATAAAAATATGCTTCAAATTTACGTAAAGGTTGTAATTTGCAAAGTAATTCTTAGGAACTAAATATAAAAGGTCAGTTTGAATTTATATGACCTATATCACATACTTTGTTTAAAAAATGCATGTTAATAGAATATTCTTCAGTTTTGTTTTTAGTTTAACTTTTAGGTTTTCCTTGTTTTAATTTTTAGTTTTTTTAATCTTAATTTTGATTTTACGATAAATGTCACTGTGCTACGATGAAAAGCATTTTAATTAAATTAATAATGCATTTTTTTTTTGTTTAATGTAATTATTCAACTTTTACTTAATATTTATACCCTTCCAGCTCATTTGAAAATTATCTAATATTTAATTTTGTTTAATGTAAGTGAACGGTGGTAAAATTTATAAAAATTATTTACAAACAAAAATTAATAATATCAATTAACCTACTTTTAAAGGTAGATAGTTTGCATTTAATTTTATAGTTGAAGTTTATATATTATACTTTTATGTACTTAAAACTATATTTATCCAGAAAATAACGTAAAATAAGTTATTGTTTTAGAATGTTTTTATATAGTTTACAACTTTCTATACTATAATTCTAAATAATTTGTTTTAAATGTATTACTTAAAAACTACTTAATAAATTTATGGAAAACAAATGAGTTTTTATTTAGTGTTTAGCTATGTTTAATTCCAAAACATAATACTTTTACGATATTTGTTTTGTTTTTATTTTGACACAACAAACACATATAGCCTTTTTAAGAAAACAACAAAAAATTTCTTAGTCATCGATGATTCAAGTTAAAATGCTAGTTTTAGTAAAACAACATATATGTTTTGTTCATCAGATGAATTTCTACATATTTTACACCACTTAAATTTTACTGGTTACATTACTTCTACTTTAAGTATTTAATTTGTATTATTTTTTTTAAAGAAACAATTATAATTAATTGATATGGCTAAAAAAAAAGTTTAATTAAAATTTAAAAGAACCTGCTAAATTGATTTAAAAATTCAAAAACAACATTGAGAAAGCGAAATTCCTACCAGATAAAAACAATTAAAACAATTTGGAACTTAAAAATTTATTAAATGTAGTTTTGTTTTCTTAAATGCACAAAAATTTTATTTCGTTTATTAATTTTGTTGTAATTTACAAAACAATGCTTTTGAAAATATTCTCAAATATAAGTTGAGACAACCAATTTGAATTTACTGTCTTATGACATTTTAGCTACCAAACCAAATAGCATGTTTTACCAAAGTACGATATAGTTTTTATATCATTTATAAAAGTGAAAATCCATTGTAAACTGATATCTTAATAGAAGTATTCTAAATAATAGGTTAGAGCTCTTAGTTTTAGTTTCGTTTATGTTACAAGAAAACTAAGTAAAATATAATTATCAAAACAGTTATAGATTGATTAAATTCTAAATTGATTATATCTGTAGCAATTTTTTAATTGCTTTTTATTTGTGCGTTTGTTGAAATTATATTTTATTAAGTATGACATAATTTATGTATGTTTTATAAAATTTAATTCGATTTTTCAAGTTTCCCCACATTTTCGAAACCATTTTTGTTTTTAGTTTTTTTGACTAGCTATCTTAAAAAGTAAACAGTTTTCAAATTTTATAGTTGCGTTCATATAAATGTTTATCTACTTCAAATGTTTTGTTCTTTGGTACACTAAGTTTTCATTTTGTACAAGTGCAAGAGTGGTTTTAATGAAATGAAGTGTGAACTGTGTTTTGTAAGTTTTCCAGTGTTTTTCAAGGTTATATTTTATTACCTGTACTTGTTAATGTATAAAACTGTTAATTTAAAAACTAAATCCCAACTGCTACCGGGTTGTTTTGCAAACTTTGATCTGATCACATATAAACATAAATTCAATAGAGATATTGCATAGAAAAAGAATAATATATAAAAACTGTTTTAGAAAGAAAAGGAAAAAAAAAAATTGAAACTAATAAATTTTACAACATTCTTTTAGTATTGCAGTATATAAAAAAAGCGCATATTAGGCCTAAATAAAAAAAAACATTAGGTTGTTATTGAACACTTATGCGACTCCTGCTACATAAACAAATATATTTCATTAAAGTTAAACCTTTAAAATAAAAGTCAATTACTACTCGTAAATGCATGTCTTATTAAAGGTTTGCAGAGCAGGGGAAATCTCAAGTAATGTGACCAGAAGCTAAATAATTTTTGAAATTTCTTTGAAAAAAATTTGTTATAGTGGTAGAAATAATGTACACTTATATAAACAAGTCACTATTGTTACAAAACTATATTTTAAAGCTTGTGTTATGGTTTTGTTATCCGATCTAAATTAAACATGTATGGTTGCTTACAGTCTCAAATAAACTTTTGTTTGATGTTTTTGTGTTAATGAACATTTTTTAACAAATGTTTTCTGTCATTAACATAAAATTTTTGTGATATTTAAATAACATTTTATGTTTTATTTTCAAAGTTTCAAATGCAATTTTAATCCTGTCAAAAAAATATATGTCGACTTTTATGTGAAATTACATGATTTTCATGTGCTAACTTCTAAGCATTTATAAAACTAACTTTATTTAAAAACTTCTAGCAAAGTAAATCATAACAAATAAAGTGTAATACTTTCTTGTTTGTAGAATAAGAAAATTAAAACGTACTAATAGATTAAATATGACAAAATTTCTCATTGAGGTACAACTTAAAAGTTGTAATAATATAATAATTAATGTAACGTAATAATATAACAATTATGTGTTATTTAAACAAGTCAGATACGTAATCAACTTATATCAAAAACTTTATATTTGAATTTAAGTTATAAAGTATTGGAAATGATTTCATTTTTCTTGTATGGTTATTTGACACTAAAACTATCGTTTTTAATAAACGAAAAGTTTAAAACATGCTTTTCTATTTAAATTTAAAAAAATACTCATTTAGGTAAAAATTACAAAGTTCAAATATTTTAGGAATTTGAAAACAAATTTTTTACGTAATCAAATTAGATTAAACTCTAATTAAATAAATACGCATTTTAAGTAAGTAAAATAGCATGAAAATAGAAATTGCTTTAAAAACTTTATTAATTTTTAAAATTTTTCATATGTTTCAATCTCGTATTTTACGAATAAGTTTTTTAAACTTTAATAATTTATTAGCTAAAACTTAAGTTTTACGATTGAATAGTAAACATTAGTTTTACTCAGTATTGTATACATTAAAAATAACTATATTGTAGTTTCAAAATCTGCTTTCTAGTAGCTTTGTTGAATAAAGATACTAATTGTTTTTTTATAAAATATGTATAAGAAAGTATAAAGTAGAACAAAAATATGTGTAAAGTAGGTTATAGTTAGTAGAACACGTTTTAAATATGTTTATTAAACTAGTGATATTAACAAAAAATCATTATAAATGCTATGACAAAATATACAATGTTCATGAATTTTTATATAGTAATAAAATCAACTGATGAAAAAAAAAACATTCATACAAATCAAAAAGTTAAAGACAAAAATAAATTCGTAAAAGTTTAACAAAAAAGTTTTAAACAGTTTTAAAAAATCAGCTTCAGTATTTTTTTTAAACTTTGAAAATGACCAATTAGAATAAATGTTGTCAAAGTTAGCTTTATTCTTTTGATAAGTTTTAGTTACTACATTAAAGTGACTTCAATTAGAAAGTTATAGAATATTTTTACTTGAATTCAGTTTAAAAATTATTTTTAAGTTATTAAGATAGTTTATTTAGAAGTATTTCCTTACCAATAAATAAAGTTTTTTAATTTAAATTAAAGAATACAAAGCTTAAGCCATCTAGCTCTCTATTTTATTTTAGCTATTTAAGCATTGTATACTTTTGAAGTTTACTTTTTATAAAAATACATATCAAATACCTATAATTTTGCAAGGAAAAGTCTTATGCTTTTTAGTTTTTCAAATTAAAAAACATTATATTTAACTTTTAAAGTGCAAAAAGCTATAAGTTTTACTAACGTAGTGTTGAGTTTTTGAACTAGCTGTAAAATTTTTGTACCAATGTTTTGCATTGTATATTTTAACACAAAAAAAAATTGATACACATCATTAAAAAGCCACACTATTTTTTTTTTCATTTTACTAAAATTACTAAAGTTTACTAACAATTTCTTCATTTGTAACATTTGAAAACAAAATGTAATAGATAACATGTCACTTAAAGTTTTAAATAATCGAAAACTAAAATAACGTTTATCTTCTGTAAATTATTTTACTTAAATAGTGTAAAAATTCATCTAGAATTTTAAGAACATTATTGGTTTTTTTTCAACAATTTTGTAAAGAAAAGAATGTTGTTTAGCAGAAGAACAAGAATGTTAAAACATTTCAGAATACTTTATATAACTTTTGTTTGTTATAACTTAAAACTTCATGCTCAAGTAGCTTTGACTATACGCTACAGTGGCAACTGGGTTGTGTGAATCTTGATTAAGGTTAATAAAGGTTGAATAATGTCTGAAAAACACATATGCATCAATAGCATAATTTTAAAACATACAAAACAGCAATGAAAAGTGCAGCTAAAAAAAATAAACTAAAAGTAAAGTTATCTATTATCTATGTGCTGTCCATTTTATATGAATAAAAGCAAGTTGCTTTCTCTGGTTACATCAACCAGTTTTTTTTTTATTTATATTTAAGAGTGATTTCTTAAAAGAGATATCTTAAAATCGTTTAGATAAATTATAATGAGAGTGAGACCGTTTTGCTTTGAAATAAACTACTGAAATTAAGTTAGGCTACAAAAGAGAACTCAAAAACTTACAACAATACCAATTTAATCTTTTTTTCAAATAAATTATTTTTCAACTAAGTTGTTTTTTTAATTGTAGTTTTTCTTAGGTTTTTTAACTGTTTAAAAATTATAATTTTGTTTGAAAGAAAATATACAAAATTCTGATAGCTCAAATAGTTTTATACAATGCTAATACCAAGATTTATGTAATCATTTTATTATAAAATTGCTAAATTATTAAGCAAAACGTGTTAATTTATTTTCTTATGGTTTATTAGTAGATTATTAGTATTAACTTAAAGTATATAGAAATTTGATGCTTTGTTTTCACAAAAATGTATGCTCTACATAAATCTTTTATATTTAGAAAGTTTATTACTTATTTTTAATCAAAGTATTGTTTTACTAAAAAATCTTCTTTTCCTATACATTTATTCATGTTTTAAAAACTATTTAACTTTTTTGTCTGCTATTAAACTAATTTTTTACTTGTACATAATATTCTTTATAAATTTGAAAATTATATTTTAGTAAACAGCCATTTTAGTAAAACTTGTCAATATCTAACTCTAACATCAATTTGGCTTCTTGGTTTTCAAACTCAAAGTAGAAACTTTGTTCATTTATTTTATAATATAAAAGAATTGTTTTAAATTTTACATGAACTGCTTTTTAGCAACCAGCTTGTAATTTGTTTGAAATAAGAGTAAAACCACATAGTTTTTCATTTCATAACTTAAAATGTTATTTAAAGTGATAATTTTACTGCATAGCTTTTTATCTTTAAAAGAGCTAATAACAGTACTACTATTTGAAACTGTATTTATTATAAAACAATTTTTTTTTGACATATATGATAGTTTTATAGTTTAGTGCAACATAGTTTTTTAGATTGTTATAAAAGAATTAAAAGGTTAAGTTTAAGTATTGATTAACTCATTTATGATTGAAGTTATTACAATTATGAAAAAAAAGTAAATTAATAGTTAGAGTTATTCATTTTGTTTACTTTGAGGATAAAAACTAAGTAATAAAATTGAAAAGAGTTGATATGTTTATTTCATTATTAATTAAGACAGTTAGTTACTTAAAGCAGCATTTCCTAAAGTTGACCTCCATGGCCACCTAAAGCTTGCCGTGACAGAAATTTAGGTGGCCATGAGTACTAAAAAGGCCATATGGGGAGCTTATGTAAAAATATTTTTCAAAGTTTGAAACTTACACTAAATATTTTATAGTTGATTATGGAGATAAATACAAAAAAATTCTAGGGTTAATTGAATGGTAATTTTTCAAGTATCTAGTTGGAGGGAGCTATAGCTTTTTTAATTTCTAAAAATGGGTCTTTTGAAAAAAAAGTTTTGGAGTCCCTGACTTCAAGAGTATTAAAAGTTTAATTCTTTAAATTTTTTTTTTCAAATGTTTAGTTTTTTGCATTAACATTAAATTTTATTTTGTAATAACTATTTATTTTACTCCACTATGTACGTTCAAATATATATATATACAAAGTAATATACTATTTTTGGTAGCTGTCAAATCTGCACGAGCGTACAAAATTGGACGAGGGCACAAAGTTAAATGAAGATACTTTTACACTAAGACACTTTTCAGGGATGCCATTTACCTGGAAACCTGGAATTTGACAGTTCAGGCAAAAAGACCTGGAGTTTGAGAAATTAATGAGTAAAGTGAGTAATTAAAAAAAGGATTTTTAGAAATTTGTGAGTAAAGTGAGTAAATGTGAGTAGATTAAAAAAGTGCATTAAGTTGCGTGACTTGACAGTCAACCAGTAGTTTGACGACTTACTCATGCTGGTTGCTTGCATGTATTTCATTGCATTCGAATACATGGGAGGCTTTGCAAAATAGATGCGACAAAACAACCAAATTTAGTAAACCTGCATTTCTGATAAATTGCAATCAACTTAGAGTAATGTGATTGCTTTAGTAATGTTTTTCTATTTGATTAAATCAACAAAGTTGATATTCAAAATCAAAGAAACTAAAAGTAAACACAGCAAATGAATTTGCTTTTTATATTAGAAAAAAGTGCCATTTTACAGATAAAATTCGCACATTTTGTGTGACTATGACATTATAATATATAACAGGGTTGTCACTTTACATAGAAACCTGAAAAACCTGTAATTTGACAGTTTAGGCAAAAACAACTGAAAAAACCTAGATTTGAAAATTCTAGGATTTTTATTTTCAAGATATATCAATTTCCAGGTTTTTTCAGTTGTTTTTGCCTAAACTGTCAAATTACAGGTTTTTCAGGTTTCTATGTAAAGGACAACCCTGTTATATATTATAATGTCATAGTCACACAAAATGTGCGAATTTTATCTGTAAAATTGTACTTTTTTCTAATATAAAATATATAAAACTTATATACTTATAGTTTTTATGGCTTATAAATCTGTAGTTTTAGCTTACTTTGTTGTTTTCGAAACAATAATATTTTATCATTACCTTTTTGCTGATATTGTTAGTGAATGGAAGTCATTAAAAAAGAAATAAAAACATTACTTTGTACTTATTACGAAAATGCTACAATTTTTCTACAGAAAAATATGAGGTGAACACAAAACTCTCCAATCTTTTTTTTAAATTTAGTAAAGTAAACAATGCACATTTTGTATGTTGTCATTTTTTTTATTTTAGCACCAGATGAATTTCGAATAATTCTGACAATTAAATATTTTTCTTAAAATTTTTCAAAAAGTAAAAAAACCTTGAAAGCTATTTAGATTAGTTACAATCTTAATCAGTTATAGGACTTACTTCTATGACTTAGTTCTTGTTATAAAAATGTAATATTTTAACTATTTATTACAAGTTTTAAAATATTAAACAATTATTTAATAAAATAGCTTATCAAGAATTAATAAAAGATAACACGTTCGAACTAAGAAAAGAATTAAGACTTTTAGCTGTTTGTATTAAACCAACATAACGTCTTTTAAAGAACCATCATAAACGAATTTAGTACAGGTTCCAAGATAATAAAATAAATTGCAATACTTACAGTAACTCTTTTTTAACTAAACTATAACCTACTACTAAACATTATCAAAAAAAGTAGTGCTTTCAAAAACCTTAAAGAAAATCTGAAAAACCTTGTAGAAATTTAGAAAACCTGGAAATTTTTTTTTAAAAAAGCGAGTGGCAACCTTGCACTTTTGCACGGGTTAAATTTATTTTGTTTTTTTTAACTTTTTATAAATTTTATTTTTTATTTTATTTAGTTTTTTTATATTTTCTACCTTTATTACCCCTAACCCTTACCCTCCGTCAGTAGCTTATTTATAATAGTTAATTTTTTTATTAATTTTCGTATTAATTTATTATTTAAATAATTTACCATCACTGTTACCCCTAACCCTTTCCCTTGGTAGCTTTTTTTAACTAGTTTTTATTTATTTACTAATTAATTTTTTATAAAATTTTTATTAATAATATTTTTGCTTTTATTTTTGTTATCACTGTTATTCCTAACCCTTACCCTCGTTCAGTAACTTTTTCTTTTAGTTTTTTTATTAATTTATCTTTTTTTTATTCTGTTTGTTTTATACTAAATGACCCTCCGTGCAAAATTGTAACTCGTGCAAATTTGACCTTTAGTGGTAAATTGTCTTGTGTAATTTTGTCCCCTCGTGCAGAGGTATCTTCGTGTAATTTTGTGCCCTCGTGCAATTTTTACCTGTTCCCATTATTTTAGGTTGCATTACTTTTATACAACAAAAGTTGTCTTTTTTAAATGTATTATTAATTAATATTACATTTATAGTAAAAAAAAAATTACAGCAATAACTAACTATTACTTAATCTTCTTTTGTATCTTTTTATTATATGTTATACAGTAGAAAATTGTTCTTTTTTTGTTTTGTAAACTATCTATTTCTTTTTTAGATCATAAATTTTTGGTATACTATCAAAATCTATTGGATCTAAATCCACCTGGTTTTATTAAATATTTTCTTTATTTGTTAACTTATTTATAATTATTTTGGATTTTTTAAATGTATTTTTTAATTATTTTCCACTCTAACTCTAACCCCTAATCCTACCCTCGATCGGTAAGCGGTTCTCGAATTTGACTGAGTGGATTTTGATTATGGGTGGATTTTAAACGTTTCCCAAATTTTTATGCCTTTTATTTTTATTTGATGAAGGTTAAATGATATAAACTTGTGAATTAAATTTCATATATACATTGTTTTTAACTACAATCTTGACATACTCACTGGTTTCATTGTCTTTAGATGATTTTATTTACACAATACGTGTAAGTTAATTTGAAATAACACTTAATAATTTCTAACAGGTTTTTAATATTAGAAGACCGCAAACATAGATACATCTTACACATAGTGTTTTTCAGTAAAACAGCGGTGGTAGTACATATTCCATAACTAACTTTGTTAACTGTGATCCATAACTCTAATATTGGTTTTATATTTCAAAAAGTATCAGATGTAGCCTTACAATTAGTTTATAAGTCTTGATTATATAAGTAAAAATTAATGTGTTTAACCAATTTGGTTTATAAAATTCAGGTGATTAAAAAAGTAAACATGTGTAACTTTATTTTTCAGCCTAGTATAAACCTAAGCTTATGAAAAATCTTAACTTAACTTTAACTTCGAAGAACTCTTTTATTTTTTAAATTGTTTGTTTTAGAACATTTTTATATTTTACGAATGGGATGTGTTTTTGAGAACTTTTATAAACTTTATAAAACTAAATGTATTTTTAATTCCACCAAAAGAACTTATCGTACTTTTTAGATCAGCTAAACTCTTCTAAATTAATAATGTTTTTTTTCTGAGTTTTGAAGGTTTGTAATTTGTTCTTTAAAAACACTTGAAAGTTCATTCTAATTTACGGAAATGTTTCTTACAGTAAATGTATAAATATTTTTATTATACTTTGTTGAAGCAATCTGATTCTGTTTATTAATTTTCTTCCAGTTTTTTAATTAAAGATAATATTTTTTGTGGTATAGTCCATAGACCTTCACTGCATGTACCTGTGCACACTAGTGTCCATTAAAATTATTGTACTGTGCACATAAACTAAGGCAATTAAAAAAAAAGAGTTGTTTTGTTAACTAGAAAGTGTTTATTGTAAGATAAGTTACAACAGTTCAAACACATTAACTATGTATAATAGCTTTTAAAAATGATTAATTTTTTGTATATTCTAGTGGGCACATAGTTTATTTGAAGTAATTATGTGTACAAACAGTACACAGTTTTTTTTTTAATTTACTTTGCGCAGCTAATTAGTTATAAATCACAATTATTAAATTTTATTTACTGTTTAAAGACTAATTAAAACATGAAAAAAAACTCACTGGAAAATTGTGTAATTTTTGCCGATAAAAACAACCAGCAAAAAACCGGTCTTCAGAGGACAGAAAATTTTGGAGATGATCTTTTAATTGAATTCAACAAAACAGAAGATTACGTAGAAGTGAGCAAGCGTTCGGCTGTAAAAAAATTTCAAAGTTTACGGAGGTTTAATGGCTCGATTGAACGAGGTTAACACATGTTTAGTGTATTATATATTTTTTCTTATCTTAAGTCAATACATAGCTATGTAGAAACTTTTCAGATAAATTAATATACTGTTGCAGTTAAGTGTTTTCAAACACGACAGGAAATTTTATGTTTAATATTTATCCGAACGCTTGTTTCGTTTAGTTGTTACAGATTTTCATGACAAAGAACAAAAACACACAAGTGTACTTACTTAAAATCAATTTTCCAGGTTCACTTGCAGCAGCAGACGACGATGACCTGGTTGCGGCGACAAAGTTAAGCAAAATTTCTTTGAACAAAAGTTTGGCGAGTAAAACTGACAGAAGTTATTCTACTAAGAAGCTTAAAATTTGCAACGCCTTGACCTTTCACCAGCTTGCATCGCTTTTCAATTTATCAGGCCTTTTGAAAGCGACACAGAGTTATGTAGAGCGCTGTTTCGCGATCATAGCCGAAACCGAAAGCCTTTTGGAGCTGGATTTCGCCCTTGTCCTGAAAATACTGGCCAGCTCGGAACTTTACGTCACAACCGAGCGCGAAGTGTTGGAAGCGGCAACAAAATGGCTGAATCACAACATTGCAGAACGCAGCAAGTTCGGTGCAAAGTTGCTGCAGAAAGTTCGACTTTGCTTGCTGTCCGACAAAGACAGCTTGCTGTCCGAATGCGGCTCTCTTTTTGAAAACAGCGAAATGTACGATTTGCTGAATGAAGCTTACAAAAGCTGCAAGCTCAATTGCGAAAGCCGGTATTGCAGCCAAACCTCGTTCGGCGTGCTCGTGTGCGGGGGGTGGTATTGGCACTACGGACGCAGCCCAATAGAAAATGTAAAACAGTACAGCGTGCCCGGCTTGAACCTGGTCCGAGCCCTGCCGCCTATGAACAACGAACAAATGCTCGAAGCGACGGGTATCTGCTTGAAAGGCGACTTGTACGTGTTTGCGGGAATCCTTGTCAGAAGAAAGGCGAAGGTCGTCGTCGAAAAGTACTCCTGGGCCACCCAGCGTTGGACTCGGGTGGCCGTCATGGGCAAGTATCGGCGACAGTTTTGCGTGTGCGCGTACGGTGACAAAATTATCCTCGTCGGAGGTAGCGACGGCAACTCGATCGCCTCCTGCCTGAAATTGGACACCAGGAGCGGCAGGTTCACGAAAGCAGGGGAGATGAGGGTTGAAAGATACGACGCGGCGTGCGCCGTCTTCCAAGAAAAAGTGGTGGCGTGCGGGGGGAGGTGCGACTACTTTGAGCTGTCCTCCGCCGAGAGTTATGACGTCACGACGGAAAAATGGAGAGATTTGCCCCACATGACTAGACAGCAAAGTAACCACGGTCTGGTGGCGGTGCGGAGCAGGCTTTTTGCCGTCGGCCTCGGCTGCGACGTTTACAACGGGGCCGAGGGAGGAGGGGCGTGGAGGGAAATGATCGCCGCGCCTCGTTTATTCTGCGGGGCGCTGTCGTTGGGGAGTAAAATTTTCCTCTTTGAAAAGAAAATCGGCAGACGGGTGTTCAGTTACGACGTTGACGCGGATAAATGGACCGAAGAAGATAAAAGCGAAGAGTTTAACTCAAAAATAAGATATTTTTCTTGCGCAAAGCTGCCATTTTATTGACGATGATCGGGAAATTTGGGTTACGACAATTCAAATTCGGACAGTTCAAACTCTGATGATTAAAATTCTAAAAAAATTGAAAGGGCTACAACTAATAAATTAATGAATATTTTTCAAACATATGTAGGTCCTATAAATATGTCCAAGTCAATATTTTTCTTTTTGCAAAACATCAATGTTTTAAGGTATGACTTGAATAAAGTCCAAACACAGTTATTTTTAGTAATTTCAAAATATATTAAAAATTTTTAACTATTTTTCCTAAAAGAAAAACTGGCTTTAGATTTTTATAAGATCTATATATTTCTTTTTTCTTTAAACTCATATTACATTTTAATATATAGTATTTTAAATGTTTTTATAACAATTTGAATTGTCCGAATTTAAATTTTCATGTACCCGGGAAATTTTGAACCGGTTACTTTAGAATTTTTTTGATACGATCAAGGCGTTTTGAAACTTGAAAAATATTTTTTACTAGCTAACGGAGTAAATTTAAATACGTGATTATTTTATATTTTGTAAAAATTTTAAAATATTTGAAGTGAACAATGTAAGTATACTAAAGAAAACAGCAAGTAAGCAAGTATATAAAAATAGTTAGAAAAAATAAACTTTTTTTATAAACTAACGTTATTGTATTTGTAAGTAAGTTTTAACTTTTTAAACAATCCTTTCATTGTTATTTACTTATTTCTTAAAATCTCTAGACCAGTTTTAGTCTAAAATACCAGTTTGCAAAATTTCGCGCATAAATGCAAATTACTGATTTTATTTTCTTAATTCTTAATGTCAAACCAAGGAATGATGTATTGTACATGTAACAATATATTGTCTAGTTTGTATAAATTTTCGCATGAAGTCGTTGTTGTTATTGTGTACATGTATCCTTATATGCTGTTAGAACAATCTTTAGTTCAGTCGGTTGCTTAAATTAAAACTGTTGTACCAAATTTCTTCTTGAAACTGAAAAATAACATGCTTAACTAATTGTATAGCCAATTAAAAAACTGTCTAATGTTAAAACTTAGTTGTTAAACTATTAGATTAAATTTACTAATTCATAAACAAAAACTTCTTTTTTTTTAAATTCCAATATGTCAAAGATTAGTCTTTCGAAATCTTACTGGTTTTTATGGTCTTGAAATTTCAAATGAATAGTTTTCTTTTCTTTGTACTACTATAAAGTATTCCGTATTATTTATGGAGCAATAGTTTTGGTTTAAGAATATAAAACAAATTTTAAAAATTTGTAAAGTAGATATATATACCTACCTTACCTAAATGTAAAGATTTTTGAACTCTGACTGAGCATTACTTAATTATTAACTAAAATTTAATTGCCATGAACCTGCTTACGAGAACGATTTTTTCAATTTACTTTGGTGTTTTCTTCTTAATATGTTTACAAAGTACATGAATAAAATTCAATTGTAGTTAGTTTGAGAATTTTTATTTTTAAACCTTTTATCGTCACGATGCTGTTCGCCCAATAAAAAGTATTTAACCAATACTTTTTGGTATTTGTAATTAACCAAATGTATTTTATTAAAAAGTATTTACAACAAGTATCAGTGACAGCAACTATTAAATGTTGTAGAGAAGACCGCTTTGCTAAATGATTTTTCAAAAAGATTAAATTTATTTATACCAGAGGTGTAGCATTTGGGTCGGTGACCCACCTGAAGTAATAAAGTATTCATTAAAGTATAACACGAATGTTAAAACCGTTATAATTTAAATAAACTTGTCTTTACAAAGAAGCAATTTATTATCTATATACGTTATATAAATATCAAGTTAAAGGTTTTCGTTTAACTTTAAAATTTCCCTTTTAAAAAGTTGGTAGGTGTCAGAAATGCACAAAGGTACATTTCTTCACGAAGGATCACTTTTGCACATAGTCACTTTTTCAGGTGTAGTCTCTTTTACACGAAGGGTCACTTTTTGCACTAATTGACACTTCTACATGTGTTTTAATTTTATTTTTTTCTTATATTTTACTATCACTGTTACCCCTCACCCTTACCCTTAGTTGGTATTTTTTCTATTATATAATTAAGTTTTCTCCTTTTTTACTATCACTTTTAAACCTTTTTTTTGGTGGGCGAGCAGTTCCTTATCCTTGCAAAAGTTATGCTTCGAGCAAAATTTATTTTCCGTGCAAAAAATTATTCGTGTAAAAGTGACCCTCATGAAAAATCGACCCGTTGCGCAAAAGTAACAGCGTGCATCAGCAGCAACTCGTCTAAAAGTCGCTCGTCAAAATGATCTTCGTGCAAAAATGACTTCTTGTGCAAATTTACCCGTCGTACAAAAATGGCATCTTCCAGCTGATAAAAAAAATTGTTCTAACCAGCCCGTCAAGCACAAATTTATGATCCGTAAGTTTCTTTTCATAACATCAATCAACTTATGATAAAAAGAAATTAAAACTGGAAAATTTGCTCAAACGATCTAGTATTGACCTTCCAGTCATAGAGATAGCCACTAACTTTTTAAAACACTATAAGTTATTGAAAAAATTATAAATAAACATATTTAAACTTTAAGAACATGTGCTTTTTAAGTAATTAGGATGCAAGAAAAAAACTTACGAAAACAAAAGAAAATATTAAATTTAACTTAAAATACCTTCGCATAAAAAACTTTTGGTAAAACATTATTTTTCCTGAAATCTTAAGCTTATGCTTTTTTAATTGTTCTAAATTGCCAAAATACTTAAAGCTTTTAAGGTTAAGGTTAATGTCCAAAGAAAAAATAGTTTATACTAAAAGTGTTTTGTAACAAGGTCTGAATTTTTTAAGCCCTGACTTATTGGTTTCAGTCCTTTTTTTGGCCTGCTTATATCTGCCTCTCTCGTACTTTATAATCACAATATACAAAACCAAATCCATTGGATTCAGGTTTTTTGGGCGCTTTGGTGTCAGTAGTTACTGTTTCATTTCTACCTTTTATTTTTTGTATTACATTTTTTGTATTACATTTTTTGTATTGGTTTGCTATGTCTCTAGTCATTAATGATAATCGTTATGTGTTTTTTTTAAGTTAGAGTAAATTTTAAATCAATTTATAAGTAAATTTCCAAAGTATGAATATATATCAAGTCTAGTTAAAGTTTATTAATATTGAATAATATTTGATATATTAGTAGTTTTAGGTTCAACTGTTACAAGAAACAGTATGAAAAGGTAAAAAAATGTTATACATCTTCTTTGATAATTATCTTATAAGAAAGAAACAAATAAAAATGTATGCTACAAGTTTATTATATTTTGTATTTTATCAGTAAATCTTGTTTATAATTTGGCTAGTCATTTTAATTATGAAGCACTAATATCAATACTTAGTAGGTATTACTACACAAAAGAAATATTAAACTGTTATATTAAAAAGTTTACACTAAATACTTATAGCCTAAATTTTAAAGATATATAATTATAATTTCTGAATTTTAGACTACGTCAATGTCATTAGAGCCCAATTACTATATAACTAGGAACTTTCCTTAAATAAAAGATAGTTTTCAATAACCTCCTAAAACACACAAAAAAATATCCCCATTGAAACTTATTGATAATTTTTTATATAGTTTATTTTAAATAAAAAATCCCATAGTTCTATTAGATAAATTTTAAAATAGCCTTGGTCTTTAAGTAATTTAGTACATTTAAAAAGTTACATTAAACTGACTGTTTATTTTTGAAAAAAAAAACATACTTAAACATTTAGTTAATCCACTAAATTTATTTTTTAGTATTTTTTCAGATGATTTTCAAAAGTAAACATTTAAATTTTATTTTTGTTGAAATTTAATTTTATATTGAATTTCTATTAATTTTTTTTTGCACATTTGTTAAGTGCTTTTCAATATCAGACGACCATTTTTGCGCTACTATTTTTTGTAGACAAGGACTTTTGATCAAACTCTCTTTGTTAAAGATAAAACATTCCATTTATAATGTTGTTTTTTATTTGCGAACCGTCAGGCAATCACTCTCTTTTGGGTTCAACTTGTTGTTGGCGAGTAAGGCACGATGCTCTTAATTCTTCTGAATTCTCATCAGAGTCAGCAGTTTTTATCGTATCTTGTGAGCATATGAAAACAATCTCAAGAGATAGCAACTGTCTTGACTATTGCAGTTTGTACAACTGCGTTACAAAACTCGCGCAGAAAAGGCTTGAAGTTCAGAAAATTAGTTAGAAAATTGTTAGTCTTCATTCACACTTATTTTAGTGTGTTATAAAAACATCTTTAGTACCTAAAACTTAACCATTTTGAATTTCGGATTGCAACAGTTTCAGGTTATTTTGTTAACGTATATTTACTCTAAAACTATTATTTTGTTAGAAATGTTTTAACTTAAAAAACAAAAAGGCTTTTTTTTATTTAATTGTATTGAAGGTAAGTATTCATTTTGTATAAAGCTATCAAAAGTATTTTACACATTATAAAGTCAGTACCTAAACTTAGTAAAATATAATTTTATTAATTAAAAAAACCAATTTAAAAAGTTACAAATAGCTGAATTTTTTTACTGAATGTAATATTTTAACAATTTCAGTTAACATTTTTTAAGGTTATTATACTATCGTAGTTTTGTATTGGTTTGTTCAACAAATTCATTTGATAAAGTCAAGCAAAAATTAATATGCAGCATTAGTTAGTCTACCAAAAGCTTATGATAGTTTAGATCAGGTACACGGCCATGTATTAAGTTGTCACTTGAAACTTCAACGATCAATAAATGAACCAATGACAACAAAAAGAAAAGTTCTAATTTTGTGTTTTCAAGTGCAACTGCGTAAGGACCTATATTTGACAAGCATCTAAAAACAAAAATAAAATTTAAAATAAAAAGAACATGTGCAAAAATATATTTTTTCAAAGTTCAGTGATAAAAAACTAAAAAAAGCGTAGCAGTAAGAGATGTGATGTAAAACTTTTAGTAAACACTTCCAAATATGGTTATAACTTTGAAATCTCTAATTATAGTGTTATGAGACAATGATCAAAAATTTTAGAATTGAATAGATTTAAAGCAAGTTTAATACCTTTAAATAAATATAAATTTTGTAAAAAAAAAAACATTTACCTTATAGACATAACTAGTTATAACCTTTCTGTTTTAATTTGAAATTTACTTTTGTTGATCATACCTGTAATCAATTGATTAAATTTTGTAATTTTTAAAAATATACATTTTGTTTTGTATTTAATCAAATCAAATGTATTTTTTCTCATATAAACTGATGCAGAAAAGTTAGAAAGTTATATATTTAGTGAGAGAAAAATCGTTTGAATTTCTAAAATAAATTTTAAACAAACAAAGATAGCAGGCAGTTCTATAAGAAAAACTTTTTACATTGTAAGTTAATTGTTTAACTGAGTATAAAGGAGAAGACAAAAGTATTTTAAACACTTTTGTTTTTGGTATATAACAAAAAGAATTGGTGTTTATTAAGTTTGTGTTATCTAAACGACTGCGACTAAAAATAACAAGCATTAATAAAAAAATAAATATTAAATTTATTAAACAATAGTTGTAATTTATTTACTTTTTTGACAATGCTTTACGGTGAATAAACTGTCTACGGCATTTCAAATGCTTTTAAAAGTCTTAAACTTTCTTAAACT
Source organism: Thalia democratica (assembly GCF_965202585.1). NCBI lineage: Eukaryota > Metazoa > Chordata > Thaliacea > Salpida > Salpidae > Thalia > Thalia democratica. Next base: position 22,832,053 of record NC_139169.1, on the reverse strand, counting down.
TCAAAAAAATTCAAAATTTTTTTACTTAAGCCAGTGTTCAGTACCCTTTTTAAGAAACCATCGAAAAGTTTGTGCAAATAAGAATTAAAACAATCATTTATTAACTATATAACTATAAATGCTCTGTATTTAGTTTATATTCAAATAAAGTTATGTTAAAGCTTAAACTTAAGGTTTAAAATTTTATAACCTTAAACTAAGTAATGAAAAGTAGATTTTCTAGGTGTGATTTAAGTTTTGATTGAAAAAAAATTTAAGTATTTTCACTGTTTCAATATTTCACGTTCCTGAAATATTTAAATAAAAAGGTACAACCATTTTTTTTTAAATTATGGTGGTTTTTAAGTTTAAAAAAATTTTCATGTTTTACTAATAGAAAAAAAAATAAAAATATTTTTATAAAATTTTTAGGCCAAAATCACTTTAAATCTTATAGACTATTTTGTAGATTTAGAACAGGTTTTTAAATCCGCATTTGATGTTATAGTTAAAAATAATATAAGTTCAAAATAAAATTTTAACAAACTTACATAACTGCAATGGTTAAAAGCAAATAGTAAAACGTCTTTAAAAAAGAAGATTATACAAGTAAAGTTCAGTATTATAAACTTTTTAAGTGAAGTCATGTTGGAAAGAAGTCATGTTGGAATCACTATAACAACACTGATATACAGTCTGTAGTTTTGTAATAAGTAAATTAAAGTAGTTATTAAACACTTTTATTTTATAAACAATACATTATATGACAATTTTATGTAACTAAATTATTGATTAGGTTGAACACTAAAATCTTTCAAAAGTTAAATTCATGTTTAAGTATAATTGTATTTATAAAGTACTTTTTTATTTTTCTAATTAATAACCTATAAATATTTCATTGAAATTATTTCTAAAATTATTATTCATTAGACACTGCATATTTATTTTCTATTTATTTAGTTTTTAGTTCACATTTAGATTTTATTATCTTATAACATTGTATATTAGTTTCATATTTTTGATCACTAATTTAAACTTGTGTTGTTAAATGTTTTTTCAACTGAAATTATTAAACTGAATGTAATTTCATATTAAAAATAAGTTTGAATAAAAAAAATTAAAACTCTATTAGATTAATTTTTTTGTAGAAGGTAGTTTTTCTACCTATATTATTGATGCTGTAGTTATAGTTTTTATATCAAAACAGCTCTGTATTATTAAAGTACTAAGTTATTTGGAGATATAATATCACTTTGATCATGCAAAGAAGGTTAGTTGTTTAGAATAACGTATGCCATATTTTACAATAGTTTTTAAAATACTCTGTAGATTTAAAAAGCTTTATAACGAGAAGTATCCATCAGATTTTTTTTTGTTTTGCTAGCAATAGTCATATATTTTAATTAATTTACAATTGAAGTTTTTAATTTTCAACATAAAGATTAACCATTTTTAAGAAAGCTTCAAAGAAAGTATTTTAAAAACTCATCAATTTTAATAGATTGATATTTTTGAGTTTTTAGCTTGAGGCTTTCTTAAGGAACCTATTGAAGTCTAGGCTTTGCTATTTATTGTTAAGTTGTAACTTTATACTTTTTAATCAAACAATGTACAGTTTTTGATTTCTCTAAATATGTACAATTTCAAATTTAATTGGAGTCCAATAAATCAATCCAATAAACAATCCTAGTTTTAACTAATTTGTTTTTGGCAACCCCATATTAAACTTTTCTGTGTAAAATAAATATAAAAAACGTTTATTTAATACCATCTAGGACAAAATTTATACCGGATGACGTCATTAAAACTACGAATATAGTTGGTGAGGAGGAGGTTGTCCAAGGTGTTCAAATGACGCATGCGGAACTCCAGCGGGATCGAGCACCACAACAAGAAGCGGGTGGAACGTCCTTTTTCGTAACAGATCAGGTTAACAACGTATCTAGATCTTTCAAAAATAAACACGATAATGAACTTAAACAAAAACTTATAGATTTTATTAATAAAAAATTTTCAAAAGATGATTGGCATGACTTTTTGAATGTTTATAACATTATCGAAAAACAAGTATACAGTCTAGTTGATGAAAAATACAAAAGTTTCGACCGTTACGCTAAGCAAATTTTTATTGATCAATTAAACGACGATGCAAAACACCATTTAGCTAATAACTTATTTAAGGTTAAATTTAAACACAAGCGGGGAGATTCTTTTTTAATTAACTGGGAATTCAATGTAAAAAGGTTAGACTGCGCGGGGGTAATCTTACATCGCGTCAAGAAGGGTAAGGGCGAATTGTTATTTGTTTATTATAGAGATAAAAATAATAAAATTAGAATCAATTTCCCTATGGGAAAAATAGATTATAACGATAATAACAATCTAAAAAGAACTGCGGTAAGGGAACTTTTCGAGGAAACTAATTACGCTTGGCCTGAAGGAGTTAGATTAGAATTGTACCAAGATACTAGTTATTGCTTTACGGTAGATCAAAAAAACTTTAAAAAAAATCACAAATTCTATTTTTTCAAAAACTTCGAGCACGAAATTGACCATGAATTTAAGAAAGACAATGAAATTGAGGGTAGTTTATGGTTACAAGTTGATAAACTTAAAAAGTATTTTGCAAAGTCTGATGAAAAATATGATAACACATCAGGTCGTATCAATTTTATCAATGGAAGTGTTACAGTTAGGTCCTCTAGTTTAAAAAACATTAAAAATTTAAAAACTACTTTTTCTCAAGTATATTTTTCATACTCTGTTGAGAATTTTTTTTTGAGAGGTTCAGCGCTTAGAGATTGTATTTTTGATCCAAATTGCGATACAGGGCATGTTTCGCGTGACAACAGTGAATAAATTTAAGTTTCCTTCAGTTTCGCTTCTTCAGCTTAAGTTTTAGATTCAGATTCAGTTTATTTTATAAATTAATTGTGTTACTCATTTTGCAATTTTAGTTTAATCTTTTAGTTTTTGTAATCTTGTTACGTTTTCTTTTATATTTTTCGTTATATATTTGTGGTTTCATAAATTTAAATTCTAAAATTCTAATTCATTTATAATTTCAAAACTTAAATACAAAGAAGTTAAATTATTTTTTTCTTGATATGATTAGATTTAAGTTGGTTAAGACGTTTCGTAGCATAATGAGTTGTAAAACCACTTAAAATGACAAAATTGCATAAATGATATATAGAAAAATATAAAAAGTTACTGTTATATTAACGATCTAATTTAATAAAAAAAATTACTTCTTACAATTTAAATTCTTTAGGTTACATATTTTTAATCTAAGATTAAAGGGCATAAAAATACTACATAACTAAATTTAAGATAATAAATGAACTAATTACGTATACTATACTGCCGGGTAATGTTGTTACTACCTGTAATCTAGCTATAGGAGGCTTAGTATGGTGGATGATATTGGTGCTTTAGTAGATGATCGACTAAGACATATCAAACCCATTATAATAAAACAACATTAAAAAACTAAAAAAGCAAATGATATTAATAAAAAGAAAAAAAAGCAATATAAAAGAAAATAACAAACAAAAAGCAATAAAAACAAAGCAAAAATAAAAAAGAAAAAAAAAACGCAAACAAAAAAAAAATAAAAAAAGCAAAAAATAAAAGCAAAAAAAAAAAAACTGAATGAAAAAACCGTATAGCTTGAAGCCTTTTGAATGCTCAAGCTAATTAACTGCAAATGCAACCTAAAGAATTTAATTTGTATGTAAATAATTTATAAAGTCTAACTGTACGTTTAAAAATATATTGCAAGTTATTCACCTTTTCTGAATTTGTCATTTTCTTGTGATTTGAATTTTCACTAAGCGCCGAAACGTAGTGACCTCCTATGAGACAATTAAAAAAAAATTTGATGTAATTTTCCATACGATTTGCCAAATCGTTATTTTTTTCAGATTTTTAAAAAAATAATTCTTTAAAAGACAATGTGGCCTATATGACCGGGGAAACCCGGTGAACCCCCGCCACACGAAACAAAAAGGGGGTAACCCGCACCACGGCGCTGGCTTCACCGTAGCGGTGCGGTCCAGTAGCTGTTTTGTGGTGCGATTGCCTGACGGATGAGAAAAATTGAAACAATTTGATTTGCCTGTTGCAATCAAAGTTCAACGTCAGGAAATTGCACCTCAAAACAGTGAAGCTAACAGCGCCATCTTTTTTAATTTTAGACAAAGTTAATTGTTGATGTTTGTGTCATATAATGTTCATCTAAGATATTGATAGAAACGCTTTTATAAACGATTTATGATAATTTTGTGAACTATTGAAAAATACTTTTTTTTTTTGTCTAGTAGGTAACATTGATTCTAAAGTTTTTGAATTGCTTATATTTATGTTAATATAGTTTTTATGCAACAACTAGCAATATATATGTACCACTTTTAATTTGTTAAACTTCATTTCATGTTTAATAAAAACTTAATAAAAAAATTTAATCTTTAAAAGCTGAAGTTTAATCATTTTTTACACATTGATCAGGGTTTCAAGTTTTTTCAGGCTGCTTTTAAGGTTTAAAAAAAGATTTGAATTTTTTTAACAAGGAGAAAATGTAATTTGTATATACATGTCAAAACAAACTTCTTGTTAGTATAATTACATTTATTGGTTAAAAAAATATTTTAAACACATCTATGTATTTGCTATTTAGAATTCCCATCAATTTTTTGAACAGCTAACTTTATTCACAGCAAAACTTCAAAGTAGATATAAAAAGAGTTTTGAAAAAGAACAATAAGAAAATAGTGGGCAAACTCTAAAAATTTAAAAAGAAAATAGAAACACTAACAGGTGAGAAATTTTGTGTTTTATTAATTTTAGATAATATAAGTCGGTGTAATTTGTGTCGATAATCTATGTTATTCTTACAGATGCCTTTATTAATGATGTGTAATATTTGTCTAAAATATTTCAACAAGTTATCGTTTTTTTCTATTAGATAATAATAGATCAAAAGTTTTTTAATTGATAATAATTATGTAAAAGCATAGTTTTTTCAATTTTTATACAACTTTATACAAATTATATATATATGCTACTTTTAGTTTTTTAACTCATTTTAGTGTTAAAAAACAACCAAAATAAGAAGTTTGATAATATTTAAAAGCTGAAGCTAAAGTAAAATATAAGTTATATAGCACTTTTAAATGTTCTACTTATAATAAATTAGGTATACTATCAAAATCCACCCGCGTTCAAAATCCACCCAATTTTTAATTTTATTTCCTGTATTTATTATTTTATTTTATATACTTTTTGCTTTTTTTCATCAATTTTTTTATTTGTTTTTGACTATCACTGTTACCCCTAACCCTTACTTTCGATTGCTAAGCGGTTCCCGAATTTGACTGGGTGGATTTTGATCGCGGGTGGATTTTGCATGTGTTCCATAAATTTGTACTATTATTACGTCATAAGAGCCGGAGATAGCTTTTTAAACACAATTAAGTATACCCCATCGTGAGCATGAGTAGCTCAGTCGGTAGAGCGTTGGACTTTTAATTTAACGATCAGGGGTTCAAGTCCCGTGCTAGACTTTATATACTTTAAAACAGCCTAATAATTTAAAAAAGAAGATAAAATATAGTTAAAATACATCATAAAATAAGTTTCTTGATTTATAAACACCTTTATGGGTTTAAAAAACACTTGTTTTAAAAAATGATGTGCATATAAAATACATTAAAAATACTGTATGTTTACTTACCCTTTTGTTATCATTCACATCACTAGTTTTTATTTATATGACAAACAATTTTTTCCGAAATTGCTTATAACTGTTTCAGTTCTTATTTCATCAATTGTCAAAGCTAAAACATATTTAAGTTTATTGAGTGAACAAATTTTTCATGATATATGTTATGACATTTAAAACAAAAGTTATCAAGTTAGTCAAATTTTAAAAAATGTGAATGAACAAGTGTTTTAAGTTATAAATTTTTAATTATTTTCTCTATAATTGCAACAATATGAAAAATCGACAAAAAAAAATCACATTTTTGATATGTTTACGGATTAAGTACATACCTTTTAACAAATAGCTTTGTACCGCGTGAGCGGTAATTGTCTCTTTTTTTGAAAAAAACTTTTGGTAAAACATTATTTTTCCTGAAATCTTAAGCTTATGCTTTTTTAATTGTTCTAAATTGCCAAAATACTTAAAGCTTTTAAGGTTAAGGTTAATGTCCAAAGAAAAAATAGTTTATACTAAAAGTGTTTTGTAACAAGGTCTGAATTTTTAAGCCCTGACTTATTGGTTTCAGTCCTTTTTTTGGCCTGCTTATATCTGCCTCTCTCGTACTTTATAATCACAATATACAAAACCAAATCCATTGGATTCAGATTTTTTGGGCGCTTTGATGTCAGTACTTAAGTTTTCAAGTTTGAATATATATCAAAAAAGACAATTCAATTTAAAAGTCTAGTTAAGGATTATTAATATCAAATAGCAGCCTCAGATTTGGTTTGATATATTTGTAGTTTTAGAATCAACTGTTAAAAGAAAACCGAAAAAAAAACACCATAACAACTCAAAATGGTTTTATTCACTTTGAGTTACCAAAAAGTTTAAACAAGAATTATACTTTTATTATTACAAATAAAAGTTGTGCACAATTTAAAGAAAGTTTTATGGTGGCATTATTTGTTTTTAAAATAAAACACTGTAAATTTAAAAACAATGCTTAGACTAGTAAAATAAAATTTACATAAAAGATCAAAAAAAATTCAGCTATCAAAAGGTATAAGTTTTGAAGTTTCTAACAAAGGGAAAATTTGCATAAACATTAGGCGGGCTTATATGACCGCGCATAAACTAAGTTATGTTTTTATTTGTGACGTAAACAATCAAATAAGATTTTAGAAGAATATTAATTTTTCATTTGAATCATTTCTCTAGAAAACCTTGTGTTGTAAGTACATCTAGTTAACAGTATATTTTTTTTTGTTGACAATTTTTTCTTGTTCTTTTTTTACAATGCATGAATTATTATGAATTAATATGAAAACATCAATGAGCTAGTACATGTTGCAAGCTTTAGATGATATACGATCAACTTCTTTAAACAAATAATTTTGTCTGTTGAACATATGTGTTTTATCAACATCTTTTGATAAACAACTCTTTACTTTTTTCTGTTGAAATTTCAATCAGTTACATGTTTTTTTCTTCTTGTTGTAACTGTAACTACTTAGGTAGAAACTTATTTTTAAGTTCGGAGTTATGACTTCTTAGTATCAATATTTCTATTGAAACTTATGAAGCAATAATGTTATAAAACAGTTAAATTATTTTCACAGTTTCAAGCAATTTAACAGTAGTAAAGTTTGAATTCTTTGTTTCAATCTTACAAAATGCTTTCTAATTGTAATAAATTAACATCTTTGGACAAATAACTGTTTACTTTTGTGTGATGAAAATTTAAACAGTTACAAGTTGTGTTCTTCTATTGTAACTGTAACTATAGAGGTACAAACTTATTTTAAGCTTTTAGTTATTATTTATTACTATCAATATTTCTATTTAAACATGTAAAACAATAGCGTTAAAAAATACTTGAAATAATTTCAAAGTTTCAAGCAATCACAAGCATTAAAATTTCAAGCAACTACAAGTTGAACTATTTGATTTCTTTGTTTCCACCTTAGATAACTGTTATATATAGATATTTTCCAACTGTTACAAATTAACTCTTTTGAACTTACAATTGTTTCTAATTTTGAGATTGTATTTGCATATTTTTAGATGATTGCTTTATGCCTAGGTAGCTATTTTGAAATCCACTGTCTTTTTGCTTTAATTCTATATGATTTCTCTCATGAATACTTTATATTCAAGTATAGCTAGTTCAGGCTGTTTTAAGCATTTAAGAGTATAAATTAAACATAAGTATGACTTGATCAATTGTACTTTTGTTCAGTTTATATTGTTACTTGCTATTCATGTTAGATAAGAGATCGGTTTTAGTCAGTTAAAGTGAATTTTTAAAAATTGTTTACTATAATAATATTTTCACAATTTACGTGTGGTGGTAGGCATATGTATAAAAAAACAATTTAAAAACAATCTGTTTAATCAAATTAAGTCAACGAGTTTGCTATTCTTTTGCAATTTATTTATTACTACACTTTTAGGAACTGACCAAAAACCGGTGTTCTATCTGATTTGACTATTTATAACATGATGGCTAATAAAAAAGACTCGATTAAAAACTGTTGAAAATGTTCATTTTTCTTTTTTTGTTAACTTTGAAAATTATTTTTGAAGTGTAGAATTATCAAAATTTTTGGGAAATTCCTTAATGTGAAAGTATAAAATATAATAAAGGGTAGCGAACCAATTTCAAAATATCGACAAAGTCCTACGCTGGCGGACACCTTCGGTGTCCTGGCTCCGGACTTTGTCGATATTTTGAAATTGGTTCTTAGGGCGTCGTCGTAATGCTTACGCCGGTTGAATAAGTTTTCTCTTTGATACAGGAACTCTAAATAACCACATTTATAATAAAGTCGAAATTTTTGTTTTAGATCAGTAAAATTGGCTTATATTTATTATAAGGAAAACAGGGTTTAGCTTGGTATAGTTTTTAAGTGCAACTAGATCAGAAGATTATTATATATGTTACAAGAAGTGTATTTTACACGATAACCACACACCCGGCTATAGAGAAAAATAGTATTTGTGCAACATATAAATTTATATATAGATCTAAAAATAAGTTGCCAAATATTATACTAGTAACAAGGCAACTAGTATGAAAATATATTCATTTTTTTACAAATGAAAAATTTTGAAACTTTCAATTAACAACTTTACTAAGCGATAAGCAGCCTAGGATTATGACGGTGATAATACATTTAGTTTCTTTTAATATTCAGGTAGGGATTTAAAACAATTTATTAAAGACATACTCATAGTCGTTAAGTTGAATTATACTATCCTTATATAAACTTGTACTAAACTTAACTGTATCTAACTGGTGTACGAATTGAACGGCTCTTTAAACCAATTATTTTATGCGCTTTATGTTTTCATTAAAAAAACTGTTATTGGGCTTAAACTCAAGACATTATAACAACTAAATAAAGGAAAGTTACTAAATAATAGATCTATCAAATATTAAAACTTTTTTCACTACACCCAAGCATTAATTTTCTGTCTTAATCTATTTAATTATGACAAAGTAAACACAATTTAAATGCAAAAAGTTTATTCAAATGTTTATATAAATAAGTTATCTGATCCGCACTGATTCTGTTTCTGATTCTTTTCATCGTTCCGTCTCCGGCTGTGATCTCATTCTGTTTGAAAAAAATATTTAGCTTTTACTAACAAACTTATCTACTAACGCTACACTTCATTCACATTTTAATCATGCAGTTTATCATTAACTATTTAAACATTGCCTTTAATCTATTAATCATTTGAGCATATCTCAGGGTTGTCAAAAATTTTTTCATGTTTTGAAAATACAATTTTTTTTTTCCACCTTGAGTATGACATAAATTTCAAGGTAAGGAATTCGTTAAATTTAATAACGTTAATGAGGAGATACTGTAATGCTACTTTGAATGTGGTTTATAAAAATTTAAGTGATGATGTCAAATAAAAACTATTGTATAACAAAGACTTCAGAAATTCATTGTTTTTTCGTAAGAATTGATGATAAAAATTCCAGTAATTTTTGTTCAATTTCTAGATGGTTTTTAGCTAACCCTGATAGATGTGTTTCGCAATAGTTATGTGATCAAAATGGATATTTGTTTAATTTAAAATAATAAAACCGAGCTTTTTAAAATTAGCATAAAATTGAGCATCAAACAATTATGGACTTTATTTTGTTCTGTTTATGGTTTGGCAATAAAATACCTAAGAAACTGGTACAAAATGGTTACTTTACAGTAATAAAATACAATAAAAATGTTCAAAGTTTGTTAAATTAGTTACTAAGAAGTAGGTCAATAGTGATATATATTTAAGGTAAACTTTGAAAACGCTTCCTAAAATACATATGTTCAAAAAATAATCAAGGAAGTTGTTACAAAATGTATTATTACACGACTTTATAACAACATTTCAGAAAACAATTCACAAGCAAGATGACCACTTTATTTAGATAATATATCATCATGTTTGTATTACTTTTTTTTAAAATCGATCAACTTTATTATTGACTAGCATTAGTTAACTAAATAGGACTATTTATTATCCTCAGAACTTGTAAAACTAAGAGATTTATGTTTTTAAATTTGTGTTAAGGTGTTTTATAAACTACTTGTTATTACAACATGGCTTCTTGTTTGGTAAACTTATTCACTATAAGTTTAAAAACAATTACAAGTTCAAACGAATGATTTTCAAACATACTATGTAGAAATTACCTTGCGGATGATGCATTCAAAGTGGGAAGAGGAATTGACTCGTAAAGGCCAATCACTCTGGGGATCTGTCTACTGACCTTCACTCAAAGAGAGAGCTTCATGGAAATCCTGTTTAAAAGATTCAATTTAAAAATATTCTTACTATCAGATGTAAGCCCTAATACATAAACCTATCATTTACTTTTATCTGATGACTAATATTTTTATTACTTTCAGCGCTTTAATTCATATATTAAAAAAATAGGAAAAAATGTTTTATAAATTCGTAGTAATGAGTCTAATTTGGGGTGAAAGGTATGATTTTTAACTGCAACAAACTGGTTTGTTTTGGTTTGAATAATTAAATATTTACTTTAAAAACTTAAGTTACTCTACAAAAAATACAAATAATGTGTAAACTTAATCTTGGCATATACCTCTCTTAAAACTTATTTCATAAATTTAAACAACTTTAAAAAATTATAAAGAGATAAAGTATACACATCAACTTGATCCATAAAATACTAAACTAACTGCATAACTATAAAGAACTTAACTATTTACTTAAACAAAAAACACTTAGATTTTAAAATTATGCTAGATAAACTTTTGTGTATATATCAGTTTCACTATGGAAGTGTCCTTGCTACAGATTATCAATACTAAAAAGCTTACAAAATCTGCTTGTTAAAGTAGGGTACTTGTTCAATATGTTAATAGAAATTTTTTGCAGTTTTATAAAGGATATTTTATTTCGAAAGCAAAGTTATTGGATTCTATTAGCAAATTTCTATCGTGACGTAACTATAGTGGTAGGATGGAGCTGATTTTCATTTCTACTGATACTGACGTCGTTCAAAGGACGCATACAAATTTTCATCAACAATAATCGAGTTACTTTGCTGAAATCGTGTTCCAATTTTATTTTTACAATTTCCACTGTGAGGAGTTTTTTATCTTAACTTATACCAGGTGAAGGCATTGGAAATAAAGTTAAATATTTTTGTAAATTTCTAGGAAAATTTTGGAATTTTTTTCTGACTTCAAAGGACTTTTAATTAATTTTTACCGTTTGAAGGCTTTGGAAAACAAGGAATTTTGTAAAATTAAAATGACATAATCTGACTTTTTTTTTAATTTTATCAAATTTCCTGCCTTTTCCTGACTTTTTTAAAACCCCCCATTTTTTCCTGATTTTTTTCTTTTTTTTTAATTTCTCCTGACTTTTCCTGATTTCCTGACTTTTCCTGACCGAGTGGCAACCCTGGTGCTAGATTAAAAAAAAAATTCATTTTGCTTTTTAATTTTAGTGGCAAACTTGCTAATATTTTAGGAAACAATAATTTTTTAGTGGTAAGTTGTCATCAAGCTTATTTATAATATTTTGTATAAAATTGTGGATGGGTAAAAATAATCAAGTATGGTCTTCTATTTAATTTAATCATAGCCTTTTGTTGATTTCTATTATTTTAAAATTAAAAAACGTTGAGTTTAAGAAAAACATTGGAATACAAATAAGTTTTCTTTTGGCCAAACTTTAACATTTAAAACCATCACAATACTCAAAGTGATGTACTAACAAAGTGAGCAAATCTAACTTTGTTGTAACAATATTTTAAATATTTAATTAATTATTTAATAAATTAGTTCGCATCCTAAAAAACATTCTTAGCTTATGTTCATTAGTCTTTAAAACAAGTTTAAAGTTTTTTTGTTAAATTTTACTTTTTACTTGTAATGACCACACTAATTTTTATGTTAAATGAAAAATGATAATGATAAATATACTTAATATTAACAATAATGATAATTTTTACTTGCAATTATTTGAACATTCTGTTGAGTTAAAAGCAATACTAGATTCTATTCCAGTTATTAGGTCAAAAATGAACATTAATTATAAACTACATCACTTATAAACATCACTGAATGAGTTTAATTCAATTTAGATAACATTGTCACCTTTACTTTCTCTAAATTTAACTTTTTATGATTTATTGTAGCTATTAGTACAAAAGCAAGAACTATAACATATTTACCTTGTTACTGCCCTAAGTGAGCAGTTAGAGACCTTCCTGGGTTGAGGTCCAGTTGTTGTGTGCTTACAGATGATTCATGTGCATCATTGCTCAAAATTTCCTCAAGACCCTTGCACATTCTAAAGTTGTAAAAACCTGTCAACACATATAAAATGTAGAAAAAATAACAAGTTATAATCAACACTTGTAACCTTAAAACTTTAATTTGTAAATTACTTATATAAACATAAAAGGTGTTAAAGCAATAAAAGAGACAAACAATTTTGTTTTTTTTTAATACTACGGCTTATCTATGACAGGCTTTTGAAGCATTGAAGCCAATCTAATCTGAGTGACTTAAAACTTATCAATTAGCCTTATGTTAAATTAAAAACAATAAATAGTGAAAAAATTATGTTAGTCAAGTAGTAATATTTAATTACTCAAGAAAAATAAAGACTTGTTATACTGAAGTACACAAAAAAATACCAAATGTATTAACATGGTATTAATACCAGTCTGGATATTTCTTAAAATATTTCCAATGCACCACATAATTTAAATTTCCAAAACATAATGATTATTTATACAAATTATATTATACTTGTGAAAAAAAAACTTTAGTTTTTGGATGTCATATACTTGAAAATTTAAATACATAATATAGTTTACATAAACCAATAATAATGGGGACTTTATTATTTTACACTATCTTATTAAAACAAAAAGTTTTTTCACTCTTTAAAAGACTTTTTATTAGAACTTTTAACAAATAAAAACTAGCTCTGAGAACTAAAAAAAAGCCAACTCATGCAATAATTAGTAGAATACTTACCAAGTCAGAGCTAGTCTCAAAAGGAAACAATTAAAATATAATATGATGAGAAAAAATAAAAAACAAAGTACATTCCAACCATTATTAATGGATGATTGTTTAAATATGGTGACAAATATTTGGAAGGATATTTACAGAAAAACATATGATGTACTTTTCTATTATAAAACTGATATGAACTAGCAAACTATATTAAATTTACTGCATTTCATTAGGCTTGTCACTTTTTTCAATTCTATTTTTGCACTTTAAAATTTGCCGCAATGGAACTCTATTTCAAAATAAATTTTTATTTACCATCTGACTTTTAAGTCAAAAAGTTATTTATTATACCCAATCAAACTTTGCACACAAATAGTTTAGTTATATGATAGTAAATAATACTTAATTTTTCTTTAAAACTTTGTAGGAATTATTTATATTGTCATGATATTTAGAACAGCACAACCAAACTAAAAACAAGATTATATTAAGGAACATATGTGTTGTATAGGAGCTTTTGATATATTAAATTGCAATAAAAACAAAATTTACCTTTATTATAGCTGCTAGGATTGAACCACTTCACACTTTTTAGGTGGGCAAACATCTGCAATACAATATAGTACAACTTGATGAATAGCATAAATTATAATTCAATTACATTTAGCAAAACTTTACATTATGTTTTGCTACCAATTTAAATAAAATAGTCATGTAGACCAACAATTTAGTTTGGAAACTAGGGTCAAATATTGGTTGTTTAATCAGGCTATTTAGTATTAGGTTGAAGGTTAATTCACCAGTACAAGGATTTATTTATCTTTTACTGATTTAGATATGTTCTTGGGGTTGTTTAAACAGTGTTGTTTATTCAACCCTGTACACTTCAAATACCTATATATAGAATTGTTCCCAATCATAGTTAGAAATGAGTGTCTTTAAATATTACTTTAAATCTAAAAATAACAAAATATACAACTTTTACAAACTTTGGTTAGTAGTAGAAGTGTCCATCTTCTCCAAACTAATGCTGACTTGGAAACTTTTACTTTAAAATTATAGAGTGTGATATAATAACAACATTTATTAGATCATGTTGTTTGTCAAAGGAGAAACTATACAACTATGATATGTATAATTTAAGTTTCTACAATTTGGCTGTTTACCAACCTTAGTGGTTTACCATAATTTTTTTTACTATCAGTGTTTATTATGACCAGGGCCTAAGTCATTATTGGTAAACTATAAAACTATTATTTAAAATTAAAAGAAAAAACTAAAACGCTTAATCAATGTAATAAACAATTTAAAATTTAACGAGAAAAACTAATACGTTTAATCAATGTAAACAAAGTTTTTAACTTAAAGAAAAAACTAACACGTTTAATTAATGTAAACAACAATTTAAAATTTGAAGAAAAATCCTAAGATGTTTAATCAAAGTTAACAACAATTTAAACTTACGTTATTTTTAGAAAAAAATAGTTTATCGGTTAATTGCTTAAAGTTTATTTTAATTTGCATATTTTAGCTTATTTCGTATTTTTATAGTTTATATGTTGTTTTCTAAAATAAGGCTTTAAAGAACTTTATACTTCTTTCTACTTCATTTTAAAAGAAGTCTATAATTTACCACGTTTTTTTAAAGACAAATAAGTCCTTATTTATTGGAATTTATTAAAGTTCAACGCAACAGTTGTGTTGTTTTCTTAAATTGTTTTATAAGTTGTTACGTATGTTTTATTTTTTTAATTGCATTGTAATAATAGTTACAATTATAATTATACAATAATTTATGTGTGTTGTTTAATTACAAAATAGATCATGAGAGTAAAATGGCCAAAAAATAAAAGCCAATCAAACACCAGGGCTAGATTTAACTTTAATACTTAACTGAACTATGTCGCTAAAACTAATAATGCGAAGACTAAAATATTTTTTTGTGTAATCTGAAAATTTCGTTCACCCCTAAATGAGGTTCATGTACCCTAAACGTTTCGTGCACGCGAAAAAAAATTGTGTACACTATCGTGCACCAGTTTATTTTGAAGTAATTTTGTGTGCAAACTGTAATGATTTTTTTTATAATTTACTTTGATTAGCTAATTAGTTATAAAATACATTTAGTAAACTTTATTTAGATAAATAAATTTATTAAATTGTATTTATTGTTTTAAGACTAATTAAAACATAAAAAAAAAACTCACTGGAAAATTGTGTAATTTTTGCCGATAAAAACAACCAGCAAAAAACCGGTCTTCAGAGGACAGAAAATTTTGGAGATGTTTTGGAAATGTATTTCTCCTCATATAAACTGATGCAGAAAAGTTAGAAAGTTATATATTTAGTGAGAGAAAAATCGTTTGAATTTCTAAAATAAATTTTAAACAAACAAAGATAGCAGGCAGTTCTATAAGAAAAACTTTTTACATTGTAAGTTAATTGTTTAACTGAGTATAAAGGAGAAGACAAAAGTATTTTAAACACTTTTGTTTTTGGTATATAACAAAAAGAATTGGTGTTTATTAAGTTTGTGTTATCTAAACGACTGCGACTAAAAATAACAAGCATTAATAAAAAAATAAATATAAAATTTATTAAACAATAGTTGTAATTTATTTACTTTTTTGACAATGCTTTACGGTGAATAAACTGTCTACGGCATTTCAAATGCTTTTAAAAGTCTTAAACTTTCTTAAACTTCAAAAAAATTCAAAATTTTTTTACTTAAGCCAGTGTTCAGTACCCTTTTTAAGAAACCATCGAAAAGTTTGTGCAAATAAAAATTAAAACAATCATTTATTAACTAAATAACTATAAATGCTCTGTATTTAGTTTATATTCAAATAAAGTTATGTTAAAGCTTAAACTTAAGGTTTAAAATTTTATAACCTTAAACTAAGTAATGAAAAGTAGATTTTCTAGGTGTGATTTAAGTTTTGATTGAAAAAAAATTTAAGTATTTTCACTGTTTCAATATTTCACGTTCCTGAAATATTTAAATAAAAAGGTACAACCATTTTTTTTAAATCATGGTGGTTTTTAAGTTTAAAAAAAATTTCATGTTTTACTAATAGAAAAAAAAAAATATTTTAATAAAATTTTTAGGCCAAAATCACTTTAAATCTTATAGACTATTTTGTAGATTTAGAACAGGTTTTTAAATCCGCATTTGATGTTATAGTTAAAAATAATATAAGTTCAAAATAAAATTTTAACAAACTTACATAACTGCAATGGTTAAAAGCAAATAGTAAAACGTCATTAAAAAAGAAGATTATACAAGTAAAGTTCAGTATTATAAACTTTTTAAGTGAAGTCATGTTGGAAAGAAGTCATGTTGGAATCACTATAACAACACTGATATACAGTCTGTAGTTTTGTAATAAGTAAATTAAAGTAGTTATTAAACACTTTTATTTTATAAACAATACATTATATGACAATTTTATGTAACTAAATTATTGATTAGGTTGAACACTAAAATCTTTCAAAAGTTAAATTCATGTTTAAGTATAATTGTATTTATAAAGTACTTTTTTATTTTTCTAAACAATAACCTATAAATATTTCATTGAAATTATTTCTAAAATTATTATTAATTAGACACTGCATATTTATTTTCTATTTATTTAGTTTTTAGTTCACATTTAGATTTTATTATCTTATAACATTGTATATTAGTTTCATATTTTTGATCATTAATTTAAACTTGTGTTGTTAAATGTTTTTTCAACTGAAATTATTAAACTGAATGTAATTTCATATTAAAAATAAGTTTGAATAAAAAAAATTAAAACTCTATTAGATTAATTTTTTTGTAGAAGGTAGTTTTTCTACCTATATTATTGATGCTGTAGTTATAGTTTTTATATCAAAACAGCTCTGTATTATTAAAGTACTAAGTTATTTGGAGATATAATATCACTTTGATCATGCAAAGAAGGTTAGTTGTTTAGAATAACGTATGCCATATTTTACAATAGTTTTTAAAATACTCTGTAGATTTAAAAAGCTTTATAACGAGAAGTATCCATCAGATTTTTTTTTGTTTTGCTAGCAATAGTCATATATTTTAATTAATTTACAATTGAAGTTTTTAATTTTCAACATAAAGATTAACCATTTTTAAGAAAGCTTCAAAGAAAATATTTTAAAAACTCATCAATTTTAATAGATTGATATTTTTGAGTTTTTAGCTTGAGGCTTTCTTAAGGAACCTATTGAAGTCTAGGCTTTGCTATTTATTGTTAAGTTGTAACTTTATACTTTTTAATCAAACAATGTACAGTTTTTGATTTCTCTAAATATGTACAATTTCAAATTTAATTGGAGTCCAATAAATCAATCCAATAAACAATCCTAGTTTTAACTAATTTGTTTTTGGCAACCCCATATTAAACTTTTCTGTGTAAAATAAATATAAAAAACGTTTATTTAATACCATCTAGGACAAAATTTATACCGGATGACGTCATTAAAACTACGAATATAGTTGGTGAGGAGGAGGTTGTCCAAGGTGTTCAAATGACGCATGCGGAACTCCAGCGGGATCGAGCACCACAACAAGAAGCGGGTGGAACGTCCTTTTTCGTAACAGATCAGGTTAACAACGTATCTAGATCTTTCAAAAATAAACACGATAATGAACTTAAACAAAAACTTATAGATTTTATTAATAAAAAATTTTCAAAAGATGATTGGCATGACTTTTTGAATGTTTATAACATTATCGAAAAACAAGTATACAGTCTAGTTGATGAAAAATACAAAAGTTTCGACCGTTACGCTAAGCAAATTTTTATTGATCAATTAAACGACGATGCAAAACACCATTTAGCTAATAACTTATTTAAGGTTAAATTTAAACACAAGCGGGGAGATTCTTTTTTAATTAACTGGGAATTCAATGTAAAAAGGTTAGACTGCGCGGGGGTAATCTTACATCGCGTCAAGAAGGGTAAGGGCGAATTGTTATTTGTTTATTATAGAGATAAAAATAATAAAATTAGAATCAATTTCCCTATGGGAAAAATAGATTATAACGATAATAACAATCTAAAAAGAACTGCGGTAAGGGAACTTTTCGAGGAAACTAATTACGCTTGGCCTGAAGGAGTTAGATTAGAATTGTACCAAGATACTAGTTATTGCTTTACGGTAGATCAAAAAAACTTTAAAAAAAATCACAAATTCTATTTTTTCAAAAACTTCGAGCACGAAATTGACCATGAATTTAAGAAAGACAATGAAATTGAGGGTAGTTTATGGTTACAAGTTGATAAACTTAAAAAGTATTTTGCAAAGTCTGATGAAAAATATGATAACACATCAGGTCGTATCAATTTTATCAATGGAAGTGTTACAGTTAGGTCCTCTAGTTTAAAAAACATTAAAAATTTAAAAACTACTTTTTCTCAAGTATATTTTTCATACTCTGTTGAGAATTTTTTTTTGAGAGGTTCAGCGCTTAGAGATTGTATTTTTGATCCAAATTGCGATACAGGGCATGTTTCGCGTGACAACAGTGAATAAATTTAAGTTTCCTTCAGTTTCGCTTCTTCAGCTTAAGTTTTAGATTCAGATTCAGTTTATTTTATAAATTAATTGTGTTACTCATTTTGCAATTTTAGTTTAATCTTTTAGTTTTTGTAATCTTGTTACGTTTTCTTTTATATTTTTCGTTATATATTTGTGGTTTCATAAATTTAAATTCTAAAATTCTAATTCATTTATAATTTCAAAACTTAAATACAAAGAAGTTAAATTATTTTTTTCTTGATATGATTAGATTTAAGTTGGTTAAGACGTTTCGTAGCATAATGAGTTGTAAAACCACTTAAAATGACAAAATTGCATAAATGATATATAGAAAAATATAAAAAGTTACTGTTATATTAACGATCTAATTTAATAAAAAAAATTACTTCTTACAATTTAAATTCTTTAGGTTACATATTTTTAATCTAAGATTAAAGGGCATAAAAATACTACATAACTAAATTTAAGATAATAAATGAACTAATTACGTATACTATACTGCCGGGTAATGTTGTTACTACCTGTAATCTAGCTATAGGAGGCTTAGTATGGTGGATGATATTGGTGCTTTAGTAGATGATCGACTAAGACATATCAAACCCATTATAATAAAACAACATTAAAAAACTAAAAAAGCAAATGATATTAATAAAAAGAAAAAAAAGCAATATAAAAGAAAATAACAAACAAAAAGCAATAAAAACAAAGCAAAAATAAAAAAGAAAAAAAAAACGCAAACAAAAAAAAAATAAAAAAAGCAAAAAATAAAAGCAAAAAAAAAAAAACTGAATGAAAAAACCGTATAGCTTGAAGCCTTTTGAATGCTCAAGCTAATTAACTGCAAATGCAACCTAAAGAATTTAATTTGTATGTAAATAATTTATAAAGTCTAACTGTACGTTTAAAAATATATTGCAAGTTATTCACCTTTTCTGAATTTGTCATTTTCTTGTGATTTGAATTTTCACTAAGCGCCGAAACGTAGTGACCTCCTATGAGACAATTAAAAAAAAATTTGATGTAATTTTCCATACGATTTGCCAAATCGTTATTTTTTTCAGATTTTTAAAAAAATAATTCTTTAAAAGACAATGTGGCCTATATGACCGGGGAAACCCGGTGAACCCCCGCCACACGAAACAAAAAGGGGGTAACCCGCACCACGGCGCTGGCTTCACCGTAGCGGTGCGGTCCAGTAGCTGTTTTGTGGTGCGATTGCCTGACGGATAAGAAAAATTGAAACAATTTGATTTGCCTGTTGCAATCAAAGTTCAACGTCAGGAAATTGCACCTCAAAACAGTGAAGCTAACAGCGCCATCTTTTTTAATTTTAGACAAAGTTAATTGTTGATGTTTGTGTCATATAATGTTCATCTAAGATATTGATAGAAACGCTTTTATAAACGATTTATGATAATTTTGTGAACTATTGAAAAATACTTTTTTTTTTTGTCTAGTAGGTAACATTGATTCTAAAGTTTTTGAATTGCTTATATTTATGTTAATATAGTTTTTATGCAACAACTAGCAATATATATGTACCACTTTTAATTTGTTAAACTTCATTTCATGTTTAATAAAAACTTAATAAAAAAGTTTAATCTTTAAAAGCTGAAGTTTAATCATTTTTTACACATTGATCAGGGTTTCAAGTTTTTTCAGGCTGCTTTTAAGGTTTAAAAAAAGATTTGAATTTTTTTAACAAGGAGAAAATGTAATTTGTATATACATGTCAAAACAAACTTCTTGTTAGTATAATTACATTTATTGGTTAAAAAAATATTTTAAACACATCTATGTATTTGCTATTTAGAATTCCCATCAATTTTTTGAACAGCTAACTTTATTCACAGCAAAACTTCAAAGTAGATATAAAAAGAGTTTTGAAAAAGAACAATAAGAAAATAGTGGGCAAACTCTAAAAATTTAAAAAGAAAATAGAAACACTAACAGGTGAGAAATTTTGTGTTTTATTAATTTTAGATAATATAAGTCGGTGTAATTTGTGTCGATAATCTATGTTATTCTTACAGATGCCTTTATTAATGATGTGTAATATTTGTCTAAAATATTTCAACAAGTTATCGTTTTTTTCTATTAGATAATAATAGATCAAAAGTTTTTTAATTGATAATAATTATGTAAAAGCATAGTTTTTTCAATTTTTATACAACTTTATACAAATTATATATATATGCTACTTTTAGTTTTTTAACTCATTTTAGTGTTAAAAAACAACCAAAATAAGAAGTTTGATAATATTTAAAAGCTGAAGCTAAAGTAAAATATAAATTATATAGCACTTTTAAATGTTCTATTTATAATAAATTAGGTATACTATCAAAATCCACCCGCGTTCAAAATCCACCCAATTTTTAATTTTATTTCCTGTATTTATTATTTTATTTTATATACTTTTTGCTTTTTTTCATCAATTTTTTTATTTGTTTTTGACTATCACTGTTACCCCTAACCCTTACTTTCGATTGCTAAGCGGTTCCCGAATTTGACTGGGTGGATTTTGATCGCGGGTGGATTTTGCATGTGTTCCATAAATTTGTACTATTATTACGTCATAAGAGCCGGAGATAGCTTTTTAAACACAATTAAGTATACCCCATCGTGAGCATGAGTAGCTCAGTCGGTAGAGCGTTGGACTTTTAATTTAACGATCAGGGGTTCAAGTCCCGTGCTAGACTTTATATACTTTAAAACAGCCTAATAATTTAAAAAAGAAGATAAAATATAGTTAAAATACATCATAAAATAAGTTTCTTGATTTATAAACACCTTTATGGGTTTAAAAAACACTTGTTTTAAAAAATGATGTGCATATAAAATACATTAAAAATACTGTATGTTTACTTACCCTTTTGTTATCATTCACATCACTAGTTTTTATTTATAGGACAAACAATTTTTTCCGAAATTGCTTATAACTGTTTCAGTTCTTATTTCATCAATTGTCAAAGCTAAAACATATTTAAGTTTATTGAGTGAACAAATTTTTCATGATATATGTTATGACATTTAAAACAAAAGTTATCAAGTTAGTCAATTTTTAAAAAATGTGAATGAACAAGTGTTTTAAGTTATAAATTTTTAATTATTTTCTCTATAATTGCAACAATATGAAAAATCGACAAAAAAAAATCACATTTTTGATATGTTTACGGATTAAGTACATACCTTTTAACAAATAGCTTTGTACCGCGTGAGCGGTAATTGTCTCTTTTTTTGAAAAAAACTTTTGGTAAAACATTATTTTTCCTGAAATCTTAAGCTTATGCTTTTTTAATTGTTCTAAATTGCCAAAATACTTAAAGCTTTTAAGGTTAAGGTTAATGTCCAAAGAAAAAATAGTTTATACTAAAAGTGTTTTGTAACAAGGTCTGAATTTTTAAGCCCTGACTTATTGGTTTCAGTCCTTTTTTTGGCCTGCTTATATCTGCCTCTCTCGTACTTTATAATCACAATATACAAAACCAAATCCATTGGATTCAGATTTTTTGGGCGCTTTGATGTCAGTACTTAAGTTTTCAAGTTTGAATATATATCAAAAAAGACAATTCAATTTAAAAGTCTAGTTAAGGATTATTAATATCAAATAGCAGCCTCAGATTTGGTTTGATATATTTGTAGTTTTAGAATCAACTGTTAAAAGAAAACCGAAAAAAAAACACCATAACAACTCAAAATGGTTTTATTCACTTTGAGTTACCAAAAAGTTTAAACAAGAATTATACTTTTATTATTACAAATAAAAGTTGTGCACAATTTAAAGAAAGTTTTATGGTGGCATTATTTGTTTTTAAAATAAAACACTGTAAATTTAAAAACAATGCTTAGACTAGTAAAATAAAATTTACATAAAAGATCAAAAAAAATTCAGCTATCAAAAGGTATAAGTTTTGAAGTTTCTAACAAAGGGAAAATTTGCATAAACATTAGGCGGGCTTATATGACCGCGCATAAACTAAATTATGTTTTTATTTGTGACGTAAACAATCAAATAAGATTTTAGAAGAATATTAATTTTTCATTTGAATCATTTCTCTAGAAAACCTTGTGTTGTAAGTACATCTAGTTAACAGTATATTTTTTTTTGTTGACAATTTTTTCTTGTTCTTTTTTTACAATGCATGAATTATTATGAATTAATATGAAAACATCAATGAGCTAGTACATGTTGCAAGCTTTAGATGATATACGATCAACTTCTTTAAACAAATAATTTTGTCTGTTGAACATATGTGTTTTATCAACATCTTTTGATAAACAACTCTTTACTTTTTTCTGTTGAAATTTCAATCAGTTACATGTTTTTTTCTTCTTGTTGTAACTGTAACTACTTAGGTAGAAACTTATTTTTAAGTTCGGAGTTATGACTTCTTAGTATCAATATTTCTATTGAAACTTATGAAGCAATAATGTTATAAAACAGTTAAATTATTTTCACAGTTTCAAGCAATTTAACAGTAGTAAAGTTTGAATTCTTTGTTTCAATCTTACAAAATGCTTTCTAATTGTAATAAATTAACATCTTTGGACAAATAACTGTTTACTTTTGTGTGATGAAAATTTAAACAGTTACAAGTTGTGTTCTTCTATTGTAACTGTAACTATAGAGGTACAAACTTATTTTAAGCTTTTAGTTATTATTTATTACTATCAATATTTCTATTTAAACATGTAAAACAATAGCGTTAAAAAATACTTGAAATAATTTCAAAGTTTCAAGCAATCACAAGCATTAAAATTTCAAGCAACTACAAGTTGAACTATTTGATTTCTTTGTTTCCACCTTAGATAACTGTTATATATAGATATTTTCCAACTGTTACAAATTAACTCTTTTGAACTTACAATTGTTTCTAATTTTGAGATTGTATTTGCATATTTTTAGATGATTGCTTTATGCCTAGGTAGCTATTTTGAAATCCACTGTCTTTTTGCTTTAATTCTATATGATTTCTCTCATGAATACTTTATATTCAAGTATAGCTAGTTCAGGCTGTTTTAAGCATTTAAGAGTATAAATTAAACATAAGTATGACTTGATCAATTGTACTTTTGTTCAGTTTATATTGTTACTTGCTATTCATGTTAGATAAGAGATCGGTTTTAGTCAGTTAAAGTGAATTTTTAAAAATTGTTTACTATAATAATATTTTCACAATTTACGTGTGGTGGTAGGCATATGTATAAAAAAACAATTTAAAAACAATCTGTTTAATCAAATTAAGTCAACGAGTTTGCTATTCTTTTGCAATTTATTTATTACTACACTTTTAGGAACTGACCAAAAACCGGTGTTCTATCTGATTTGACTATTTATAACATGATGGCTAATAAAAAAGACTCGATTAAAAACTGTTGAAAATGTTCATTTTTCTTTTTTTGTTAACTTTGAAAATTATTTTTGAAGTGTAGAATTATCAAAATTTTTGGGAAATTCCTTAATGTGAAAGTATAAAATATAATAAAGGGTAGCGAACCAATTTCAAAATATCGACAAAGTCCTACGCTGGCGGACACCTTCGGTGTCCTGGCTCCGGACTTTGTCGATATTTTGAAATTGGTTCTTAGGGCGTCGTCGTAATGCTTACGCCGGTTGAATAAGTTTTCTCTTTGATACAGGAACTCTAAATAACCACATTTATAATAAAGTCGAAATTTTTGTTTTAGATCAGTAAAATTGGCTTATATTTATTATAAGGAAAACAGGGTTTAGCTTGGTATAGTTTTTAAGTGCAACTAGATCAGAAGATTATTATATATGTTACAAGAAGTGTATTTTACACGATAACCACACACCCGGCTATAGAGAAAAATAGTATTTGTGCAACATATAAATTTATATATAGATCTAAAAATAAGTTGCCAAATATTATACTAGTAACAAGGCAACTAGTATGAAAATATATTCATTTTTTTACAAATGAAAAATTTTGAAACTTTCAATTAACAACTTTACTAAGCGATAAGCAGCCTAGGATTATGACGGTGATAATACATTTAGTTTCTTTTAATATTCAGGTAGGGATTTAAAACAATTTATTAAAGACATACTCATAGTCGTTAAGTTGAATTATACTATCCTTATATAAACTTGTACTAAACTTAACTGTATCTAACTGGTGTACGAATTGAACGGCTCTTTAAACCAATTATTTTATGCGCTTTATGTTTTCATTAAAAAAACTGTTATTGGGCTTAAACTCAAGACATTATAACAACTAAATAAAGGAAAGTTACTAAATAATAGATCTATCAAATATTAAAACTTTTTTCACTACACCCAAGCATTAATTTTCTGTCTTAATCTATTTAATTATGACAAAGTAAACACAATTTAAATGCAAAAAGTTTATTCAAATGTTTATATAAATAAGTTATCTGATCCGCACTGATTCTGTTTCTGATTCTTTTCATCGTTCCGTCTCCGGCTGTGATCTCATTCTGTTTGAAAAAAATATTTAGCTTTTACTAACAAACTTATCTACTAACGCTACACTTCATTCACATTTTAATCATGCAGTTTATCATTAACTATTTAAACATTGCCTTTAATCTATTAATCATTTGAGCATATCTCAGGGTTGTCAAAAAATTTTTCATGTTTTGAAAATACAATTTTTTTTTTCCACCTTGAGTATGACATAAATTTCAAGGTAAGGAATTCGTTAAATTTAATAACGTTAATGAGGAGATACTGTAATGCTACTTTGAATGTGGTTTATAAAAATTTAAGTGATGATGTCAAATAAAAACTATTGTATAACAAAGACTTCAGAAATTCATTGTTTTTTCGTAAGAATTGATGATAAAAATTCCAGTAATTTTTGTTCAATTTCTAGATGGTTTTTAGCTAACCCTGATAGATGTGTTTCGCAATAGTTATGTGATCAAAATGGATATTTGTTTAATTTAAAATAATAAAACCGAGCTTTTTAAAATTAGCATAAAATTGAGCATCAAACAATTATGGACTTTATTTTGTTCTGTTTATGGTTTGGCAATAAAATACCTAAGAAACTGGTACAAAATGGTTACTTTACAGTAATAAAATACAATAAAAATGTTCAAAGTTTGTTAAATTAGTTACTAAGAAGTAGGTCAATAGTGATATATATTTAAGGTAAACTTTGAAAACGCTTCCTAAAATACATATGTTCAAAAAATAATCAAGGAAGTTGTTACAAAATGTATTATTACACGACTTTATAACAACATTTCAGAAAACAATTCACAAGCAAGATGACCACTTTATTTAGATAATATATCATCATGTTTGTATTACTTTTTTTTAAAATCGATCAACTTTATTATTGACTAGCATTAGTTAACTAAATAGGACTATTTATTATCCTCAGAACTTGTAAAACTAAGAGATTTATGTTTTTAAATTTGTGTTAAGGTGTTTTATAAACTACTTGTTATTACAACATGGCTTCTTGTTTGGTAAACTTATTCACTATAAGTTTAAAAACAATTACAAGTTCAAACGAATGATTTTCAAACATACTATGTAGAAATTACCTTGCGGATGATGCATTCAAAGTGGGAAGAGGAATTGACTCGTAAAGGCCAATCACTCTGGGGATCTGTCTACTGACCTTCACTCAAAGAGAGAGCTTCATGGAAATCCTGTTTAAAAGATTCAATTTAAAAATATTCTTACTATCAGATGTAAGCCCTAATACATAAACCTATCATTTACTTTTATCTGATGACTAATATTTTTATTACTTTCAGCGCTTTAATTCATATATTAAAAAAATAGGAAAAAATGTTTTATAAATTCGTAGTAATGAGTCTAATTTGGGGTGAAAGGTATGATTTTTAACTGCAACAAACTGGTTTGTTTTGGTTTGAATAATTAAATATTTACTTTAAAAACTTAAGTTACTCTACAAAAAATACAAATAATGTGTAAACTTAATCTTGGCATATACCTCTCTTAAAACTTATTTCATAAATTTAAACAACTTTAAAAAATTATAAAGAGATAAAGTATACACATCAACTTGATCCATAAAATACTAAACTAACTGCATAATTATAAAGAACTTAACTATTTACTTAAACAAAAAACACTTAGATTTTAAAATTATGCTAGATAAACTTTTGTGTATATATCAGTTTCACTATGGAAGTGTCCTTGCTACAGATTATCAATACTAAAAAGCTTACAAAATCTGCTTGTTAAAGTAGGGTACTTGTTCAATATGTTAATAGAAATTTTTTGCAGTTTTATAAAGGATATTTTATTTCGAAAGCAAAGTTATTGGATTCTATTAGCAAATTTCTATCGTGACGTAACTATAGTGGTAGGATGGAGCTGATTTTCATTTCTACTGATACTGACGTCGTTCAAAGGACGCATACAAATTTTCATCAACAATAATCGAGTTACTTTGCTGAAATCGTGTTCCAATTTTATTTTTACAATTTCCACTGTGAGGAGTTTTTTATCTTAACTTATACCAGGTGAAGGCATTGGAAATAAAGTTAAATATTTTTGTAAATTT
Organism: Thalia democratica; assembly: GCF_965202585.1. Lineage (NCBI taxonomy): Eukaryota > Metazoa > Chordata > Thaliacea > Salpida > Salpidae > Thalia > Thalia democratica. The sequence continues at coordinate 22,804,778 of NC_139169.1, read as the reverse complement.
CTAGGAAAATTTTGGAATTTTTTTCTGACTTCAAAGGACTTTTAATTAATTTTTACCGTTTGAAGGCTTTGGAAAACAAGGAATTTTGTAAAATTAAAATGACATAATCTGACTTTTTTTTTAATTTTATCAAATTTCCTGCCTTTTCCTGACTTTTTTAAAACCCCCCATTTTTTCCTGATTTTTTTCTTTTTTTTTAATTTCTCCTGACTTTTCCTGATTTCCTGACTTTTCCTGACCGAGTGGCAACCCTGATGCTAGATTAAAAAAAAAATTCATTTTGCTTTTTAATTTTAGTGGCAAACTTGCTAATATTTTAGGAAACAATAATTTTTTAGTGGTAAGTTGTCATCAAGCTTATTTATAATATTTTGTATAAAATTGTGGATGGGTAAAAATAATCAAGTATGGTCTTCTATTTAATTTAATCATAGCCTTTTGTTGATTTCTATTATTTTAAAATTAAAAAACGTTGAGTTTAAGAAAAACATTGGAATACAAATAAGTTTTCTTTTGGCCAAACTTTAACATTTAAAACCATCACAATACTCAAAGTGATGTACTAACAAAGTGAGCAAATCTAACTTTGTTGTAACAATATTTTAAATATTTAATTAATTATTTAATAAATTAGTTCGCATCCTAAAAAACATTCTTAGCTTATGTTCATTAGTCTTTAAAACAAGTTTAAAGTTTTTTCGTTAAATTTTACTTTTTACTTGTAATGACCACACTAATTTTTATGTTAAATGAAAAATGATAATGATAAATATACTTAATATTAACAATAATGATAATTTTTACTTGCAATTATTTGAACATTCTGTTGAGTTAAAAGCAATACTAGATTCTATTCCAGTTATTAGGTCAAAAATGAACATTAATTATAAACTACATCACTTATAAACATCACTGAATGAGTTTAATTCAATTTAGATAACATTGTCACCTTTACTTTCTCTAAATTTAACTTTTTATGATTTATTGTAGCTATTAGTACAAAAGCAAGAACTATAACATATTTACCTTGTTACTGCCCTAAGTGAGCAGTTAGAGACCTTCCTGGGTTGAGGTCCAGTTGTTGTGTGCTTACAGATGATTCATGTGCATCATTGCTCAAAATTTCCTCAAGACCCTTGCACATTCTAAAGTTGTAAAAACCTGTCAACACATATAAAATGTAGAAAAAATAACAAGTTATAATCAACACTTGTAACCTTAAAACTTTAATTTGTAAATTACTTATATAAACATAAAAGGTGTTAAAGCAATAAAAGAGACAAACAATTTTGTTTTTTTTTAATACTACGGCTTATCTATGACAGGCTTTTGAAGCATTGAAGCCAATCTAATCTGAGTGACTTAAAACTTATCAATTAGCCTTATGTTAAATTAAAAACAATAAATAGTGAAAAAATTATGTTAGTCAAGTAGTAATATTTAATTACTCAAGAAAAATAAAGACTTGTTATACTGAAGTACACAAAAAAATACCAAATGTATTAACATGGTATTAATACCAGTCTGGATATTTCTTAAAATATTTCCAATGCACCACATAATTTAAATTTCCAAAACATAATGATTATTTATACAAATTATATTATACTTGTGAAAAAAAAACTTTAGTTTTTGGATGTCATATACTTGAAAATTTAAATACATAATATAGTTTACATAAACCAATAATAATGGGGACTTTATTATTTTACACTATCTTATTAAAACAAAAAGTTTTTTCACTCTTTAAAAGACTTTTTATTAGAACTTTTAACAAATAAAAACTAGCTCTGAGAACTAAAAAAAAGCCAACTCATGCAATAATTAGTAGAATACTTACCAAGTCAGAGCTAGTCTCAAAAGGAAACAATTAAAATATAATATGATGAGAAAAAATAAAAAACAAAGTACATTCCAACCATTATTAATGGATGATTGTTTAAATATGGTGACAAATATTTGGAAGGATATTTACAGAAAAACATATGATGTACTTTTCTATTATAAAACTGATATGAACTAGCAAACTATATTAAATTTACTGCATTTCATTAGGCTTGTCACTTTTTTCAATTCTATTTTTGCACTTTAAAATTTGCCGCAATGGAACTCTATTTCAAAATAAATTTTTATTTACCATCTGACTTTTAAGTCAAAAAGTTATTTATTATACCCAATCAAACTTTGCACACAAATAGTTTAGTTATATGATAGTAAATAATACTTAATTTTTCTTTAAAACTTTGTAGGAATTATTTATATTGTCATGATATTTAGAACAGCACAACCAAACTAAAAACAAGATTATATTAAGGAACATATGTGTTGTATAGGAGCTTTTGATATATTAAATTGCAATAAAAACAAAATTTACCTTTATTATAGCTGCTAGGATTGAACCACTTCACACTTTTTAGGTGGGCAAACATCTGCAATACAATATAGTACAACTTGATGAATAGCATAAATTATAATTCAATTACATTTAGCTAAACTTTACATTATGTTTTGCTACCAATTTAAATAAAATAGTCATGTAGACCAACAATTTAGTTTGGAAACTAGGGTCAAATATTGGTTGTTTAATCAGGCTATTTAGTATTAGGTTGAAGGTTAATTCACCAGTACAAGGATTTATTTATCTTTTACTGATTTAGATATGTTCTTGGGGTTGTTTAAACAGTGTTGTTTATTCAACCCTGTACACTTCAAATACCTATATATAGAATTGTTCCCAATCATAGTTAGAAATGAGTGTCTTTAAATATTACTTTAAATCTAAAAATAACAAAATATACAACTTTTACAAACTTTGGTTAGTAGTAGAAGTGTCCATCTTCTCCAAACTAATGCTGACTTGGAAACTTTTACTTTAAAATTATAGAGTGTGATATAATAACAACATTTATTAGATCATGTTGTTTGTCAAAGGAGAAACTATACAACTATGATATGTATAATTTAAGTTTCTACAATTTGGCTGTTTACCAACCTTAGTGGTTTACCATAATTTTTTTTACTATCAGTGTTTATTATGACCAGGGCCTAAGTCATTATTGGTAAACTATAAAACTATTATTTAAAATTAAAAGAAAAAACTAAAACGCTTAATCAATGTAATAAACAATTTAAAATTTAACGAGAAAAACTAATACGTTTAATCAATGTAAACAAAGTTTTTAACTTAAAGAAAAAACTAACACGTTTAATTAATGTAAACAACAATTTAAAATTTGAAGAAAAATCCTAAGATGTTTAATCAAAGTTAACAACAATTTAAACTTACGTTATTTTTAGAAAAAAATAGTTTATCGGTTAATTGCTTAAAGTTTATTTTAATTTGCATATTTTAGCTTATTTCGTATTTTTATAGTTTATATGTTGTTTTCTAAAATAAGGCTTTAAAGAACTTTATACTTCTTTCTACTTCATTTTAAAAGAAGTCTATAATTTACCACGTTTTTTTAAAGACAAATAAGTCCTTATTTATTGGAATTTATTAAAGTTCAACGCAACAGTTGTGTTGTTTTCTTAAATTGTTTTATAAGTTGTTACGTATGTTTTATTTTTTTAATTGCATTGTAATAATAGTTACAATTATAATTATACAATAATTTATGTGTGTTGTTTAATTACAAAATAGATCATGAGAGTAAAATGGCCAAAAAATAAAAGCCAATCAAACACCAGGGCTAGATTTAACTTTAATACTTAACTGAACTATGTCGCTAAAACTAATAATGCGAAGACTAAAATATTTTTTTGTGTAATCTGAAAATTTCGTTCACCCCTAAATGAGGTTCATGTACCCTAAACGTTTCGTGCACGCGAAAAAAAATTGTGTACACTATCGTGCACCAGTTTATTTTGAAGTAATTTTGTGTGCAAACTGTAATGATTTTTTTTATAAATTACTTTGATTAGCTAATTAGTTATAAAATACATTTAGTAAACTTTATTTAGATAAATAAATTTATTAAATTTTATTTATTGTTTTAAGACTAATTAAAACATAAAAAAAAAACTCACTGGAAAATTGTGTAATTTTTGCCGATAAAAACAACCAGCAAAAAACCGGTCTTCAGAGGACAGAAAATTTTGGAGATGTTTTGGAAATGTATTTCTCCTCATATAAACTGATGCAGAAAAGTTAGAAAGTTATATATTTAGTGAGAGAAAAATCGTTTGAATTTCTAAAATAAATTTTAAACAAACAAAGATAGCAGGCAGTTCTATAAGAAAAACTTTTTACATTGTAAGTTAATTGTTTAACTGAGTATAAAGGAGAAGACAAAAGTATTTTAAACACTTTTGTTTTTGGTATATAACAAAAAGAATTGGTGTTTATTAAGTTTGTGTTATCTAAACGACTGCGACTAAAAATAACAAGCATTAATAAAAAAATAAATATAAAATTTATTAAACAATAGTTGTAATTTATTTACTTTTTTGACAATGCTTTACGGTGAATAAACTGTCTACGGCATTTCAAATGCTTTTAAAAGTCTTAAACTTTCTTAAACTTCAAAAAAATTCAAAATTTTTTTACTTAAGCCAGTGTTCAGTACCCTTTTTAAGAAACCATCGAAAAGTTTGTGCAAATAAAAATTAAAACAATCATTTATTAACTAAATAACTATAAATGCTCTGTATTTAGTTTATATTCAAATAAAGTTATGTTAAAGCTTAAACTTAAGGTTTAAAATTTTATAACCTTAAACTAAGTAATGAAAAGTAGATTTTCTAGGTGTGATTTAAGTTTTGATTGAAAAAAAATTTAAGTATTTTCACTGTTTCAATATTTCACGTTCCTGAAATATTTAAATAAAAAGGTACAACCATTTTTTTTTAAATCATGGTGGTTTTTAAGTTTAAAAAAAATTTCATGTTTTACTAATAGAAAAAAAAAAATATTTTAATAAAATTTTTAGGCCAAAATCACTTTAAATCTTATAGACTATTTTGTAGATTTAGAACAGGTTTTTAAACCCGCATTTGATGTTATAGTTAAAAATAATATAAGTTCAAAATAAAATTTTAACAAACTTACATAACTGCAATGGTTAAAAGCAAATAGTAAAACGTCTTTAAAAAAGAAGATTATACAAGTAAAGTTCAGTATTATAAACTTTTTAAGTGAAGTCATGTTGGAAAGAAGTCATGTTGGAATCACTATAACAACACTGATATACAGTCTGTAGTTTTGTAATAAGTAAATTAAAGTAGTTATTAAACACTTTTATTTTATAAACAATACATTATATGACAATTTTATGTAACTAAATTATTGATTAGGTTGAACACTAAAATCTTTCAAAAGTTAAATTCATGTTTAAGTATAATTGTATTTATAAAGTACTTTTTTATTTTTCTAAACAATAACCTATAAATATTTCATTGAAATTATTTCTAAAATTATTATTAATTAGACACTGCATATTTATTTTCTATTTATTTAGTTTTTAGTTCACATTTAGATTTTATTATCTTATAACATTGTATATTAGTTTCATATTTTTGATCATTAATTTAAACTTGTGTTGTTAAATGTTTTTTCAACTGAAATTATTAAACTGAATGTAATTTCATATTAAAAATAAGTTTGAATAAAAAAAATTAAAACTCTATTAGATTAATTTTTTTGTAGAAGGTAGTTTTTCTACCTATATTATTGATGCTGTAGTTATAGTTTTTATATCAAAACAGCTCTGTATTATTAAAGTACTAAGTTATTTGGAGATATAATATCACTTTGATCATGCAAAGAAGGTTAGTTGTTTAGAATAACGTATGCCATATTTTACAATAGTTTTTAAAATACTCTGTAGATTTAAAAAGCTTTATAACGAGAAGTATCCATCAGATTTTTTTTTGTTTTGCTAGCAATAGTCATATATTTTAATTAATTTACAATTGAAGTTTTTAATTTTCAACATAAAGATTAACCATTTTTAAGAAAGCTTCAAAGAAAATATTTTAAAAACTCATCAATTTTAATAGATTGATATTTTTGAGTTTTTAGCTTGAGGCTTTCTTAAGGAACCTATTGAAGTCTAGGCTTTGCTATTTATTGTTAAGTTGTAACTTTATACTTTTTAATCAAACAATGTACAGTTTTTGATTTCTCTAAATATGTACAATTTCAAATTTAATTGGAGTCCAATAAATCAATCCAATAAACAATCCTAGTTTTAACTAATTTGTTTTTGGCAACCCCATATTAAACTTTTCTGTGTAAAATAAATATAAAAAACGTTTATTTAATACCATCTAGGACAAAATTTATACCGGATGACGTCATTAAAACTACGAATATAGTTGGTGAGGAGGAGGTTGTCCAAGGTGTTCAAATGACGCATGCGGAACTCCAGCGGGATCGAGCACCACAACAAGAAGCGGGTGGAACGTCCTTTTTCGTAACAGATCAGGTTAACAACGTATCTAGATCTTTCAAAAATAAACACGATAATGAACTTAAACAAAAACTTATAGATTTTATTAATAAAAAATTTTCAAAAGATGATTGGCATGACTTTTTGAATGTTTATAACATTATCGAAAAACAAGTATACAGTCTAGTTGATGAAAAATACAAAAGTTTCGACCGTTACGCTAAGCAAATTTTTATTGATCAATTAAACGACGATGCAAAACACCATTTAGCTAATAACTTATTTAAGGTTAAATTTAAACACAAGCGGGGAGATTCTTTTTTAATTAACTGGGAATTCAATGTAAAAAGGTTAGACTGCGCGGGGGTAATCTTACATCGCGTCAAGAAGGGTAAGGGCGAATTGTTATTTGTTTATTATAGAGATAAAAATAATAAAATTAGAATCAATTTCCCTATGGGAAAAATAGATTATAACGATAATAACAATCTAAAAAGAACTGCGGTAAGGGAACTTTTCGAGGAAACTAATTACGTTTGGCCTGAAGGAGTTAGATTAGAATTGTACCAAGATACTAGTTATTGCTTTACGGTAGATCAAAAAAACTTTAAAAAAAATCACAAATTCTATTTTTTCAAAAACTTCGAGCACGAAATTGACCATGAATTTAAGAAAGACAATGAAATTGAGGGTAGTTTATGGTTACAAGTTGATAAACTTAAAAAGTATTTTGCAAAGTCTGATGAAAAATATGATAACACATCAGGTCGTATCAATTTTATCAATGGAAGTGTTACAGTTAGGTCCTCTAGTTTAAAAAACATTAAAAATTTAAAAACTACTTTTTCTCAAGTATATTTTTCATACTCTGTTGAGAATTTTTTTTTGAGAGGTTCAGCGCTTAGAGATTGTATTTTTGATCCAAATTGCGATACAGGGCATGTTTCGCGTGACAACAGTGAATAAATTTAAGTTTCCTTCAGTTTCGCTTCTTCAGCTTAAGTTTTAGATTCAGATTCAGTTTATTTTATAAATTAATTGTGTTACTCATTTTGCAATTTTAGTTTAATCTTTTAGTTTTTGTAATCTTGTTACGTTTTCTTTTATATTTTTCGTTATATATTTGTGGTTTCATAAATTTAAATTCTAAAATTCTAATTCATTTATAATTTCAAAACTTAAATACAAAGAAGTTAAATTATTTTTTTCTTGATATGATTAGATTTAAGTTGGTTAAGACGTTTCGTAGCATAATGAGTTGTAAAACCACTTAAAATGACAAAATTGCATAAATGATATATAGAAAAATATAAAAAGTTACTGTTATATTAACGATCTAATTTAATAAAAAAAATTACTTCTTACAATTTAAATTCTTTAGGTTACATATTTTAAATCTAAGATTAAAGGGCATAAAAATACTACATAACTAAATTTAAGATAATAAATGAACTAATTACGTATACTATACTGCCGGGTAATGTTGTTACTACCTGTAATCTAGCTATAGGAGGCTTAGTATGGTGGATGATATTGGTGCTTTAGTAGATGATCGACTAAGACATATCAAACCCATTATAATAAAACAACATTAAAAAACTAAAAAAGCAAATGATATTAATAAAAAGAAAAAAAAGCAATATAAAAGAAAATAACAAACAAAAAGCAATAAAAACAAAGCAAAAATAGAAAAGAAAAAAAAAACGCAAACAAAAAAAAAATAAAAAAAGCAAAAAATAAAAGCAAAAAAAAAAAAACTGAAAACAAACGTAAACAAAAAAAAAAAAAAAAGAGAATAGAAAAATACAAAAGTAATAGAAAAAAATGTTGTTTTAACGTTAATATAAAAAGTACGTTATTTGTTTATTTATTGTAATATTTAACCATAATTTTTATGCCCTAAATACCGTATAGCTTGAAGCCTTTTGAATGCTCAAGCTAATTAACTGCAAATGCAACCTAAAGAATTTAATTTGTATGTAAATAATTTATAAAGTCTAACTGTACGTTTAAAAATATATTGCAAGTTATTCACCTTTTCTGAATTTGTCATTTTCTTGTGATTTGAATTTTCACTAAGCGCCGAAACGTAGTGACCTCCTATGAGACAATTAAAAAAAAATTTGATGTAATTTTCCATACGATTTGCCAAATCGTTATTTTTTTCAGATTTTTAAAAAAATAATTCTTTAAAAGACAATGTGGCCTATATGACCGGGGAAACCCGGTGAACCCCCGCCACACGAAACAAAAAGGGGGTAACCCGCACCACGGCGCTGGCTTCACCGTAGCGGTGCGGTCCAGTAGCTGTTTTGTGGTGCGATTGCCTGACGGATGAGAAAAATTGAAACAATTTGATTTGCCTGTTGCAATCAAAGTTCAACGTCAGGAAATTGCACCTCAAAACAGTGAAGCTAACAGCGCCATCTTTTTTAATTTTAGACAAAGTTAATTGTTGATGTTTGTGTCATATAATGTTCATCTAAGATATTGATAGAAACGCTTTTATAAACGATTTATGATAATTTTGTGAACTATTGAAAAATACTTTTTTTTTTTGTCTAGTAGGTAACATTGATTCTAAAGTTTTTGAATTGCTTATATTTATGTTAATATAGTTTTTATGCAACAACTAGCAATATATATGTACCACTTTTAATTTGTTAAACTTCATTTCATGTTTAATAAAAACTTAATAAAAAAGTTTAATCTTTAAAAGCTGAAGTTTAATCATTTTTTACACATTGATCAGGGTTTCAAGTTTTTTCAGGCTGCTTTTAAGGTTTAAAAAAAGATTTGAATTTTTTTAACAAGGAGAAAATGTAATTTGTATATACATGTCAAAACAAACTTCTTGTTAGTATAATTACATTTATTGGTTAAAAAAATATTTTAAACACATCTATGTATTTGCTATTTAGAATTCCCATCAATTTTTTGAACAGCTAACTTTATTCACAGCAAAACTTCAAAGTAGATATAAAAAGAGTTTTGAAAAAGAACAATAAGAAAATAGTGGGCAAACTCTAAAAATTTAAAAAGAAAATAGAAACACTAACAGGTGAGAAATTTTGTGTTTTATTAATTTTAGATAATATAAGTCGGTGTAATTTGTGTCGATAATCTATGTTATTCTTACAGATGCCTTTATTAATGATGTGTAATATTTGTCTAAAATATTTCAACAAGTTATCGTTTTTTTCTATTAGATAATAATAGATCAAAAGTTTTTTAATTGATAATAATTATGTAAAAGCATAGTTTTTTCAATTTTTATACAACTTTATACAAATTATATATATATGCTACTTTTAGTTTTTTAACTCATTTTAGTGTTAAAAAACAACCAAAATAAGAAGTTTGATAATATTTAAAAGCTGAAGCTAAAGTAAAATATAAATTATATAGCACTTTTAAATGTTCTATTTATAATAAATTAGGTATACTATCAAAATCCACCCGCGTTCAAAATCCACCCAATTTTTAATTTTATTTCCTGTATTTATTATTTTATTTTATATACTTTTTGCTTTTTTTCATCAATTTTTTTATTTGTTTTTGACTATCACTGTTACCCCTAACCCTTACTTTCGATTGCTAAGCGGTTCCCGAATTTGACTGGGTGGATTTTGATCGCGGGTGGATTTTGCATGTGTTCCATAAATTTGTACTATTATTACGTCATAAGAGCCGGAGATAGCTTTTTAAACACAATTAAGTATACCCCATCGTGAGCATGAGTAGCTCAGTCGGTAGAGCGTTGGACTTTTAATTTAACGATCAGGGGTTCAAGTCCCGTGCTAGACTTTATATACTTTAAAACAGCCTAATAATTTAAAAAAGAAGATAAAATATAGTTAAAATACATCATAAAATAAGTTTCTTGATTTATAAACACCTTTATGGGTTTAAAAAACACTTGTTTTAAAAAATGATGTGCATATAAAATACATTAAAAATACTGTATGTTTACTTACCCTTTTGTTATCATTCACATCACTAGTTTTTATTTATATGACAAACAATTTTTTCCGAAATTGCTTATAACTGTTTCAGTTCTTATTTCATCAATTGTCAAAGCTAAAACATATTTAAGTTTATTGAGTGAACAAATTTTTCATGATATATGTTATGACATTTAAAACAAAAGTTATCAAGTTAGTCAATTTTTAAAAAATGTGAATGAACAAGTGTTTTAAGTTACAAATTTTTAATTATTTTCTCTATAATTGCAACAATATGAAAAATCGACAAAAAAAAATCACATTTTTGATATGTTTACGGATTAAGTACATACCTTTTAACAAATAGCTTTGTACCGCGTGAGCGGTAATTGTCTCTTTTTTTGAAAAAAACTTTTTGTAAAACATTATTTTTCCTGAAATCTTAAGCTTATGCTTTTTTAATTGTTCTAAATTGCCAAAATACTTAAAGCTTTTAAGGTTAAGGTTAATGTCCAAAGAAAAAATAGTTTATACTAAAAGTGTTTTGTAACAAGGTCTGAATTTTTAAGCCCTGACTTATTGGTTTCAGTCCTTTTTTTGGCCTGCTTATATCTGCCTCTCTCGTACTTTATAATCACAATATACAAAACCAAATCCATTGGATTCAGATTTTTTGGGCGCTTTGATGTCAGTACTTAAGTTTTCAAGTTTGAATATATATCAAAAAAGACAATTCAATTTAAAAGTCTAGTTAAGGATTATTAATATCAAATAGCAGCCTCAGATTTGGTTTGATATATTTGTAGTTTTAGAATCAACTGTTAAAAGAAAACCGAAAAAAAAACACCATAACAACTCAAAATGGTTTTATTCACTTTGAGTTACCAAAAAGTTTAAACAAGAATTATACTTTTATTATTACAAATAAAAGTTGTGCACAATTTAAAGAAAGTTTTATGGTGGCATTATTTGTTTTTAAAATAAAACACTGTAAATTTAAAAACAATGCTTAGACTAGTAAAATAAAATTTACATAAAAGATCAAAAAAAATTCAGCTATCAAAAGGTATAAGTTTTGAAGTTTCTAACAAAGGGAAAATTTGCATAAACATTAGGCGGGCTTATATGACCGCGCATAAACTAAATTATGTTTTTATTTGTGACGTAAACAATCAAATAAGATTTTAGAAGAATATTAATTTTTCATTTGAATCATTTCTCTAGAAAACCTTGTGTTGTAAGTACATCTAGTTAACAGTATATTTTTTTTTGTTGACAATTTTTTCTTGTTCTTTTTTTACAATGCATGAATTATTATGAATTAATATGAAAACATCAATGAGCTAGTACATGTTGCAAGCTTTAGATGATATACGATCAACTTCTTTAAACAAATAATTTTGTCTGTTGAACATATGTGTTTTATCAACATCTTTTGATAAACAGCTCTTTACTTTTTTCTGTTGAAATTTCAATCAGTTACATGTTTTTTTCTTCTTGTTGTAACTGTAACTACTTAGGTAGAAACTTATTTTTAAGTTCGGAGTTATGACTTCTTAGTATCAATATTTCTATTGAAACTTATGAAGCAATAATGTTATAAAACAGTTAAATTATTTTCACAGTTTCAAGCAATTTAACAGTAGTAAAGTTTGAATTCTTTGTTTCAATCTTACAAAATGCTTTCTAATTGTAATAAATTAACATCTTTGGACAAATAACTGTTTACTTTTGTGTGATGAAAATTTAAACAGTTACAAGTTGTGTTCTTCTATTGTAACTGTAACTATAGAGGTACAAACTTATTTTAAGCTTTTAGTTATTATTTATTACTATCAATATTTCTATTTAAACATGTAAAACAATAGCGTTAAAAAATACTTGAAATAATTTCAAAGTTTCAAGCAATCACAAGCATTAAAATTTCAAGCAACTACAAGTTGAACTATTTGATTTCTTTGTTTCCACCTTAGATAACTGTTATGTATAGATATTTTCCAACTGTTACAAATTAACTCTTTTGAACTTACAATTGTTTCTAATTTTGAGATTGTATTTACATATTTTTAGATGATTGCTTTATGCCTAGGTAGCTATTTTGAAATCCACTGTCTTTTTGCTTTAATTCTATATGATTTCTCTCATGAATACTTTATATTCAAGTATAGCTAGTTCAGGCTGTTTTAAGCATTTAAGAGTATAAATTAAACATAAGTATGACTTGATCAATTGTACTTTTGTTCAGTTTATATTGTTACTTGCTATTCATGTTAGATAAGAGATCGGTTTTAGTCAGTTAAAGTGAATTTTTAAAAATTGTTTACTATAATAATATTTTCACAATTTACGTGTGGTGGTAGGCATATGTATAAAAAAACAATTTAAAAACAATCTGTTTAATCAAATTAAGTCAACGAGTTTGCTATTCTTTTGCAATTTATTTATTACTACACTTTTAGGAACTGACCAAAAACCGGTGTTCTATCTGATTTGACTATTTATAACATGATGGCTAATAAAAAAGACTCGATTAAAAACTGTTGAAAATGTTCATTTTTCTTTTTTTGTTAACTTTGAAAATTATTTTTGAAGTGTAGAATTATCAAAATTTTTGGGAAATTCCTTAATGTGAAAGTATAAAATATAATAAAGGGTAGCGAACCAATTTCAAAATATCGACAAAGTCCTACGCTGGCGGACACCTTCGGTGTCCTGGCTCCGGACTTTGTCGATATTTTGAAATTGGTTCTTAGGGCGTCGTCGTAATGCTTACGCCGGTTGAATAAGTTTTCTCTTTGATACAGGAACTCTAAATAACCACATTTATAATAAAGTCGAAATTTTTGTTTTAGATCAGTAAAATTGGCTTATATTTATTATAAGGAAAACAGGGTTTAGCTTGGTATAGTTTTTAAGTGCAACTAGATCAGAAGATTATTATATATGTTACAAGAAGTGTATTTTACACGATAACCACACACCCGGCTATAGAGAAAAATAGTATTTGTGCAACATATAAATTTATATATAGATCTAAAAATAAGTTGCCAAATATTATACTAGTAACAAGGCAACTAGTATGAAAATATATTCATTTTTTTACAAATGAAAAATTTTGAAACTTTCAATTAACAACTTTACTAAGCGATAAGCAGCCTAGGATTATGACGGTGATAATACATTTAGTTTCTTTTAATATTCAGGTAGGGATTTAAAACAATTTATTAAAGACATACTCATAGTCGTTAAGTTGAATTATACTATCCTTATATAAACTTGTACTAAACTTAACTGTATCTAACTGGTGTACGAATTGAACGGCTCTTTAAACCAATTATTTTATGCGCTTTATGTTTTCATTAAAAAAACTGTTATTGGGCTTAAACTCAAGACATTATAACAACTAAATAAAGGAAAGTTACTAAATAATAGATCTATCAAATATTAAAACTTTTTTCACTACACCCAAGCATTAATTTTCTGTCTTAATCTATTTAATTATGACAAAGTAAACACAATTTAAATGCAAAAAGTTTATTCAAATGTTTATATAAATAAGTTATCTGATCCGCACTGATTCTGTTTCTGATTCTTTTCATCGTTCCGTCTCCGGCTGTGATCTCATTCTGTTTGAAAAAAATATTTAGCTTTTACTAACAAACTTATCTACTAACGCTACACTTCATTCACATTTTAATCATGCAGTTTATCATTAACTATTTAAACATTGCCTTTAATCTATTAATCATTTGAGCATATCTCAGGGTTGTCAAAAATTTTTTCATGTTTTGAAAATACAATTTTTTTTTTCCACCTTGAGTATGACATAAATTTCAAGGTAAGGAATTCGTTAAATTTATTAACGTTAATGAGGAGATACTGTAATGCTACTTTGAATGTGGTTTATAAAAATTTAAGTGATGATGTCAAATAAAAACTATTGTATAACAAAGACTTCAGAAATTCATTGTTTTTTCGTAAGAATTGATGATAAAATTTCCAGTAATTTTTGTTCAATTTCTAGATGGTTTTTAGCTAACCCTGATAGATGTGTTTCGCAATAGTTATGTGATCAAAATGGATATTTGTTTAATTTAAAATAATAAAACCGAGCTTTTTAAAATTAGCATAAAATTGAGCATCAAACAATTATGGACTTTATTTTGTTCTGTTTATGGTTTGGCAATAAAATACCTAAGAAACTGGTACAAAATGGTTACTTTACAGTAATAAAATACAATAAAAATGTTCAAAGTTTGTTAAATTAGTTACTAAGAAGTAGGTCAATAGTGATATATATTTAAGGTAAACTTTGAAAACGCTTCCTAAAATACATATGTTCAAAAAATAATCAAGGAAGTTGTTACAAAATGTATTATTACACGACTTTATAACAACATTTCAGAAAACAATTCACAAGCAAGATGACCACTTTATTTAGATAATATATCATCATGTTTGTATTACTTTTTTTTAAAATCGATCAACTTTATTATTGACTAGCATTAGTTAACTAAAGAGGACTATTTATTATCCTCAGAACTTGTAAAACTAAGAGATTTATGTTTTTAAATTTGTGTTAAGGTGTTTTATAAACTACTTGTTATTACAACATGGCTTCTTGTTTGGTAAACTTATTCACTATAAGTTTAAAAACAATTACAAGTTCAAACGAATGATTTTCAAACATACTATGTAGAAATTACCTTGCGGATGATGCATTCAAAGTGGGAAGAGGAATTGACTCGTAAAGGCCAATCACTCTGGGGATCTGTCTACTGACCTTCACTCAAAGAGAGAGCTTCATGGAAATCCTGTTTAAAAGATTCAATTTAAAAATATTCTTACTATCAGATGTAAGCCCTAATACATAAACCTATCATTTACTTTTATCTGATGACTAATATTTTTATTACTTTCAGCGCTTTAATTCATATATTAAAAAAATAGGAAAAAATGTTTTATAAATTCGTAGTAATGAGTCTAATTTGGGGTGAAAGGTATGATTTTTAACTGCAACAAACTGGTTTGTTTTGGTTTGAATAATTAAATATTTACTTTAAAAACTTAAGTTACTCTACAAAAAATACAAATAATGTGTAAACTTAATCTTGGCATATACCTCTCTTAAAACTTATTTCATAAATTTAAACAACTTTAAAAAATTATAAAGAGATAAAGTATACACATCAACTTGATCCATAAAATACTAAACTAACTGCATAACTATAAAGAACTTAACTATTTACTTAAACAAAAAACACTTAGATTTTAAAATTATGCTAGATAAACTTTTGTGTATATATCAGTTTCACTATGGAAGTGTCCTTGCTACAGATTATCAATACTAAAAAGCTTACAAAATCTGCTTGTTAAAGTAGGGTACTTGTTCAATATGTTAATAGAAATTTTTTGCAGTTTTATAAAGGATATTTTATTTCGAAAGCAAAGTTATTGGATTCTATTAGCAAATTTCTATCGTGACGTAACTATAGTGGTAGGATGGAGCTGATTTTCATTTCTACTGATACTGACGTCGTTCAAAGGACGCATACAAATTTTCATCAACAATAATCGAGTTACTTTGCTGAAATCGTGTTCCAATTTTATTTTTACAATTTCCACTGTGAGGAGTTTTTTATCTTAACTTATACCAGGTGAAGGCATTGGAAATAAAGTTAAATATTTTTGTAAATTTCTAGGAAAATTTTGGAATTTTTTTCTGACTTCAAAGGACTTTTAATTAATTTTTACCGTTTGAAGGCTTTGGAAAACAAGGAATTTTGTAAAATTAAAATGACATAATCTGACTTTTTTTTTAATTTTATCAAATTTCCTGCCTTTTCCTGACTTTTTTAAAACCCCCCATTTTTTCCTGATTTTTTTCTTTTTTTTTAATTTCTCCTGACTTTTCCTGATTTCCTGACTTTTCCTGACCGAGTGGCAACCCTGATGCTAGATTAAAAAAAAAATTCATTTTGCTTTTTAATTTTAGTGGCAAACTTGCTAATATTTTAGGAAACAATAATTTTTTAGTGGTAAGTTGTCATCAAGCTTATTTATAATATTTTGTATAAAATTGTGGATGGGTAAAAATAATCAAGTATGGTCTTCTATTTAATTTAATCATAGCCTTTTGTTGATTTCTATTATTTTAAAATTAAAAAACGTTGAGTTTAAGAAAAACATTGGAATACAAATAAGTTTTCTTTTGGCCAAACTTTAACATTTAAAACCATCACAATACTCAAAGTGATGTACTAACAAAGTGAGCAAATCTAACTTTGTTGTAACAATATTTTAAATATTTAATTAATTATTTAATAAATTAGTTCGCATCCTAAAAAACATTCTTAGCTTATGTTCATTAGTCTTTAAAACAAGTTTAAAGTTTTTTTGTTAAATTTTACTTTTTACTTGTAATGACCACACTAATTTTTATGTTAAATGAAAAATGATAATGATAAATATACTTAATATTAACAATAATGATAATTTTTACTTGCAATTATTTGAACATTCTGTTGAGTTAAAAGCAATACTAGATTCTATTCCAGTTATTAGGTCAAAAATGAACATTAATTATAAACTACATCACTTATAAACATCACTGAATGAGTTTAATTCAATTTAGATAACATTGTCACCTTTACTTTCTCTAAATTTAACTTTTTATGATTTATTGTAGCTATTAGTACAAAAGCAAGAACTATAACATATTTACCTTGTTACTGCCCTAAGTGAGCAGTTAGAGACCTTCCTGGGTTGAGGTCCAGTTGTTGTGTGCTTACAGATGATTCATGTGCATCATTGCTCAAAATTTCCTCAAGACCCTTGCACATTCTAAAGTTGTAAAAACCTGTCAACACATATAAAATGTAGAAAAAATAACAAGTTATAATCAACACTTGTAACCTTAAAACTTTAATTTGTAAATTACTTATATAAACATAAAAGGTGTTAAAGCAATAAAAGAGACAAACAATTTTGTTTTTTTTTAATACTACGGCTTATCTATGACAGGCTTTTGAAGCATTGAAGCCAATCTAATCTGAGTGACTTAAAACTTATCAATTAGCCTTATGTTAAATTAAAAACAATAAATAGTGAAAAAATTATGTTAGTCAAGTAGTAATATTTAATTACTCAAGAAAAATAAAGACTTGTTATACTGAAGTACACAAAAAAATACCAAATGTATTAACATGGTATTAATACCAGTCTGGATATTTCTTAAAATATTTCCAATGCACCACATAATTTAAATTTCCAAAACATAATGATTATTTATACAAACTATATTATACTTGTGAAAAAAAACTTTAGTTTTTGGATGTCATATACTTGAAAATTTAAATACATAATATAGTTTACATAAACCAATAATAATGGGGACTTTATTATTTTACACTATCTTATTAAAACAAAAAGTTTTTTCACTCTTTAAAAGACTTTTTATTAGAACTTTTAACAAATAAAAACTAGCTCTTAGAACTAAAAAAAAGCCAACTCATGCAATAATTAGTAGAATACTTACCAAGTCAGAGCTAGTCTCAAAAGGAAACAATTAAAATATAATATGATGAGAAAAAATAAAAAACAAAGTACATTCCAACCATTATTAATGGATGATTGTTTAAATATGGTGACAAATATTTGGAAGGATATTTACAGAAAAACATATGATGTACTTTTCTATTATAAAACTGATATGAACTAGCAAACTATATTAAATTTACTGCATTTCATTAGGCTTGTCACTTTTTTCAATTCTATTTTTGCACTTTAAAATTTGCCGCAATGGAACTCTATTTCAAAATAAATTTTTATTTACCATCTGACTTTTAAGTCAAAAAGTTATTTATTATACCCAATCAAACTTTGCACACAAATAGTTTAGTTATATGATAGTAAATAATACTTAATTTTTCTTTAAAACTTTGTAGGAATTATTTATATTGTCATGATATTTAGAACAGCACAACCAAACTAAAAACAAGATTATATTAAGGAACATATGTGTTGTATAGGAGCTTTTGATATATTAAATTGCAATAAAAACAAAATTTACCTTTATTATAGCTGCTAGGATTGAACCACTTCACACTTTTTAGGTGGGCAAACATCTGCAATACAATATAGTACAACTTGATGAATAGCATAAATTATAATTCAATTACATTTAGCTAAACTTTACATTATGTTTTGCTACCAATTTAAATAAAATAGTCATGTAGACCAACAATTTAGTTTGGAAACTAGGGTCAAATATTGGTTGTTTAATCAGGCTATTTAGTATTAGGTTGAAGGTTAATTCACCAGTACAAGGATTTATTTATCTTTTACTGATTTAGATATGTTCTTGGGGTTGTTTAAACAGTGTTGTTTATTCAACCCTGTACACTTCAAATACCTATATATAGAATTGTTCCCAATCATAGTTAGAAATGAGTGTCTTTAAATATTACTTTAAATCTAAAAATAACAAAATATACAACTTTTACAAACTTTGGTTAGTAGTAGAAGTGTCCATCTTCTCCAAACTAATGCTGACTTGGAAACTTTTACTTTAAAATTATAGAGTGTGATATAATAACAACATTTATTAGATCATGTTGTTTGTCAAAGGAGAAACTATACAACTATGATATGTATAATTTAAGTTTCTACAATTTGGCTGTTTACCAACCTTAGTGGTTTACCATAATTTTTTTTACTATCAGTGTTTATTATGACCAGGGCCTAAGTCATTATTGGTAAACTATAAAACTATTATTTAAAATTAAAAGAAAAAACTAAAACGCTTAATCAATGTAATAAACAATTTAAAATTTAACGAGAAAAACTAATACGTTTAATCAATGTAAACAAAGTTTTTAACTTAAAGAAAAAACTAACACGTTTAATTAATGTAAACAACAATTTAAAATTTGAAGAAAAATCCTAAGATGTTTAATCAAAGTTAACAACAATTTAAACTTACGTTATTTTTAGAAAAAAATAGTTTATCGGTTAATTGCTTAAAGTTTATTTTAATTTGCATATTTTAGCTTATTTCGTATTTTTATAGTTTATATGTTGTTTTCTAAAATAAGGCTTTAAAGAACTTTATACTTCTTTCTACTTCATTTTAAAAGAAGTCTATAATTTACCACGTTTTTTTAAAGACAAATAAGTCCTTATTTATTGGAATTTATTAAAGTTCAACGCAACAGTTGTGTTGTTTTCTTAAATTGTTTTATAAGTTGTTACGTATGTTTTATTTTTTTAATTGCATTGTAATAATAGTTACAATTATAATTATACAATAATTTATGTGTGTTGTTTAATTACAAAATAGATCATGAGAGTAAAATGGCCAAAAAATAAAAGCCAATCAAACACCAGGGCTAGATTTAACTTTAATACTTAACTGAACTATGTCGCTAAAACTAATAATGCGAAGACTAAAATATTTTTTTGTGTAATCTGAAAATTTCGTTCACCCCTAAATGAGGTTCATGTACCCTAAACGTTTCGTGCACGCGAAAAAAAATTGTGTACACTATCGTGCACCAGTTTATTTTGAAGTAATTTTGTGTGCAAACTGTAATGATTTTTTTTATAAATTACTTTGATTAGCTAATTAGTTATAAAATACATTTAGTAAACTTTATTTAGATAAATAAATTTATTAAATTTTATTTATTGTTTTAAGACTAATTAAAACATAAAAAAAAAACTCACTGGAAAATTGTGTAATTTTTGCCGATAAAAACAACCAGCAAAAAACCGGTCTTCAGAGGACAGAAAATTTTGGAGATGTTTTGGAAATGTATTTCTCCTCATATAAACTGATGCAGAAAAGTTAGAAAGTTATATATTTAGTGAGAGAAAAATCGTTTGAATTTCTAAAATAAATTTTAAACAAACAAAGATAGCAGGCAGTTCTATAAGAAAAACTTTTTACATTGTAAGTTAATTGTTTAACTGAGTATAAAGGAGAAGACAAAAGTATTTTAAACACTTTTGTTTTTGGTATATAACAAAAAGAATTGGTGTTTATTAAGTTTGTGTTATCTAAACGACTGCGACTAAAAATAACAAGCATTAATAAAAAAATAAATATAAAATTTATTAAACAATAGTTGTAATTTATTTACTTTTTTGACAATGCTTTACGGTGAATAAACTGTCTACGGCATTTCAAATGCTTTTAAAAGTCTTAAACTTTCTTAAACTTCAAAAAAATTCAAAATTTTTTTACTTAAGCCAGTGTTCAGTACCCTTTTTAAGAAACCATCGAAAAGTTTGTGCAAATAAAAATTAAAACAATCATTTATTAACTAAATAACTATAAATGCTCTGTATTTAGTTTATATTCAAATAAAGTTATGTTAAAGCTTAAACTTAAGGTTTAAAATTTTATAACCTTAAACTAAGTAATGAAAAGTAGATTTTCTAGGTGTGATTTAAGTTTTGATTGAAAAAAAATTTAAGTATTTTCACTGTTTCAATATTTCACGTTCCTGAAATATTTAAATAAAAAGGTACAACCATTTTTTTTTAAATCATGGTGGTTTTTAAGTTTAAAAAAAATTTCATGTTTTACTAATAGAAAAAAAAAAATATTTTAATAAAATTTTTAGGCCAAAATCACTTTAAATCTTATAGACTATTTTGTAGATTTAGAACAGGTTTTTAAATCCGCATTTGATGTTATAGTTAAAAATAATATAAGTTCAAAATAAAATTTTAACAAACTTACATAACTGCAATGGTTAAAAGCAAATAGTAAAACGTCTTTAAAAAAGAAGATTATACAAGTAAAGTTCAGTATTATAAACTTTTTAAGTGAAGTCATGTTGGAAAGAAGTCATGTTGGAATCACTATAACAACACTGATATACAGTCTGTAGTTTTGTAATAAGTAAATTAAAGTAGTTATTAAACACTTTTATTTTATAAACAATACATTATATGACAATTTTATGTAACTAAATTATTGATTAGGTTGAACACTAAAATCTTTCAAAAGTTAAATTCATGTTTAAGTATAATTGTATTTATAAAGTACTTTTTTATTTTTCTAAACAATAACCTATAAATATTTCATTGAAATTATTTCTAAAATTATTATTAATTAGACACTGCATATTTATTTTCTATTTATTTAGTTTTTAGTTCACATTTAGATTTTATTATCTTATAACATTGTATATTAGTTTCATATTTTTGATCATTAATTTAAACTTGTGTTGTTAAATGTTTTTTCAACTGAAATTATTAAACTGAATGTAATTTCATATTAAAAATAAGTTTGAATAAAAAAAATTAAAACTCTATTAGATTAATTTTTTTGTAGAAGGTAGTTTTTCTACCTATATTATTGATGCTGTAGTTATAGTTTTTATATCAAAACAGCTCTGTATTATTAAAGTACTAAGTTATTTGGAGATATAATATCACTTTGATCATGCAAAGAAGGTTAGTTGTTTAGAATAACGTATGCCATATTTTACAATAGTTTTTAAAATACTCTGTAGATTTAAAAAGCTTTATAACGAGAAGTATCCATCAGATTTTTTTTTGTTTTGCTAGCAATAGTCATATATTTTAATTAATTTACAATTGAAGTTTTTAATTTTCAACATAAAGATTAACCATTTTTAAGAAAGCTTCAAAGAAAATATTTTAAAAACTCATCAATTTTAATAGATTGATATTTTTGAGTTTTTAGCTTGAGGCTTTCTTAAGGAACCTATTGAAGTCTAGGCTTTGCTATTTATTGTTAAGTTGTAACTTTATACTTTTTAATCAAACAATGTACAGTTTTTGATTTCTCTAAATATGTACAATTTCAAATTTAATTGGAGTCCAATAAATCAATCCAATAAACAATCCTAGTTTTAACTAATTTGTTTTTGGCAACCCCATATTAAACTTTTCTGTGTAAAATAAATATAAAAAACGTTTATTTAATACCATCTAGGACAAAATTTATACCGGATGACGTCATTAAAACTACGAATATAGTTGGTGAGGAGGAGGTTGTCCAAGGTGTTCAAATGACGCATGCGGAACTCCAGCGGGATCGAGCACCACAACAAGAAGCGGGTGGAACGTCCTTTTTCGTAACAGATCAGGTTAACAACGTATCTAGATCTTTCAAAAATAAACACGATAATGAACTTAAACAAAAACTTATAGATTTTATTAATAAAAAATTTTCAAAAGATGATTGGCATGACTTTTTGAATGTTTATAACATTATCGAAAAACAAGTATACAGTCTAGTTGATGAAAAATACAAAAGTTTCGACCGTTACGCTAAGCAAATTTTTATTGATCAATTAAACGACGATGCAAAACACCATTTAGCTAATAACTTATTTAAGGTTAAATTTAAACACAAGCGGGGAGATTCTTTTTTAATTAACTGGGAATTCAATGTAAAAAGGTTAGACTGCGCGGGGGTAATCTTACATCGCGTCAAGAAGGGTAAGGGCGAATTGTTATTTGTTTATTATAGAGATAAAAATAATAAAATTAGAATCAATTTCCCTATGGGAAAAATAGATTATAACGATAATAACAATCTAAAAAGAACTGCGGTAAGGGAACTTTTCGAGGAAACTAATTACGCTTGGCCTGAAGGAGTTAGATTAGAATTGTACCAAGATACTAGTTATTGCTTTACGGTAGATCAAAAAAACTTTAAAAAAAATCACAAATTCTATTTTTTCAAAAACTTCGAGCACGAAATTGACCATGAATTTAAGAAAGACAATGAAATTGAGGGTAGTTTATGGTTACAAGTTGATAAACTTAAAAAGTATTTTGCAAAGTCTGATGAAAAATATGATAACACATCAGGTCGTATCAATTTTATCAATGGAAGTGTTACAGTTAGGTCCTCTAGTTTAAAAAACATTAAAAATTTAAAAACTACTTTTTCTCAAGTATATTTTTCATACTCTGTTGAGAATTTTTTTTGAGAGGTTCAGCGCTTAGAGATTGTATTTTTGATCCAAATTGCGATACAGGGCATGTTTCGCGTGACAACAGTGAATAAATTTAAGTTTCCTTCAGTTTCGCTTCTTCAGCTTAAGTTTTAGATTCAGATTCAGTTTATTTTATAAATTAATTGTGTTACTCATTTTGCAATTTTAGTTTAATCTTTTAGTTTTTGTAATCTTGTTACGTTTTCTTTTATATTTTTCGTTATATATTTGTGGTTTCATAAATTTAAATTCTAAAATTCTAATTCATTTATAATTTCAAAACTTAAATACAAAGAAGTTAAATTATTTTTTTCTTGATATGATTAGATTTAAGTTGGTTAAGACGTTTCGTAGCATAATGAGTTGTAAAACCACTTAAAATGACAAAATTGCATAAATGATATATAGAAAAATATAAAAAGTTACTGTTATATTAACGATCTAATTTAATAAAAAAAATTACTTCTTACAATTTAAATTCTTTAGGTTACATATTTTTAATCTAAGATTAAAGGGCATAAAAATACTACATAACTAAATTTAAGATAATAAATGAACTAATTACGTATACTATACTGCCGGGTAATGTTGTTACTACCTGTAATCTAGCTATAGGAGGCTTAGTATGGTGGATGATATTGGTGCTTTAGTAGATGATCGACTAAGACATATCAAACCCATTATAATAAAACAACATTAAAAAACTAAAAAAGCAAATGATATTAATAAAAAGAAAAAAAAGCAATATAAAAGAAAATAACAAACAAAAAGCAATAAAAACAAAGCAAAAATAAAAAAAAAAAAAAAAACGCAAACAAAAAAAAAATAAAAAAAGCAAAAAATAAAAGCAAAAAAAAAAAAACTGAAAACAAACGTAAACAAAAAAAAAAAAAAAGAGAATAGAAAAATACAAAAGTAATAGAAAAAAATGTTGTTTTAACGTTAATATAAAAAGTACGTTATTTGTTTATTTATTGTAATATTTAACCATAATTTTTATGCCCTAAATACCGTATAGCTTGAAGCCTTTTAAATGCTCAAGCTAATTAACTGCAAATGCAACCTAAAGAATTTATTTTGTATGTAAATAATTTATAAAGTCTAACTGTACGTTTAAAAATATATTGCAAGTTATTCACCTTTTCTGAATTTGTCATTTTCTTGTGATTTGAATTTTCACTAAGCCCCGAAACGTAGTGACCTCCTATGAGACAATTAAAAAAAAATTTGATGTAATTTTCCATACGATTTGCCAAATCGTTATTTTTTTCAGATTTTAAAAAAAATAATTCTTTAAAAGACAATGTGGCCTATATGACCGGGGAAACCCGGTGAACCCCCGCCACACGAAACAAAAAGGGGGTAACCCGCACCACGGCGCTGGCTTCACCGTAGCGGTGCGGTCCAGTAGCTGTTTTGTGGTGCGATTGCCTGACGGATGAGAAAAATTGAAACAATTTGATTTGCCTGTTGCAATCAAAGTTCAACGTCAGGAAATTGCACCTCAAAACAGTGAAGCTAACAGCGCCATCTTTTTTAATTTTAGACAAAGTTAATTGTTGATGTTTGTGTCATATAATGTTCATCTAAGATATTGATAGAAACGCTTTTATAAACGATTTATGATAATTTTGTGAACTATTGAAAAATACTTTTTTTTTTGTCTAGTAGGTAACATTGATTCTAAAGTTTTTGAATTGCTTATATTTATGTTAATATAGTTTTTATGCAACAACTAGCAATATATATGTACCACTTTTAATTTGTTAAACTTCATTTCATGTTTAATAAAAAATTAATAAAAAAGTTTAATCTTTAAAAGCTGAAGTTTAATCATTTTTTACACATTGATCAGGGTTTCAAGTTTTTTCAGGCTGCTTTTAAGGTTTAAAAAAAGATTTGAATTTTTTTAACAAGGAGAAAATGTAATTTGTATATACATGTCAAAACAAACTTCTTGTTAGTATAATTACATTTATTGGTTAAAAAAATATTTTAAACACATCTATGTATTTGCTATTTAGAATTCCCATCAATTTTTTGAACAGCTAACTTTATTCACAGCAAAACTTCAAAGTAGATATAAAAAGAGTTTTGAAAAAGAACAATAAGAAAATAGTGGGCAAACTCTAAAAATTTAAAAAGAAAATAGAAACACTAACAGGTGAGAAATTTTGTGTTTTATTAATTTTTGATAATATAAGTCGGTGTAATTTGTGTCGATAATCTATGTTATTCTTACAGATGCCTTTATTAATGATGTGTAATATTTGTCTAAAATATTTCAACAAGTTATCGTTTTTTTCTATTAGATAATAATAGATCAAAAGTTTTTTAATTGATAATAATTATGTAAAAGCATAGTTTTTTCAATTTTTATACAACTTTATACAAATTATATATATATGCTACTTTTAGTTTTTTAACTCATTTTAGTGTTAAAAAACAACCAAAATAAGAAGTTTGATAATATTTAAAAGCTGAAGCTAAAGTAAAATATAAATTATATAGCACTTTTAAATGTTCTATTTATAATAAATTAGGTATACTATCAAAATCCACCCGCGTTCAAAATCCACCCAATTTTTAATTTTATTTCCTGTATTTATTATTTTATTTTATATACTTTTTGCTTTTTTTCATCAATTTTTTTATTTGTTTTTGACTATCACTGTTACCCCTAACCCTTACTTTCGATTGCTAAGCGGTTCCCGAATTTGACTGGGTGGATTTTGATCGCGGGTGGATTTTGCATGTGTTCCATAAATTTGTACTATTATTACGTCATAAGAGCCGGAGATAGCTTTTTAAACACAATTAAGTATACCCCATCGTGAGCATGAGTAGCTCAGTCGGTAGAGCGTTGGACTTTTAATTTAACGATCAGGGGTTCAAGTCCCGTGCTAGACTTTATATACTTTAAAACAGCCTAATAATTTAAAAAAGAAGATAAAATATAGTTAAAATACATCATAAAATAAGTTTCTTGATTTATAAACACCTTTATGGGTTTAAAAAACACTTGTTTTAAAAAATGATGTGCATATAAAATACATTAAAAATACTGTATGTTTACTTACCCTTTTGTTATCATTCACATCACTAGTTTTTATTTATATGACAAACAATTTTTTCCGAAATTGCTTATAACTGTTTCAGTTCTTATTTCATCAATTGTCAAAGCTAAAACATATTTAAGTTTATTGAGTGAACAAATTTTTCATGATATATGTTATGACATTTAAAACAAAAGTTATCAAGTTAGTCAATTTTTAAAAAATGTGAATGAACAAGTGTTTTAAGTTACAAATTTTTAATTATTTTCTCTATAATTGCAACAATATGAAAAATCGACAAAAAAAAATCACATTTTTGATATGTTTACGGATTAAGTACATACCTTTTAACAAATAGCTTTGTACCGCGTGAGCGGTAATTGTCTCTTTTTTTGAAAAAAACTTTTTGTAAAACATTATTTTTCCTGAAATCTTAAGCTTATGCTTTTTTAATTGTTCTAAATTGCCAAAATACTTAAAGCTTTTAAGGTTAAGGTTAATGTCCAAAAAAAAAATAGTTTATACTAAAAGTGTTTTGTAACAAGGTCTGAATTTTTAAGCCCTGACTTATTGGTTTCAGTCCTTTTTTTGGCCTGCTTATATCTGCCTCTCTCGTACTTTATAATCACAATATACAAAACCAAATCCATTGGATTCAGATTTTTTGGGCGCTTTGATGTCAGTACTTAAGTTTTCAAGTTTGAATATATATCAAAAAAGACAATTCAATTTAAAAGTCTAGTTAAGGATTATTAATATCAAATAGCAGCCTCAGATTTGGTTTGATATATTTGTAGTTTTAGAATCAACTGTTAAAAGAAAACCGAAAAAAAAACACCATAACAACTCAAAATGGTTTTATTCACTTTGAGTTACCAAAAAGTTTAAACAAGAATTATACTTTTATTATTACAAATAAAAGTTGTGCACAATTTAAAGAAAGTTTTATGGTGGCATTATTTGTTTTTAAAATAAAACACTGTAAATTTAAAAACAATGCTTAGACTAGTAAAATAAAATTTACATAAAAGATCAAAAAAAATTCAGCTATCGAAAGGTATAAGTTTTGAAGTTTCTAACAAAGGGAAAATTTGCATAAACATTAGGCGGGCTTATATGACCGCGCATAAACTAAATTATGTTTTTATTTGTGACGTAAACAATCAAATAAGATTTTAGAAGAATATTAATTTTTCATTTGAATCATTTCTCTAGAAAACCTTGTGTTGTAAGTACATCTAGTTAACAGTATATTTTTTTTTGTTGACAATTTTTTCTTGTTCTTTTTTTACAATGCATGAATTATTATGAATTAATATGAAAACATCAATGAGCTAGTACATGTTGCAAGCTTTAGATGATATACGATCAACTTCTTTAAACAAATAATTTTGTCTGTTGAACATATGTGTTTTATCAACATCTTTTGATAAACAACTCTTTACTTTTTTCTGTTGAAATTTCAATCAGTTACATGTTTTTTTCTTCTTGTTGTAACTGTAACTACTTAGGTAGAAACTTATTTTTAAGTTCGGAGTTATGACTTCTTAGTATCAATATTTCTATTGAAACTTATGAAGCAATAATGTTATAAAACAGTTAAATTATTTTCACAGTTTCAAGCAATTTAACAGTAGTAAAGTTTGAATTCTTTGTTTCAATCTTACAAAATACTTTCTAATTGTAATAAATTAACATCTTTGGACAAATAACTGTTTACTTTTGTGTGATGAAAATTTAAACAGTTACAAGTTGTGTTCTTCTATTGTAACTGTAACTATAGAGGTACAAACTTATTTTAAGCTTTTAGTTATTATTTATTACTATCAATATTTCTATTTAAACATGTAAAACAATAGCGTTAAAAAATACTTGAAATAATTTCAAAGTTTCAAGCAATCACAAGCATTAAAGTTTCAAGCAACTACAAGTTGAACTATTTGATTTCTTTGTTTCCACCTTAGATAACTGTTATATATAGATATTTTCCAACTGTTACAAATTAACTCTTTTGAACTTACAATTGTTTCTAATTTTGAGATTGTATTTGCATATTTTTAGATGATTGCTTTATGCCTAGGTAGCTATTTTGAAATCCACTGTCTTTTTGCTTTAATTCTATATGATTTCTCTCATGAATACTTTATATTCAAGTATAGCTAGTTCAGGCTGTTTTAAGCATTTAAGAGTATAAATTAAACATAAGTATGACTTGATCAATTGTACTTTTGTTCAGTTTATATTGTTACTTGCTATTCATGTTAGATAAGAGATCGGTTTTAGTCAGTTAAAGTGAATTTTTAAAAATTGTTTACTATAATAATATTTTCACAATTTACGTGTGGTGGTAGGCATATGTATAAAAAAACAATTTAAAAACAATCTGTTTAATCAAATTAAGTCAACGAGTTTGCTATTCTTTTGCAATTTATTTATTACTACACTTTTAGGAACTGACCAAAAACCGGTGTTCTATCTGATTTGACTATTTATAACATGATGGCTAATAAAAAAGACTCGATTAAAAACTGTTGAAAATGTTCATTTTTCTTTTTTTGTTAACTTTGAAAATTATTTTTGAAGTGTAGAATTATCAAAATTTTTGGGAAATTCCTTAATGTGAAAGTATAAAATATAATAAAGGGTAGCGAACCAATTTCAAAATATCGACAAAGTCCTACGCTGGCGGACACCTTCGGTGTCCTGGCTCCGGACTTTGTCGATATTTTGAAATTGGTTCTTAGGGCGTCGTCGTAATGCTTACGCCGGTTGAATAAGTTTTCTCTTTGATACAGGAACTCTAAATAACCACATTTATAATAAAGTCGAAATTTTTGTTTTAGATCAGTAAAATTGGCTTATATTTATTATAAGGAAAACAGGGTTTAGCTTGGTATAGTTTTTAAGTGCAACTAGATCAGAAGATTATTATATATGTTACAAGAAGTGTATTTTACACGATAACCACACACCCGGCTATAGAGAAAAATAGTATTTGTGCAACATATAAATTTATATATAGATCTAAAAATAAGTTGCCAAATATTATACTAGTAACAAGGCAACTAGTATGAAAATATATTCATTTTTTTACAAATGAAAAATTTTGAAACTTTCAATTAACAACTTTACTAAGCGATAAGCAGCCTAGGATTATGACGGTGATAATACATTTAGTTTCTTTTAATATTCAGGTAGGGATTTAAAACAATTTATTAAAGACATACTCATAGTCGTTAAGTTGAATTATACTATCCTTATATAAACTTGTACTAAACTTAACTGTATCTAACTGGTGTACGAATTGAACGGCTCTTTAAACCAATTATTTTATGCGCTTTATGTTTTCATTAAAAAAACTGTTATTGGGCTTAAACTCAAGACATTATAACAACTAAATAAAGGAAAGTTACTAAATAATAGATCTATCAAATATTAAAACTTTTTTCACTACACCCAAGCATTAATTTTCTGTCTTAATCTATTTAATTATGACAAAGTAAACACAATTTAAATGCAAAAAGTTTATTCAAATGTTTATATAAATAAGTTATCTGATCCGCACTGATTCTGTTTCTGATTCTTTTCATCGTTCCGTCTCCGGCTGTGATCTCATTCTGTTTGAAAAAAATATTTAGCTTTTACTAACAAACTTATCTACTAACGCTACACTTCATTCACATTTTAATCATGCAGTTTATCATTAACTATTTAAACATTGCCTTTAATCTATTAATCATTTGAGCATATCTCAGGGTTGTCAAAAATTTTTTCATGTTTTGAAAATGCAATTTTTTTTTTCCACCTTGAGTATGACATAAATTTCAAGGTAAGGAATTCGTTAAATTTAATAACGTTAATGAGGAGATACTGTAATGCTACTTTGAATGTGGTTTATAAAAATTTAAGTGATGATGTCAAATAAAAACTATTGTATAACAAAGACTTCAGAAATTCATTGTTTTTTCGTAAGAATTGATGATAAAAATTCCAGTAATTTTTGTTCAATTTCTAGATGGTTTTTAGCTAACCCTGATAGATGTGTTTCGCAATAGTTATGTGATCAAAATGGATATTTGTTTAATTTAAAATAATAAAACCGAGCTTTTTAAAATTAGCATAAAATTGAGCATCAAACAATTATGGACTTTATTTTGTTCTGTTTATGGTTTGGCAATAAAATACCTAAGAAACTGGTACAAAATGGTTACTTTACAGTAATAAAATACAATAAAAATGTTCAAAGTTTGTTAAATTAGTTACTAAGAAGTAGGTCAATAGTGATATATATTTAAGGTAAACTTTGAAAACGCTTCCTAAAATACATATGTTCAAAAAATAATCAAGGAAGTTGTTACAAAATGTATTATTACACGACTTTATAACAACATTTCAGAAAACAATTCACAAGCAAGATGACCACTTTATTTAGATAATATATCATCATGTTTGTATTACTTTTTTTTAAAATCGATCAACTTTATTATTGACTAGCATTAGTTAACTAAATAGGACTATTTATTATCCTCAGAACTTGTAAAACTAAGAGATTTATGTTTTTAAATTTGTGTTAAGGTGTTTTATAAACTACTTGTTATTACAACATGGCTTCTTGTTTGGTAAACTTATTCACTATAAGTTTAAAAACAATTACAAGTTCAAACGAATGATTTTCAAACATACTATGTAGAAATTACCTTGCGGATGATGCATTCAAAGTGGGAAGAGGAATTGACTCGTAAAGGCCAATCACTCTGGGGATCTGTCTACTGACCTTCACTCAAAGAGAGAGCTTCATGGAAATCCTGTTTAAAAGATTCAATTTAAAAATATTCTTACTATCAGATGTAAGCCCTAATACATAAACCTATCATTTACTTTTATCTGATGACTAATATTTTTATTACTTTCAGCGCTTTAATTAATATATTAAAAAAATAGGAAAAAATGTTTTATAAATTCGTAGTAATGAGTCTAATTTGGGGTAATAGGTATGATTTTCAACTGCAACAAACTGGTTTGTTTTGGTTTGAATAATTAAATATTTACTTTAAAAACTTAAGTTACTCTACAAAAAATACAAATAATGTGTAAACTTAATCTTGGCATATACCTCTCTTAAAACTTATTTCATAAATTTAAACAACTTTAAAAAATTATAAAGAGATAAAGTATACACATCAACTTGATCCATAAAATACTAAACTAACTGCATAACTATAAAGAACTTAACTATTTACTTAAACAAAAAACACTTAGATTTTAAAATTATGCTAGATAAACTTTTGTGTATATATCAGTTTCACTATGGAAGTGTCCTTGCTACAGATTATCAATACTAAAAAGCTTACAAAATCTGCTTGTTAAAGTAGGGTACTTGTTCAATATGTTAATAGAAATTTTTTGCAGTTTTATAAAGGATATTTTATTTCGAAAGCAAAGTTATTGGATTCTATTAGCAAATTTCTATCGTGACGTAACTATAGTGGTAGGATGGAGCTGATTTTCATTTCTACTGATACTGACGTCGTTCAAAGGACGCATACAAATTTTCATCAACAATAATCGAGTTACTTTGCTGAAATCGTGTTCCAATTTTATTTTTACAATTTCCACTGTGAGGAGTTTTTTATCTTAACTTATACCAGGTGAAGGCATTGGAAATAAAGTTAAATATTTTTGTAAATTTCTAGGAAAATTTTGGAATTTTTTTCTGACTTCAAAGGACTTTTAATTAATTTTTACCGTTTGAAGGCTTTGGAAAACAAGGAATTTTGTAAAATTAAAATGACATAATCTGACTTTTTTTTTAATTTTATCAAATTTCCTGCCTTTTCCTGACTTTTTTAAAACCCCCCATTTTTTCCTGATTTTTTTCTTTTTTTTTAATTTCTCCTGACTTTTCCTGATTTCCTGACTTTTCCTGACCGAGTGGCAACCCTGATGCTAGATTAAAAAAAAAATTCATTTTGCTTTTTAATTTTAGTGGCAAACTTGCTAATATTTTAGGAAACAATAATTTTTTAGTGGTAAGTTGTCATCAAGCTTATTTATAATATTTTATATAAAATTGTGGATGGGTAAAAATAATCAAGTATGGTCTTCTATTTAATTTAATCATAGCCTTTTGTTGATTTCTATTATTTTAAAATTAAAAAACGTTGAGTTTAAGAAAAACATTGGAATACAAATAAGTTTTCTTTTGGCCAAACTTTAACATTTAAAACCATCACAATACTCAAAGTGATGTACTAACAAAGTGAGCAAATCTAACTTTGTTGTAACAATATTTTAAATATTTAATTAATTATTTAATAAATTAGTTCGCATCCTAAAAAACATTCTTAGCTTATGTTCATTAGTCTTTAAAACAAGTTTAAAGTTTTTTTGTTAAATTTTACTTTTTACTTGTAATGACCACACTAATTTTTATGTTAAATGAAAAATGATAATGATAAATATACTTAATATTAACAATAATGATAATTTTTACTTGCAATTATTTGAACATTCTGTTGAGTTAAAAGCAATACTAGATTCTATTCCAGTTATTAGGTCAAAAATGAACATTAATTATAAACTACATCACTTATAAACATCACTGAATGAGTTTAATTCAATTTAGATAACATTGTCACCTTTACTTTCTCTAAATTTAACTTTTTATGATTTATTGTAGCTATTAGTACAAAAGCAAGAACTATAACATATTTACCTTGTTACTGCCCTAAGTGAGCAGTTAGAGACCTTCCTGGGTTGAGGTCCAGTTGTTGTGTGCTTACAGATGATTCATGTGCATCATTGCTCAAAATTTCCTCAAGACCCTTGCACATTCTAAAGTTGTAAAAACCTGTCAACACATATAAAATGTAGAAAAAATAACAAGTTATAATCAACACTTGTAACCTTAAAACTTTAATTTGTAAATTACTTATATAAACATAAAAGGTGTTAAAGCAATAAAAGAGACAAACAATTTTGTTTTTTTTTAATACTACGGCTTATCTATGACAGGCTTTTGAAGCATTGAAGCCAATCTAATCTGAGTGACTTAAAACTTATCAATTAGCCTTATGTTAAATTAAAAACAATAAATAGTGAAAAAATTATGTTAGTCAAGTAGTAATATTTAATTACTCAAGAAAAATAAAGACTTGTTATACTGAAGTACACAAAAAAATACCAAATGTATTAACATGGTATTAATACCAGTCTGGATATTTCTTAAAATATTTCCAATGCACCACATAATTTAAATTTCCAAAACATAATGATTATTTATACAAATTATATTATACTTGTGAAAAAAAACTTTAGTTTTTGGATGTCATATACTTGAAAATTTAAATACATAATATAGTTTACATAAACCAATAATAATGGGGACTTTATTATTTTACACTATCTTATTAAAACAAAAAGTTTTTTCACTCTTTAAAAGACTTTTTATTAGAACTTTTAACAAATAAAAACTAGCTCTTAGAACTAAAAAAAAGCCAACTCATGCAATAATTAGTAGAATACTTACCAAGTCAGAGCTAGTCTCAAAAGGAAACAATTAAAATATAATATGATGAGAAAAAATAAAAAACAAAGTACATTCCAACCATTATTAATGGATGATTGTTTAAATATGGTGACAAATATTTGGAAGGATATTTACAGAAAAACATATGATGTACTTTTCTATTATAAAACTGATATGAACTAGCAAACTATATTAAATTTACTGCATTTCATTAGGCTTGTCACTTTTTTCAATTCTATTTTTGCACTTTAAAATTTGCCGCAATGGAACTCTATTTCAAAATAAATTTTTATTTACCATCTGACTTTTAAGTCAAAAAGTTATTTATTATACCCAATCAAACTTTGCACACAAATAGTTTAGTTATATGATAGTAAATAATACTTAATTTTTCTTTAAAACTTTGTAGGAATTATTTATATTGTCATGATATTTAGAACAGCACAACCAAACTAAAAACAAGATTATATTAAGGAACATATGTGTTGTATAGGAGCTTTTGATATATTAAATTGCAATAAAAACAAAATTTACCTTTATTATAGCTGCTAGGATTGAACCACTTCACACTTTTTAGGTGGGCAAACATCTGCAATACAATATAGTACAACTTGATGAATAGCATAAATTATAATTCAATTACATTTAGCTAAACTTTACATTATGTTTTGCTACCAATTTAAATAAAATAGTCATGTAGACCAACAATTTAGTTTGGAAACTAGGGTCAAATATTGGTTGTTTAATCAGGCTATTTAGTATTAGGTTGAAGGTTAATTCACCAGTACAAGGATTTATTTATCTTTTACTGATTTAGATATGTTCTTGGGGTTGTTTAAACAGTGTTGTTTATTCAACCCTGTACACTTCAAATACCTATATATAGAATTGTTCCCAATCATAGTTAGAAATGAGTGTCTTTAAATATTACTTTAAATCTAAAAATAACAAAATATACAACTTTTACAAACTTTGGTTAGTAGTAGAAGTGTCCATCTTCTCCAAACTAATGCTGACTTGGAAACTTTTACTTTAAAATTATAGAGTGTGATATAATAACAACATTTATTAGATCATGTTGTTTGTCAAAGGAGAAACTATACAACTATGATATGTATAATTTAAGTTTCTACAATTTGGCTGTTTACCAACCTTAGTGGTTTACCATAATTTTTTTTACTATCAGTGTTTATTATGACCAGGGCATAAGTCATTATTGGTAAACTATAAAACTATTATTTAAAATTAAAAGAAAAAACTAAAACGCTTAATCAATGTAATAAACAATTTAAAATTTAACGAGAAAAACTAATACGTTTAATCAATGTAAACAAAGTTTTCAACTTAAAGAAAAAACTAACACGTTTAATTAATGTAAACAACAATTTAAAATTTGAAGAAAAATCCTAAGATGTTTAATCAAAGTTAACAACAATTTAAACTTACGTTATTTTTAGAAAAAAATAGTTTATCGGTTAATTGCTTAAAGTTTATTTTAATTTGCATATTTTAGCTTATTTCGTATTTTTATAGTTTATATGTTGTTTTCTAAAATAAGGCTTTAAAGAACTTTATACTTCTTTCTACTTCATTTTAAAAGAAGTCTATAATTTACCACGTTTTTTTAAAGACAAATAAGTCCTTATTTATTGGAATTTATTAAAGTTCAACGCAACAGTTGTGTTGTTTTCTTAAATTGTTTTATAAGTTGTTACGTATGTTTTATTTTTTTAATTGCATTGTAATAATAGTTACAATTATAATTATACAATAATTTATGTGTGTTGTTTAATTACAAAATAGATCATGAGAGTAAAATGGCCAAAAAATAAAAGCCAATCAAACACCAGGGCTAGATTTAACTTTAATACTTAACTGAACTATGTCGCTAAAACTAATAATGCGAAGACTAAAATATTTTTTTGTGTAATCTGAAAATTTCGTTCACCCCTAAATGAGGTTCATGTACCCTAAACGTTTCGTGCACGCGAAAAAAAATTGTGTACACTATCGTGCACCAGTTTATTTTGAAGTAATTTTGTGTGCAAACTGTAATGATTTTTTTTATAATTTACTTTGATTAGCTAATTAGTTATAAAATACATTTAGTAAACTTTATTTAGATAAATAAATTTATTAAATTTTATTTATTGTTTTAAGACTAATTAAAACATAAAAAAAAAACTCACTGGAAAATTGTGTAATTTTTGCCGATAAAAACAACCAGCAAAAAACCGGTCTTCAGAGGACAGAAAATTTTGGAGATGTTTTGGAAATGTATTTCTCCTCATATAAACTGATGCAGAAAAGTTAGAAAGTTATATATTTAGTGAGAGAAAAATCGTTTGAATTTCTAAAATAAATTTTAAACAAACAAAGATAGCAGGCAGTTCTATAAGAAAAACTTTTTACATTGTAAGTTAATTGTTTAACTGAGTATAAAGGAGAAGACAAAAGTATTTTAAACACTTTTGTTTTTGGTATATAACAAAAAGAATTGGTGTTTATTAAGTTTGTGTTATCTAAACGACTGCGACTAAAAATAACAAGCATTAATAAAAAAATAAATATAAAATTTATTAAACAATAGTTGTAATTTATTTACTTTTTTGACAATGCTTTACGGTGAATAAACTGTCTACGGCATTTCAAATGCTTTTAAAAGTCTTAAACTTTCTTAAACTTCAAAAAAATTCAAAATTTTTTTACTTAAGCCAGTGTTCAGTACCCTTTTTAAGAAACCATCGAAAAGTTTGTGCAAATAAAAATTAAAACAATCATTTATTAACTAAATAACTATAAATGCTCTGTATTTAGTTTATATTCAAATAAAGTTATGTTAAAGCTTAAACTTAAGGTTTAAAATTTTATAACCTTAAACTAAGTAATGAAAAGTAGATTTTCTAGGTGTGATTTAAGTTTTGATTGAAAAAAAATTTAAGTATTTTCACTGTTTCAATATTTCACGTTCCTGAAATATTTAAATAAAAAGGTACAACCATTTTTTTTTAAATCATGGTGGTTTTTAAGTTTAAAAAAAATTTCATGTTTTACTAATAGAAAAAAAAAAATATTTTAATAAAATTTTCAGGCCAAAATCACTTTAAATCTTATAGACTATTTTGTAGATTTAGAACAGGTTTTTAAATCCGCATTTGATGTTATAGTTAAAAATAATATAAGTTCAAAATAAAATTTTAACAAACTTACATAACTGCAATGGTTAAAAGCAAATAGTAAAACGTCTTTAAAAAAGAAGATTATACAAGTAAAGTTCAGTATTATAAACTTTTTAAGTGAAGTCATGTTGGAAAGAAGTCATGTTGGAATCACTATAACAACACTGATATACAGTCTGTAGTTTTGTAATAAGTAAATTAAAGTAGTTATTAAACACTTTTATTTTATAAACAATACATTATATGACAATTTTATGTAACTAAATTATTGATTAGGTTGAACACTAAAATCTTTCAAAAGTTAAATTCATGTTTAAGTATAATTGTATTTATAAAGTACTTTTTTATTTTTCTAAACAATAACCTATAAATATTTCATTGAAATTATTTCTAAAATTATTATTAATTAGACACTGCATATTTATTTTCTATTTATTTAGTTTTTAGTTCACATTTAGATTTTATTATCTTATAACATTGTATATTAGTTTCATATTTTTGATCATTAATTTAAACTTGTGTTGTTAAATGTTTTTTCAACTGAAATTATTAAACTGAATGTAATTTCATATTAAAAATAAGTTTGAATAAAAAAAATTAAAACTCTATTAGATTAATTTTTTGTAGAAGGTAGTTTTTCTACCTATATTATTGATGCTGTAGTTATAGTTTTTATATCAAAACAGCTCTGTATTATTAAAGTACTAAGTTATTTGGAGATATAATATCACTTTGATCATGCAAAGAAGGTTAGTTGTTTAGAATAACGTATGCCATATTTTACAATAGTTTTTAAAATACTCTGTAGATTTAAAAAGCTTTATAACGAGAAGTATCCATCAGATTTTTTTTTGTTTTGCTAGCAATAGTCATATATTTTAATTAATTTACAATTGAAGTTTTTAATTTTCAACATAAAGATTAACCATTTTTAAGAAAGCTTCAAAGAAAATATTTTAAAAACTCATCAATTTTAATAGATTGATATTTTTGAGTTTTTAGCTTGAGGCTTTCTTAAGGAACCTATTGAAGTCTAGGCTTTGCTATTTATTGTTAAGTTGTAACTTTATACTTTTTAATCAAACAATGTACAGTTTTTGATTTCTCTAAATATGTACAATTTCAAATTTAATTGGAGTCCAATAAATCAATCCAATAAACAATCCTAGTTTTAACTAATTTGTTTTTGGCAACCCCATATTAAACTTTTCTGTGTAAAATAAATATAAAAAACGTTTATTTAATACCATCTAGGACAAAATTTATACCGGATGACGTCATTAAAACTACGAATATAGTTGGTGAGGAGGAGGTTGTCCAAGGTGTTCAAATGACGCATGCGGAACTCCAGCGGGATCGAGCACCACAACAAGAAGCGGGTGGAACGTCCTTTTTCGTAACAGATCAGGTTAACAACGTATCTAGATCTTTCAAAAATAAACACGATAATGAACTTAAACAAAAACTTATAGATTTTATTAATAAAAAATTTTCAAAAGATGATTGGCATGACTTTTTGAATGTTTATAACATTATCGAAAAACAAGTATACAGTCTAGTTGATGAAAAATACAAAAGTTTCGACCGTTACGCTAAGCAAATTTTTATTGATCAATTAAACGACGATGCAAAACACCATTTAGCTAATAACTTATTTAAGGTTAAATTTAAACACAAGCGGGGAGATTCTTTTTTAATTAACTGGGAATTCAATGTAAAAAGGTTAGACTGCGCGGGGGTAATCTTACATCGCGTCAAGAAGGGTAAGGGCGAATTGTTATTTGTTTATTATAGAGATAAAAATAATAAAATTAGAATCAATTTCCCTATGGGAAAAATAGATTATAACGATAATAACAATCTAAAAAGAACTGCGGTAAGGGAACTTTTCGAGGAAACTAATTACGCTTGGCCTGAAGGAGTTAGATTAGAATTGTACCAAGATACTAGTTATTGCTTTACGGTAGATCAAAAAAACTTTAAAAAAAATCACAAATTCTATTTTTTCAAAAACTTCGAGCACGAAATTGACCATGAATTTAAGAAAGACAATGAAATTGAGGGTAGTTTATGGTTACAAGTTGATAAACTTAAAAAGTATTTTGCAAAGTCTGATGAAAAATATGATAACACATCAGGTCGTATCAATTTTATCAATGGAAGTGTTACAGTTAGGTCCTCTAGTTTAAAAAACATTAAAAATTTAAAAACTACTTTTTCTCAAGTATATTTTTCATACTCTGTTGAGAATTTTTTTTGAGAGGTTCAGCGCTTAGAGATTGTATTTTTGATCCAAATTGCGATACAGGGCATGTTTCGCGTGACAACAGTGAATAAATTTAAGTTTCCTTCAGTTTCGCTTCTTCAGCTTAAGTTTTAGATTCAGATTCAGTTTATTTTATAAATTAATTGTGTTACTCATTTTGCAATTTTAGTTTAATCTTTTAGTTTTTGTAATCTTGTTACGTTTTCTTTTATATTTTTCGTTATATATTTGTGGTTTCATAAATTTAAATTCTAAAATTCTAATTCATTTATAATTTCAAAACTTAAATACAAAGAAGTTAAATTATTTTTTTCTTGATATGATTAGATTTAAGTTGGTTAAGACGTTTCGTAGCATAATGAGTTGTAAAACCACTTAAAATGACAAAATTGCATAAATGATATATAGAAAAATATAAAAAGTTACTGTTATATTAACGATCTAATTTAATAAAAAAAATTACTTCTTACAATTTAAATTCTTTAGGTTACATATTTTTAATCTAAGATTAAAGGGCATAAAAATACTACATAACTAAATTTAAGATAATAAATGAACTAATTACGTATACTATACTGCCGGGTAATGTTGTTACTACCTGTAATCTAGCTATAGGAGGCTTAGTATGGTGGATGATATTGGTGCTTTAGTAGATGATCGACTAAGACATATCAAACCCATTATAATAAAACAACATTAAAAAACTAAAAAAGCAAATGATATTAATAAAAAGAAAAAAAAGCAATATAAAAGAAAATAACAAACAAAAAGCAATAAAAACAAAGCAAAAATAAAAAAGAAAAAAAAAACGCAAACAAAAAAAAATAAAAAAAGCAAAAAATAAAAGCAAAAAAAAAAAAACTGAAAACAAACGTAAACAAAAAAAAAAAAAAAGAGAATAGAAAAATACAAAAGTAATAGAAAAAAATGTTGTTTTAACGTTAATATAAAAAGTACGTTATTTGTTTATTTATTGTAATATTTAACCATAATTTTTATGCCCTAAATACCGTATAGCTTGAAGCCTTTTAAATGCTCAAGCTAATTAACTGCAAATGCAACCTAAAGAATTTAATTTGTATGTAAATAATTTATAAAGTCTAACTGTACGTTTAAAAATATATTGCAAGTTATTCACCTTTTCTGAATTTGTCATTTTCTTGTGATTTGAATTTTCACTAAGCGCCGAAACGTAGTGACCTCCTATGAGACAATTAAAAAAAAATTTGATGTAATTTTCCATACGATTTGCCAAATCGTTATTTTTTTCAGATTTTTAAAAAAATAATTCTTTAAAAGACAATGTGGCCTATATGACCGGGGAAACCCGGTGAACCCCCGCCACACGAAACAAAAAGGGGGTAACCCGCACCACGGCGCTGGCTTCACCGTAGCGGTGCGGTCCAGTAGCTGTTTTGTGGTGCGATTGCCTGACGGATGAGAAAAATTGAAACAATTTGATTTGCCTGTTGCAATCAAAGTTCAACGTCAGGAAATTGCACCTCAAAACGGTGAAGCTAACAGCGCCATCTTTTTTAATTTTAGACAAAGTTAATTGTTGATGTTTGTGTCATATAATGTTCATCTAAGATATTGATAGAAACGCTTTTATAAACGATTTATGATAATTTTGTGAACTATTGAAAAATACTTTTTTTTTTGTCTAGTAGGTAACATTGATTCTAAAGTTTTTGAATTGCTTATATTTATGTTAATATAGTTTTTATGCAACAACTAGCAATATATATGTACCACTTTTAATTTGTTAAACTTCATTTCATGTTTAATAAAAACTTAATAAAAAAGTTTAATCTTTAAAAGCTGAAGTTTAATCATTTTTTACACATTGATCAGGGTTTCAAGTTTTTTCAGGCTGCTTTTAAGGTTTAAAAAAAGATTTGAATTTTTTTAACAAGGAGAAAATGTAATTTGTATATACATGTCAAAACAAACTTCTTGTTAGTATAATTACATTTATTGGTTAAAAAATATTTTAAACACATCTATGTATTTGCTATTTAGAATTCCCATCAATTTTTTGAACAGCTAACTTTATTCACAGCAAAACTTCAAAGTAGATATAAAAAGAGTTTTGAAAAAGAACAATAAGAAAATAGTGGGCAAACTCTAAAAATTTAAAAAGAAAATAGAAACACTAACAGGTGAGAAATTTTGTGTTTTATTAATTTTAGATAATATAAGTCGGTGTAATTTGTGTCGATAATCTATGTTATTCTTACAGATGCCTTTATTAATGATGTGTAATATTTGTCTAAAATATTTCAACAAGTTATCGTTTTTTTCTATTAGATAATAATAGATCAAAAGTTTTTTAATTGATAATAATTATGTAAAAGCATAGTTTTTTCAATTTTTATACAACTTTATACAAATTATATATATATGCTACTTTTAGTTTTTTAACTCATTTTAGTGTTAAAAAACAACCAAAATAAGAAGTTTGATAATATTTAAAAGCTGAAGCTAAAGTAAAATATAAATTATATAGCACTTTTAAATGTTCTATTTATAATAAATTAGGTATACTATCAAAATCCACCCGCGTTCAAAATCCACCCAATTTTTAATTTTATTTCCTGTATTTATTATTTTATTTTATATACTTTTTGCTTTTTTTCATCAATTTTTTTATTTGTTTTTGACTATCACTGTTACCCCTAACCCTTACTTTCGATTGCTAAGCGGTTCCCGAATTTGACTGGGTGGATTTTGATCGCGGGTGGATTTTGCATGTGTTCCATAAATTTGTACTATTATTACGTCATAAGAGCCGGAGATAGCTTTTTAAACACAATTAAGTATACCCCATCGTGAGCATGAGTAGCTCAGTCGGTAGAGCGTTGGACTTTTAATTTAACGATCAGGGGTTCAAGTCCCGTGCTAGACTTTATATACTTTAAAACAGCCTAATAATTTAAAAAAGAAGATAAAATATAGTTAAAATACATCATAAAATAAGTTTCTTGATTTATAAACACCTTTATGGGTTTAAAAAACACTTGTTTTAAAAAATGATGTGCATATAAAATACATTAAAAATACTGTATGTTTACTTACCCTTTTGTTATCATTCACATCACTAGTTTTTATTTATATGACAAACAATTTTTTCCGAAATTGCTTATAACTGTTTCAGTTCTTATTTCATCAATTGTCAAAGCTAAAACATATTTAAGTTTATTGAGTGAACAAATTTTTCATGATATATGTTATGACATTTAAAACAAAAGTTATCAAGTTAGTCAATTTTTAAAAAATGTGAATGAACAAGTGTTTTAAGTTACAAATTTTTAATTATTTTCTCTATATTTGCAACAATATGAAAAATCGACAAAAAAAAATCACATTTTTGATATGTTTACGGATTAAGTACATACCTTTTAACAAATAGCTTTGTACCGCGTGAGCGGTAATTGTCTCTTTTTTTGAAAAAAACTTTTTGTAAAACATTATTTTTCCTGAAATCTTAAGCTTATGCTTTTTTAATTGTTCTAAATTGCCAAAATACTTAAAGCTTTTAAGGTTAAGGTTAATGTCCAAAGAAAAAATAGTTTATACTAAAAGTGTTTTGTAACAAGGTCTGAATTTTTAAGCCCTGACTTATTGGTTTCAGTCCTTTTTTTGGCCTGCTTATATCTGCCTCTCTCGTACTTTATAATCACAATATACAAAACCAAATCCATTGGATTCAGATTTTTTGGGCGCTTTGATGTCAGTACTTAAGTTTTCAAGTTTGAATATATATCAAAAAAGACAATTCAATTTAAAAGTCTAGTTAAGGATTATTAATATCAAATAGCAGCCTCAGATTTGGTTTGATATATTTGTAGTTTTAGAATCAACTGTTAAAAGAAAACCGAAAAAAAAACACCATAACAACTCAAAATGGTTTTATTCACTTTGAGTTACCAAAAAGTTTAAACAAGAATTATACTTTTATTATTACAAATAAAAGTTGTGCACAATTTAAAGAAAGTTTTATGGTGGCATTATTTGTTTTTAAAATAAAACACTGTAAATTTAAAAACAATGCTTAGACTAGTAAAATAAAATTTACATAAAAGATCAAAAAAAATTCAGCTATCAAAAGGTATAAGTTTTGAAGTTTCTAACAAAGGGAAAATTTGCATAAACATTAGGCGGGCTTATATGACCGCGCATAAACTAAATTATGTTTTTATTTGTGACGTAAACAATCAAATAAGATTTTAGAAGAATATTAATTTTTCATTTGAATCATTTCTCTAGAAAACCTTGTGTTGTAAGTACATCTAGTTAACAGTATATTTTTTTTTGTTGACAATTTTTTCTTGTTCTTTTTTTACAATTCATGAATTATTATGAATTAATATGAAAACATCAATGAGCTAGTACATGTTGCAAGCTTTAGATGATATACGATCAACTTCTTTAAACAAATAATTTTGTCTGTTGAACATATGTGTTTTATCAACATCTTTTGATAAACAACTCTTTACTTTTTTCTGTTGAAATTTCAATCAGTTACATGTTTTTTTCTTCTTGTTGTAACTGTAACTACTTAGGTAGAAACTTATTTTTAAGTTCGGAGTTATGACTTCTTAGTATCAATATTTCTATTGAAACTTATGAAGCAATAATGTTATAAAACAGTTAAATTATTTTCACAGTTTCAAGCAATTTAACAGTAGTAAAGTTTGAATTCTTTGTTTCAATCTTACAAAATACTTTCTAATTGTAATAAATTAACATCTTTGGACAAATAACTGTTTACTTTTGTGTGATGAAAATTTAAACAGTTACAAGTTGTGTTCTTCTATTGTAACTGTAACTATAGAGGTACAAACTTATTTTAAGCTTTTAGTTATTATTTATTACTATCAATATTTCTATTTAAACATGTAAAACAATAGCGTTAAAAAATACTTGAAATAATTTCAAAGTTTCAAGCAATCACAAGCATTAAAGTTTCAAGCAACTACAAGTTGAACTATTTGATTTATTTGTTTCCACCTTAGATAACTGTTATATATAGATATTTTCCAACTGTTACAAATTAACTCTTTTGAACTTACAATTGTTTCTAATTTTGAGAT
Source organism: Thalia democratica (assembly GCF_965202585.1). Lineage (NCBI taxonomy): Eukaryota > Metazoa > Chordata > Thaliacea > Salpida > Salpidae > Thalia > Thalia democratica. The sequence goes on along the minus strand of NC_139169.1, from coordinate 22,760,334 downwards.
TGTATTTGCATATTTTTAGATGATTGCTTTATGCCTAGGTAGCTATTTTGAAATCCACTGTCTTTTTGCTTTAATTCTATATGATTTCTCTCATGAATACTTTATATTCAAGTATAGCTAGTTCAGGCTGTTTTAAGCATTTAAGAGTATAAATTAAACATAAGTATGACTTGATCAATTGTACTTTTGTTCAGTTTATATTGTTACTTGCTATTCATGTTAGATAAGAGATCGGTTTTAGTCAGTTAAAGTGAATTTTTAAAAATTGTTTACTATAATAATATTTTCACAATTTACGTGTGGTGGTAGGCATATGTATAAAAAAACAATTTAAAAACAATCTGTTTAATCAAATTAAGTCAACGAGTTTGCTATTCTTTTGCAATTTATTTATTACTACACTTTTAGGAACTGACCAAAAACCGGTGTTCTATCTGATTTGACTATTTATAACATGATGGCTAATAAAAAAGACTCGATTAAAAACTGTTGAAAATGTTCATTTTTCTTTTTTTGTTAACTTTGAAAATTATTTTTGAAGTGTAGAATTATCAAAATTTTTGGGAAATTCCTTAATGTGAAAGTATAAAATATAATAAAGGGTAGCGAACCAATTTCAAAATATCTACGCTGGCGGACACCTTCGGTGTCCTGGCTCCGGACTTTGTCGATATTTTGAAATTGGTTCTTAGGGCGTCGTCGTAATGCTTACGCCGGTTGAATAAGTTTTCTCTTTGATACAGGAACTCTAAATAACCACATTTATAATAAAGTCGAAATTTTTGTTTTAAATCACTAAAATTGGCTTATATTTATTATAAGGAAAACAGGGTTTAGCTTGGTATAGTTTTTAAGTGCAACTAGATCAGAAGATTATTATATATGTTACAAGAAGTGTATTTTACACGATAACCACACACCCGGCTATAGAGAAAAATAGTATTTGTGCAACATATAAATTTATATATAGATCTAAAAATAAGTTGCCAAATATTATACTAGTAACAAGGCAACTAGTATGAAAATATATTCATTTTTTTACAAATGAAAAATTTTGAAACTTTCAATTAACAACTTTACTAAGCGATAAGCAGCCTAGGATTATGACGGTGATAATACATTTAGTTTCTTTTAATATTCAGGTAGGGATTTAAAACAATTTATTAAAGACATACTCATAGTCGTTAAGTTGAATTATACTATCCTTATATAAACTTGTACTAAACTTAACTGTATCTAACTGGTGTACGAATTGAACGGCTCTTTAAACCAATTATTTTATGCGCTTTATGTTTTCATTAAAAAAACTGTTATTGGGCTTAAACTCAAGACATTATAACAACTAAATAAAGGAAAGTTACTAAATAATAGATCTATCAAATATTAAAACTTTTTTCACTACACCCAAGCATTAATTTTCTGTCTTAATCTATTTAATTATGACAAAGTAAACACAATTTAAATGCAAAAAGTTTATTCAAATGTTTATATAAATAAGTTATCTGATCCGCACTGATTCTGTTTCTGATTCTTTTCATCGTTCCGTCTCCGGCTGTGATCTCATTCTGTTTGAAAAAAATATTTAGCTTTTACTAACAAACTTATCTACTAACGCTACACTTCATTCACATTTTAATCATGCAGTTTATCATTAACTATTTAAACATTGCCTTTAATCTATTAATCATTTGAGCATATCTCAGGGTTGTCAAAAATTTTTTCATGTTTTGAAAATACAATTTTTTTTTTCCACCTTGAGTATGACATAAATTTCAAGGTAAGGAATTCGTTAAATTTAATAACGTTAATGAGGAGATACTGTAATGCTACTTTGAATGTGGTTTATAAAAATTTAAGTGATGATGTCAAATAAAAACTATTGTATAACAAAGACTTCAGAAATTCATTGTTTTTTCGTAAGAATTGATGATAAAAATTCCAGTAATTTTTGTTCAATTTCTAGATGGTTTTTAGCTAACCCTGATAGATGTGTTTCGCAATAGTTATGTGATCAAAAGGGATATTTGTTTAATTTAAAATAATAAAACCGAGCTTTTTAAAATTAGCATAAAATTGAGCATCAAACAATTATGGACTTTATTTTGTTCTGTTTATGGTTTGGCAATAAAATACCTAAGAAACTGGTACAAAATGGTTACTTTACAGTAATAAAATACAATAAAAATGTTCAAAGTTTGTTAAATTAGTTACTAAGAAGTAGGTCAATAGTGATATATATTTAAGGTAAACTTTGAAAACGCTTCCTAAAATACATATGTTCAAAAAATAATCAAGGAAGTTGTTACAAAATGTATTATTACACGACTTTATAACAACATTTCAGAAAACAATTCACAAGCAAGATGACCACTTTATTTAGATAATATATCATCATGTTTGTATTACTTTTTTTTAAAATCGATCAACTTTATTATTGACTAGCATTAGTTAACTAAATAGGACTATTTATTATCCTCAGAACTTGTAAAACTAAGAGATTTATGTTTTTAAATTTGTGTTAAGGTGTTTTATAAACTACTTGTTATTACAACATGGCTTCTTGTTTGGTAAACTTATTCACTATAAGTTTAAAAACAATTATAAGTTCAAACGAATGATTTTCAAACATACTATGTAGAAATTACCTTGCGGATGATGCATTCAAAGTGGGAAGAGGAATTGACTCGTAAAGGCCAATCACCCTGGGGATCTGTCTACTGACCTTCACTCAAAGAGAGAGCTTCATGGAAATCCTGTTTAAAAGATTCAATTTAAAAATATTCTTACTATCAGATGTAAGCCCTAATACATAAACCTATCATTTACTTTTATCTGATGACTAATATTTTTATTACTTTCAGCGCTTTAATTCATATATTAAAAAAATAGGAAAAAATGTTTTATAAATTCGTAGTAATGAGTCTAATTTGGGGTGAAAGGTATGATTTTTAACTGCAACAAACTGGTTTGTTTTGGTTTGAATAATTAAATATTTACTTTAAAAACTTAAGTTACTCTACAAAAAATACAAATAATGTGTAAACTTAATCTTGGCATATACCTCTCTTAAAACTTATTTCATAAATTTAAACAACTTTAAAAAATTATAAAGAGATAAAGTATACACATCAACTTGATCCATAAAATACTAAACTAACTGCATAACTATAAAGAACTTAACTATTTACTTAAACAAAAAACACTTAGATTTTAAAATTATGCTAGATAAACTTTTGTGTATATATCAGTTTCACTATGGAAGTGTCCTTGCTACAGATTATCAATACTAAAAAGCTTACAAAATCTGCTTGTTAAAGTAGGGTACTTGTTCAATATGTTAATAGAAATTTTTTGCAGTTTTATAAAGGATATTTTATTTCGAAAGCAAAGTTATTGGATTCTATTAGCAAATTTCTATCGTGACGTAACTATAGTGGTAGGATGGAGCTGATTTTCATTTCTACTGATACTGACGTCGTTCAAAGGACGCATACAAATTTTCATCAACAATAATCGAGTTACTTTGCTGAAATCGTGTTCCAATTTTATTTTTACAATTTCCACTGTGAGGAGTTTTTTATCTTAACTTATACCAGGTGAAGGCATTGGAAATAAAGTTAAATATTTTTGTAAATTTCTAGGAAAATTTTGGAATTTTTTTCTGACTTCAAAGGACTTTTAATTAATTTTTACCGTTTGAAGGCTTTGGAAAACAAGGAATTTTGTAAAATTAAAATGACATAATCTGACTTTTTTTTTAATTTTATCAAATTTCCTGCCTTTTCCTGACTTTTTTAAAACCCCCCATTTTTTCCTGATTTTTTTCTTTTTTTTTAATTTCTCCTGACTTTTCCTGATTTCCTGACTTTTCCTGACCGAGTGGCAACCCTGATGCTAGATTAAAAAAAAAATTCATTTTGATTTTTAATTTTAGTGGCAAACTTGCTAATATTTTAGGAAACAATAATTTTTTAGTGGTAAGTTGTCATCAAGCTTATTTATAATATTTTGTATAAAATTGTGGATGGGTAAAAATAATCAAGTATGGTCTTCTATTTAATTTAATCATAGCCTTTTGTTGATTTCTATTATTTTAAAATTAAAAAACGTTGAGTTTAAGAAAAACATTGGAATACAAATAAGTTTTCTTTTGGCCAAACTTTAACATTTAAAACCATCACAATACTCAAAGTGATGTACTAACAAAGTGAGCAAATCTAACTTTGTTGTAACAATATTTTAAATATTTAATTAATTATTTAATAAATTAGTTCGCATCCTAAAAAACATTCTTAGCTTATGTTCATTAGTCTTTAAAACAAGTTTAAAGTTTTTTTGTTAAATTTTACTTTTTACTTGTAATGACCACACTAATTTTTATGTTAAATGAAAAATGATAATGATAAATATACTTAATATTAACAATAATGATAATTTTTACTTGCAATTATTTGAACATTCTGTTGAGTTAAAAGCAATACTAGATTCTATTCCAGTTATTAGGTCAAAAATGAACATTAATTATAAACTACATCACTTATAAACATCACTGAATGAGTTTAATTCAATTTAGATAACATTGTCACCTTTACTTTCTCTAAATTTAACTTTTTATGATTTATTGTAGCTATTAGTACAAAAGCAAGAACTATAACATATTTACCTTGTTACTGCCCTAAGTGAGCAGTTAGAGACCTTCCTGGGTTGAGGTCCAGTTGTTGTGTGCTTACAGATGATTCATGTGCATCATTGCTCAAAATTTCCTCAAGACCCTTGCACATTCTAAAGTTGTAAAAACCTGTCAACACATATAAAATGTAGAAAAAATAACAAGTTATAATCAACACTTGTAACCTTAAAACTTTAATTTGTAAATTACTTATATAAACATAAAAGGTGTTAAAGCAATAAAAGAGACAAACAATTTTGTTTTTTTTTAATACTACGGCTTATCTATGACAGGCTTTTGAAGCATTGAAGCCAATCTAATCTGAGTGACTTAAAACTTATCAATTAGCCTTATGTTAAATTAAAAACAATAAATAGTGAAAAAATTATGTTAGTCAAGTAGTAATATTTAATTACTCAAGAAAAATAAAGACTTGTTATACTGAAGTACACAAAAAAATACCAAATGTATTAACATGGTATTAATACCAGTCTGGATATTTCTTAAAATATTTCCAATGCACCACATAATTTAAATTTCCAAAACATAATGATTATTTATACAAATTATATTATACTTGTGAAAAAAAAACTTTAGTTTTTGGATGTCATATACTTGAAAATTTAAATACATAATATAGTTTACATAAACCAATAATAATGGGGACTTTATTATTTTACACTATCTTATTAAAACAAAAAGTTTTTTCACTCTTTAAAAGACTTTTTATTAGAACTTTTAACAAATAAAAACTAGCTCTGAGAACTAAAAAAAAGCCAACTCATGCAATAATTAGTAGAATACTTACCAAGTCAGAGCTAGTCTCAAAAGGAAACAATTAAAATATAATATGATGAGAAAAAATAAAAAACAAAGTACATTCCAACCATTATTAATGGATGATTGTTTAAATATGGTGACAAATATTTGGAAGGATATTTACAGAAAAACATATGATGTACTTTTCTATTATAAAACTGATATGAACTAGCAAACTATATTAAATTTACTGCATTTCATTAGGCTTGTCACTTTTTTCAATTCTATTTTTGCACTTTAAAATTTGCCGCAATGGAACTCTATTTCAAAATAAATTTTTATTTACCATCTGACTTTTAAGTCAAAAAGTTATTTATTATACCCAATCAAACTTTGCACACAAATAGTTTAGTTATATGATAGTAAATAATACTTAATTTTTCTTTAAAACTTTGTAGGAATTATTTATATTGTCATGATATTTAGAACAGCACAACCAAACTAAAAACAAGATTATATTAAGGAACATATGTGTTGTATAGGAGCTTTTGATATATTAAATTGCAATAAAAACAAAATTTACCTTTATTATAGCTGCTAGGATTGAACCACTTCACACTTTTTAGGTGGGCAAACATCTGCAATACAATATAGTACAACTTGATGAATAGCATAAATTATAATTCAATTACATTTAGCTAAACTTTACATTATGTTTTGCTACCAATTTAAATAAAATAGTCATGTAGACCAACAATTTAGTTTGGAAACTAGGGTCAAATATTGGTTGTTTAGTCAGGCTATTTAGTATTAGGTTGAAGGTTAATTCACCAGTACAAGGATTTATTTATCTTTTACTGATTTAGATATGTTCTTGGGGTTGTTTAAACAGTGTTGTTTATTCAACCCTGTACACTTCAAATACCTATATATAGAATTGTTCCCAATCATAGTTAGAAATGAGTGTCTTTAAATATTACTTTAAATCTAAAAATAACAAAATATACAACTTTTACAAACTTTGGTTAGTAGTAGAAGTGTCCATCTTCTCCAAACTAATGCTGACTTGGAAACTTTTACTTTAAAATTATAGAGTGTGATATAATAACAACATTTATTAGATCATGTTGTTTGTCAAAGGAGAAACTATACAACTATGATATATATAATTTAAGTTTCTACAATTTGGCTGTTTACCAACCTTAGTGGTTTACCATATTTTTTTTTACTATCAGTGTTTATTATGACCAGGGCCTAAGTCATTATTGGTAAACTATAAAACTATTATTTAAAATTAAAAGAAAAAACTAAAACGCTTAATCAATGTAATAAACAATTTAAAATTTAACGAGAAAAACTAATACGTTTAATCAATGTAAACAAAGTTTTTAACTTAAAGAAAAAACTAACACGTTTAATTAATGTAAACAACAATTTAAAATTTGAAGAAAAATCCTAAGATGTTTAATCAAAGTAACAAACATTTTAAACTTACGTTATTTTTAGAAAAAAATAGTTTATCGGTTAATTGCTTAAAGTTTATTTTAATTTGCATATTTTAGCTTATTTCGTATTTTTATAGTTTATATGTTGTTTTCTAAAATAAGGCTTTAAAGAACTTTATACTTCTTTCTACTTCATTTTAAAAGAAGTCTATAATTTACCACGTTTTTTTAAAGACAAATAAGTCCTTATTTATTGGAATTTATTAAAGTTCAACGCAACAGTTGTGTTGTTTTCTTAAATTGTTTTATAAGTTGTTACGTATGTTTTATTTTTTTAATTGCATTGTAATAATAGTTACAATTATAATTATACAATAATTTATGTGTGTTGTTTAATTACAAAATAGATCATGAGAGTAAAATGGCCAAAAAATAAAAGCCAATCAAACACCAGGGCTAGATTTAACTTTAATACTTAACTGAACTATGTCGCTAAAACTAATAATGCGAAGACTAAAATATTTTTTTGTGTAATCTGAAAATTTCGTTCACCCCTAAATGAGGTTCATGTACCCTAAACGTTTCGTGCACGCGAAAAAAAATTGTGTACACTATCGTGCACCAGTTTATTTTGAAGTAATTTTGTGTGCAAACTGTAATGATTTTTTTTATAATTTACTTTGATTAGCTAATTAGTTATAAAATACATTTAGTAAACTTTATTTAGATAAATAAATTTATTAAATTGTATTTATTGTTTTAAGACTAATTAAAACATAAAAAAAAAACTCACTGGAAAATTGTGTAATTTTTGCCGATAAAAACAACCAGCAAAAAACCGGTCTTCAGAGGACAGAAAATTTTGGAGATGTTTTGGAAATGTATTTCTCCTCATATAAACTGATGCAGAAAAGTTAGAAAGTTATATATTTAGTGAGAGAAAAATCGTTTGAATTTCTAAAATAAATTTTAAACAAACAAAGATAGCAGGCAGTTCTATAAGAAAAACTTTTTACATTGTAAGTTAATTGTTTAACTGAGTATAAAGGAGAAGACAAAAGTATTTTAAACACTTTTGTTTTTGGTATATAACAAAAAGAATTGGTGTTTATTAAGTTTGTGTTATCTAAACGACTGCGACTAAAAATAACAAGCATTAATAAAAAAATAAATATAAAATTTATTAAACAATAGTTGTAATTTATTTACTTTTTTGACAATGCTTTACGGTGAATAAACTGTCTACGGCATTTCAAATGCTTTTAAAAGTCTTAAACTTTCTTAAACTTCAAAAAAATTCAAAATTTTTTTACTTAAGCCAGTGTTCAGTACCCTTTTTAAGAAACCATCGAAAAGTTTGTGCAAATAAAAATTAAAACAATCATTTATTAACTAAATAACTATAAATGCTCTGTATTTAGTTTATATTCAAATAAAGTTATGTTAAAGCTTAAACTTAAGGTTTAAAATTTTATAACCTTAAACTAAGTAATGAAAAGTAGATTTTCTAGGTGTGATTTAAGTTTTGATTGAAAAAAAATTTAAGTATTTTCACTGTTTCAATATTTCACGTTCCTGAAATATTTAAATAAAAAGGTACAACCATTTTTTTTTAAATCATGGTGGTTTTTAAGTTTAAAAAAATTTTCATGTTTTACTAATAGAAAAAAAAATAAAAATATTTTTATAAAATTTTTAGGCCAAAATCACTTTAAATCTTATAGACTATTTTGTAGATTTAGAACAGGTTTTTAAATCCGCATTTGATGTTATAGTTAAAAATAATATAAGTTCAAAATAAAATTTTAACAAACTTACATAACTGCAATGGTTAAAAGCAAATAGTAAAACGTCATTAAAAAAGAAGATTATACAAGTAAAGTTCAGTATTATAAACTTTTTAAGTGAAGTCATGTTGGAAAGAAGTCATGTTGGAATCACTATAACAACACTGATATACAGTCTGTAGTTTTGTAATAAGTAAATTAAAGTAGTTATTAAACACTTTTATTTTATAAACAATACATTATATGACAATTTTATGTAACTAAATTATTGATTAGGTTGAACACTAAAATCTTTCAAAAGTTAAATTCATGTTTAAGTATAATTGTATTTATAAAGTACTTTTTTATTTTTCTAAACAATAACCTATAAATATTTCATTGAAATTATTTCTAAAATTATTATTAATTAGACACTGCATATTTATTTTCTATTTATTTAGTTTTTAGTTCACATTTAGATTTTATTATCTTATAACATTGTATATTAGTTTCATATTTTTGATCATTAATTTAAACTTGTGTTGTTAAATGTTTTTTCAACTGAAATTATTAAACTGAATGTAATTTCATATTAAAAATAAGTTTGAATAAAAAAAATTAAAACTCTATTAGATTAATTTTTTTGTAGAAGGTAGTTTTTCTACCTATATTATTGATGCTGTAGTTATAGTTTTTATATCAAAACAGCTCTGTATTATTAAAGTACTAAGTTATTTGGAGATATAATATCACTTTGATCATGCAAAGAAGGTTAGTTGTTTAGAATAACGTATGCCATATTTTACAATAGTTTTTAAAATACTCTGTAGATTTAAAAAGCTTTATAACGAGAAGTATCCATCAGATTTTTTTTTGTTTTGCTAGCAATAGTCATATATTTTAATTAATTTACAATTGAAGTTTTTAATTTTCAACATAAAGATTAACCATTTTTAAGAAAGCTTCAAAGAAAATATTTTAAAAACTCATCAATTTTAATAGATTGATATTTTTGAGTTTTTAGCTTGAGGCTTTCTTAAGGAACCTATTGAAGTCTAGGCTTTGCTATTTATTGTTAAGTTGTAACTTTATACTTTTTAATCAAACAATGTACAGTTTTTGATTTCTCTAAATATGTACAATTTCAAATTTAATTGGAGTCCAATAAATCAATCCAATAAACAATCCTAGTTTTAACTAATTTGTTTTTGGCAACCCCATATTAAACTTTTCTGTGTAAAATAAATATAAAAAACGTTTATTTAATACCATCTAGGACAAAATTTATACCGGATGACGTCATTAAAACTACGAATATAGTTGGTGAGGAGGAGGTTGTCCAAGGTGTTCAAATGACGCATGCGGAACTCCAGCGGGATCGAGCACCACAACAAGAAGCGGGTGGAACGTCCTTTTTCGTAACAGATCAGGTTAACAACGTATCTAGATCTTTCAAAAATAAACACGATAATGAACTTAAACAAAAACTTATAGATTTTATTAATAAAAAATTTTCAAAAGATGATTGGCATGACTTTTTGAATGTTTATAACATTATCGAAAAACAAGTATACAGTCTAGTTGATGAAAAATACAAAAGTTTCGACCGTTACGCTAAGCAAATTTTTATTGATCAATTAAACGACGATGCAAAACACCATTTAGCTAATAACTTATTTAAGGTTAAATTTAAACACAAGCGGGGAGATTCTTTTTTAATTAACTGGGAATTCAATGTAAAAAGGTTAGACTGCGCGGGGGTAATCTTACATCGCGTCAAGAAGGGTAAGGGCGAATTGTTATTTGTTTATTATAGAGATAAAAATAATAAAATTAGAATCAATTTCCCTATGGGAAAAATAGATTATAACGATAATAACAATCTAAAAAGAACTGCGGTAAGGGAACTTTTCGAGGAAACTAATTACGCTTGGCCTGAAGGAGTTAGATTAGAATTGTACCAAGATACTAGTTATTGCTTTACGGTAGATCAAAAAAACTTTAAAAAAAATCACAAATTCTATTTTTTCAAAAACTTCGAGCACGAAATTGACCATGAATTTAAGAAAGACAATGAAATTGAGGGTAGTTTATGGTTACAAGTTGATAAACTTAAAAAGTATTTTGCAAAGTCTGATGAAAAATATGATAACACATCAGGTCGTATCAATTTTATCAATGGAAGTGTTACAGTTAGGTCCTCTAGTTTAAAAAACATTAAAAATTTAAAAACTACTTTTTCTCAAGTATATTTTTCATACTCTGTTGAGAATTTTTTTTTGAGAGGTTCAGCGCTTAGAGATTGTATTTTTGATCCAAATTGCGATACAGGGCATGTTTCGCGTGACAACAGTGAATAAATTTAAGTTTCCTTCAGTTTCGCTTCTTCAGCTTAAGTTTTAGATTCAGATTCAGTTTATTTTATAAATTAATTGTGTTACTCATTTTGCAATTTTAGTTTAATCTTTTAGTTTTTGTAATCTTGTTACGTTTTCTTTTATATTTTTCGTTATATATTTGTGGTTTCATAAATTTAAATTCTAAAATTCTAATTCATTTATAATTTCAAAACTTAAATACAAAGAAGTTAAATTATTTTTTTCTTGATATGATTAGATTTAAGTTGGTTAAGACGTTTCGTAGCATAATGAGTTGTAAAACCACTTAAAATGACAAAATTGCATAAATGATATATAGAAAAATATAAAAAGTTACTGTTATATTAACGATCTAATTTAATAAAAAAAATTACTTCTTACAATTTAAATTCTTTAGGTTACATATTTTTAATCTAAGATTAAAGGGCATAAAAATACTACATAACTAAATTTAAGATAATAAATGAACTAATTACGTATACTATACTGCCGGGTAATGTTGTTACTACCTGTAATCTAGCTATAGGAGGCTTAGTATGGTGGATGATATTGGTGCTTTAGTAGATGATCGACTAAGACATATCAAACCCATTATAATAAAACAACATTAAAAAACTAAAAAAGCAAATGATATTAATAAAAAGAAAAAAAAGCAATATAAAAGAAAATAACAAACAAAAAGCAATAAAAACAAAGCAAAAATAGAAAAGAAAAAAAAAACGCAAACAAAAAAAAAATAAAAAAAGCAAAAAATAAAAGCAAAAAAAAAAAAACTGAAAACAAACGTAAACAAAAAAAAAAAAAAAAGAGAATAGAAAAATACAAAAGTAATAGAAAAAAATGTTGTTTTAACGTTAATATAAAAAGTACGTTATTTGTTTATTTATTGTAATATTTAACCATAATTTTTATGCCCTAAATACCGTATAGCTTGAAGCCTTTTAAATGCTCAAGCTAATTAACTGCAAATGCAACCTAAAGAATTTAATTTGTATGTAAATAATTTATAAAGTCTAACTGTACGTTTAAAAATATATTGCAAGTTATTCACCTTTTCTGAATTTGTCATTTTCTTGTGATTTGAATTTTCACTAAGCGCCGAAACGTAGTGACCTCCTATGAGACAATTAAAAAAAAATTTGATGTAATTTTCCATACGATTTGCCAAATCGTTATTTTTTTCAGATTTTAAAAAAAATAATTCTTTAAAAGACAATGTGGCCTATATGACCGGGGAAACCCGGTGAACCCCCGCCACACGAAACAAAAAGGGGGTAACCCGCACCACGGCGCTGGCTTCACCGTAGCGGTGCGGTCCAGTAGCTGTTTTGTGGTGCGATTGCCTGACGGATGAGAAAAATTGAAACAATTTGATTTGCCTGTTGCAATCAAAGTTCAACGTCAGGAAATTGCACCTCAAAACAGTGAAGCTAACAGCGCCATCTTTTTTAATTTTAGACAAAGTTAATTGATGATGTTTGTGTCATATAATGTTCATCTAAGATATTGATAGAAACGCTTTTATAAACGATTTATGATAATTTTGTGAACTATTGAAAAATACTTTTTCTTTTTGTCTAGTAGGTAACATTGATTCTAAAGTTTTTGAATTGCTTATATTTATGTTAATATAGTTTTTATGCAACAACTAGCAATATATATGTACCACTTTTAATTTGTTAAACTTCATTTCATGTTTAATAAAAACTTAATAAAAAAGTTTAATCTTTAAAAGCTGAAGTTTAATCATTTTTTACACATTGATCAGGGTTTCAAGTTTTTTCAGGCTGCTTTTAAGGTTTAAAAAAAGATTTGAATTTTTTTAACAAGGAGAAAATGTAATTTGTATATACATGTCAAAACAAACTTCTTGTTAGTATAATTACATTTATTGGTTAAAAAAATATTTTAAACACATCTATGTATTTGCTATTTAGAATTCCCATCAATTTTTTGAACAGCTAACTTTATTCACAGCAAAACTTCAAAGTAGATATAAAAAGAGTTTTGAAAAAGAACAATAAGAAAATAGTGGGCAAACTCTAAAAATTTAAAAAGAAAATAGAAACACTAACAGGTGAGAAATTTTGTGTTTTAATAATTTTAGATAATATAAGTCGGTGTAATTTGTGTCGATAATCTATGTTATTCTTACAGATGCCTTTATTAATGATGTGTAATATTTGTCTAAAATATTTCAACAAGTTATCGTTTTTTTCTATTAGATAATAATAGATCAAAAGTTTTTTAATTGATAATAATTATGTAAAAGCATAGTTTTTTCAATTTTTATACAACTTTATACAAATTATATATATATGCTACTTTTAGTTTTTTAACTCATTTTAGTGTTAAAAAACAACCAAAATAAGAAGTTTGATAATATTTAAAAGCTGAAGCTAAAGTAAAATATAAATTATATAGCACTTTTAAATGTTCTTTTAATAATAAATTAGGTATACTATCAAAATCCACCCGCGTTCAAAATCCACCCAATTTTTAATTTTATTTCCTGTATTTATTATTTTATTTTATATACTTTTTGCTTTTTTTCATCAATTTTTTTATTTGTTTTTGACTATCACTGTTACCCCTAACCCTTACTTTCGATTGCTAAGCGGTTCCCGAATTTGACTGGGTGGATTTTGATCGCGGGTGGATTTTGCATGTGTTCCATAAATTTGTACTATTATTACGTCATAAGAGCCGGAGATAGCTTTTTAAACACAATTAAGTATACCCCATCGTGAGCATGAGTAGCTCAGTCGGTAGAGCGTTGGACTTTTAATTTAACGATCAGGGGTTCAAGTCCCGTGCTAGACTTTATATACTTTAAAACAGCCTAATAATTTAAAAAAGAAGATAAAATATAGTTAAAATACATCATAAAATAAGTTTCTTGATTTATAAACACCTTTATGGGTTTAAAAAACACTTGTTTTAAAAAATGATGTGCATATAAAATACATTAAAAATACTGTATGTTTACTTACCCTTTTGTTATCATTCACATCACTAGTTTTTATTTATATGACAAACAATTTTTTCCGAAATTGCTTATAACTGTTTCAGTTCTTATTTCATCAATTGTCAAAGCTAAAACATATTTAAGTTTATTGAGTGAACAAATTTTTCATGATATATGTTATGACATTTAAAACAAAAGTTATCAAGTTAGTCAATTTTTAAAAAATGTGAATGAACAAGTGTTTTAAGTTATAAATTTTTAATTATTTTCTCTATAATTGCAACAATATGAAAAATCGACAAAAAAAAATCACATTTTTGATATGTTTACGGATTAAGTACATACCTTTTAACAAATAGCTTTGTACCGCGTGAGCGGTAATTGTCTCTTTTTTTGAAAAAAACTTTTGGTAAAACATTATTTTTCCTGAAATCTTAAGCTTATGCTTTTTTAATTGTTCTAAATTGCCAAAATACTTAAAACTTTTAAGGTTAAGGTTAATGTCCAAAGAAAAAATAGTTTATACTAAAAGTGTTTTGTAACAAGGTCTGAATTTTTAAGCCCTGACTTATTGGTTTCAGTCCTTTTTTTGGCCTGCTTATATCTGCCTCTCTCGTACTTTATAATCACAATATACAAAACCAAATCCATTGGATTCAGATTTTTTGGGCGCTTTGATGTCAGTACTTAAGTTTTCAAGTTTGAATATATATCAAAAAAGACAATTCAATTTAAAAGTCTAGTTAAGGATTATTAATATCAAATAGCAGCCTCAGATTTGGTTTGATATATTTGTAGTTTTAGAATCAACTGTTAAAAGAAAACCGAAAAAAAAACACCATAACAACTCAAAATGGTTTTATTCACTTTGAGTTACCAAAAAGTTTAAACAAGAATTATACTTTTATTATTACAAATAAAAGTTGTGCACAATTTAAAGAAAGTTTTATGGTGGCATTATTTGTTTTTAAAATAAAACACTGTAAATTTAAAAACAATGCTTAGACTAGTAAAATAAAATTTACATAAAAGATCAAAAAAAATTCAGCTATCAAAAGGTATAAGTTTTGAAGTTTCTAACAAAGGGAAAATTTGCATAAACATTAGGCGGGCTTATATGACCGCGCATAAACTAAATTATGTTTTTATTTGTGACGTAAACAATCAAATAAGATTTTAGAAGAATATTAATTTTTCATTTGAATCATTTCTCTAGAAAACCTTGTGTTGTAAGTACATCTAGTTAACAGTATATTTTTTTTTGTTGACAATTTTTTCTTGTTCTTTTTTTACAATTCATGAATTATTATGAATTAATATGAAAACATCAATGAGCTAGTACATGTTGCAAGCTTTAGATGATATACGATCAACTTCTTTAAACAAATAATTTTGTCTGTTGAACATATGTGTTTTATCAACATCTTTTGATAAACAACTCTTTACTTTTTTCTGTTGAAATTTCAATCAGTTACATGTTTTTTTCTTCTTGTTGTAACTGTAACTACTTAGGTAGAAACTTATTTTTAAGTTCGGAGTTATGACTTCTTAGTATCAATATTTCTATTGAAACTTATGAAGCAATAATGTTATAAAACAGTTAAATTATTTTCACAGTTTCAAGCAATTTAACAGTAGTAAAGTTTGAATTCTTTGTTTCAATCTTACAAAATACTTTCTAATTGTAATAAATTAACATCTTTGGACAAATAACTGTTTACTTTTGTGTGATGAAAATTTAAACAGTTACAAGTTGTGTTCTTCTATTGTAACTGTAACTATAGAGGTACAAACTTATTTTAAGCTTTTAGTTATTATTTATTACTATCAATATTTCTATTTAAACATGTAAAACAATAGCGTTAAAAAATACTTGAAATAATTTCAAAGTTTCAAGCAATCACAAGCATTAAAGTTTCAAGCAACTACAAGTTGAACTATTTGATTTCTTTGTTTCCACCTTAGATAACTGTTATATATAGATATTTTCCAACTGTTACAAATTAACTCTTTTGAACTTACAATTGTTTCTAATTTTGAGATTGTATTTGCATATTTTTAGATGATTGCTTTATGCCTAGGTAGCTATTTTGAAATCCACTGTCTTTTTGCTTTAATTCTATATGATTTCTCTCATGAATACTTTATATTCAAGTATAGCTAGTTCAGGCTGTTTTAAGCATTTAAGAGTATAAATTAAACATAAGTATGACTTGATCAATTGTACTTTTGTTCAGTTTATATTGTTACTTGCTATTCATGTTAGATAAGAGATCGGTTTTAGTCAGTTAAAGTGAATTTTTAAAAATTGTTTACTATAATAATATTTTCACAATTTACGTGTGGTGGTAGGCATATGTATAAAAAAACAATTTAAAAACAATCTGTTTAATCAAATTAAGTCAACGAGTTTGCTATTCTTTTGCAATTTATTTATTACTACACTTTTAGGAACTGACCAAAAACCGGTGTTCTATCTGATTTGACTATTTATAACATGATGGCTAATAAAAAAGACTCGATTAAAAACTGTTGAAAATGTTCATTTTTCTTTTTTTGTTAACTTTGAAAATTATTTTTGAAGTGTAGAATTATCAAAATTTTTGGGAAATTCCTTAATGTGAAAGTATAAAATATAATAAAGGGTAGCGAACCAATTTCAAAATATCGACAAAGTCCTACGCTGGCGGACACCTTCGGTGTCCTGGCTCCGGACTTTGTCGATATTTTGAAATTGGTTCTTAGGGCGTCGTCGTAATGCTTACGCCGGTTGAATAAGTTTTCTCTTTGATACAGGAACTCTAAATAACCACATTTATAATAAAGTCGAAATTTTTGTTTTAGATCAGTAAAATTGGCTTATATTTATTATAAGGAAAACAGGGTTTAGCTTGGTATAGTTTTTAAGTGCAACTAGATCAGAAGATTATTATATATGTTACAAGAAGTGTATTTTACACGATAACCACACACCCGGCTATAGAGAAAAATAGTATTTGTGCAACATATAAATTTATATATAGATCTAAAAATAAGTTGCCAAATATTATACTAGTAACAAGGCAACTAGTATGAAAATATATTCATTTTTTTACAAATGAAAAATTTTGAAACTTTCAATTAACAACTTTACTAAGCGATAAGCAGCCTAGGATTATGACGGTGATAATACATTTAGTTTCTTTTAATATTCAGGTAGGGATTTAAAACAATTTATTAAAGACATACTCATAGTCGTTAAGTTGAATTATACTATCCTTATATAAACTTGTACTAAACTTAACTGTATCTAACTGGTGTACGAATTGAACGGCTCTTTAAACCAATTATTTTATGCGCTTTATGTTTTCATTAAAAAAACTGTTATTGGGCTTAAACTCAAGACATTATAACAACTAAATAAAGGAAAGTTACTAAGTAATAGATCTATCAAATATTAAAACTTTTTTCACTACACCCAAGCATTAATTTTCTGTCTTAATCTATTTAATTATGACAAAGTAAACACAATTTAAATGCAAAAAGTTTATTCAAATGTTTATATAAATAAGTTATCTGATCCGCACTGATTCTGTTTCTGATTCTTTTCATCGTTCCGTCTCCGGCTGTGATCTCATTCTGTTTGAAAAAAATATTTAGCTTTTACTAACAAACTTATCTACTAACGCTACACTTCATTCACATTTTAATCATGCAGTTTATCATTAACTATTTAAACATTGCCTTTAATCTATTAATCATTTGAGCATATCTCAGGGTTGTCAAAAATTTTTTCATGTTTTGAAAATACAATTTTTTTTTTCCACCTTGAGTATGACATAAATTTCAAGGTAAGGAATTCGTTAAATTTAATAACGTTAATGAGGAGATACTGTAATGCTACTTTGAATGTGGTTTATAAAAATTTAAGTGATGATGTCAAATAAAAACTATTGTATAACAAAGACTTCAGAAATTCATTGTTTTTTCGTAAGAATTGATGATAAAAATTCCAGTAATTTTTGTTCAATTTCTAGATGGTTTTTAGCTAACCCTGATAGATGTGTTTCGCAATAGTTATGTGATCAAAATGGATATTTGTTTAATTTAAAATAATAAAACCGAGCTTTTTAAAATTAGCATAAAATTGAGCATCAAACAATTATGGACTTTATTTTGTTCTGTTTATGGTTTGGCAATAAAATACCTAAGAAACTGGTACAAAATGGTTACTTTACAGTAATATAATACAATAAAAATGTTCAAAGTTTGTTAAATTAGTTACTAAGAAGTAGGTCAATAGTGATATATATTTAAGGTAAACTTTGAAAACGCTTCCTAAAATACATATGTTCAAAAAATAATCAAGGAAGTTGTTACAAAATGTATTATTACACGACTTTATAACAACATTTCAGAAAACAATTCACAAGCAAGATGACCACTTTATTTAGATAATATATCATCATGTTTGTATTACTTTTTTTTTAAAATCGATCAACTTTATTATTGACTAGCATTAGTTAACTAAATAGGACTATTTATTATCCTCAGAACTTGTAAAACTAAGAGATTTATGTTTTTAAATTTGTGTTAAGGTGTTTTATAAACTACTTGTTATTACAACATGGCTTCTTGTTTGGTAAACTTATTCACTATAAGTTTAAAAACAATTACAAGTTCAAACGAATGATTTTCAAACATACTATGTAGAAATTACCTTGCGGATGATGCATTCAAAGTGGGAAGAGGAATTGACTCGTAAAGGCCAATCACTCTGGGGATCTGTCTACTGACCTTCACTCAAAGAGAGAGCTTCATGGAAATCCTGTTTAAAAGATTCAATTTAAAAATATTCTTACTATCAGATGTAAGCCCTAATACATAAACCTATCATTTACTTTTATCTGATGACTAATATTTTTATTACTTTCAGCGCTTTAATTCATATATTAAAAAAATAGGAAAAAATGTTTTATAAATTCGTAGTAATGAGTCTAATTTGGGGTAATAGGTATGATTTTTAACTGCAACAAACTGGTTTGTTTTGGTTTGAATAATTAAATATTTACTTTAAAAACTTAAGTTACTCTACAAAAAATACAAATAATGTGTAAACTTAATCTTGGCATATACCTCTCTTAAAACTTATTTCATAAATTTAAACAACTTTAAAAAATTATAAAGAGATAAAGTATACACATCAACTTGATCCATAAAATACTAAACTAACTGCATAACTATAAAGAACTTAACTATTTACTTAAACAAAAAACACTTAGATTTTAAAATTATGCTAGATAAACTTTTGTGTATATATCAGTTTCACTATGGAAGTGTCCTTGCTACAGATTATCAATACTAAAAAGCTTACAAAATCTGCTTGTTAAAGTAGGGTACTTGTTCAATATGTTAATAGAAATTTTTTGCAGTTTTATAAAGGATATTTTATTTCGAAAGCAAAGTTATTGGATTCTATTAGCAAATTTCTATCGTGACGTAACTATAGTGGTAGGATGGAGCTGATTTTCATTTCTACTGATACTGACGTCGTTCAAAGGACGCATACAAATTTTCATCAACAATAATCGAGTTACTTTGCTGAAATCGTGTTCCAATTTTATTTTTACAATTTCCACTGTGAGGAGTTTTTTATCTTAATTTATACCAGGTGAAGGCATTGGAAATAAAGTTAAATATTTTTGTAAATTTCTAGGAAAATTTTGGAATTTTTTTCTGACTTCAAAGGACTTTTAATTAATTTTTACCGTTTGAAGGCTTTGGAAAACAAGGAATTTTGTAAAATTAAAATGACATAATCTGACTTTTCTTTTAATTTTATCAAATTTCCTGCCTTTTCCTGACTTTTTTAAAACCCCCCATTTTTTCCTGATTTTTTTCTTTTTTTTTAATTTCTCCTGACTTTTCCTGATTTCCTGACTTTTCCTGACCGAGTGGCAACCCTGATGCTAGATTAAAAAAAAAATTCATTTTGCTTTTTAATTTTAGTGGCAAACTTGCTAATATTTTAGGAAACAATAATTTTTTAGTGGTAAGTTGTCATCAAGCTTATTTATAATATTTTGTATAAAATTGTGGATGGGTAAAAATAATCAAGTATGGTCTTCTATTTAATTTAATCATAGCCTTTTGTTGATTTCTATTATTTTAAAATTAAAAAACGTTGAGTTTAAGAAAAACATTGGAATACAAATAAGTTTTCTTTTGGCCAAACTTTAACATTTAAAACCATCACAATACTCAAAGTGATGTACTAACAAAGTGAGCAAATCTAACTTTGTTGTAACAATATTTTAAATATTTAATTAATTATTTAATAAATTAGTTCGCATCCTAAAAAACATTCTTAGCTTATGTTCATTAGTCTTTAAAACAAGTTTAAAGTTTTTTTGTTAAATTTTACTTTTTACTTGTAATGACCACACTAATTTTTATGTTAAATGAAAAATGATAATGATAAATATACTTAATATTAACAATAATGATAATTTTTACTTGCAATTATTTGAACATTCTGTTGAGTTAAAAGCAATACTAGATTCTATTCCAGTTATTAGGTCAAAAATGAACATTAATTATAAATTACATCACTTATAAACATCACTGAATGAGTTTAATTCAATTTAGATAACATTGTCACCTTTACTTTCTCTAAATTTAACTTTTTATGATTTATTGTAGCTATTAGTACAAAAGCAAGAACTATAACATATTTACCTTGTTACTGCCCTAAGTGAGCAGTTAGAGACCTTCCTGGGTTGAGGTCCAGTTGTTGTGTGCTTACAGATGATTCATGTGCATCATTGCTCAAAATTTCCTCAAGACCCTTGCACATTCTAAAGTTGTAAAAACCTGTCAACACATATAAAATGTAGAAAAAATAACAAGTTATAATCAACACTTGTAACTTTAAAACTTTAATTTGTAAATTACTTATATAAACATAAAAGGTGTTAAAGCAATAAAAGAGACAAACAATTTTGTTTTTTTTTAATACTACGGCTTATCTATGACAGGCTTTTGAAGCATTGAAGCCAATCTAATCTGAGTGACTTAAAACTTATCAATTAGCCTTATGTTAAATTAAAAACAATAAATAGTGAAAAAATTATGTTAGTCAAGTAGTAATATTTAATTACTCAAGAAAAATAAAGACTTGTTATACTGAAGTACACAAAAAAATACCAAATGTATTAACATGGTATTAATACCAGTCTGGATATTTCTTAAAATATTTCCAATGCACCACATAATTTAAATTTCCAAAACATAATGATTATTTATACAAATTATATTATACTTGTGAAAAAAAAACTTTAGTTTTTGGATGTCATATACTTGAAAATTTAAATACATAATATAGTTTACATAAACCAATAATAATGGGGACTTTATTATTTTACACTATCTTATTAAAACAAAAAGTTTTTTCACTCTTTAAAAGACTTTTTATTAGAACTTTTAACAAATAAAAACTAGCTCTGAGAACTAAAAAAAAGCCAACTCATGCAATAATTAGTAGAATACTTACCAAGTCAGAGCTAGTCTCAAAAGGAAACAATTAAAATATAATATGATGAGAAAAAATAAAAAACAAAGTACATTCCAACCATTATTAATGGATGATTGTTTAAATATAGTGACAAATATTTGGAAGGATATTTACAGAAAAACATATGATGTACTTTTCTATTATAAAACTGATATGAACTAGCAAACTATATTAAATTTACTGCATTTCATTAGGCTTGTCACTTTTTTCAATTCTATTTTTGCACTTTAAAATTTGCCGCAATGGAACTCTATTTCAAAATAAATTTTTATTTACCATCTGACTTTTAAGTCAAAAAGTTATTTATTATACCCAATCAAACTTTGCACACAAATAGTTTAGTTATATGATAGTAAATAATACTTAATTTTTCTTTAAAACTTTGTAGGAATTATTTATATTGTCATGATATTTAGAACAGCACAACCAAACTAAAAACAAGATTATATTAAGGAACATATGTGTTGTATAGGAGCTTTTGATATATTAAATTGCAATAAAAACAAAATTTACCTTTATTATAGCTGCTAGGATTGAACCACTTCACACTTTTTAGGTGGGCAAACATCTGCAATACAATATAGTACAACTTGATGAATAGCATAAATTATAATTCAATTACATTTAGCTAAACTTTACATTATGTTTTGCTACCAATTTAAATAAAATAGTCATGTAGACCAACAATTTAGTTTAGAAACTAGGGTCAAATATTGGTTGTTTAATCAGGCTATTTAGTATTAGGTTGAAGGTTAATTCACCAGTACAAGGATTTATTTATCTTTTACTGATTTAGATATGTTCTTGGGGTTGTTTAAACAGTGTTGTTTATTCAACCCTGTACACTTCAAATACCTATATATAGAATTGTTCCCAATCATAGTTAGAAATGAGTGTCTTTAAATATTACTTTAAATCTAAAAATAACAAAATATACAACTTTTACAAACTTTGGTTAGTAGTAGAAGTGTCCATCTTCTCCAAACTAATGCTGACTTGGAAACTTTTACTTTAAAATTATAGAGTGTGATATAATAACAACATTTATTAGATCATGTTGTTTGTCAAAGGAGAAACTATACAACTATGATATGTATAATTTAAGTTTCTACAATTTGGCTGTTTACCAACCTTAGTGGTTTACCATAATTTTTTTTACTATCAGTGTTTATTATGACCAGGGCCTAAGTCATTATTGGTAACAGACATGTTATAAAGCATTGTTTTTTAAAGTTATAAAATCCCCGGTAGTAGGAAAATGATACAGTCAATGAAACAACATGTAATAACATTATGTTACAAACAAAATATAACTATTCCTAAAATAAACTAAAAGATTAATTTTAAGAATAATTTATTGTTAAGAAGTATAAATCCATATAATGTTGGTTTATGTTTTTTTAATTTTATTAAGGGTAAAATAATTAAAAATATTTTTTTTGGTTATAAAATGTTATTAATCTATGGCTAGCAATTTTTTTGATTAAGAAAGGCATGTTTTTTGTGTTTTTGTTATCTTGAGTTGTTATTTATTTATAAATATGAGTAAACTGACAAACATGAGGGTTTATAGCTTAATAATATTTTTATGTGTAAACTAATTTTTAAATGCTTGTTTATGTCACCCTACTTTTATTTTGATTTAAGAAATGTAGATATACATACAAATAAAAAAAAAATTAATTAAAAATAATAAAAAAAATAAAAAATGATGTATTTTTTTCAGATTTCTAGAAATGTAAATATTTTATTTAAGGAACTTATATTAAAGTATTATTTTATCATTCTAAGATTTCATTTACAAACTTGAAGTTACCATTTGACTATTCTAACCTTACTTTAATTTTTATAATCATTATGTAATAAAGTCAGTAGGTATTTTTTTTCTATAATAGTTAGTTTTTTTCACACTTATCTTAGATTGTGTTAATATAAATTTTAGTGCTTTATCTAAATCTGTTACAATCATTCTGTAAATACAGGGTTGCCACTTTACCTGGAATACTGAAAAAACCTGGAATTTGACAATTTAGGCAAAAAAACCTGAAGTTTTAACAAATTTCACATGTTCAGTAATAAAATTTCAATTTGTATCAAAAAATATATCATGTAAATAAAATTTTTTTTGTTATCATCTAAATTTTTTTTATTAAAAACATATTTAGAGTAGCTTTACAGTATCTTATCAATGTTTTTATACTATTTAACACAGTTTCCTACCTTAAACTTAACTTAAAACTAAAAATAGACCCAAAAATGAGTACTTTATTGTATTGTATGTATTTTTAAAAACCTGGAGAAAATTTGGAAAACCTTGAAATAATTTTGAAAAAAAGAGTGGAAACCCTGTAAATATAAATAATTTTTATTATGATACTTTTGTTTAAATTCTATTTCTCAGTCTATTTAAATAAAATATTTATTAAATTTAATAAATTGAAATAATTTTGGCTACTTAAAAATTGTTGTCAAACTCGAATAACTTATTCAGGGTGGCCACAAAACCTAGAATCCAGGAAAAACCTGGAATCTGAAAATTCAGGCATATAAAAACGTGGAGTTTTTAAATAAAGTTTTGTGTAGAGACAAAACATCTTTCAAATAGATTTTTTTTGTACCAAATTTTTCTTAAGGATAAAAGTATAAAGCACTAAAAGTTTTTAAAAACATTGTCGTTTAAGTAGTTAAAATCTACCAAAAAACACCTTTTTTAAGTTGTAATTAACTTACAACAAAAAAGGTTCAAAAATATATGTACTTTGAATAATCTAAAATAGTTTTAATACCTTGAGAAATTTTCCAAAATATGTGGCCACCCTGATTATGCTTGTCTCGAAAACTTTTAAATCTTATGGTAGTTACAGGGTTGCCACTTTACCTGGAAACCTGGAAAAACCTTGAAAAACCTGGAATTCGACAATTTAGGCAAAAAAACCTGGAAAAACCTAAAATTTTTAATAATTTTAACATTTTCAGTACTAAAATTTCAATTTGACAAAGAAAATCTATCATATAAATAAAATTTTTTTGTCATCATCAAAAGATACATTTAATATAAATTTACAGCATCTTTTAAATGTTGTTGTACTATTTAACACAGTGTCTTTTATAGAAATTAATTTTAAACTAAAAATAGACCTAAAAGTGTTTACTTTTAAAACCCTGGAAGAAATTTGGAAAACCTGGAAAAAATTTTGAAAAAACGAGTGGCAACCCTGTAGTTATTATAGCTGTTAACTTAAGTTGTGTTATTTTTACGTCCTTTGGATATAATTTAGGTGTTTTATTGTAATCTATAATTAAATTATATTAGTTTTATGTTTAACTCCTACAACTTTTTATCAAAATTTCTATATAGTTTAAAAATACACCAAAAAAACTGTTTTTAAAAAAACCTGGAGTTTGACAATTTAGGCAAAAAAAAACCTGGAAAAACCTGGAGTTTGAGAAAATTTGAAAAAAACTGGAAAAACTTAGAATTATTAACCAAAATTACTTTAATACTTTACATTTTAAACAAATTGTACATGAAAATTAAAAACGTTTATTTGACACAATAAATCTACCATTTAAATACATTTTTTTTGTCACCATCAAACATATTTATATTTTAAAAACACACTTGAAGTAGCTTTACATTTTAATGCTTTTATGCTGTTTAACACAGTTTTTACCTTAAACTTAAGTTTAGACTAAAATTAGATTCATAAACAAGTACTTAATAAAAACCTGGAACAAATTTGAAAAACCTGGAGAAAACTGCCAAAGTCTGTGGCAACCCTGTGTTGACCATGTGTCTTTTTGTAATGAATACTAACAGTTTTTTTTTTAATATAGTAATTAGTTTTTAAGTTACTTATTAAAATATATCATAAAGACCTGCTTCTCTGTAGGTAACAACAGTAGAAGTCTTTCTAGAAGATCCACAACCATTAGAGGGTTTACCACCAATAGATGTTTCAATACCCAAAAAACAAAAAAATAAGAAGTATCTGAAATCGTGGAAATCGGTTTTTGGGTTCAAAGGTATGTTTATCAGTGCTTAAGTTTAGTAATTTTTATGTATAATACAAAGTTAAGTGTTTATTTTTTACAAGTCAGAAACTAAATATTTTCGATATTTTTCTACAATTATGCAATACCTAGCCTTTGTTTTTTTAACATTTTACTAGAAAGAAATTCTAAAGCTATTTTTAAAGCATATTTAAGCTGTTTACTTTTTGCTTTAATAATTAATTATTTTTACTTTATATTTTATTTTGATGTTTAATAAATAATTATTTTTTATGAAAATTCCTATTTACTTTGTACTTAACAAATATTTATTCTTTTGTACTTTTAAATATTTTTATCTAACAACTAAAGTTGATTTAACTGTTTTTCATACCTAATTCAGTTTGGTTATTCAAAAACTTAGTAAAACATCTTTTCAGTTCATTATCAGTTAAACATTATTAAACACATATTTGAACACTTTATTGGTTTTTTATATATATTTCAATTATGAAAAAAAAAATACGTAGTTGTAAATTTATATAAAAGCTTGCTTTAATTACAACAATAGCACTGATGATTTTAATCATTAAAAAAAATACCATAAGGAGTAATTCACTTTTATTTAGTATTTGGTCTCGTATTTTGCATTATTAAATAACCTACCGGTTGTTTATTATGTACTACTTTCTTTTTAGAAACAACTTACATATCATAAATTAACTGTTTTTTTGTTTTTTAAGAGTATATTCTTGTTTTTGAAAGAGAAAATAACACTAAACATGAAAAGCGAAAGACAAACCATATGCATTCATTAACAAAATAATTTTTAGCAAATTTTTAAACCAACCAAATATTATAACTAAGTTAAATTTATGACACAAACACGAGTAGTAAAAACTTTTTCTAACGATTTAAAATAATTTTCTAATATTTTGAAACATCTTTCTAAAATAAACTTTTCTAAACTTTCTAAAATTTTTAAAATTAACAAGCACAGCATATTTTTCAAATTCAGCTGAACGTAAAATAAACTGTACTACTACTTTGTCATAAATATTATAAAAAAAATCAAATTTTAAATTTCTGTTTACATTTGTAATAAACTTTAGCTTACTGAGGAGTACATAAAGTTTTTTATTTCATGTACAAAACAGCTGTCTGATCTATTGTTTTTATATAATTAGAAAAATATTCTTGTATATATGTATATACATATATAGAACTAAAATGCACAAAATAAACTTTTGCTTGGGACAGCTGTTTCTAAGATAAATAATGATTTGCATGCTGAACGTATTGGTAACTTGCTTAACCATGGCTGTATGCAATTTACTATGCTTTTTATGCACAAAGTTTTAAAAAGTTTAGTTTTAAATAACTATTCACTTAAATATAAATTAACATCAACAACTTTTTATTATACATATTTTATATCAGTCAAAGTTAGTATAAAAGTTTTTTTTATATTGTAATAAATTAGGTCTTTACAAAAATATTAATGTAAAGCAAGACAGCACTTTTACTTTTTTTGTTAATAAGTATTTTTGTAAAAGGTCAACGAAGTTAACATTATTCTTCAAAGAGGTAAAGTAGAACCTTTTCATTTGAGATATGCAATTAACAGACTTAAAGAGATCTCAAAAAAATCATTTACATACCAAACTCAAGTAAGTGAAGTTTGGATGATTTTAAAGACTTAAATTGTATTTTAGCTATTATTTAATCTGTATAAACTCAACTTGATTATAAAAACACTTTAGCACAAATTTATTTTTTAATTGATTTATGAACGCAAACATGATATTAATTGTATCAAACATAATTAATATGTTTTGTATGAGCTAGTTGTATTAAAATTAGAAAATGTTTTTCATGTATTTACTTAATATTAATGAAATTTATTGTTTATATGTTGAATTGATTTTTAGATTATGTTATAAATTAAGTTTAAAATAATAATTTTAATTAATTCTTTCATAGCTACTCTTTTAAATGAACCTAACTATCGTACTGAAGTCAAAGAGGAGTATAAAAGTATAGCGTTTTCTAACAAAGCAAAGGTTAAGCTTCTTAAAAGTTCTTGTGTATATTCAACTTAATTTGTTAATATCTAAACATAACAGTTTATTTGTTGTTTGTAAAGAGGATGTATAACATTCCATATTATCAATATCTTATTTTATATCTACTTCTATACTAATACACGATAAAAAAATGTGAACATGCAATTTATTACAATAAAAGTAAAGTATTCAATAATTTATGTTATATTTTAGTCTTCATTAATTAGTTGCTATACATTCTTCAATTTGTTATAAAGTTTTATAACATGTAATTTAATCGTAAGTTTAATTGATTAAAAATTTTATTTTGAGGTTAAATGACAATTGATTAAAGGACTAAATATTAAAAAACAATTTTTATGTTAATTAAAACTGTTTCTTATTAGAATTAGAAATAAACTAGATTAATGATACTTAAAATTTTTGGTTAACTTATCTACTTATACATTTCAATGTTTTTGAAAACATTCTTTTAAATGTAGTGTAAAATGTAGAATATTGCTTTTAATAACAAACACTGGTTTGATTTTAAATTTATTATTTGTATCTTTTCAAAATTTTAACCATAGCTTGTGTTTTACAGGTCAAATACATTTTTATAACATTTGTTCAAACCTTTATCAGTGAAGTAGATAGCAGAATGCCAAAAAGTTTGGATTTTATAGCTCAATATGATGTTGTAAACCATGTTAGTTGTTTATTAATATTTTATTACTCGAGATGTTGTTAGTAATTAATAAATAAGACAAATTGAAACAAAAATAAAAGTTTTAATTTTTTTAGGCGTTAAAAATAGGACACCAGATATTGAACGTTCTATAAAACATGAAAAAATTAAACAGTTATTTGATATTAATGATAGAGAAACGATTAAACAACAATATAGAAGTCTGCCTCAAAATTATCAAACAAATTTTGGTTAGCTAATAGAAGACACTGTTAATATTACCTACTTACTTACGTTTTAAAGGTTTTAATCATTTCCTAAAAATGTTAGATTTTTGTATAATACATTTTAAAACGACATAATTTTTGTTAAATAAAACAGTAACATGCTTATACTAGAATACTTTTTTATATACATTTTATGAAAGATAAATACTTAGTTTTTTTATAAACTTTTATATTTACAGAAAAAGCTACAGATGTGAAACTTTGGATAAGTAATCCTAACCAATACGCACACCTCTCTAAGTTAATGCTGAAAATGTGCACAATCCGTTTTAGCAATGCTCAAATTGAACGTGATTTTTTAGTGATGAATTACACAAAAATAAGCGACAGTATAACATGAGTAATGCCTTGCTAAACGCCTTAATGGTAATAAGGTATGCAAGTTATAAAATATTTAGTTTTATGTTATAAAATGTTTTACCATAATAATAATAATAATAATAATAATATAGTAAGTTTTGAAAACTTAGAATATACAATTTTACCACATCTGTTAAGAAATACTATTTTTGGAAGACTTTTAGATCCTCATAGTTACATATTTAATTTTTGTTATAAATTGATAAACAATTTTTTAACAACAATGAATCTATTAGAAGATTTTAGTTGTAAATGGTGAAAAAAAACAAATGGACATTAAATATATTGAGTTTTTATTTAGTTATCCTAAACTAAACGGTGTAAGTTATAAATAGTTCGAAAAGGTATACCTTTAGTTTTATTTAATTAAACAAAGTATTTTTATATACTTTTATATAAATGTTTCAATTTTTTTTAAGTTGAATCATTAATTTTAAATTAAGAATAAAAATCAAAGTTTCTACATTTGTTTCAAAAATAAAATATAAAAGTTTTTTGTTTTTGTTAGATCTATTATAGTATTTTGATAATCTATTTGTTCAAATCTTATTCCTTAATATAATACTATTTCAATATACAGATTTTAATACAAAGATGGATCAGTATAAGGTTTTTTAAAATCTTTAGCTTTTTATTTGTTATTATAGAAGTAAAAACTATACTTAAAAAAGTAGTTGTTATGTACAAAATATCTTAAGATACTTAAATTCTTCAATTAAGTATTAAGCAAGATGATTACAAATAATAACTTATCTTAGATCAACCTGCAAACGCATGGATATATGCTGTAAATCGTTTCCACTATCCGAAACCCTAATAGATGAAGTTTGAAAATGTAGTTTATATAAGAACAAAAGCCACAATGTTAGGAAATTGTTGACGGAGAAAGAATATAAACAATTTAAACCTTCTAGTAAGACAATGTTTGCAGCTAACAAATTAATATAAACTATTTTTAGGCAAAATCAAACAACTTTAAAATATAAAAAATTTTAACAATTTTTTGATATTACTTAAGTTAAACTTTAGATTCTTCAAAAGAAATTGCTGTTTTAAAAATGTACGTTATTAATAGCTATAAAATAGCTTTGTTCAAAGCTCGTTCTGTTGTTTTAGTTTTCTTAGTATTGTTAAAATCATTTTTTTATTAAGTGTAATACTTAATAATAGAATCTGATTTCAAACCATAGTAAACTAATACAGTTTTTGTACTTACAATAACTAAAGTAATAATTGTTGAACATTAGAACTTTCCAATATTTATATGTAGTAAAAAACAAAAAAAGCTTTTGTTCTTTATATTTTAAACTTAGAACTTTTGAAAATATTTTTGTCATAAAAGTTTTACAACTATTTCTTAACTCTATGTTTTCTTTTAAACGTTCATTTAATCTGTCTTAAGTTTTTTTAGCAAACTAACTTTGGCTCAAGGTCGAATATATTTTTATTATAAATTTTAAGCAATAAAACTTTTTGCTTTTTATCAAAAAAGAAATCAAATTAAACGTATTAGTTTTTCATTAGGTTTTTTTAAACGATATATGCAAATCTAATTTTTATTTGTTGAAATGTCTCAGTTTCCAGCTTTTTCATAAAATCAATTTAAATCATAGCATTCTAAAATGTTCTTATGTTGTACAATTGTTCTTTTATTGTTAAACACTTTCGATTTAACTCAAGTTAGTTATCTTTGAATCATAAAAGGATGTAGAGTAAACTAGTTAGTTATAACATAACTTTTTACTCAATTAAAAATTTAATTAAAATTTATATTTTTAATTTTTTCACAATTTTCCATTTTATCACAAACTTTGAG
Source organism: Thalia democratica (assembly GCF_965202585.1). NCBI lineage: Eukaryota > Metazoa > Chordata > Thaliacea > Salpida > Salpidae > Thalia > Thalia democratica. Next base: position 22,729,608 of record NC_139169.1, on the reverse strand, counting down.
GGTTTAATAGGTTAATGTCAAAATAAAGTGCTACAAATTTATATGTTTTATTTATATTAGATAAATATATATTTATTGTTAGGAACAACTACGAAATAATTACAAACAATACTTTTGAATAATTCAAAATCGAAATAATAAAAAAATACTAGTTTATAAGTAATAGCTTTAAAATTGATTTTATCTCTTAAGCTTGATTTTTCTATTAAAAAATTCTATGTTAATTGAAAAATTTTCCTTTAAATGTTTTTATTTATAGCTTTTTTTTACATTATTGCTACAATTTATATAAAAACTATACTACTAACTAATTCGAGTAACAAATTTAGTATGCCAGTCGCGGATCATCATGTAATAACCTTTAGTAGAATTTGCTTGTATGAGTTTTTAAAGCAAATTTTTAATTGTGTTAAGTTGAGTGTCACAGAATGTTCGTTTACATTAGAACAATAATTTTAGTATTTAATTTATAAAGCATACAAAAGTTGAATAAAATGAGTTTCACGTGTTTTTCATTTGAAATGAAAGTTAAATTGAATAAAAATTTATTTATAATAAGTTTAAGTAATTTTGATAGTTATAAATAAAAATATATCTGTAGTAAAATTGTTTATACCTTTTAATATTTAGTACAGTTGTTTAAATATTAGTTTCTTGTATACTAGAGAATTTAAATATTTATAAAAGAGGATACAACAAAATAATGGATAAATTAATAAATACTTATTCAAAGTATTAAATAAACTGCAAAGTTACGGAGGAAAATAAATTTATTATTAAAAAGTAGTTTTATATTTTTTAAAGCTTTAAGCTGAAAAATAATAATTTAAACTGTACTTATACCTTTTTGGAAGACTTATTTTTAAATAATTTGTGAAATATTACAATTAACTGTGGTCATTTAACAAACGGGTTGTTAAAATAATGAAGTACGTTGTTAAACAAACATCTATTTTAATTACCCTAATAATAAAGTTATTAAAACAAAAATTTAAAACTCTAAATTTTGAAGAAATAGAAAAGAACTAGCTATCATTTGAAAAGTTAACTTACTATTTTTAAACTTTAAACCAAAGAGAATAAGTCGAGCGCGCTCAAGCGTACCATTTTCTAATTACTCTCTTTTACTTTTATAGTTATCTCTTCAGCGCTAAAAGCGTGTTTTTATTCTTTGATGGTTTTAAATTAAAGAGGATAATGTGAGCGCTTTAAGCGTACTATTTATTTATCTGTTTTGTTTCTTTATTTTTTATAGATTTCTCTCCAGCGCTCAAAGTGTGTTTTTTATTTTAAGGCTTAGAAATTAAGTTAGAAACTCGAGCGCGCTAAAGCATACCATTTATTTTACTCTTTAATTTCTTTTGTTTTTATAGTTGTATCTCAAGCGAAAAAAAGCTTGTTATAACTGTATTGTAAGCTTTGTTTTTAAAAAAAAAGTTTAACATTAAAAAAAGAAACAAGTTCAAAACATTAAAAAAAACTTTACTTCAATACAACTTTAACACTAAACTTTAAAAGCTTTAGTATTTTATTTAACACACTTTGATTAGATATTATTTAAAGTTTTTAATCTTTAAATAATATTTATTTATTACTAAAAAAGATTTTTTTTGTACCCGAGTTTGTCCGAAGCAATTTTGTTAAGACTTTTGCTTATAATGCGTTTAACAATACATTTCATTAACAAAGACTAGTTTTTGGGCACTCAGGGTGACTTTTTATTTTCAAATAGTAGCAACCTAGAGACCTGACATCCATATAAAAGTATATTTTTAGTAGAAACAAATTATAGCAAAAATTTTAAAATCGAAAAGTAAAATATTTCAAATAATTAATTTAATATTTTTTGAGGTAGAGAGAAGTATCAAGCTGATATTAACAACAGCTAAATAATAAAATTGTTGCTGATTAATTGATGCAAAGTTTAAATATTTATTACAATTACAACTTGTTGTTTCTACATAGTTATATAAAAAAAATAGAACAATGGACAACTTAGCTTTCAAAATAAGTAATTTAAAGTGTAAACAATTTCTTTTTTAAGTCAAAAAAATATTGAAAAAAAAATTAATTGAAGTTTTTACAAAAGACTTCAACTTATTTTGTTGAAAAGTTAAAAAAAACCAACAAAAAGTAATTTTTATATAGGTAGAAATGTAACCTAAAAGCATAATTTTAAAATTTTTTGCCAACTTTTGTAATTATTTTTGTTTAACATATAAATGCAAAACAAAAACATACAGCTTTTAAAACACTTTTTAATGCTTTCTATGAAGTTTTAATTTGTTAACAAAATTTTCACGGTAGAAAATAATAAACTTTTTAAAACAAATCAGTTTCACTATTTAAATTAATAGTCTGTTATATCAATAATAAACTTGATCAAAGTAGTTACAAAAGTTGTAAGATAATAAATACGATACTTTTTACAATTTAAACACATGATATTTATATCGATGTATGTTTATAAGAAAACTTTTTTAAATTTGATTAAACTTTAATTACTGATAAACCAAACTACAGTATATAACTATTTATACATTTTAAACATGTTGTCTTATGTACCTCACTGTTGTTAAAAATTGAAATCATTCTTCTTTCTGCTATCATTCCACTGTAGGTGATATAACTTGAAAAAAGTGTATTTAACAGATTTTAAATCTTTTTGTTACTACTTATTCACACACTTAGTATCAATTGCAAACAAAAAGCAAATATATAAAATATTCTATTACAACAAAAATTCAACAGTGACAATATGAAAAATTTTAAAGCTATTTTCAAGGTTCATGAAAAGAAAAAAAAAACATTGAACTAAATACAAAACATTTTTAATACACTAGTTTTATTTCATATTATTAATATTTATAAGAAGCTTTGAAAATATAAACTTAAGGGTTAGGTTTTCTAAAATAAAATTGATAACTTATCATCAAATTTAATTAAAAACAAATGTCTTATTAATGAAATTATATAAAAGACTTGAAAACTAAACCTATATGAAGACAGTAATCATTAAAACTTGACTAAAATTTCTAAGCAAAAATAAAAACTCAATATTTTACTAGAAAAAGTCAACATTTAATAAAAATAACTTTGTTATCACATCGTTTATTAAATCAACAGCTTTGATTGATAATATAATTAAAAAGAAATTTTTATAATTAAATAAATTTGAAATAAATCATTTGTATAAGTAGGTATTTATTTAACTAAGATTTACTGTTAAATTATATAGAAATTAGACATTTCTAATGTTAATAATTATTAGAGGTCTAAAAAGCATGTAAAAACTTCCTTAATAAGTTTTAGTTAAAGGTTTATTAAATCTTCTATTATTTTTATAAAACGTTTTTCTAAAAAAAAAAGTTTTTAATATATACCAACCTTTAAGTCATAATATAAAAATTATACACTAATTTTTTTTTAATTTTGTAAGACTTAAACTACTTTCAAAAATACTATTGCTAAATAGATAGCAAAAGCTACTAAAGAATTACAATTCTCTTAAAAATGTTTTTAACTACATGAATACTTAAAAAAAACACCAAAGCTGTTTCTGCAGGAGAGGGACATCAAATGACATATTCACTCCTCTATAAAACCATTACACTTGTCAAACAAATGGATAATTACTAAGCAGGTTAAACTCAATGACTACCAATAATATAATTATTTTTTATATAAAATTTGGAGTATTTATAATTCCTTAAAAAAAAACCAAGTCCATCAACTATCATGCTCTCAAGGTGTTCTTTCTTTAACAAAACCATTCCCAGCGTTTTCCTCTCTTCCTCGAGGTCCTTGCTAAATTTTCTTCCACCAGATTCTTTTCTACTAGTAGCAGACAGGATCAGGTTAATGTGCTTATCAAAAGCACTGAAGTAAACTACAAATGTGCAACTATCTTATTAATAAGAAATTTTATACAATTTTTGTGATGGTAATAAGGTAATTTCCAAAATCTTAAACTATTATTTTACCTACAGTTATACATCAGTTATTGATAAAGTAGGTTGTCACTCTTTAAGGCATAAAAAACAGCTTTAGTAAAATCAAACAAGTTTGAGTTTTTCAGAAAATTAAAAAATAATAATGAAGATGAGTCAATTAATAAAAATCTGCTTTTTATGACACTTAAAATAGACAAAAATTTTTAATAATAACAAAATAACTTTGTAAAATATAGAACATAAGTAAACAGACATTTTAAGAAAAACAAATAGCTCGAGGTTAAGTAAAAATAACTAATCTAGACTCAGTAAACCCAAGAATTTTTATTAAAACTAGTCTGAAACATTCTGAGTGTATGCAACCTTATTAATTACAGGTAATTTAATATTTACTTGTAATATATAGTTATCTAAGCGCTATTAGTTGTTAAAATAAACAAATAAGGACCAGACATAAGGGAAATCCTGGTGTATATATAACAGTAAGTTAAATGTATCAAATGATACACTTGATGTGATATGATTTTTTACCGCATAGAGTGTTTTAAACTTATAGTTTATTAACAAATACTAAACTAATTTTAAGTACTTATAAAACTAGGTTGATTTTTTTCCATAAATCATAGATAATATATTAGTATAACAATTTTTTATTTTATTGCCATTTATTTTATAAGTAATTTAAGCTAATAGGTTTTAAAAACTACACATTTTTTAGTTGTAAACACTTATCAGGCTGCCACTCGTTTTTTCAAAATTTCAGGTTTTTAAAAGTACAAAAATATTAAAATACACATTGTCTAGTTTTTGTTAAAAGTTAAGTTTTAGGTAAAATCAGTATTAAACACTAGGAAAACATTGAAAAAATACTGTAAAGCTACTCTAAATGTGTTTTTTAATAAAAAAATGATAAAAATATTTTATCTATGTGTTAGATTTTTAATGTAAAATCAATTTTGTTTTACTTAACATGTAAAAATTGATTAAAATTCCAGGTTTTTCCAGATTTCTAGGTAAGGTGGCAACCTTGAGTTATAGTTAAAATCTTACGAATTTTAAATTAAATTCTTAACATTTTGTGTGTACAATAATTCAAATACTCTTGTTTGATTTTAGAGCAAAATATTTAGATTTCAATTTGAATAGAAGAAAATCAATTGAAATATAAAATTTCAAAAAAATTCTTAACAAAACAATGTTTTGCCCTATAAAGCTCTTAATTTACGTTTTTTTTTATAAAATCTTTAAAACATTGAAAATGTATATAACAATAATAATAATACTTTAACTTCTTGAGTAAAAGATTTGGCCTGATACTTAATGGCATTAAAATATATATTTAAAGACATTGCTGACAGTATTAGTTACCTGTAACCTGATTAAGGGATCAGTAAACCAGTCAGCAGTCTGTATTCAAAATTCAAATGCAACTAACATAATATAATTTTATTTTCAAAAGTTAAGTGATTCCAAAAAAAATTAAGTGTTATCTTTAAAAAAAAACTAACTATTGCCTATTTTTTCTTTGTTTAAAGTAGTTTTTGAGATAAATGTTTAAAATTAAAAAACTTAGTAAGTACCTAATTCACTTAAAATTTTTTGATTTCTACAGTTAAGGAGAAATTAAAATAACTTTTTAGTCAAACATTTAATAAACAACTAAGGAATTTTTTTTAAAAATTTTTTAAGTATATTTGTTTTAAAAATTATCCCTATTTAAACTAATTGTTTGTAATAAAGTAAATAAAATACATTGAAAACTTGAAATAAATTGCTTAGATTTATAGAAAAAGACAAAATTTTTTTGAGCTTATGTGATAATTGAATGTGAAAGTATAAATTTTCATAGGTATATTTTCCATGGGGTTGCCACTCATAGGTCAAAAAAACTTATCTCAGTGACAAAAAGCTGCTCAAGTCAAAACTTAGAAACATTTGAAATTTAATAAAATATTTTTTTAACAAACTTGGCCATAAAAAGCAAAAAATGAAAATAAGTCAACTAAAAATCATTTAAATCTAAAAAAATAATAAGTGGTAATAAAATCATTGTTAAACAGTAATCCAGGTTTTATTCTTTCTTAAAATCATACATTTTCATTTGTACTTAGACCAGACCAAATCTATCATGACAAATGTATATTTTTAATGGGATAGTACAATCAGTTTTAACCTTTGTAATATACTATGTAGTACAATAAAAGTAGTTAGAACACAAGAAATAAGTACATGACTGTACACTTAAAAAACATGTCTGTAAAATTTGAACACTATTACAAAGAAATGTCTGTGTTAGAGTGCTTTATTTAATAGATTGTACTTTGATGAAAGCAAATAAAAATGTATATTTAAAAAAGTTCAGATGGTCATAAAAAATTAAGTCTATTAGATAAAAAACTAATGGATAAAAAACTGTAGTTATAACAACATGTCTGCAAAACTTGACTATTTTTTTTATATAAATGTATTTGTTAGAGCACTTTTCTGATTTTTAAATGAAAAAAGGACTAAATACTCAATTATTTAAGTAAAAATCAATTTTAAAAACAGGTTTAAAAAACTTAGTTAGGAAATTATAATATATAATTTAAACAACTAAATATAATGAATAAAATTTCTTTTTTTAATTTTTCTGCACTCACTTTCAAGTGTTTACATTATGAAGTTATGTAGCTTCTGTGTTTGAATGTAAGAAATAAATTTATTTTGGTAAATTCCCTTGGGAAAACAAAAACAGCTAGAATTATTGAGCCTTATACTTATAACATGTCTGCTCTGGACCGAATAAATACTAGTTAGTCTTACAAAAACAATAACTTACTTACTAAAAAATACCCGAGCCTATTATTTCAAGCTAAAACATTAAAAAATTGTTAACTATACAAATTTATCTAATTTTGGTAATCCTTGGCTGAAGTTTTCATTAATAATGTTATTCAAAAGTTAAGTAACATTACAAAATTAAACTACTAACTTTTAATTTGAACAAACTAATAAAGTTTCATATATATTTTTAATGTATAAAAGAAACCAAACAACAAATAATTCTGATATAATAAACAGTTTTACCATAAAAAGCAAAAAATAAAATTAAAACATTTCGATGAAACACTGAAGGTTATTCATGTATTACACTTGTTTAAATCTAGTTGCATGACAGTTTGGGAAAATCTGCAAGTGCACTGAAATACCGATTAGATTTGAAATTAGATTATCTCTGTTAATGTTTATGGTCAGAAATGTTTGTTTTCAAATGTTGAAGTCTCGAACAAAACAACTAGTTTAATGGTCATATTTTGAAGTTGACACACTTTGGCTCGTTCAATAATAAATAAAAATCTATTTAAAAAATCTACTAAAAGCAACAAAAATTTTATGTTTGATATAAATTTTCATATCAACATATTTAAAAAACGGGTGGGTGTCACTTTTGCACGAGCGTCACTTTTGCACGAGGGTCACTTTTGCACGAGGGGACACTTTTGCACGAGCGTCACTTTTGCACGAGGAGTCACTTTTGCACGAGGGGACACTTTTGCACGACGACTCTTTTGCACGAGCGTCACTTTAGCACGAGGTGACACTTTTGCACGGCGTCACTTTTGCACGGAGGGTCACTTTTGCACGAGGGGACACTTTTGCACGGCGTCACTTTTGCACGAGCGTCACTTTAGCACGAGGTGACACTTTTGCACGGCGTCACTTTTGCACGGAGGGTCACTTTTGCACGAGCGTCACTTTAGCACGAGGGGACACTTTTGCACGGAAGGTCACTTTTGCACGAGAGGACACTTTTGCACGGCGTCACTTTTGCACGGCGACCCTTTTTCACTATGACAATTTTTTACGTCAACATTTCCGCACAACGATAATTTTGCACAACGTCATATTTTTACGATGAAATTTTTGGACGGCGAAATTTTTGCACGATGACTTTTTCGCACGGACCACTAATTTTGCATGCAGGCCGATTAAAAGTTTTTTAGCTAGTAACAAATATGTAACATTAAGAGACACTGAAAACTAAAATTTTATATATAGTTATATTAAAGGCAAAAAATAGAAGATTTAAAATCTTAAACAGTAAAAGTTAATGTTAAAATCAAACTAACGAAAAGATAAAATAAAGTTATTTATAAATGACTCCTAAGACAGTTTTTTTTTCTAACTTTAATCGAAATTCTTCAAATTTTTGCAAGTTACATATTCGTTTTAAAATTTGTTCCATATTTCAAGTGACCGATAAAAAAAAAGAATTCTGCCAAGCCAATTGAAAGACAGAGTCAAAAGCTTTTACTCTGTATAGATAACTTAGTAGACATATTGCTTAAGAAAGATATCAACCAAGAGTAAAAGCAATCTAGTAATTAAAAACAGAACGTTTAGCTAGGGAGAAAACTAAAATGTTTAAGGAATATAAGTTTGTTAAAAAAATAAGATGATCAAGTATTTTTATAGAAGTTGTATGTTGAAAGATTCTGCCAAAGCTATTTGTCAAAGAAATCTTTCTGATATTTGAATGGTTGTATCTGCTACCTTTTTTGTGTATTGGTATTACAAATGAAATTCTCCATTGTTTGACAGAGAACAATTAAAGATTGGTGATGTATTTGAAAAATTATAGAATAAGTAGTACGTTTATTAAAATACGAAGGAATATTATCTGGTGTTCGTACTATTTATTTATTATTTTAGTTTTTTATTTATATAATAAATAAATAGTACGAAAAGCAGATAATATTCCTTCGTATTTTATTAAACGTACTACTTATTCTATAATTTTTCAAATTTATAAGACAAAGTTATTAATTTCATCATTGTTTATAAAACAATTTGCACTTTTAGACTGTTTTCATCAATAAGTTAAAAAATTTTTTTTTGATTAACTTGTTTATTCGTAAAGGCCTTATTTGAAAATAAAGCTTTATCATAATCAGATTTTAATGAAATTTTTTTTCGTTATGCAATACTGAAAAAGCAAGTGCTATCTTAAGCTTAGATTGTTTTCTAAATTCTCACGCTAAATTAAAAGTAAATAAATAAAATAAACATCAAGTAAAGTCTGAAATACTCTTACACTTCATAAACTAAAGTAGTTATTATTTTTTTAATTTAACAATTGTTTAAAATTGAAATAGATTAAAATATTTGTTTAACAACTATATAATGCTAATTTTTACATTAAGAGAATATAAGTTAAAAATAATACTTAAGATTGGTGTTTTATAACCTTAATAAATTAAGTTTATCTTTCTGTTTAAAAATTAACAAAATTCATATTATTATTATTTAAAGTATTCAAAATTGGTTTTATTTAAAATTAGATAATTTGTATTCTTCTAGTTTAAATAAATTAAGAATATAGATATCAATTAATGTATTGCGGTACATTATTATATTGTTCTACGTAAAGCTTCAAACAAAAACTTAACATTAAAATTTCATTATAAAACTACCACATTTTATTCATTCAAAACAGTTTGCGTTGTTTAATAATAATTCGTCTAACTAAAAATTAGAAGCGTGCAAAAGTGAAGCTCCGTTCAAAATTGACTGATTGTTTAAAGTTTTCACAGTTCATACGTATATTAGTGAAAACATAACGCTGTGCAAAAACGACGCTTTGCAAAAATGTCGCCATGCAAAAGTAACGTCGTGCAGAAATTTTGACGTGTAAAAATGTCGCCCTTCACAAATTACCCTGCGTGCAAAAGTGACGACCGTGCAAAAGTGTCCCCTCGTGCAAAAGTGTCCCCTCGTGCAAAAGTGACGCCGTGCAAAAGTGTCCCCTCGTGCAAAAGTGTCCCCTCGTGCTAAAGTGACGCTCGTGCAAAAGTGACGCCGTGCAAAAGTGTCCCTTCGTGCAAAAGTGACCCCTCGTGCAAAAGTGACGCCGTGCAAAAGTGTCACCTCGTGCTAAAGTGACGCTCGTGCAATAGAGTCGCCGTGCAAATGTGTCCCCTCGTGCAAAAGTGACCCTTCGTGCAAAAGTGACGCTCGTGCAAAAGTGTCCCCTCGTGCAAAAGTGTCTTCGTGCAAAAGTGACGCTCGTGCAAAAGTGACCCGGTCCCTTAAAAAACAGTTAAACCTAGATAACAAACTACTTAGGCTTAAAATTCTAGTACTTTTACTTTCAAAATATCAAACAGTAATGATCAACTTATGAAACTTAACTAAGTTATGTACTCTAAAAATAATACTATCAAACAGTTCATTTAAAACACTTTTATAAAAGTAGAGCATAAAATACAAAATACTAAAATAAAAAAGAGATTAATTAGTAATTAAACTTGATAACAATATTAATTTAATAGATATTTAGATTAAGATCAGTTTCACAAATGAAAATAGTACTAGACGAAAAACTAACATATAAAACTGTCATATTATATTATAAATGTAAGGTTAAAGAGTTTAGCAAAAATAATTATACTAAAAAGAAGTCAATGAGACAATTGTGGATCATCAAAGTTTTTAACAAGTTGTTTAAAATCTGGAAATATATTTGAAGTAGATATTCTTAGTAATGACTGCAGATTGGCTACAGTAAGATTTGAACGCAGCTAACTTTTGTTTATATACATTATTGATATTGTTTGTTCGCAAGTATATGTAGACCCAAACAGAACAAGTAACTTCATTGCCATCTTTTTTAAATTAACAAACTTTGACTTGTTAAGTAGGGCGTAAAATCTGTCAAACTTTTAAGGTTTAAATTATTTTTTAGTGTAAAGTCACATTGAAGTTTAGCAGTTCTAACTGTATATTACTAGATGTATTTTCGGTGTCAAACGTCAACTATGAGAACACAATATCAAATTCTCCTATTAGTTGTTGAAAGTCTGCAAAACGACGACCAAACTCATTATCAAGTGAAACTATTGTCATCAAATGGTCATCACTAAACTTAACCATATAATTAATCAAAAAGTCATAAATAAATAGATCAATATCAGAAAAGAGTGGACATTGTAGTCTTAACTTAAAATATTTTATTAAAACTTAATGTTGAGCAGTTTGACTTAAAATAATTGTCAGAGTTTATAAAAAAGATTTTTTTTTCTAAACAAGTATAAAAACAACTCACTACACATCTGGGAAAAACAGAAGTTTTTAACAGGTCCATTTTTTATAAAATTCATTATGGTAGGTAAGATCATTAAAGTTAGTTCAGCAAACAATTGTTTTTGGACAATTTGAGAAAGGATTACTTCAACTGACTCAAAACAGAAAAAGATACTTTAACAAAAGAGTGTTTTTATCACCACAAAAATAAAAAGCCAATTTTACAAACATTTTCAGGATTAAAGTCTTACATTTTTGTTTTATTAAAATAATTCTAAAACGGTTTTTACAAGTTTTGTAATATTTACATTGGTTGGCCGGATTTCATATAAATTTTGAAAATGCTTAGGATCATCTACTTGTGGGCCGGATCAGTTTTGTCCGCGGGCCGGTCATTTTCGCTTCTGTACGTTGCCTTCCCCTAATGTAGAAGCACTCTAGATCTACTCCATGTAGTCATTCAACAAAAGGTTTTTATATCTAAATTTAAAAGGATCTTTTTTTAAGTTTTTAAAAGTTTCAGGGACACAAGACCAAAACTTAGGACCAAAATACCTAAAGCAGTTTAGGCCAAGTCTTTTTCTAGGTCTTTCAGTTATAAAATTCATTTTCTTTGAAAATCTTGTATTGTGTTGGTGAACAGAGCTAGCAAGTGTAAATCTATTGTGTTCTACATCAAACCCTGTTATAGTATTACGCATCAACTTACAAATTTGCAATTTATACACATCCTTTAGTTTTAGCACATCAGTTTTTTTAAACAAAGGGTTTGTTGTGGTCAAGGCAGGCACATGACAAACATACCTGATCACTCTTTTTTGCATACAAATAATTGGATTTAAGTAACAGTCAGCAGCACTACCCCAAACAGATATACAATATTGGATATGCAAAAATATGTTTAAAAAGTTTTAGTTCATAAAATCGCCTACACCTTTTGGATTATCCAAAAATTAAGTGGAAATAAACTATTTGCAATTTTTTATAATTTCTTACTGTTTTTGTATTCTTTTAAGTACATGTTTAAAATAAAGTCTCTAAGAGAATTCTATAACTCTGTTTAATAGATTTCTATAATTTTTGAAGTTAACAATTTTTTTTAGTTTTGATTTTAATGGTAAATTATAATATTAAGTTTTTTAATTAATTGAATAAATTATACCTTTGGTTATCAATGGTTTAGCTTTTATTTTTATTTTTTTTTACTAAAAATTTTGATAAGAACATGATGAAATCAGATCTGACTAAAGATGTCTTCAAATTCATCCCAACATTTATTATTGTCTTTACATTTTTCAGCACACAAACTCATATTTTGCAATTTTATACACAAATTATTCACAAAAGCTTCAATTTTAAACTTACAGAAGTTTTGAAAAGAGTTCTGGTAACAATACTCATTATAGACTTTTCATATTTCATTTCACAAAAAACAGGCATATGATCAGATATACCATAAACTACAACATTAACATTTAGCTTTTCACAATAAAAATTAGAATACTCATGGTTAATTAAAGAACTACAGGAATAATTAGTAGAATTTTTAGTTGGGGAATAAACAAATTGCCAAGCACCAGCATTAGAAATTTAATCCAAATAGTCAAAAGTACGCTGATCACTAACTAATAAATTTATATTTACAGGGTTGCCAAAAAATGGAATCCTGGTAAAACCTGGAATTTGACAATTTATGCAATAAAACCTGGAAAAACCTGGAATTTTATACAATTTTTGCATTTTAAGTAATACAATTTTGATTTTACACAAACGTCTATCATATAGATAAAGAAGTTTTGTCATCATTAAAATATTTTTTATTTTAAATTAAATAGCTTTACAGTATCTTTTCAATATTGTTATACTACTAACACAGTTTTTAACCTTTAACTTAACTTAAAACTAAAAATAGACACAAAAGCGTGTACTTTTAAAAACCTGGAAGAAATTTCTCAAAAACCAGTGGCAACCCTGTATTTATACCACCAAAAATTTATATATTTTATATATAGTCTAAAACATGAAGAAATTTTCTTTAAAAGTAGCAAATGCAGAGCATGGGTATCTGTACACATTGCCAACTATAACATATTTATTATTTTTATGTTAAATATTAGTCCATAAATCATCTATACCACACCTTCTACAACCTAATAAGAGTGAAAAGCTCTATGAAAAATTCAACACCACCAGATTGATTACTACAAGACAACTTATTTACAAAATCATTACCATGCAACTTACCAACAAAAAGTCTCAGACTAGTTAGCCATGTTTCACACACACAGACCACATAGGCAATCCTCTAAAATTCCTCAATTTTCTAAATATTTGCATTCAAGCTTCTCATATTCATACAAACATTACTAATATTTTTTCTGTTTAACTTCATACTATATAAATCTAAGTAAATCTCATTTAATATCTCAGAAATACTGGGCTAAACAGATCCATAAAAACATTTATTATCTAAGTTACATTTTGAAAGAAAAAAACATACTATTTACATCTATCAAAATAAAATTTATAATCACTTTGATGGTTTTGGCTTAGTTTTACTTTTTAAGTAGCACACTGAACATGGCATTTTTGCAAGCATAAAAAATATTTTAAACATTTTAAGTTTTTGCAACACAATTTACATATCCTACAGGTTCTTAGTTTGCAGGTTTCACAAATAGGGGTCAATCAAATTTCTAACATTTTTGCCAAATGTTTCACATGATACTATGCTACATTTAAGATGTATCCACTTTAAGCAGCCTTCACAAAACACACAGCCATCTAGATAAGAATATTTTTCAAAATAACATTTGCAAAAACATCACTCCAAACAGTATTTAATCTAAATTCATTTACACAGTTTATGCTTTAATAAGGATTCAAATGATTAAAAATTAGCTCATGCTTAGATATTTCACAACAATTTAAATGCATCCATCTCTTACATTTATTGCAATGGATAGAATGCCTATTTGTAGTTTGAAATTTATATGACAAATTTTACAGATATAATCACATCAATAAAACTAAAGCTTTTAGTCTCATATTTTAAACAACTCATCTATCTAAAAAAGCATATTTTACTTATATGTAAACACTAAGATTTACAGCTCTTTGTTTTGAAACATTGTCATAATATTCTATACATTTTAATGTGATAGCTGGTGAGTCATGCGATTTTTTTATTCTTAATTTAATTTTCACTCAAGCATACTTCCAACCATTTTCCTTTCGAAATCTCCTCACATGATCAAGGAATAGAAAGATCTTTTGATTATTTATATACTATTTAAAGCAGTTTTTACCTTTAACTTAATTTTATACTAAAAATGGACAAAAATTTTTGTTTTTCAAAGTCACAGAAGAAAAAACAGGAAACCTGAAAAAAAACAGTAACCCCCCTAAAAAATGGACATAAAACTTAAACTTTAAAAAACCTGAAAGAAAACTGTGAAGAACTTTGTAAAAAACCAGTGGCCACCAAAATCAAATAACAAATAAATGATAAAAATATAGCAAACTAAAATTTAGAAAAACTTTTAGCGTTATGAATTAATAAATTTAGAAGTTTTAGGTATTTGTCATAACTTGTTTAAATTATAATACAGGGTTGCTACTCTTTGAGTTAAAAATCCTCTACTGAGTGACCTAACACTGTCTTGAGTCATTTTGAGTTTTTTAAATCCTTAGAAAAAGTAAAAAAAAACTTTTCAATTAAAAAAAAACAGGTTCTTTAACAAAATTAGTTATAAAATTAAAATAACATTATATTAAGGTTAAATTTGCTAAACATCTTTTAAAACCCAGGAACAAGACTTGCCTGAGATTTTCATAGACAGGGTTGCCACACACTCAGGGAACTTAGGGAATTTGAAGTTATAAAAAATCTCAGGGAAAATCAGGGAATTTTGATTCTTTTTTTTTTAATTCAGAGAAAATCAGAAAAAATTTGGTTTTTCTAAAAATTTCAGGGAAATTTTAAGATTTTTTTAAAAGTCTGAGGGAAAATTTTTTCTAGATCTAGAACAGGGGTTCCCAACCAGGGGTGCTCGCGTTTTTCGATTTTCATTTTTGTATGATAAATAAGGAGATTTTCACTCTCTGATAAAGTTTATACAGTTAAAAAGTACATTTTGTTATAAAAAGAAGTTAGCGCTAATTTTCTGAATAAATTAACTTTATCAATCTGCATAGAGCAACAGAGCTTTTCTAGAAGTAAATTCATTTGACTAATTTCATTTAATAGCTGTTAGTTTGGAATTAACATTTCACTAAAGCTTTCTTAGAGTTTTACACATGTGAATTTTAATCATCTATTCTTTAAATATTTTGTTTTCTTAATTGGCCATTAATTGTTTAAAACAGTTTATGAGCTAGCATCTATTTTTATTGAAATACTTAGATAAAAATAAGTATCTTCAGCAGATTTTTTATTAGCTGTTAAGAACAGGTTCTGTTAAGTCTATTACATTTATAATGTAATCTTTTATTAAGCTTAGTTGTTTAGAAAATGGTGCATAAAGTTTTAACATCAGTAAATTGTAAAATTCTCAGCAATTAATGTATGTTATACCATTTAAAAATTCTTGTTTTTAGCTTTAGTGAAGCTATTTTTTATAGATCTGCAAAAGTATTCAATGCATCAACTTTATTTCTTTTCATTCCTTTTTTGAACTTAAACCGTTTACCTTTTTCAATCTACTTTTTTATGTTGTAAGCATACAAACTTCTTTTGTAATTGTTTTTATAAATATCTTTTTACATTTTAAGATCAAATAATCTTTAATTATCTTAACTCAAACCTTTATTATTTTGAAACCTCCTAGCTTCTAATAGTTTTGAAAATAAAACATTACATAAGCTTAAGTTAGAACAGCTGATTTTTGTTTTTTAAGTACATATATTCATAACAAAATGTATAAAAAGTTTAGTTTTTAAGCATAATATTTATTACTTTTCTAGTGCTTTTTCCTCACTTCTAATATTTTTTCAAATCTTAAAAAACTAAATGACGAAGTCATAGGCTGAAGCATTGTTTTTGTATAAATTTTATGAAAAAAAAATATTAATAAATAATTATAGCTTATTGTGTAAGGGATGCGAGATCAAATTAAGAGACTTTAGGGGTGCGGGGCATCAAAAAGGTTAGGAACCACTGATCTAGAATAAGATTTAGTTAGTCTAGTTTCAATATTTTGTTCAACAAAGTTAATTTTATTTATTTTTAAGTGCTTATTTAGAAATTTTTTAGCCTTGCCGCTAGTTCTTCAATAAAATTAGAATTAACATTGTAATTTTTTAATAAATAATAAAAATTTTAAGGATTTGAAAAAATTCAGGGAAGTTTTAGGTTACTCGGGTAAGTTTCTGGTCATTCAGGGAAGATTTTTTTACTCAAAGAGTGGCAACCCTGCATAGATATTGAAAATATCCTTAATTAAAAAAAAAACTAAACTGGCAAAAGTGTTCCTAACCTGAGTTAGAAAAAAATCAAACTAGCCTGAGTCATCCTGAGATTTTCAAAATTTTTAAACTTTCCTGAGTTATCTTGATAATCCTAAGTCTGTGTCGACCTTGAATTAGGTATTTTGTAATAAAAAATATTAAAAAAAAAATCAAAACTGATAAGTTTTTGTGTTTTTGAACGTTAATCAAAACAGATTACAGAAGTTATGGATTTTAATTTTTTGCTGTAAAAGCTGTTTTAATAGTAAGTTTTCAACATTTGTAAGAATCAAAATGTTTTGTTTAAGTTTATTGTAACAAAGTCAACCAAAAGTTACTTTGTACCAAGACAACTCAAATTATTTATGCAGTTTAGTTTTTAATTTTTGACTTAGTATCTAAAAAAATAAACAATTACCATGATCTCCTTTCCTTTAATTTTTAACCTCAGACCAGATAAACTTCACTTTAGTTTATGTTGTTTTAAATGACTTGATAATAAATTTGTTTGATTTTAGTTTGTTTTTTCATAACATTTATACTTTATATATTACTTTTTCTTCTAAACTATCTAAAAATATCATGATTTAGTTTTTTAAGTTTGACTTTTCTTCTTTTTTCTCTTATAAATTGTCTTACAAAAATCATAAACCACCTCAAAGCTTGATTAAATATTCACGTAAGCTCAAATAACTAATGTATTAAAAACACTAATGTGTTCCCAAGTGTGACCCATTAACAAAATTGTTAGTCTTTTATGTGGTTTTTAGTTATAAAATAGTAATGCAGAAGTAGCAAGTTTAAGCTTTTTGTAATTAAAACCTATTAATATACTCTCTTTTTGCTTTTAATCAACTGCGCTATTTTGTGTTTGTTCAGCCCCTGTCCTATGGCATGAAAAACATCAATTTGATTTTATAAACAAATTTATAGAAAACTATTCTGTTTTATAAAATTTGACAATTTGTTTGTCTGCTGTTAGGCATATATCACAGTTGAATTAGAAAAAAAAACATTTTCAGTAGTTGTTGGTATATTTATTTTTATTTGGAGTTTTATTTTTCTTGCTAATGTATATTGTTAAAATAGTATGTACATTTGTTAAACAGTTGTACAACAGTTCAAGTTCTGATAGTTTTGTTTATGTTTTATTCAAATCCTTTTCACCATCATAATCTTAATATATAGAATTTAATTAACTTTTTTTTAAGTATCTGACTTACTGCTAAAATAGAAAACTAATTTTTAAGATAATAAAAGTAGGGATATTTACAGTAATTGTAATAAATTTTCTCATGTAAAAGTTTTTTTTTAAGTGTTAAGTAGACTCACTCTTAAAATACAAAATAAAAAATGAATTTTTTAACTTAATGTGTTTAAACTAGTTTCAAGCTAACTATTATTTCTTATTTTATGAGTAATAAAAGTAATTTATGAGTAGAAGAACAAGTTTAACAGTGATATAGATTACATTTCAGATAACTTGTTCAATTTTCTTTAATTATATATTTTTTATACTATTTTACATAGAATATTTATTGTGATGCATAAAAACTTAAATTAAAAAAAGGTACTTGATTTTCACTTTCAGACTAATTTAAAAGTCAAGAAAATTGTAAAAACTTCCTTTTTATTTAAACGTAGGCAGGTAATATATTTTTCTGTATAAAACTTAATTTTACTCTAATATATATATATTTTTTAAATTGTTTTGTTATTCCAGTATATTCCTTATTTATTTTTATTTTTACTTTGTCATATAAGTTCTAAGTTTGCTTAACTAGTTAAGTTTGAATTTTTATTTGTTATATATATATTTTTCAGATAAATATAACCAGAAACAAATTTAAAAATGTTCCAACAAATAAGATCTTTTGCAAGGATTGCTGCATGCACAAGTAAAAACACTGCATTGGTCAGACCAACTATATCAAATTTCACTTTAAATTCCCCCAAACTTTTAAACTGCAAAAACTTTCTGCCCAAAGCAGCCAGCTATTCCACAAAAACCTTCGACTACGAAACGGTCAGCTTCGAGACTCTGGACTCCTTGTGTGAGTTCTTTGACGATCTGGCAGAGACTTATGACGTCAGCGACTACTATGACGTCATGTTTGACAACGGGGTGCTGACGGTGAAGGTGTCAAGGGAGGTGGGAACTTACGTGTTGAATAAGCAGAGCCCCAACAAGCAGATTTGGCTGTCCAGTCCCGTCAGCGGGCCAAAGAGGTACGATTTTGTGGATGGGGGCTGGAAGCATTTGAGGGACGGAAGTTATTTGCATGAGCTGATTAAAAGGGAGTTTTCAGAGATTTTCAATGGCAATGTCTCAATGGAAAATGTCTCACACTGCAAGCCCAGTTCTTAGAAACTTAAAAAATTTCATAAGACAACGTATTGCTTTTATCAAAATAAACAAAATGTTTTAATTTTACATTAAGATATTGTTTTTGAAAATTGTTGACAAATGTTGCATCTTCAATCAGTTATGTTCAAGAAGTGTAAAAAAAAAAATAGTAATACTTTTTTTTTCATATGTATATATATATATATATATATATAAGTATTTGATTAGTAAATTGTTATTCTAGAAAATTTTTTATTGTTTACTCAGATAAATTGTTAGTTTTTTAGATTATTAGAAGTTAAACTGTTTTCTTAGTGTAAAAAATAACGTATAAAACTATTGAAAATTTATTAAGCTTTTTTTTAAATTATGCATGTAAGCGTTGATTTATCTTTTTAATGTACTCAAATAATGCATTGACTTTGTTTAAACGCTACTTTAAATTTGGTTTATATAATGTTTTTATCTATTATATTTAGTCTTATGATAATTAAAATTAGAATAATGCAGTCCCTGAAAATTCAAATTGTTATAAGACATTATATTAGACTGTATCTCAAAAAATTACCTAGAATTAAAAGAATTAAGTGTTTAAAACTAGGTCTAAATGATAAAATTTAAAATAGTAAAAAAAAAAAAAAATTTTTTGATTGATTACATTTTGTTAGGACTTAGTTTTCTTTTAGATTTGAAACTACTTTAAACATTGTATTTTTATTTGACCTATCTAAATATGCTTGATTTTAATCATTTAAAGTTATAATAATATAATATAGTTATTGTTTTCTGTCTGAACATAAAAAAGAGTTACTGTTTTTAATGAAATAGTTTTTATTAAAACTTTTAAAGTATAAAACTTTTAATTTATGTTGCCTTATAGAATTATTTCTTTAGCTAGGACTTAATATTGTTTAAAATCTTTTAATAAATTTTATGCAGATGGTTAAATAGATTTTTTACAGTGTGTGGTTGAGTTTTTGTTAATAAGTATAACTAAAGTAAAAACAAATTATTCTTACTCTCTTAATATGAAATAGTTGTGTGATTTTAAAATGTAGTTTTTAAATGTTACTATAATCTGCAAACTTAAAATCACAACTTAGAGCTTTAGTGATTTACACAATAACTTTAATAATAAGGTTGTTTTTAAGCCTACTGCACAAAACAACAACACTTTTTACATCTTTATGATAATTCTTTTTTTTTCAAGAAACTTAGATATATTCTAAGAAAAATAATATCTACAATTATAAGTTTTATTAAAAATATACAACAAATTCACAACTATATTAAAAAAAACATGTTTTACACACAGAATTTGTATTTAACTTAATCTACAAATGTTCCCGCTTCCGAACAGCGCTCAACGCGCCTCCGGTGGCCAAGGAGGTCGCAACAAGGTGGCATTGGGACAGGGGAAGTCCCTCATGCACTGGATACAGCTGATGAACAGCGGAAAAGACTTGAGGGGCGTGGGACCCGGGTTGCTACGGGTTACCACGGAGGAGCTGGCCAAGCATAACAAGGTGTCAGACTGCTGGATGGCTATCAGAGGTTTGGTCATAATTTTATGAAACTTGTTTATAACTTATTTAATTGTTATAAACAAGTGAATATTTTTTTTAAGACTGTATATAATAATTATAGAATATGCTCTTGAAAATTAATTTTTAAGCTTTTCAGTCATTTTATTAAAAAAAGTTTACAAACTGCCTATTTTTAAAGGTGATGGAATCTATTTTTTTAGAGTACTATTGTGTTTTGTTTAAGTATAAAATTTTCTATACATTTTTATAATGTTGAAGACAAATTATTCATGGTACTCAGTTTGAGTTGGTATACAAGCATGTTTTGGTAAAAAATTTATATTAATTTGTCCTTAAAAATAAATTATTAGATAAGTCTGTAATAAGTAAAACTTTGAAGTTGTTATCATTCAGTACAGGATAATTTTTAACTAGATGATATTTGAAAGCTTAATAGTAATTTAATCAACTAGATTTAATCTTGCAACTTATGATTTTAAATTAGTTTAAAATGATTTGTTTTTAAATTTAATTACGTTTATAATAGTTCTAGATATTTTGAAATGTTTTTATAAAACTGATGTTAATTTTAAGTTAAATTTTGACTAAATTATTTTAATTTCTATTTGAAAATTAAAGTTGTTTAGTTTTTGTAAATTTTAGAGCATTAATGTTTAGTGTTTACGTTTGTATCAATAATCTACTTCACTGTACAGCTAATTGTGTGCATACTTTGTATAAAGTTTTAAAATAAACTGTTCATGATTTTTTTATTTAAGTCTGATGATTTATATTATCTATAGTTAGTGTCTAAGATTTCAACTACGTTTTTTAGGAAAGACTACAATGAAACTATTAACCATATGTTTAAAAAAGTATTGTTGTTATAGAAAAATTAAGTATAATGTTTTTTAACGCATGTATTAGTTTTATTTTATACAGACAATTTTTATAAGTTTTGTTTCTTTATAAAAAGTAACTTTACTATATATGCTTTTAAAATGTATACAAATACCCTCAGTTTTGTATAATACAATCAGTATTTTACTAATTGTACAAAAATATATACTTTGTAAGTATTAGTTTCAAAAATTCCAAATATATTTATAGCTTTATCTTTAAACTAGCATGGCCCAAACCTAGTTTTGATTTTTAAAGCAATAATGTTGTACATGAAGTTGTACTTGGAAAGTTTAATTTTAAACACTTTAAAAAATCACTTAAATCAAAAACATACAAAATTAAATAATCTAATTTAATTTAATGTTTATCAATTATTTATACTATACACGAAAGATTGTCATAACAGTCTGGCTAGATTGAAAATGCAGATAAACTCAGGCTAGTTTAACTTTTTATTTGCAGAACTTGTGGTAGTTGAATTCATTAAAGCTACCAAAATAGTTAGATTTAAAAAAAACTCTTTAACAAAACTTGTTTGCAATTAGTACTCTTTGCAACAGGGCTGGCAACATAGGTTTTCACAAGCAAGTATATCTAGCTTGGAACTTGTTTTTGTTTTTTACGTATTAAGAAAAACAATAAATTGAGAGTTTTAGTAAATATGATATAAAATATCAAGGCCAATAGGAGTTTTAACATTTTATAATTATGAATATTAGGGTGCCTAAAACACGTGAAATCCTGGAAAAACCTGAAAAAACAGGAATTCTAAACAATTTTTACATGTTAAGTAGTAAAATTTCGATTTGACACAAATAAAACTGTTATCTAGATAATTTTTTTGTCTTCATCGTAATTTTTGTTTATAAGACACGTTTAAAGTATCTTTTCAATGTTGTTATACTGTCTAACACATTTTTTTTACCGTCCACTTAGTTTTTAACAAATAAAAGTTTAAAAAGTGTACTTTCTAAAACCTGAAAAAAATCTCAAGAAACCAGAGGCAACCCTGTTTACACAAATATATTAAGTATCAGCTATAACTTACTATTTATCAGATAAAAATATGTATGTTTTGTAATTAAGTTTTTACCAAGTTTAGAACACCAACTTAGAAACCATAACACAGTGGGCTGCATAGGGGGTTAATAGGCAATTGAGAACAGAAAAATAAATTTTTGAACTGAAAATAAAACAAAGTGTGTTATACATAGTTAGATATAACTGGATTTCTTGTTATTAATTTTTTTGCTTCCAAGTATTTCAGAAGATAATTAAGTTGAAAGGCAACAAGTTTTTGCTATTTTACTAATTAAAAATTAGTAAAATTTCTCCATAAATAATTCCTAGATATAATGTGAAAAATTACACATAAATGTCTTAAGTACTTTTTTATAACTACTAATCTTTTAACTATTTTTTTAAAGTATAGTATATTTACTGAACATATTTTTAAAATCACTCCATAAAAAAAAAGATGGCTTCCATTCATTACAAACCCTAGAATTTCTAGTGTAAGTTAGTTTTTGCCAATTTGGATAACTTTTAAATCGCATCTCCCCCTCCTTTACTATTTAATACCCGTTAATTTAGTAAAGTTGTCAGAAAAGGGGCAATCTTGAAAGAATTTGGTACAGTGGTTGTCAAAAATTAACTTACAAGTTTTAGAGTTTTAGAACTTACATTATTTAAATTGTTATTAAACAAAAAAAGCATAAGTATTATTTAAAATAACCTTTAGAATGTATTGGTTTGATTTGTAATTTCTGAAATTGTTTTGTAGCTTATCTATTATATCTGCTCTAACATGAAAAAAAGAAGAATTGAGATTTAATTTTTGAATTACTTGACCCTCAATTTTACCTAAAATTACAACTCTGAAAAAAATAAAAAATGTTATAGATTAATTTTTATAAGTTTTAAAATAACTTATGTTACTTTTGAACTGGAACTATGCCATATCAGATTAAAATCTAAATTGGATTCATATATATATGATTATTTCAGGTAGCTTTGTTTATTTATTGCAAACTATAATTTTAGGTAAAATTAAGAGTTATTTTGGATAAATAATTAAAAGAAAATAAACAAAATTTGGCCTCATTTAAACTTATATAATTTTTTTTAATATGTATTGCAAAAAAAAAAGCTTATAAAAATAAGAATCCCAGTTCTATTTAATAATGTATATCTTTTAGTTAATTCTTTTAGACACAAAAAAAGTCAGTTATCACTTGCCAGTCAACTGTGCAACTTTTTTTTTTTGAACATTGAAAAAACATTACAAGTTTATACAATTTTTATACTATATGGCAGAAACGCTAAGATTTTAATAAAATAAAGTTTACAATGTAACTACATAATTATCAGGGTGTAAAACAAATCGGGTTTGAAATGTAGTTGTTGTTTCAGATTGGGTTTGTAACATAGTTATTTTTCATGCTTGGTTTACAAAGTGTTTTTTACAGGATGGGTTTATTATATAATTATTTTTCAGGTTCGGTTTACAACATTATTTTTCAGGTTGGGTTTACAACGTGACTGCTTACATGGAATATCATCCAGGTGGCGCCAGTGAGCTGATGAGAGGAGCTGGGATGGACGCCACTCACTTGTTTGATCAAGTTAGATTGTTTGTTGTAAAAATGCTTGTAAATTATAAGTCAATTTTTTTAATGATAAATTTTTAAAGTAAATATGAAATGATTGGAGTTTTTTTTGCGTTTTTTAGACTAAATTTTACCTAAACATATAAAGTCTACTTATTTTGTTAAACGGAAATCTTTTGGCGAGGTCTAAATAATTTTATAAAGGTGTTAATTAACAAATAGATATAAATAAATTAATAATTAGTTATTTTTTACAGTATTAAATTAAATGACGCTTAATAAAATAAAATTTGGTTCAGTTTAATAAGGCTTAAATGTAAACATTGTTTCTAAAAAGTTTATAAAAAAAATAATCATCGGCTCTAGTTTAATAAAGTCAGTTAAATTTTTTTATAACATTAAATATTATTTAACAAACATTACTATGTTTTTACAAAATTTAGTGAAAATTATATTTAATTGAAAATACATATGGGGTCATGCATTTCTATGAAAAATATCACTGCTTAGTTTCAATAATAAGGTGTACTTTTTATAAATCACCAGACACTTATATTTAATATAAATGTTTACTTTTATAAATCAAATGCAAACTATCCTTTAAGTTTAAATCACCAGACAAAGTAACAATGATTCAATGTATTCTATTGAATTTTTAATATAATATACTTTGATAAACATTGATTTAAATTATAAATAAAACAAGGTTGCCTTTTAGGTTCACTCAGACTAATTTAAATGTTTTAATATTAATGAAAAATACTGGTGACTGAGTCACGTTTAACGTTTTTTTTTTTGATAATTCGGACTAAACTTTATGTTTTATCTGAATCTCAGACCTTTTTTTAATTTTTTTCTTCTATTTAGTATAAAAACCTGTTGTTTTTATTATGTTTTTTTAAGTATTCATCTTGACCAACTCTATTATTTTATGTATTTTGGTTTTATTACTTTTTTTATTAGTACTTTCACATACTCAAGCTGACTGACAATTTTTTTGATGTAACTAAGGTTTTGTTCATACAGGCTGAATTTTTTGCCTTCAAGAATGGTAACCTTGCTGTAAATATAGTATTTTTTAGTTGAAAGTTCTGAGAACAAATTAAGTTACAAACACTTTTTCTTATACTTGCATTTTTCCTTAATGTGGACGCTAGTGAAATTTTTATAGCAATTAAAACCGATGATAAAATCTATACTACTTATCATATTTTTCTAAGTCTGGTTTGTTTAAGAGTTAAATTTAAAAGGTCAAGTTAATTCAAACAGTTTCTAAAACTAGTATAGTAAAATATTTATAACTGTGTGTTTATTTAAAAGAAATTTTTTAGCTATAAAATCTCTGAAAATGTACAAGCACTAAAAGCTTAAATTTTGTCATTTTTTTGCATGTAAACATTTGTTTAAGAATCGTACAAAAGTATCAAGCAAAGCTTTCACGTTCCACTTATTCATGCTCTCGAACTTTTTTCCAAATTTTTAAACTAGCTGTAAAACTTAATTTTCATGATAAAATGCAGTATATTATTTTGTTCGTAATTTTTTTCCTGTCGCTGTAAAGTTTTGTTTGTATAGTTTTGGTAATTTTGTCTACCTAAAAAAACACTTATTTAGTTTCTATTAACTTAATTTCACCTGGTATAAAAGTATTAAAATAAATAAAATTATTAGTTATGTATATATTTTTATGTATAAATCTCATTGTATTGTTATTTTAATTATGCAAAACTTGCAATAACAATATTTTCAATCGATATATTTTTATCAAAATTAGTTTTATTTATCTCTAACATCTTAGTTGTTAAAAAAATACTAAATTACTCTTAAAATAAGCTAGAAATAAATGACAATTTTTAAGTTCTTGTGTAAAAGTTTTAGTTTTATATAAAAATATTTTCTCTATAATACAGGGTTGCCACTTTACATGGAATCCTGGAAAAACCTGAAATTTGACTATTTAGGCAAAAAAAAACCTGAAATTTTAAAGAGTTTTAACATAATCAGTAGTAAAATTTCGGTTTGACTCAAAAAAATTATTATATAGATAAAAAATTTTTGTCATCACCAAAAATGTTTTTATTAAAAAATACATTTTAAGTAGCTTTACAGTATCTTTTCAATCTTTCTATACTATTGAACACAGTTTCTTACCTTAAATTTAACTTTACACTAAAAATAGACCCAAAAGTGTGTACTTTTAAAAACCTGGAAGAAATTTTGAAAAAAACTAGTGGCAACCCTGATAATAATAAGTGTCCAAAATAATAAGTTAATATTTTATTATCTGGATTTAGTTGGAAAAACTTCAACCATTTCAAACTGTCAAGTATAGTAAAACAGTAAGTTGCTCAGAGCAATTTTTGTTTATGTAAGAAAATTAAAACCTATTCATTCATGAAAATATAAAAAGTTATGATGTTGTACATTGCAGGGTTACCAAAAATCTGGAATCCTCAAAAACCTTGAATTTTACAATTTGGGCAAAATATGAAAAGAAAAAACCTGGAGTTTAAGAAAAGTTAAAAAATACTTGAAACTTCAAACAAAAAAATTACTATAACTGGAAAAAGTTATTACAGATTTATTACAAATCAAGTAACAAAGTTTCGGTTCTCAACAAAAATTTTCTATCACAATGTGAAAAAACTTTATCACTCAATTCGTTTATTAGTTAATGTTGATTAAAAATATTTCTAATTTTTTTTTACTAAAAAGAAAGATTATTAATGGTGTATGAAACGCCATAATATATGATAAATTTACTCTGTTTGCATATCTTTATCTAAATTAGTCTTTTATGAAGTTTGACAAAAATGTTTATAACTTAAAATTTTACTCAGTATTAGTCCAACAGACAAGCGGTGAAAGCTTCTACTGAAATCATTGTTTTCATGAAAAATGAATAAAAAATGCTCGTAATAGTTGTCATGATATGTAAAAATTATTTCGATTCAAACTTTTAACTTCTAAATTAAAAACGAGTATATTAGATTTTATGGGTGCACGACTATTCAAATTCCGAAAATTCAAAATTTAGTAATTTAAGTTTTATTAATTATCTCTTTTAATGAATATTGAAAAATCAAAATATTTTACCATCATTATTTATTAGTTAAACCTACATGAGCATTTTTTTAAGCTTAAAAGCTTGAGGTATGGCTAAAACAAGTTTTAGAACTTGTTAAATGAAATTAGTGTTTAGTATTTTTATTTTTTTTAACCATCGTAATCTTAATAATTAGACATACATGAGCATTTATAATTTTTATAAAATGTATTATACTTTTTTATATGTGGCTCTTTAGTTTTTTTTTATAAAATTGAGTTGTCTAAACTTGAATTATTTGAATTTGAACTGTCACGTAACCAAATAAGTTTAACTTTTTTTAAATTTTGTATTAAATTTTTTGAAAAGTTGTTTAAATTTAGTTGAGATTGACACAAAGTTTTTAGCTACGTTCAGTGTAGCCAAAACTTTAAAAATTTAAGTCCGTACTACAAGACTGCTTTTGCTGCCCTTCATAAAATTGAGTTCTCAGGCAATTAGTACGGTAGAAATACTTTTCAATGAACGATTGCATTTATTTTGACTGTTGCCTACAGTTAACGAACACAAGTAATGTTAGCGTAAGACTATGTTAAATTAGAAAACAAAAGTTGAACGGGTTCAAGTCTAGTTATAATAGCGACCACTGTGGGTTACAACTGATCTTAAAAATCATGTAAAAATAACTGCCAAAGATAAATTTTAACTGTTCTAGTGAACCAGAACTTAAAATTTCCGTAGACCAAAAAATGTATAATGTTTGCACATTAACTTATTTGTAATTCTTTATATATAAGAAAGAAGCCAATTAATATGTTTTGAGATGGTTAACTTCAGAGAATGTAGCTTTTTTTACAAATAAGTGATTACTATAAATTAGGGGTGGGCAACGTACGGCCCGCGGGCCGGATCCGGCCCGCAGAGTGAAAATGACCGGCCCCCAAACCTTTTTTAATTTTAAATGGAATCCGGCCCGCGGACAACATTTATCCGGCCCGCAAGTGGATGATCCGGCCCGCTAAGCATTTTCAAAATTTATATAAAGTCCGGCTAGCCAATTTAATTATTACAAAACTTGTACAAAACCTTTTTTTAACTATTTCATTAAACAAAACTGTAAGACTTTGACCCTGAAAACGTTTGTTAAAATGGCTTATTATTTTGTGGTAATAAAACACTATTTTGTTATAGTATCTTGTTCTGTTTCAAGTCAATTGAAGTAATCCTTTCTCAAATTATCCAAAAGCAATACCATTTGCACTTTTTCTGCCGTTGTTTTTTCATTAAGGACTTTTTGATTAATTATATGGTTAAGTTTAGTGATGACCAATTGCTGACAATAGTTTCACTTGATAATAAGTTTGGTCGTCGTTTTGCAGACTTTTATCAATTAAGTGAAGAATTCGACATTATTTCATCACCGTCGACGTTTGACACCGAAAATGTACTTTGTAATATTGTTAGAACTGTTGAACTTCAATGTGGCAGTATACAATAAGAAAAATTCAAAACTGTAATATTGACAGATTTTATGATTTACTTAATAAGTAAAAGTTTGTTAATTTAAAAAAGATGACAATGAAGTTATTTCTTCTGTTTGAGTCTACATATTTTTGAAAACAAACTTTCTAAACCATGTATATAAACAAAAGTAAGCTGCATTCAAATCTTACTTATACCAATTTGCAGTCATTACTGAGAATATCTACTTCAAATAAACTTCAAGATTTTAAACAACTTGTTATAAACTTTTATGACCCAAAAATGTCTCATTGATTATTTTTAGTGTAATTATTCTTGCTAAATACTTTAAACTTAACATTTAAAGTATAATGTAACAGTTTTATGTTTTAGTTTTTCGTTTAGTAATATTTTCACTAGTGAAATCGATCTTAATCTAAAAGTCTACTAAACTAAAATTTTTGTTACGCTTAAAATTTATATTAATTTCTTTTTTGTTTCAATATTTCGTTATTTTATGTTAGTACTCTTATTAAAGTTCTTTAGGTGCACTGTTTGATTAATATTTTTAAAGTACAGAATTTAGTTAAATTTCGTAAGTTAATTATAACTATTTGATAATTTGAAATAAAAGTGTTAAAATTTCAAGCCAAAGTAATTTGTTATTTAGGCTTAACTGTTTTTTAAATAAGTTAATAAGAAAATTTGAAATCAAACATATAATTTTTGTTGCTTTTATAAGATTTTTAGATAGACTTTATGTATTATTTATCGAGCCAAAGTTTGTCAACTTCTAAAGATGACCATGAAACTAGTTGTGTTGTTCGATACTTCATACATTTAAAAACAAACATTTCCGACCATAAACATTAACAAGGATAAGCTATCTTCAAACCTAATCGGTATTTCAGTGCACTTGCAGGTTTTCCAAAAGCTTTCATGCAACTAGAATTAAACAACTCTAATACATGATCAACCTTAAGTGTTTCATTGAGATCTTTTATTTTTTTTTTGCTTTTTATGGTAAAACTGTTTATTATATCAGAATTATTTTTCGTTTTGTTTCTTTTATACATGCAAAAAAATGTAATGAATCTTCTTTAGCTTAATTAAATTAAATAACAGTAGTTTAATATTGTATTGTTTGTAAATTTTTGAAAAAATATTATCACTATAAATTCCAGATAAGGATTTCCAAATTTCATTAATTTCGAATAGTTAGCAATTTTTTTATGTTTTAGCTTGAAATGTTAGGCTCGAGTAACTTTTAGTAACCAAATTATAACTTTTTTAGGACTAACTAGTATCAATTCGGTCCAGAGTTATAATATATATAGAAATATGAATACTTAACTAAATTTATCATAAAATTTCATACTTGAGAACCTTGGTAGTTAATGTATTGATTCAAAATTCTGAAATACCCGATCAATAAGCATCTAACCGGATCCAAATCTTTTTGAAATTAGCTTCCATTCGGATCCAGATCTTTGTCTAAAATTAGTATTTAGCCGGATCCTGATAATATGTTTAAAATGTGATCCGGATCTAAAAAAGGATCCAGCAGAATCCAAAAGATCACTAACTTAAAATGATCCGGCCCGCTGAGGACTATATTTTTCTGGATCCGGCCCGTCAACTATTTACGTTGCCCACCCCTACTATAAATGATATGACCCGTCGTTTTACTGTTAAATCGCATCAATTATGAATAATTTTTACCACTAGTTTTTAGTATCTCAATAGTTAAATTTTCTAGACTATTAAAACATAAGTTCTTGGTTGTTTTCTTTAAAAAAATTAAAAAAGTTTTTAACTAATACCGTTGAAAATTTTTAGATGAAAAAACATCTTATATTCGTCACAACCTTAAATAAAAATATAGTTTAACATATATAAAATTTTAAGTTTATTTTTTTCTGTTTTTTCCACAGGTTCACAGATGGGTCAATGTGGAGTCCATGCTTAAAGCTTGCGTCATCGGAAAACTGGTCGGATCGGCTGGTCCTCAACCACCCCAAAAATCCAACCTCCTTCAAACCCCACGACAACAAGCCACAACGCTCAACGTCACAAACAAACCCAAAAAAATTTCCCAAAACGTGAAAAAATTGAGCGTGCCCAATGTAGGTATGCTCGCACCTCCAAAACCTTTAACAAAGAAAAATGTTTCCTCTCTGAGCGTTCCTATCAAAAGCAACCCTAAAATAAACGTTCCCACTAAAAATATATCGGAAACAAACGTTCCTCCTAAAATTAATTTAGACAAAAACGTTCCCGCCATAAAAATGGACGGCTTGAAAGTCGACGGCCAAGCTGTGAAGGAGAAAGTCAGCTGGAGCCAGACGTCGAAAACGGTCACAATAAAATACCTGGCCGACTTCAAAGCTGAAAATTTGACGTGCGACGTTTTAAATGCAGGTAAAAAGGTTTTGCTGAAAGTATTCTCAAAATTGAAGTTTTCCCGCGGTTTCGATATTAGTTTGGGCGGGAAAGTGAAAGACAAGATACTGATGGTGGCGGTGAAAGATAAGAGGGTGAGCGTGGAACTGATGAAATCTCTCGAAGGCGATTGGCCGGTGCTGGGAGAAATCAACGAAATAAACCAATCACAGGCGAGCATTTACAGGAGGTGCGAGGTCGTGGGGAAGTTCCCAGTGACGCATGACACCGACCTGTACAAACTCAGGTTGCTTGGCAACTCACTGATGATGACGTCGCCGGGTGCTCACGTGCGACTTCAGGCGGAAGTTCTGGGCGTACAAGTGCAGCGGCCCTACACCGTCGCCCTGCCGTCGCTTAGCAACCCCAGCGACGAGTACAAGACGTCGCACGCCTACGACATCATACACGTGATGATAAAGCACTACGACGACGGAGTTATGACGTCACAATTAAAAAAGATGCGGGTCGGTGATTTGCTGGAAGTGAACTTCGAAGGAGAAGGTTGCTTCGACTTGGAAAAATTGAAAAAGGTAAATATATTTGTTGTTTAACGTCATAATCAAGTGATGTCTAAATCGTTTTTTATATATTAAGTATATACTTACTTATTCTACGTAAAATTTGATTAAAATCAGTGCATAGATTCGTTTTATTAGGGAGCAAACACTAACAACCAAGTTAGATTTAATTGCATAAAACACATGACCTCTCTGTCATACTATGCTTATTTACCTAACGCAATAGGTTTATGTTTTATTTTTAACAGACACAGTTACTATAAAAAAGCTGTGAACTGTTAGTGACATGTGTGTAAAACGCCGACAAAGATAGGTAAAAATTATTATATGTATATACAAAACAGTCGAACGAGGTGGTGATGATTTGCGCGGGAACGGGATTCGCTCCGATGATCAGAGTCACGCATCACTTGCTTCATCACGTCACCGAAACTAAAACCAAAATTTTGTTTTTCAACAAGCAGCAGAAAGACATCATTTGGAGGGAAGAACTCCGTGAGTTGGAGGAAAAGCACGAAAATTTTGAGGTGGAAAATGTTTTGTCGCGGGTGCACGAAAGTGAGGAGTGGGAGGGGCTGAGGGGCCGCGTTTCCATGGAAATTCTCAGGAACTTTTTAGGTGATTCCCCGTTTGTGCTGGTTTGCGGGCCGGATTTGTTCACGGAAAAAGTTGTTGGATTGCTGAAAAAGTTTAAATTAGACGGTGTCCACGCGTTCACGTGATATTATGCTTGTTTTTTCTTTTTTCTAAATATTTGAATCATTTATCTATTTTCTTACTTATAATTTGAAGAAATCATACTTTAAATGGTTACGGAAGGTTATACCCTTCTAAAATAGGTATATTTACTTTAAATAAGTAGTTCAGTATAACAGAAAGTTTTTTTCTGTATAATTAAAGAGTTTTGTTTCCAGTATTTTTGATTTAGCACAATTTAAAATTTGCTTGATATTTATACAATTCTTTTAAATCTCTGAGTTACTTTATACGTGTCTAACTTTTTATAGTTGCTAATAATTTGTGTTAATTGTTTTAGATTTAACTATTTTCTGGTGATTAACTTTATACTATTTTTCAGTTCAACAAACCAAGTTGTAATTGTCAACTGCTTATAAAAATGTATATTATTAGTTTTTAATTGATTAGTTTAAACTATTGAAATTTGATAATTTGTTATTATTGAAAGGAGGCAACATCTTTTTATTGTTTATCATTATATTATTCTCTTTTTCAATAGAAACTGTAGAAATTAAACTAGAAACATGAATTTTTATTAATTTGCACTTATATTAAACTTAGCTTTGAATAACTGTATGGATTGATTAAAGTGTAATTCGAATAAGAGTGTTACACAATTCTGTCTATTCTTGTTATATTTTTTTTCAGTTTCTAAAATATTTATTAAAGTTTTTAAAGATATTTCAGTAGTCTAACTTTTCGTCGAATTCATTAATTTTATATGGAAAGTAAATGGTTTTTCTTGAATTAATTAAATTAACTATTGAATTAATTAACTTTATGCTTAATAGTTTTACACACTATACAACTTCCATAAACTTTTGAAAATACCACTGTCATTATTTGAAACAAATGTTTTTTGTATCAATTAAGACTTTAATTTATAGATGTTTTTCATACCTAGTCGCTGTTTTCTAATTCATTGCAGTTTTTGTTTAAACAAAATAGTTTTTTAAATTGCTGAAAAAAGAATCTGTTGAGTTTATGTGTATCTGAAATTAATTCTAAATACAAGTTGCAAGTTTACAATAATAATTAACTCATTCAAAAGTAACAATACCATCCATGATGTATCTAGATTATAAATTTACGTTTATTAAGTTTTAAAGTACACGCATTTTCGTTAATCATAAATATTATCAATACTAAAATTGTTATGGTATTGAAAATAATTATACTCAAGTATTTGTTCGTACTTAAGACTTACTTTTTTTCTTTATTTAATTGACTTATAATAAATTTTTGTGATACTAAACTATTTTTTTACTCTCAAAAAGTAAAGTTTTAGCTTATAACATAAAAATTTATAATGTTAATCTATTTAAACTACAGTTAAACGTCTTATCATATTCAAGGATTAAGAAATAGAAAATGTAAATGATAATTTATAAATATTGTATTTAAATTTGTAAATTATCTTTCAAACGTTTCTAAATTCCATATCAGCTTTTTAATTATCGCTAAATACACTATACACGAAGACAAAACAATAGTGAACTTAGTTTTTATAATTTTTTTATTTCAATAAATTATTTGTTTATTAGCTAAAAATGTAATATGGATATAAAATATTGGAATAAACGCATTAGTACCGAGGAATTAACTTTAAAAGCTTTTATTATTCGAAATTACTTAAATTAACATATTGAGTTTAAAATAAATATTTATTTTCTCAAAATTTACAATTACACAGGATTTTTAATTACTTAGTCAAGAGAAAACTTTAGTAATCAGGTAACTGCATAACAAAAAGTAATTCTCCTTAGAATATTAACTGTCCTTGTCATTACAAATTAACCTTATTTTTAAGATGAGACTTTTTAAAGTATATTTTATTTTTGATAGTTTTAAATGGTAAAAGCGGTCTATTTGTACATCTAAGGTACTTGACGATGATACAATGTAAATAATACGTTGTATTGTAACTGCTTTATTTATTTGTTAACTTTATTTGTTATTTATTAACTTTATCTGTTGTATGTTAAGAATATATCAGGAACACACTTTTTAGGTTATATAAACTGTTAGTTACTATTTCGAGGTTGCAGTCTAAAATATTTACTGTTTTGTAGAAACTTTGATCATGTTAATTATTTTAAGACCAATTATATAGCTGTTGCTAAAAAAATTTAATCTTCAATATTTTTTATTTCTTCTAACCAAAGTTAATTTTTTAGTTAGATTAGTAAACTCTTTAGTAATGTGTGTTAAGGTTGAATGTTAACTTCAATAAATAGTTTAAATAACTTTTTGTCAATTATTTTAAATTACAACATGTACGAAAAAATATACTAATAGAAATAAACCTTATAATGTATTTAACAGAGAAATTGTTTTAAGTTTTATATTTAGATTCGTAATAAAATAAAAACGTTTATACAAATTTGTAGCTTAACTAACCAAATAAAGTGTAATATCAACTCAAACCAAAACATATAGCTTTTTAATTATGCGAAATGCACAAAACACAGAATCAAACTATATCACAGTGGTCATGAAGATATCATTATGGGTGGACATTTTTTTTAGTGGTTCTTAATTAAAACACCTAAAATAAAAAAATAGTTTAAACAAATTCATTATAGTTCTACACATACGTTTTATGAAAATAAATTATAATAAGTCAGGTTAACTTTACAAACTTAAAAGGAAGTATAAGCTTTCTGTTTAAAACTTGTTTTTTTTTTAATGACAATCTGTAAAAATAATCAAAAAGTTAGAGTACAGGCATGCATAGTTTAAAGTAATAGTTTACTTTTTTTTTCTAAATGATATGTAAAATTTAAACAAAAGTAATTTCAAAAAATGTTTGATTATACTAAATTAAACTTTATAAATAAAGTAATCATGGTATAAATGAAAACAAGAACAGTTTTGTAAACATAGAAAAGGCATGTTATGTTAAAAATAATTATACTGTTATTTTAAATAATTTAACTAAAAGAAGAATAATTTGTCTTTAATTTAAAAAGTTTTTAAATTGTTATTTTTTTCAGTTTTTTATATATTTTTATCGTTTTGTACAATTTTTTATATTTATAACTTTGTTATAATTTTAGTAAACTTCTCAAAATATCTCAGACAGTGATTTTGGAATAAATGAAGCAGTAGTGTATACCATACAAGCTTGCAGTAGACTAGTAGTTGACCACAGTTCAGTTGTTGTCAATAACAACTTTTTGGGTTTTAGTTCGCATAGTAACAACTTTGAAGTTTTTGACAATATTTCAAGAAGATTTGCTGAATTCAAACCTCCAACTGTGAACAGGATATGCTTTAGCGATATTATTTCAATAAGATGTAAACTTTTCTGCTTCAGTAGTGATGGCAAGCCACGGCACGGAGAAAAATGAATTATTTGAAAATACAAAGTAAAAGATTTTTCAAGTGTTAAAACACCATGTTTTTAATGAGAAGTAATACTTAACTAAACTTTCATCAGTAAAGATTTTTCTATAAAGAACTTTTCGGCATATAAAAAACTTCTCTTAAAATACAATAAATTCTAAAGTACTTTATAGTCACTTTACTGTAGTTTTTTGTGAATTTTGTATGTTTGGATGGAAAACCAATTTTTTCATCGAATATTTGTACTGAACAATATTCAGTTTTTTCGTCTTACTGATTTTAGTATAACTTTTGCATCTCTGTTTACCAAAGTGCAATTTTTTAAACTGAACCAGCTTAAGATTAAAGTTTATTGTTTTTGTTGAAGTTATAAGTTTGATCTAAAAAAACAACACCATAACATACAGAATATATTTAAATAAAACACCAGCTTTTATAGGCTGACTACAAAAACTACTCTCAACAAAGATAAATTACTATACCGAATTTTAAACACAAAAACTTTAACTCTACTGCATTTCAAAAAGTTAGTAACATTAAAAAAAAATTTCGAAAGTTTTAGTAAGTTGTTATTATAAGTACGACAGTTAGCTTGCGATAAAAACATTTTAAGATGTTAAAATAATTTCATTAACTGATTTTAAATTAATTTATTCTCTACCATTTTAACGAAAAGTTTTTAATATTTCAGTGAAACATAAGTCATTGTACAATGCTTTTAAGAAAATTAGCTAAAGAATAGTTTGATACTATTTGTAGTCAATTTGTTAAAATTAAATAGGATTTTCTCTTATAATATGATCTTTACAGGTAAGTTTTGAATGACTAACGAATCAATGTTTTAAAATCAAAAATAAAGTATGTATACGTGAAAAAAACGAAAAACATTCTGTGAATTTTTTTTAAATTGTACATAGGCCTTTTATTTTAAATTTTTAGATATGTATGTAAACTAACCAAATTGTTTAACTTAATAAGTATCAGTATTAATTAACTTTAAAACTGTTCAAGCATTTATAATTTGCATTACTTTGAAGCCATTTAAATTTAGACTAATTTCATTTTTAAAACAACTTTCACTATCGCTTATACGTTTTTGGAAATAAACTTAAAGCTTATTTAACGCCCAACAAAGTTTTTTGTAAGAAATTCAAAATTAAAGTTAAATCTCTTTGTAAATTGGGACAACTGTCTACTTCAAGCGTGTTTAAAATGTAGCTCTAATATGGGACATACTTGAATTATTTCAACTTAAGTATATAAAAAACATTAAACTATTAGGTAGGAACTTTTTTAAACTGTTTTACTAAAATTAAATATCTTCTATTTGTTTTTATGTGATTACAAAAGAAACTATCAATTACAAAATATTCGTTCAATGTATGGGTTGGCAACATACGGGCCCACAAAAGGTAGAACTGCAGCCCGTGAGCATCTAAATCTGGCCTACTATACAGATTTTGAAAACTACATTTAAAGCTTGGAGGTTTAAAGTAAAATGTGATAAAAGTGTCTAAGGTACAATTAACAAAAGATCAAATACTTACACTAGATGTTGTAAAAATTACTTAGAAGTAGTTTTTGTTTGTATGACTTGATTATTTGAGTAATTTTTGTGAATTAAATGAACTATAATGCTTGGCCCGCCGAGGACTAAATTCTTCCACACCTGGCCCGCTTATTGAAAAAAATTCTCACCTCCAGATTAAAGTTGTAAGTAAATAATAGTTTTAAAATAAAAACAAGAATCGCAGGACTAATACTTTATTGTAATAACAACTTAACTACAATTGGAAGCTAATAAACTATTTAACATTATACAAATTTCATACATATTTATATATTTATACAAGAACAAAAAAACTGGTCTAAATCAGGGTTTCCTAAAACTAGCGATATCACCCAATTTGGGCGGTTTTGAAATTAACTAGTATTAAGGAAAAAAATAAACAGATAGTTAACTAGGTTTTCATCTAAAAAGGAGGCGGGTATGTAAATAAGTTTAGAAAGCCTAAACTATAAAATTATTATAACTGTTGTGCTTTTGTTTCATATGGGTCACCAGTCTGGTCCTCTGAGTGAACTCCCTGCCGCATTCCCCACACTTGAACTGCTTGTAGCAACCCTTGCTCCTGTAAAAGTGATTGTTAGCTTTTAAGTGGTCCAGGAACACGCAGATTCTCGACGTGCGCCGGTTGCACTTCAAGCAGTTGAACCACGACGGGTGGTTTCCCTTGTGCCTCCTGGTCACGTGATACAGGATGCCCTTCAGACCGACCAGCCCCGCCATGTGGCACATCTTGCAAACATAAACTGTGAAAACAAATGTGTTTTAATATTGTTTACCAATTTATCTCTGCATGATGGTAATTGGTTAAAATGAAATATTTTTACTTTAAAGTACAACTAATTTGTTTTCAAGTTTTTTAAGGTACAACCACAATAAATAAAAAAAGCTGTGTTTTACCAAAAATAAACAGTTTCTTACGATTTTCTCTATCCATTTCGGACAAATTTTCGAACATAATCTCCCTCAGTTCCTTGACGGATTCAATATTTTGGGGAACTTTGACGGTAACTATCGTTTCATTGTTTTCAACCCTCGAACTTATGTGCGTCGGCAAATACGTACAGTCAACGTCAGAACTGTAACCGAGCTCAACGAGGTCGAAACTTGCAGCAGCTGGTTGTAAACTTGCGCAGATCGATGCATCATAATTTCCAAGAGCTTCACCTGTTGAACCTTCACAGTGGTAGTTGCTGAGGTGCTTCAAAGCTTCTTTTGCGCTGCCCACTCCGACCCCGCACTTCACACACTTGTACCACTCCGGGTGGTTTCCCTTGTGCATCCTTTTTGAGTGCAACGCAACCCCTTTCATTGAGGGAAACTCCCCTAGATTGCAAACGTTGCACGAATATCCTGCGAAAATGTTTATGTTTAGTAAATGAAATGGTTTCACATGGCTTTTAGTTGTTTTGAATAAATAGTTATTAAAGTTTAGTTTTACAAATGCAAAGTACTACTGTTTGTGCTTTTATAATATTGAAGTGATACTGTTAAATCCTAATCTAGAAAATTAAAGGTTGATGAAACTACTTAGTTTTAAAAAAAGGGTTTAAAACTGCAGTTACTGTAATATCGAATGATCTGTAAGAAGCAACTTACCTTTTCCATTTTCTTTTTTGTACATGTGACTGTAAATAAACTCGTAAAACTCTTCCATGACCTCAATATCATTTGGAAACTTCACTGTAATTATCGTTTTATTGTTTTCATTCCTCGAGATCATGTTTGTCGGTAATGTTTCGAAATCGCGAACAGAACCGTAAAAAAGCTCAATGATATTTTCAGCGAGTGGATTGAAGTTTAAACTGATCCATGAGAATGTATCTGTGACCGTTGCACCCCCATGTATTTTATCTTTAGATATAACATAATCACCTTCAGTCGCATCGTTTCTTGCAGTTTCAATCGACAACAGAGACACTTTAGGAGACTCATGTGAGTTAATGGCTAAAAGCTCGTCAGGTAGTTGTAGTAAAGAAAAGTGTGACCTTGTACCTATTTTCAAATTATCTTTTGTACTTTCGCTGCTTGAACCATTAAAGCCCCTGTTATTAAAACGTACTTGCTCGGTGGTAAAATTTTTATCATGATTACTTAAATAATCTGATGTTCTAGCTGCGGTGTTCGGAGGAACGTCCTGATAAGAAATAGAAGGTAGTTTAACGTCTTGATAAGAAATAGAAGGAGCTGGAACGTCCTGATAAGAAATAGAAGGAGTTGGAACGTCTTGATAAGAAATAGAAGGAGTTGGAACGTCTTGATAAGAAATAGAAGGAGTTGGAACGTCTTGATAAGAAATAGAAGGAGTTGGAACGTCTTGATAAGAAATAGAAGGAGTTGGAACGTCTTGATAAGAAATAGAAGGAGTTGGAACGTCTTGATAAGAAATAGAAGGAGTTGGAACGTCTTGATGAGAAATAGAAGGAGTTGGAACGTCTTGATGAGAAATAGAAGGAGTTGGAACGTCTTGATGAGAAATAGAAGGAGTTGGAACGTCCTGATAAGAAATAGAAGGAAGTTCAGAGTTATCTTTCTCTGAAATAAAAAAGTTTAAGGTTAGTATTAAAAAAAAAATTGAAGGCTTTAAAAAAAGTAGTAAAATTTGTATAACTATAATAAACTTAATTTAAAGTTTATGAACAGAACACTCAGACTCAAAGTAAACTGTAAAAAAAATACTTGACAACTTTATTTTAAATTTATTTTTTTCAGTTTGAAAACGATTTTATAACCAAACCATTGTTGTTTGTGAAAATGCAACTTTTTTTCACGATGAAGTGTTCTCTCAGCCTCGTTCCAACATACTCCTTATCACAATTGAAGCAGTGCATTTTGCGTGGAACTAGACTTCCGTGCTTCGATTTGATGTGTTTAATGTACGAACGGTAGTTTTTCAAAGAAGAAAATTTGCACACTACACACTCGTAAGAGCCTACACCTATACAGAAAAAAAATTGTTACAACAAAAAAAAAACTATCGGAAAATTCTAACGTTTTTTCGGAAAGTTGTTTTCTTCTCTAAAAGATTGAAGTACAAAGTAATTTTACTTTGAAACGATTAATTAATCTATATTATAAACTTTTCTGTTTATAGCATAGTGTTAAAAAAACGAACACTGCTTTAATTTTAAAACTTATAACATTAAAGCTTTAAAATGGCCGAATATATTAACATATTTCTAGATAAAAATCTCACCGTCTTCTCTGTATTTTTTCACAAGCAAGTGGTTGTAAACTTTGTCGTACAAAGTGTCATTAGAAATGTCTTCCGACGTGACCAGTATTCTCACTCTCAACTCAAAACCAAAGTTTTTGTTCTCATTAAAGTAGTATTGTGCATCTTTCGGCAGAAGGTCTATGACATCATTAATACTGTCAGTGAAAATCAAATCGACCGCACGACCATCTATTGTTTCATTTTGTTGATTGAAATAGACTAGCTGGTTAGAATAATTAACTGTATCCAAATTGTTTTCACTTTTTTGATTGGAATGATTAACTGTATCTGAATTGTTCTTATAATTTATTGTTGGTTTGTTTACAATAGCTTTAACACTTTTAAAATGATTAGAATCCATTGGATTGTGAAGAATGTTTGTTTGTTTGAGATTTGCAGACAGTTCTAAAAAATAATAATATAATGATTAAACTAAAGTTATTTCATTTTAATTTAAATAAACTTTAAAAACGTTTCTGATAAAAAAGTATTGAATAAAGTCTAGTACAGTTTTTGACTATATTTATAAATAGAATAAAATTTTATTTCGTTTTTACCTCATACTGTTTAAGTGTACCAATCTTAAGTTTTTTTTTAATGTTTTTAATAAAAATATTTAAGTAGTAGACAACCTAACAAAGAAGAATGTCATTTTTCTGCGTGTTTCATCAATTTTTTTAAAACAAAAATTGATCAAAAACATACTTCATAAGCAAAATAAACTTTAAATTGTCTATTAAAAGGTCCTCTACTGACATGTTTAGACTAACATAAAAATAAAAAGCTTAAACTAAAATAAAATACCTTAGGTAGTTTATTATTTACTACCATATATACTTAGTTTTATTAAAACTCACCTACTAAATTCTTTTGTTATTCTATACTGTTGCAATATCTATACAACGAGTTTAATGTCTTAACATTAGTAGAACATTAAAAAAGGTGTTATGAGTTTACAAAATGGTGTAAAAAAATAAAAACTAAAATGAAAAAAAAAATTCAATTTACATAATAAGCATTAGATCTTGAAAACAAAACAAATAAAAT
This sequence comes from Thalia democratica, assembly GCF_965202585.1. Taxonomy (NCBI): domain Eukaryota; kingdom Metazoa; phylum Chordata; class Thaliacea; order Salpida; family Salpidae; genus Thalia; species Thalia democratica. The sequence goes on along the minus strand of NC_139169.1, from coordinate 22,688,370 downwards.
GAAACTCATAAAAGATTAAAAATCTATAAAAAAACAAACCATTTGATCTTTGAAAAGCGCAATGTGGATGCTTGATGAAATGGGGTTTAATACGACAGGTTTTTTTTATGGTCGAATTGCAGTTGTTGCAAAAATATGAGTCAGGACCGATCCCGTGATTAACATTGAAATGCCAGCCGTATGACCTGTCATATTTAGCTGTTGTTACGTCATAATAACTTCAGCACATGTTTAAAGAAAGTAAAACAAAAAGTTGTTAACGCTGACAATGCTATTTAAAAATATCTTTATAAGTTGCGTTTGAATCAAATCTATTGATTCTACAGTTCCTGAAAATTCAGCAAAAACGAATCAACCTTTAAAGTATACTAACACTACTTTTATGTATTAATGAAAAAGATAAATTATCACCTGTAACTAGCTATGCGTGACGATATATTAGGAAAGCATAATTTGCAGTAAACCTCGGTTGAACCTGGGAAATTGTTAAAAACTTTAGTTGCTCGACAATGAAAGCTCAGAACAGATTTACACCAAACAAAATATTAATTTTACATTATACGTTAAGGTTATTTTGAAATCAATATTAAAATTGAGAAGGTTTTAAGACAAAATAGTTGTATTTTAGCATATAATTATGAATTATCTGTAAATACTTTTAATTTTATATATTTTTAAATAAAGTGGTTACTTTATACTTCTTAGACTTGTTTTTAAAAGAAACAGAAAAAGAACTTTTGTACAACTTTGGTATTTAATTACTTTGGTTAAAGAACTTTTTTAAGTTTAAAGAAATTATAAGACAACAACTTATGCTTTTGTAGAACTATTATGTACTAGTTATATTCAATTTAAATAACATCAAAGCATTAAATACTCAGAATAACTTTGTTTATACAACTGTTTGTGTTTTAAGCATTTATTATTTAGCTATTGCTTTGTTTATTTATTTACCCGCCGTTTTTAGGTTTTACCTATTACAGTTTTTATCTTTAAATTACAAAATATTACCATTTTCAGTTACTTGCATCAAGAAATCCCCGTAAATTTTTTCGTAAAGTTTGCACTTGCGACTATCGTCATAAACTCTCAAGTCATCCTCCGTTACAAAGATTCTTCTCTTCAGCTGAATTTTTCCGGCGTAATTTTTTTCGCGCCAAAAATCCGCGTCTTGGGGCAGAACTTTTAGAATTTTGGAAATATCCTCACTAAAGATCAAGTCAATGCAGCGAATTTGATCTGAATTTATCATGCCAATGTTGTTTTGTATAGGAAATGTAGGAAGGTCTAAAAGTTGTTTTCCTAAAACTTCGCTTTTGCCACTATAGTTTAAATCATTTTTATTTGGTTTTCTTAGTTTGCCTAGAGCAATTAAATCAACATCGTAGTTTTTGTCTTTTGGCTCTATAACTGGGGTATATAATTGACGGTGATTCGCGTAATTTTCTCCATTGTTTTTAAAATATAAAGCACCTTCATCGTTGGTTGGTTTTAATGATATTACTTGGTTTTGAGCTTGAGGTGCTAAATCAAAGTTGTAAGTATTATTTTGTGACTTTAAAATCGGTATATCTAATTGTCGGTTATCAACGTAATGACCTCCCAGATTACTAAAAATTGAATCGTTGTTTTCTTGATTTTTAGTTGAATTTACTGGTATCAGTTTGTCTTGGGTTTGAGATTTTAAATAAATGTTAAAAGTTTTATTTTTCGACTCTCTAGCTGGAATATATAATTGTCGATAATGTCCTATATTGTTAACATTTAAACTATCCTTGTCACTGGTTTCGGCTGATAAAACTGGTATCAGTTGGTTTTGTTGCACTGATTCTTTCACAAAGTTGAAAAGATCGTCGTAAGTTTTGAAATGTGTTTTAATTTTTGACTTATCAAAACGTCCTGGCTTATATGGAGTTCTACCAAAATCTTTTTGTAAACTACCGAAACTAAAACTGTCATGATTTTTGCCAAGAAATCGATCGCTGACAAATGATTTCCTGTCTTTTCTTGAGGTTTTGTAGTTTGTCCCAATGTCTTTTGGTAAATCTGAGTCCAGCATGTTTAAATAATCGGATCTAGAATGAGAAATTAAGGGTAAACACTGAGAACCAAAACAATTTTCATAATTTTCGAGCACTTTTTGATTTTGTCTTGATTGTTTTTGTTGCTGAGGTGCGCCACCTTGAGAAAGTTTTAAATTTATTTTTATAGATTGTACTATACTTAGTTTTTAATATTTTGAGACAAAGGTAATTGTACGTTGCAGATTTTTATACACTTTATAAGATTTTTATAGTTAATGATATACACACTAGTTATATAACTGTATTTTTAAGGTAAATAGTAAGCGTTAAAAGTTGTTAGCTAATTGGCTAACCAACTAACAGCACTACTAGGTGTAAGGCTGTTACCAAATTACAATTTGATTAAATAAAACTAGCTAATTATATAATTAAAGGTTTAAAATGTACAAACTTCCGTAGTTGATGATTTCATTTCCAATATCAAGCCTCTTTTGTGTCGACAAATCATCAGTGGTGCTTAAGCTGATGTAAGCAGGAACATTCGGATAACTTTCTATTATTATGTGTGCAGCCTGCGAACAAAATGTGAAACAACATTGTAATGCTGAGCAATAAAACCTTACAAAAGCTTATAACTATTTTTCATAAAGCAATGACTTGTTTAACCGTTTTGCTCTACCGTCTAAGTCTATGCTTTAGTTGCTTGCAGTCAGAGCGTTGTAATTTTAAAACTTAATCAGTATTTGATGAAAAATCAAAAAAAAGTCTAATTAAACCTCTATGACGTGGATACCGCAACTTGAGAAATCTGTTTGAATGTCGTGGGGTATGACGTCATAATTCCAACCATTCAACCAGTTCCGGCTCTTTTGACTGGCTATGTTAATATCAAGCACTGTGCTGTGTTTTAATATCAAATAAATTAAAAGCAACAACTTTGTTAAAAGCGCAAAACAGTGTGGTTAAAGTTAAAAAAAATCTGAATGGTAAAACTAAAGCAACAAATACTAACTTAAATGATTGACCTTCGTTCGTTGACACACTCAGTTCAAGATCACGTTCAAGTTTAGAGTCGAAAACGTAGAAAGTTTTGTTGTGAAAATACTGTAAAAATGTACAATAAAAATATCAAACATTAAATTTTTTTATCTTAAGTAGAAATAAATAACTCACTATAAGTCTCCAGTGATTGCCATTGACTTGATAAAACGAAATAAACGATTTGTAGTTTTCTAATTTCAACTGTAAAAATATATTTTTATGTGCATGTTATTTAAAAAAATAAGATAAAATTAAATACCGCTTCATTTGCATTTTGTCTGAATCGCCCCTCGTTAAAAATTGAGCTTGTCACTTCATTGTTGACATATTGAATCGAATCAACTTTGTCGCAATCAATAAGTTTTGAGTAGATGGCAAACTTGATGACCTGTTTTGAAATTTGATTTGTATCACAAGTGTTAATGTTTGAAACAAGTATACTTACACTTGTGTTTAGCCAATACCCAAGACTTCTGAAATCGTTCACGTCTACAATGCAAATAAAATCTCGGAGTTGAAGCGTTTTAATTTCTTTACCTCTATCATTAGCTTCCATCCATGACAATATTTCCTGTTATAGATTCGCACGATATATTATAAAAAGTATTCAGATTATTTTGACAAAAAAAAACCACAATAAATGTAAATGTTCATAAACATAAAAAACGAAAAAAAAAAAATACATTACTGACGTACAACTTTTGCCAACATTAAAATATTTAGAATATACTTATTTCAAAGAAGTTTCAAAAACTATCAAAACCTAATTTTCAAATGAAAAACAGTAAAATCTAAAAGAAAAATTTGTTATTAAAAAAAAACATATATGCTTAGAAAGACATTTGTATACAACTACTACTTTTTTTGCTTTAAGAATCACTGTTTAATATGTTATATCATGACCAGCTAAAAACAACTAAGTTCTGAAGGTTTTAAACTTAAAACAACTAATACAGTATAATCTAAACAAATTAAAAAAAAAAACCGATAATCTATGATAATCGATAAAGTATATTGATCTTTATCGTTTACCAGAAGTTAGTATAAAATTCAGTTTTATTACAACTGTTTGTCTATTTTAATAAACAAATATAACATTTTTAGCTGATTATGTAACGAAAATAATGTATGTATCAAAACACTAACATCAAGAACGTGTTATTTAAATGAAGTAAGTTACAATTGCTTCAATTTATAAACTAGAAGTTGTTAAAACAAATATCTACCTTGTTAGCAAAGCGACCGTATTTGCACTTCAAAATAAACTCGTCAATTTTGTCTTGATGGTGTTTCTAAAAAAAATAGTTTTTATTAATAAGTTTTCACTTCAGTTGTTATATTAACTATTACCTCTATCTGCCTCCTTCTTTCATCTTGTGCTTCGTGGTTTTTCGGTCGTTTGTGCTCCTGATATGTTTAAATGTAAAGTTTTTGATTTATAATTTTAATAAGTTTTAAATTTAACTAACGTCTGCATTTATAACCTCACCGTCATCATCGTGCGAACGTTTGTGACGTAATAATTGATTCGAGTGCTTGCCGTCATAAGCTTGTTGATCTGTATAAAAGCGAAATGTTAAAACTAGTTCTTCAGCTACCGTTTAAATCAGTTGTGGTATTTAATGATAGTTTTTGCTTTTAGTTAAAAAAAAAGACATAAATGTTTTATATTTCCGGTTTAATACTTTGGTGTAATTAAAAATTTAAAACTAACCATTTTACACTGAAAACTGTTTCAATATACTCAATTTATAAACAAAAGCTAAATAAAGCTGTTTTAACACGATTGTTTAGTTAGTAAAACTAGATTTGTGGAATTCAATAACTGTTTTTACTTTTTACAAACTAAAAGCGTCTGTTTTGTAGTAAACATTAACTTTCTGCGCGTAAGTTTTTATATGTCTACGTTTAAAACATTAAACTGCCAATATACTTGTTTTAATTCCGTTAAAGTTGGAGATTCCTTTGTTTTCTTGATTGGCTGTAAAAACAAATATTATTATAACAATATAGAAAATAAAAATGTTCTATTAAATTACATTATAATGGAAAATATGAAAAAGATAAAAGTGAAAAAAAATGCATATAGACTTCAAAAAACATTGTTAACTTGAATATTTTCTTTATAAAAGTGTTATAAATTGTAATAACAAACTTGGTGCAAAAACAAAACAAATAAAAATATCCAAATTAGTTTTTAGTTTTCATTTTTTTTTACTATACTTACCAAACTTGTTTTTTATGTAACAATCTGGTTCAGAGTTTTCATTGTCGTAAACACTCAACAAAGCTATTTTGTTTTGTATTTCAGCTACGGGGTTCTTTTCTGCTACCAAAAATCTTTCAATGCTTTCAATCAACTCATCTGTGCTACCAATGTACGAAAGATACTCCTTTCGTTTAAATTTAATACTTCCGGCCATTTACAAAGTCAATAGTAGATTTTAAAACAATAAATTGTCTAGAAATATCGAAAAGAAATCAAAATATTATATTTGTTTTGTGACTTTGTTGCAACTTAGAAATTTAGTTTACTACAAAAATAAACAAAAATAAACTTTATAAATCTAGTTTCCATTAAAAAATTAAATGTTTTAATTATTTTGAGGTCTTAAGTAACGATAAATTTTCATTAAAAATGTAATACACTAAATTACTGGCGAAAAAACAAACATAAGTTATTCTAAAAAGTTCTGATTTCTTTGTTTTGTTTAATAAAAACTTGTAAATAAAACAAAATATAATTACCGTTATATTTTAGATATTACTAAATACCTGATAAAATTTTCTAGTTAATTCTCAACTGATTTCTAAATAATACTTTTGTTTTTTAGACTATACAAAATATTTAAAAAACAAGTTTAATTTTACTAAGAAAATCTCTAAATTTTTTTATGTAAACTGTTTTTATAAACAGTATTTAACTAGTTTTAAAAAGAAAAGTAGTTAAGTACTCTTATAACAGCTTTTAATTGATATTCACTTAAATAAATATTCCTTTATCAAGTTTTTGACTGCTAATCTTGACGTAAAGTGGTTTAATAATTAAGTTCTAATTAACTAAATTCAAAAATTGAAAATTAACAACAAGTTGATTTTTTTAAAGTAAGTTATCACAAACAACAGTATTAGATAAATTTAGGTTTGTTCGCTTAATTATTTAGCTATTTTATAATTAATAAGTTGTCAAAAAATTATTCTTCTAGAAAGTTTGTGTCAGCAAATACAAGTACAAGACGCTTGTGATTGAATACAATTCTGCTTCAGCTTATTTTAAGCTTTTAATAATCTTTTTTTTTTCTTTTATATATTATATGTTTGAGTAAAGTTAGTTAGCGGTAAATGTTTAAATTCAAAGTTTTTGGGTTAAGGATAGAGATTTAAACTTTACTGATAAATTGCTGAATTACTACCTTACTTTATCTCATTTAAACAACATTCATTATATGTGAAAAAATAGAAATCTTACAACTTCAGCCGACTTCAGTTGAACAGGTGTTTCAAACTTAAGTCTTGCGCAGAGAACTTGTAGTTTAGTTGTAAGCTTGAGTTGTTGTAAAAATACAATTTTCAAAATAAAAATATTTTGCAAAATTGTAAACAAACTGCGAAATTAGCCTTTTTAAATATTTTTAACACTTGAGAACATTATGTAGAGCACTTTAATTTTAAGTCATTTTGAAAAATAATTAAGTGTTTCATCAAAAAAGCAACAGTTTCAATTCTTATTCTTTTAATGTAATAAGCTAAACAATTACTTTTTACTAAAAATTTCAAACTTTTCAAAAAATTGTTGTTTTTCAAATAAAAACAAATTTTTATTGTTAAATCAAATAATAGATTTTTTTTTAAGTTTGATATTATGGCTTACTATTTATAAATAAATAAATATATAAATAAATAAATAAATAATTTTAAGTTCAATTATAAAGTTATATTGATTAAATTATAGAATTATATTAGATAAATATCGGTTTAGTATATTCGAAACTCATATAGACACTTTTATATCAAAGAATAGAGACTATTATTAGACTTTTGATTATTACAAAAGTATACATTAACAAGATTATTTAAATACTTTATATGACCTAACGCAAAAAAAAATATTTGTTTGTTTTTAAGAAGTATTTTGTTAACTGATTACTTTAATGTGTTAAAGACTTTAAAAGAAAACGGTTTTATACATAATATCATCTAAAATATTAAAATGATTCGTAAAAGAGTTGAAAATGTTATAGTTAATTACAAAGTTTTATTTTTTTTTTCAACTTGAGGCTAAATAGAAATTTAATATAAGTTTTGAATTTTTGAATTATTTCAACCAAATTCAGCTTAAAAACAATAAAAACACGTTATATAAAATAAACTTATAGTCAAAAACATGTAAAGATAAAAGTAAGAGTTAAAAAGTATTACTGTTGACTTCATTCTATCACTATAATATTTTATATACAAAATGTCATTAGTTAAACAGTCAGTATTGTTACTAAAAACCTTTAAATATACCATGATAAAAATGGAAATTGAGTAACAATGATAGTTATATATTTTGCTACTAAAGGATCAAAATAATAGAAAAGTTTAAAATAAATTAAAATGTAAAATTTTAAACAAATTAATAGTACTGACATCAGTTTAAACTGGAAAATAAAAACAAAATCTTGGAAGTTTAGACCACATTCCTGATTTCAGATGAGACTGTTGTACCATGCAAAAACAGATAAAAGCAGATAAAAATAAAAGCACGGTATTCTAAAACATTATAGTTTTTGCTTTTAATCATTTGATAAAAGTCTAGAAGTTGTTGCGAATATCATTTCGGTGCTTTTTTAAACTTGTTGTAGGTTGTATTATTTTGAAGTAAGTTGAGTAAATGGTTCGCGAAATGCTTTTTGTATACTTGAAATAAAAACTCAGGTACAATATTTTAAAACTATTGTTTATGTTATTGCACTTTCTATTAAAATGGAAAAATTCATTGTTTTATTAGGTTTATTAATAATTATGTTGTACAGAAGATATTACCACTCAGTTTTTGATAAAAAGACAGTTCTGAAGTAAACTACTTAAAGATTTTTTGACAAAATAAAGATAAACTTGTAAATAAAAGATTTACTTGTAGTCGCAAAATTATAAAGTAAATTAATGATTGGTATAACTAAAATTCTGTAGTCACAACTTTAATTTAATATTAATCTTTTCCTGTTTAAACACACCTTTAGAAGTTAATAACAAAATTTCTGACTTTTATTCAGTCTAAGAGCGCACACATTGTATTTAAGTGTATAATAATTGGTAAATGAAGTTTTAGATATCGTAACCAAAGCTACACTTACTTATCGAAACCACATACTTTTTTTTGGATTTCTAAATTTTATATTATATTTCATACTAATGCATTTTATTTTGAAGTAGGTAATTTTGCAATTAAAGTCTAATATTCAATGTACATAAATTTTGTCGGTATAAAGTATCTCATACAACTTTTTATTTACTTCATACTGTTTTCAAAAGTTTACTTGTGAAAACTTTAACAACTCTTTTATTAAATTTATTACTTGCTAAAAGAATTAGTCTAACATAATATATTTAGTTAGTCTAATATGAAAAGAAGTTTTAGCAATAATTTACTTATGAAATGTTTAAGAACCGCTGTATGTACTAGAGCAGGGGTCGGCAGGCAGTTGGTGGTCGCGGGCCAAATTTCAAGTTTCCAAAGTCTTCGCGGGCCGCAGTTTTAGTTTTAGTAACATTTGAATAATATTTTGATTTTAGTTTTAGTCAAACTAAAGAAAAGTTTTACTTTTATTAACCTTATTATTTTAAATGACTTTTAGCTATACATAGAATGCCTATTTAGAATTATATTTATTAAAATAGAATTTACATTGACTAATATACTTAATGTTAACAAACTATGTACTTTAAAAAGCATTTAAAAAGTTAAACTTAATACTTTTGTAATTTTACTTACAACCTAACTCTATATAGAATCCTAACTTGAAAAACAGTTAATGGGTTTCTTTTATACATTTGTTATATTATCAAATTTTCTAACTTCATATTTCTAAGAATATTTACTTCAAAAAAAGTTTTTGCCTGTTAAATAATTTAAATTCATTAGAAAATTTATTAACTAGTTAACTTAATAAAAGTAATACCTGTTTCTATTCCAGAAAGCTAAAATAAATTCTTTAACATAATTAATTCTCGAAAATTTTAATTAAGTATCTTTTAAGTAATTAGTATTTTACATGGTTGCCACTTAAAAAGCAAAAATGTCTGAGTTGTATCAAACCAGCCTAAGTTTATTAAAAGTTGAAAAAGCTAATAAATAGCTAGTAATCAAGCTTAAATACCTAGTTAAAATATCATCATTATCAAAAAGTACACAAAATGTAGGAAAACAAAAAAAAATTACAATTAGTAAACTACACTACAGTCATAAAAACTATTCTAAGAATTGAAAGATTTCTTTAAAGTGTTTGAAATAAAAGTTTCACACACACCTGAGTTTTCAAGCTTTTAAAATAGCCTGTTTGTGTAGCAACCCAGTTAAAATAAAGTTCACAACATAAAGAAATAACGAAGGATATTAACAGTAAATAAATTACATGCCAAAAAAATATAAGTCAGCTGGAATGGGCAATTAAGATTCTTAAACAAATTTAACAAAAGTTCTATTGAGTCATTAGCGAAGTAGAAAAACTATTTTTTTATTAAGCATTTAAGCAATTCTTTATCTGAAATAAGAATATTGCATTTAAAAATAGTAATTGTAAAATATAAGACGAGCTACAAGAATAAAAAAACTTTAGCTTGGAGTTATTGCGAGAAGCGATAAAAAAACAAATCACCAAAGTCAGTTTTACCAACAAAGCACATGATTATCTTAAGTTACTACAGAATGATCAGAAAAAATTGCTAAGGCAAGTTATAAAGTACCAAAATTTATTACTAAAAATGAGATACCGTTTATAACTGAAAACTTTTCTAAAGAATTTATGTTGGCGGTAATGAAAAACTTTTGTTTATTTCTTCAATGACAACTAGAAGTCGTGTTTAGAAAATGCATTTAGGTTATACTCGCATAAATCAAATTAGGACTCTAATCAATCTGTTAACATTAGAGCACTGATAAAAAAAACTATTGCTCATCTGAGAATTTTTATTAAAGGTGTTTTTAATAACTTTGACATTTTAGTATAATTTCTTGGTTTAGTTTCAAGGCGAAGCACAACAATTGGTGAAATTTTACAAGTAAAGGTGCAATTCACCAAAACAAAGTTTTTGGAATTACAATTCCTTTTTTTATTTTTATTAGAAAGTTTAATTAAAGTTAAAGGAAATGTCTTAACAAATATATCAATATTAGAAAATACTCTTAAGCTACTTCAATATATTTTCTAATAGAAAAATATTTGTTTGGTAAGTTTTTTGTGTAAAATCGAAATTTTATTACTTTACATGTAAAAATTGTTTGAAATTCCAGGTTTTTTCAAAAATTCTCAAACTCAAATTTTTTTCCAGAATTTTTAAGCATAAATTTTAAAATTTAAAGCTCTTTCGGGATTCAAATTTTTTGGCAACACTGATTGTTCACACTTAAATGTACACAATAATATAAATAATACTTTGAATTATGTAAGCTGCAAGACTTAAAATTTAAAATACATTATAGCTCAAACTAACACTGTGGATTGAGCAAAACGTACATCATAAGTTTAATTAACGACTCTTTTAAGCAAAAAAGCCAGCCTGAGTCAACAAAAACATCCCTGATATTTTTGTATACAAAAAACAATTCTAGCCAAAAACTTAAAAAATGACTTAGTTGGCCTGAGATTTAAAATCTTCAAATATTGATAGTCTGAGTGTGTGGCAATGTTTAGTTGTTTATTTGCTTGAATTTAAACTATTATGATTAACAATGTACAAACTTACCATCCCTAAATCTAGTTCATATTGAATAGGTAGCTCTAAAAAAGCAATTGTGTGTATTGATATGCAAGGCATAAAAATTAACCAAGTTTGACAAAAAAAAATGAAAAATGAAAATGTATATCTAACAAAAACTATATTAATTTATGCTATATATATTTTTTTTTAAATGTGTGTGTATAATTTAGATATTACATATAGAAACAACAATGTTAGAAAACTACGCATAAACTAAACTTTAACTAACTAAAGAATTAAATAAAAAGTGATTTAAAATATGAGCATCTTTTTAAGTTGGTGTGCATAGAAATTTATTTAAAGTGCAAAAAAAACTTAAAAAAAATTAAAATATGTCAAAACAAAAATCAAATAACCCTTATTTATTATTACTATGTTATGTTAAATATTTTTACATTAAATTATAATATTTACAAATAAAAAATTTATAAAGGAAACTTAGGTAAAAAAGTATTGAAAAGGAATATTTAAGCTATAAAGAAATGATACTTTAGCTAATTACAAAAATTAAAAATGGTTAGAACCATCAAAAAAATCAGTCACTATCTTATACAAGAACTTCAAAGAGATCTTTCTTTTATTAAAAAACAAATATTTTCAATTCTTAAACTATATCTATTTCTATTTGAATAAGAATTGAAAATATTTGTTTTTTTAATAAACGAAAGATCTCTTCAAAGTGCTAGTATAAGACTGTAACTGATTTTTTTACTCTAACCTTTTTTTTATATTTGTTTATCTAAAATTCAATCCTGTCCGGTCTTTAAAATCAAAAGAGGAAGACTACCTTCATCCCATTTTAATTTAGTTAATTACTTACATTAATTTTGTATAAAATGGAAAACATTTGCATTTAGTTTATTTAATAAATAGGTATTATATATCAAATTTATTAAATCCAAGCACTCTTTACACTCTTTTTTTAGATAATTACTTGCTGTTGTAAAAAAGAAGTTATTATGAAACTAAGAAAAATATCCTGTTAGAATGCTAATCTGTCTTTTTCACATTTTTAAACTAAAGCAGTAATTTCTTCTAATTATTTTAAAATATTATACAGAGACTTAAAACCTAACTAATCAAATTAAATCAAACTACCGAAAAAATTTAACTTGAAATAAATTATTGCTCAGCGGGCCACATTTACATGCTCGCGGGCCACAAAATTTTCTTTCGCGGGCCGCATTCCATTCAAAAAAATAACTAGCTCGTGGGCCGCAGATTTACTCTTCGCGGGCCGCAATTGGCCCGCGGGCCGCAGTTTGCCGACCCCTGTACTAGAGTGTTAAAGCTTATGTTTATAATATTATACTTTTTTTGAATTCTGCTCTATTCGTATTTTAAAAATTTCTGAACTTTACAATTCACATATCTTTTTAAACTGTATATTTATAAAAAGTATGTTGTAAACAAAAAAAATCATGAAATTTAATTTCTACACTTTTTTTTGTAGTTTTTAACGCGAAAAGTTTAAGAAACAATTTTATGTTAATCAAACTTATTTTTAACAAACCAATACATCTTTGTCATTCGAATCGTTTTTACAAAAATGCAGCAAAAGTCTTTAAAAATGATGACTGTATTTATTTCTGTAGCTTAAACAAATAGTTTGCTTATAAACTAAGTAATTTGGAAAGTAATCAGTTTTAAATTCATTCACAAATTAAAGTTTATGGTACGGTCTATTAAACTTATTTGGTTTACAACTTATTATGGAATTTTAAAAAAAATTTGTAGTAAACGTTTACTTAGTAGTGTAAAAAGTCTAAAGTTCTTTTAAATCATCAAGCTCGGTTCAAAATTCAAAAGAATAAATTAAAATTTGTTTTAAAACTATTACTAAAATGATAAGTAAGTCTACTAAAACATACTGCTTTCCGTTCTTATTATCACTTTTTAAGTAAATATTTTTTAAACATACTTCATAAGCAACTTTGAACAAAGGAAAAACAAACAAACCCATGTGCTAGTTAACACAATAGAACATGTTTTCATAGTGACATTATTATAAGTTTATATATGTACTTTATGTCATTCTGATGTGTGGCAGCTTAGCCTAACGGTTACTTCAATGTTCATTATATTTGTCTGAAACGAATTAATCTGGGTTCGAACCCAACCGAAGGCGCTGTCTGCCACTAATTTTTTTTTTAACTAGAACATTCTGTTTTTTGAATACTTTTAGCAGATATATTTATCGTATTGCCTATTTTTGTAAATTTATGTAATTGACAAGTCTGACAGGTATTTAAAGTAACACACACAAAATTTAAAAAAAATAGTTTAAACGAAATACCAATATTAATAATTAACGTGAAAAAAGACTTTGCAGTAAATGAACTGCCGTCGGTTAATCTTTTTAGTGTGGATTGTTAGAGTTTTATAGTATTGCCTACTTTGCGGTTTTTTAAGTGTCATCGACAATTCTCATGTCTCGTTTACAAGTTTTTTTCAGTTCACCTGTTTTATGTCCTTGCTGCATCCTGAGTAAGGAGCCTCGAAAAATCCCCTAGACAAGTACCTAAGTAGAATATTGAGCAACTTTTTATTTATGTTTGTTGGTTCGTTTTGTCTAGTTGTATTATATAAAGTATTCAATATCTTGTCATGTTTATCTAGTTGCATTTAAATGATATACATATATTGTTTGTTAAACAATAAAAAAATTGCTCAAAAGGTTTGGATTAAGGACCTGGTGTACAAAAGAACCGTTCGGTTATCGTGTCGTACACCACATGCTTATAAAATTTCTTTCGAACTACTACACACAACGTTTTTTATCTTTTTTTAAATCTTTAGTAATAAAACAATCAATTGAACGAAACTAAAAAAAAAACTAAACGAAATTTAATTGAATTTTGTGTTTAAGAATGTAATTGAAAACTTATTTAGTAACAAAAGAACTGAAAAAAACTGTAAATTCACTAATAAAAATAGATTAACAATACTAAGAGAAAACATGTGAATACTTGAATGATAGGTTACAACCTCTTTGAATAAAAGAAAAACGTAATACACTGAACTATTTTTACGTTTTATTTTATAAGTATTTTGTTCTAAAAGTGTGATTTTTATTTTATTTAATAAATTTAGTTCGTTTTTTTTATTTAAGTTGGACTCGTTATTTCTAAACAAGAATGAAAACTAACTTTGATAGTTTTGGCGTTTTTAATATTTAAGAAGTTGTTTAATACTCTAGCTTTTAGAACACTTTTGGTTTTGTATACAATTCGTAACTGAACTTATGAATATAGTCGTAACTAAACTTGTACAAATAAATTCGATAAAATAGTATTACATAACAATTTTATTATTCAGTATTACTCAGTAGTGCAGTAACTATGTTATAATGTACAAGTTTTCGCAAGCCGTCCTCTAAACATGTCCTTAACCCACTATGACTAGGTTACTGCCCATTATATAAACAGATTAAAAGACAAATTAAGTGATAAGATATGACACAACTGTAATAGTTAATTGAATAACGCACACATGCTATCTAGGTAACTTTAACTAAGTTAAAAAAGGCCATTTAATCTAGTTACCTTTACTTAAACAGAGTTTTGTACAATTATATAAAAATAAATTAAAAGTTGTTTCGCTGTATTAATGTTTACACGTGAGCGATCAATATTATACAATAATTACTAAAATTAGAATTTTTTTTTTAAATTCCCTAATATATTTATTATTGTTTTAGTTTTAAGTTAAACAAAAGTTATAACAAATTTTAGAAGCTTAAAAGCTAATTGTAAAAATCGATACATTTAATTGTTTTTGGTCTAAGCGTATCTTAAGAATAAAAAACTCAAGTGAAAGTTTTCAATTTAGTTTCAAGATCCTTCAGATGAAAGCAAAAAATCATTTTATATGATTTTCAGTATATTATATAAGTAAAAAAATAGTATGAAACTAATATAGATTTGCATGCTAGCTGTAGAACAAAACATTGTTAAAAATTATGAAAGTTTAACAGTTGTAAAAAATTCACATAAGTTTTATAAAAAATATTTACTTGCACAACTGTAAGGTACGTACAAATATGTTCATTTTTTATAAAAAAAGTACTTGAACTAAAAGTTTATTAAAATAAATTCTAATGCTTTTTTAAACTTAACAGTAATAAAACACTTTATTTTGGAGCGTTTACCAAGTTATAAAATACTTTAAAAGTTAAAATACTAACTGATTATTTGATTATAACTGATTAAAAGTTAAAAAAATAATATAATCTTTTTTTTTTGCAAATTAGACTATAAAACTTCTATAGAGTAAGCAGGTAAAGCCAACCACCAATTTTTAAATTAAATTAAATTTAGTAAATATAAACAGGAACTCAAAATTAAAATATTTTTGTTTTATTGAAACCACTCAGTCTCGCCTACGTCTACCTACGCCATAAATTTTAGTATATAACCATAATGAAAGTTGGTTAAAAACAAAGTTATTAATAACTTGATAAACTTCAAAGATGAAGTTTTGTGTACTTACTCTGTTTTCACTCGCATTAGTTGAAATGGTTCAGTCAAAATCAAGTAAGTTGTATTTTGCCATATATATAATATAAAAAACTAGAGTTAATTTTCATGATTTGTGCTATAACAACCTAGTTTAAATTATATCAGTTTATAAAAAAGTAATTTTGTTCGAAAAAGTCGAAAGATTATTTTGTAGTAAGCTATTTGTTTTTCGATAGTAAACCAGTTTAAAAAAAATTCAAAAAGTTTTCGAAAAATACTTTTTCAATTTTGTAGGAATCATGAGTTTTAATATTTTCGTAAATAAACGTGTTAATATGTTTCAGTTGCCGTTCAGGATGAAAACGAAGATGACTGTAAGTTATGTTATTATTATTCTTAATAAGTTTTTTTTTAATGGTTTGTGTTCTTTTTATTTTGTTTTAAAACACAAACAATATCCTGGACAAGGCGGTAAAATGTATGCGCGGTGTGCGACTCGTGTTTGGTTCCAAAACTTTGTCGTAGTTTTGTTGTTCGATAAAACAATATGAAATCATTTATTTTTTGTTTGCCTGTCGATGTGAACATAAATGACACTACGCGCAATGGCAGAATAATTTATACGCAGGTGTCTCCGTTATTTAATGTTTAAATAATTCTCAATTTTGTTAATAAATAAATTCCGTAATTAATTTAAATTTTTATTAATTTGTTCAATTTGCTCCGCACCTTTACAACTTCATCACGCACAAATACAAAGTTTTAGTTAATTGCATGTGTGTCAAAATTTTTCTCAATCATTAAAAGTTTTATGACTTAGTAACATGGTTTCTTTTCTTTGATAAATTTGCAATGTACGTTATGTAAAAAAAAGCTTATACTTTAAATATCGAAGCGGAGTAACGATGTAAACTTCGAAATTTTTTATGATGTAATTTACGTTTAATAAATTTATAAAATGAAGTAGAATACAATCGCATTGTTTATTTCTGCACTGAAGGAATTTTTATGATAATTTTTTTTTTAAACATTTAATTTTTAATATTCAAACGTAAAACTTTAACTTGCCCAATTATTTACTCATAGACGTAATTTTGGGCCACAACGGGGCAGGAATCTACCACGGCGGAATTTACCAAGGTTACCATGGACACGGTATCTACCACTATGGAGACGAACAAGACCGTTCCCAGGTAATTTTGGGAAATAATGGTGCCGGTATCTACCACGGTGGTGTTTTCCCTGGCTACCACGGACATGGTATCTACCACGGACCATACGTCTACTACCATGGTGACAACTAAAAGTTGTTAGTATTTTGTTGCTTTAAAATATTTTATGCTTTTAGAGGTTCGATTAAATGTGCAATTGTTAAAGCTGTTTTAGTTTTGAATTACTTAAATTAATAAAACATGTCTGGCTAAAATATGTGCAAAATGTTTTATTAACAATACTTTATTTAAATTGTTTTGTTACAAATATCTTATATTGTGTAATATTTTTCTAGGTTGTTTTTAAATGAGCTTTATTAATTTATAAAGTCCAATTTAAGCAGATATATGAGCTTAAAGTTTTCATAATTTCACTTTTATTAAACATACAATAACAAAGTTAATATATTTTACTAGGTTATGCTATTGATTTGTATTTAAACAGCAATTACAAAAGTTTTAATTTATAACTAACTTAATTTGTTTTTTAGTTGCAAGAAGTCAACAAAAGACAAAAGAACACTTAACTATTTAGTTTTATTGATAATAAAAAATATAAACTAACTTTGAAATTGTTTTTATTTGTATAAAAAGTATAAAATTTGTTTTATCAAGCTCACCGAGACTACTTAAAGTAAAACAGATAGTGTAACAGTAATTAAAGATATCAGTAGAATAAAATGAATTAAAATTATAATTTATTTACTTTTTTTTTAATCTTAATCTAAGATATTGGTTCTTTGCTCGTTGATATTTTTACTTTTTTGAGAAATAAATTAGTCCGAATAATTTAGTTGACTTAATTTACAAACAAGGTTTTAAATGTTAGCATTGATACAAATTCTTTGTTGTATAAAAGTAACACAATTAGTTTTAAATTATCAAAATAGACCACCTTTTATATTATTTTTAGAAAGTAAAACTAGTAAATAAAATATCTTTTTACGAAGCATCGTTGTTGCGCACAAAATTAATCATGACTTTTATTCAAATACTGTTAAAAATAGAAACTTCTTTAAGTGTGCTCAAATCGCTCTTTAGTCACAGTTTTAGTGGTCTTAAATATTGAAGTTTAAAAATTAAAAAATAATCGTTAAATTAAAACTCTTGTTTATGTCTTTCAGCCTTCTACTAGTGACAAAAATTGTTAATAAAACTTAATTTAAGTTTTTCAAAGTCTTATATAATGAAAACATTTGTGACCGATTCATTGAAATGAGATAGATTAAACATCAGACTTTTTCTAAACATAAAAAAACTTAAAAATAAACTAATTTCGTTAAGTAATTTTTCAAATAAAACCCTTTGTTAAACTATATAAAATATACTGTATACTATATCTACAGCAACAATGCTTAGTTTTTGCTACTCAAGCACATTAAAAACTAATTTCACAAACTTCTTTGGAAATCATTTAAAATGTTTTAAAAATCTTTACTTAATTACGTCAGTAACAAATAACCTCACTTTATAAATTTTTTTTTATAAGACAGAAAAACTTTAGTATTTTTACGAAGAGTGAATAAATTTTTCCTAAAAAATAAAAAACTCCGACTGTAAAAGCTTTACTGATATTTCTAACAATATTCTTTTTAATCAGGAAAAAATGCCAATAGTATATACAGTTAGCTTCTTGCAAAGTATATTTAATATGAAATAAACTTTGTTATGTATTAAACTATTTATTTATTTAAAGAAATAATTAATAGTTTATCATTGTTTATTAGTGTTATGATTAAAATTTTAAGGAATTTAAAACAAACAAAGACGTTATAAAAAGTAAAATACTACTTTTTAGCTCATAAATCATAATGCTTGCGAAGTTGGACAAAGATATATTAAAAAAAAATATTTAGTTTTTATAAAATAAAACTACTTTGATGTAATATTTCAGTATAATAGATGTAAGACCTAAAAAAAAAATATTCTTTATTTTTACATCTGAAAAGTTAAAACGTTCCGTAGAAGATAAAAAAGAAAATTAAATACAATATTTATAAACTTTCTTCATAACTGCTTTTATTCTTTTTTTATTTTTTTAAGGCTAAGCATAAAGTTAGTTCCTGTTCCCTGTTTTCTAATTCAAAATCATGATCAGCTTAAAAATAATAAAACTGAGTAAGACAGAAAAACTGATGTTAAAAAAAACAAAAGTTAAAGTTTAAAAGTATGACAGTTGACTTCATTCCAACACTATTATATTTTATTAAAAAAAATGACATTAAGTAGATGATCAGTCTTTTTTTTGAAAATCAATAAAAATACCATATTAAAGTTTTGACAAAAACAAAAGACTTTTGCTAGTAAAAATTATTTAACCATAAATGGTTAAAGACATAAGGAGATTTAAATATTATGTTTAAAAAAATCAAAACAACAAAAAAGTTTAAAATCTTTTTAAGTTATAACTTTCACTTATTCAATGATAATGACGTTCAGGTTTTTGACCTCAGTATCACCTGGCTAATTTTAACAATTTTTTTTAAGTTTGAACAACATTCACAATTATTGATGATAGTTAAATAGCCACGCGAAAACGGATAAAAACACAAGCGATTAAAATTCGTTAATTTTAACCAAATTAATGATAATGAAATGACGTTCAGTTTATAGACATCAGTTAAAACTGGCAAATAAAAACAAAATCTTTGAAGTTTAGACCACATTCATAATTTCTGATGAGACTGTTGAACCACGCAAAAGCAGATAAAAATACAAGCTTTAAAATAAGAAATCTTCAGTATGCTGTTAAAGTTGATTTGAAGACACAAAAAACGGATAAAAACACGAACGTTACAGTTCGTTACAATCTGCTAGTCAATGTGATGTTCAATTTGTAGGTGGGCCTCAGTATCAACTCTCCTGATTTCAACAACTGATCCTCATCATCATGACTAGTGAAGTGGAAACTCTTCACCATCTTGCACACAACAGTCTTCATCTCTTGCACAGCGAACTTCTGACCAATGCAGTTCCGAGGACCAGCACTGAACGGAATGTATGAGAACGCGCTTTAAATTGTTGTTTTAGGTTGTAAATATCTTTTTTTTTCTTGTGCTTAAACTAACAGTGAGGTTTTTAAGTGAAGTCTACTTAATAAGGTTTTTGTAAAAATTAACTATCACAATAACTAAATTTGTTAACAACAAGATATCTAAAACAACAAAGAATTTATGTTAATTATCAATTTACTTCGTTTTCGTCGTTAAACATTTCCGGGTCAAACTTGAATGGATTTGTCCAAAACTGCTCGTGATGATTAATGCTGTATTTAAGTAAAACTTTTTTGAAAACCCTTGCAATTAATTTTTAAGAGTACAAACAGTAAAACTTTTAAAATATATTGATAGATTAAGTTTAAGTTAAAATAAAAAACATACAATTATTAGCTATTATTATATATATAAGCTATTATTTTTCAAATATAAATGAATTTTTTATTGTTAAACCAAATAATAGATTTTCTTTGTTGTTAGCTTTGATGTTTTAGCTTACTATTTTTTTAGCTTTTTAGAAAAAAATTATTCTAAGTTTAAGTATAAAGTTATATTGATTATGTTACAGAATTGTTTTAGATAAAATATAAGTTTTGTGAATTCAAACTCAAATAGTCTATTTTTTTAACTTTTTTTGTGGTCGTAATAAATAATTTTAACGTACAACTGTACGATACAGTTGTGTGACTCTTTCTACATAAAATTGAAATAACTTACAGTAAATGTTTCTTACAATGTTTCTTACATAGCATCATGTTTTTTTTTTACAAAGTTAATATCATTTCAAACTAACTTCTATATACGATCATTGTCTTTACATTCATAACATATATTAAAATAGTAGGCATTTACAGTAAGAGTAATGAAGTCCTTCAAAATTATGCATTATATGCCACTATAAAATCCTTAACGCCAGCGAATAGGCTAACAAACTAGAACTTTTGTGACAGCAACTGAAGGTGATGTACCCACAAGCACAAGTTTCAGCATAACTTTGTTTTTGAAAATTAACAATAAAGTTTGTTTAAACTGGTTATATGTGGTCTTAATGGTTTAAGTTGTGCTTAAACAAAAACAGTTTGTGTTACCGAAGAATTAATTTTTTAAAATACATAGATATTTTTATACTCTAAGGCATTAGTTTCTTATTTTGTTTTTAAAAGTTGGTTAATTTTATATCAAAAAATGAAGACTATTATTAGACTTTTGATTATTACAAAAGTATACATTAACAAGATTATTTAAATACTTTATATGACTTAACGCAAAAAAAAAATTGTTTGTTTTTAAGAAGTTTTTTGTTAACTGTTTACTTTAATGTGTTAAATACTTTAAAGAAAACGGTTTTATACATAATATCATCTAAAATATTGAAATGATTCGTAAAAGAGTTGAAAATGTTATAGTTAATTACAAAGATTTATTTTTTTTCAACTTGAGGCTAAATAGAAATTTAATATAAGTTTTGTATTTTTGAATTATTTCAACCAAATTCAGCTTAAAAACAATAAAAACACGTTATATAAAAAAACTTATAGTCAAAAATATGTAAAGACAAAAGTTAGAGTTAAAAAGTATTACTGTTGACTTCATTCTATCACTATAATACTTTATATACAAAATTTCATTAATAAAACAGTCAGTATTGTTACTAAAAACCTTTAAATATACCAACGTTAAAAATAGAAATTGAGTAATAATGAGAGTTATATATTTTGCTACTAAAGGATCAAAATAATAGAAAAGTTTAAAATAAATTAAAGTGTAAATTTTTAAACAAATTGATAGTACTGACATCAGTTTAAACTGGCAAATAAAAACAAAATCTTGGAAGTTTAGACCACATTCATGATTTCAGATGAGACTGTTGTACCATGCAAAAACAGATAAAAGCAGACAAAAATAAAAGCACGGTATTCTAAAACATTATAGTTTATGCTTTTAATCATTTGATAAAAGTCTAGAAATTGTTGCAAATAACATTTTTGTTCTTTTTTATACTTGTTGTAGGTTGTATTATTTTGAAGTAAGTTGAGTAAATGATTCGCGAAATGCTTTTTGTATATTTGAAATAAAAACTCAGGTACAATATTTTAAAACTATTGTTTATGTTATTGCACTTTCTATTAAAATGGAAAAATTCATTGTTTCATTAGGTTTATTAATAATTATGTTGTACAGAAGATATTACCACTCAGATTTTGATAAAAAGACAGTTCTGAAGTAAACTACTTAAAGATTTTTTGACAAAATAAAGATAAACTTGTAAATAAAAGATTTACTTATAGTCGCAAAATTATAAAGTAAACTAATGATTGGTATAACTAAAATTCTATAGTCACAACTTTAATTTAATATTAATCTTTTCCTGTTTAAACACACCTTTAGAAGTTAATAACAAAATTTCTGACTTTTATTCAGTCTAAGAGCGCACACATTGTATTTAAGTGTATAATAATTGGTAAAGGAAGTTTTAGATATCGTAACCAAAGCTACACTTACTTATCGAAACCACATACTTTTTTTTGTATTTCTAAATTTTATATTATATTTCATGCTAATGCATTTTATTTTGAAGTAGGTAATTTTGCAATTAAAGTCTAATATTCAATGTACATAAATTTTGTCGGTATAAAGTATCTCATACAACTTTTTATTTACTTCATACTGTTTTCAAAAGTTTATTTGTGAAAACTTTAACAACTCTTTTATTAAACTTATTACTTGCTAAAAGAATTAGTCTAACATACTATATTTAGTTAGTCTAATATGAAAAGAAGTTTTAGCAATAATTTACTAATGAAATGTTTAAGAACCGCTGTATGTACTAGAGTGTTAAAGCTTATGTTTATAATATTATACTTTTTTTGAATTCTGCTCTATTCGTATTTTAAAAATTTCTGAACTTCACAATTAACATATCTTTTTAAACTGTATATTTATGAAAAGTATGTTGTAAACAAAAAAAATCTTGAAATTTAATTTCTACACTTTTTTTTGTAGTTTTTAACGCGAAAAGTTTAAGAAACAATTTTATGTTAATCAAACTTATTTTTAACTAACCAAAACATCTTTGTCATTCGAATTGTTTTTACAAAAATGCAGCAAAAGTCTTTAAAAATGATGACTGTATTTATGTCTGTAGCTTAAACAAATAGTTTGCTTATAAACTAAGTAATTTGGATAGTAATCAGTTTTAAATTAATTCACAAACTTAAAGTTTATGCTACGGTCTATTAAACTTATTTGGTTTACAACTTATTATGGAATTTTAAAAAATTTTTGTAGTAAACGTTTACGTAGTAGTGTAAAATGTCTAAAGTTCTTTTAAATCATCAAGCTCGGTTCAAAATTCAAAAGAATAAATTAAAATTTGTTTTAAAACTATTACTAAAATGATAAGTAAGTCTACTAAAAAATACTGCTTTCCGTTCTTATTATCACTTTTTAAGTAAATATTTTTTAAACATACTTCATAAGCAACTTTGAACAAAGGAAAAACAAACAAACCCATGTACTAGTTAACACAATAGAACATGTTTTCATAGTGACATTATTATAAGTTTATATATGTACTTTATGTCATTCTGATGTGTGGCAGCTTAGCCTAACGGATACTTCAATGTTCATTATATTTGTCTGAAACGAATTAATCTGGATTCGAACCCAACCGAAGGCGCTGTCTGCCACTAATTTTTTTTTAAATTAGAACATTCTGTTTTTTGAATACTTTTAGCAGATATATTTATCGAACTGCAAATTATTGTAAATTTATGTAATGAACAAGTCTGACAGGTATTTAAAGTAACACACACAAAATTTAAAAAAAATAGTTTAAACAAAATACCAATATTAATAATTAACGTGAAAAAAGACTTTGCAGTAAATGAACTGCCGTCGGTTAATCTTTTTAGTGTGGATTGTTAGAGTTTTATAGTATTGCCTACTTTGCGGTTTTTTAAGTGTCATCGACAATTCTCATGTCTCGTTTACAAGTTTTTTTCAGTTCACCTGTTTTATGTCCTTGCTGCATCCTGAGTAAGGAGCCTCGAAAAATCCCCTAAACAAGTACCTAAGTAGACTATTGAGCAAATTTTTATTTATGTTTGTTGGTTCGTTTTGTCTAGTTGTATTATATAAAGTATTCAATATCTTGTCATGTTTATCTAGTTGCATTTAAATGATATACATATATTGTTTGTTAAACAATAAAAAAAATTGCTCAAAAGGTTTGGATTAAGGACCTGGTGTACAAAAGAACCGTTCGGTTATCGTGTCGTACACCACATGCTTATAAAATTTCTTTCGAACTACTACATACAACTTTTTTTATCTTTTTTTAAATCTTTAGTAATAAAACAATCAATTGAACGAAACTAAAAAAAAAAAACTAAACGAAATTTAATTGAATTTTGTGTTTAAGAATGTAATTGAAAACTTATTTAGTAACAAAAGAACTGAAAAAAAACTGTAAATTCACTAATAAAAATAGATTAACAATACTAAAAGAAAACATGTGATTACTTGAATGATAGGTTACAACCTCTTTAAATAAAGTAAAAACTTAATACACTGAACTATTTTTACGTTTTATTTTATAAGTATTTTGTGCTAAAAGTGTGATTTTTATTCTATTTAATAAATTTAGTTTGTTTTTTATTTAAGTTGGACTCGTTATTTCTAAACAAGAATGAAAACTAACTTTGATAGTTTTGGCGTTTCTAATATTTAAGAAGTTGTTTAATACTCTAGCTTTTAGAACACTTTTGGTTTCGTATACAATTCGTAACTAAACTTATGAATATAGTTGAAACTACACTTGTACAAATAAATCCGATAAAATAGAATTACATAAATATTTTATTACTCAGTATTACCTAGTAGTGCAGTAACAATATTATAATGTACAAGCTTTCACAAGTCGTCCTCTAAACATGTCCTCTATCCACTGTGACTAGGTTACCGCCCATTATATAAACAAATTAAAAGACAAATTAAGTGATAAGATATGACACAACTGTAATAGTTAACTGAATCAGTTTTAACAAATTTTAGAAGCTTAAAAGCTAATTGTAAAAATCAATACATTTAATTTTTTTTGGTCTAAGTGTATCTGAAGAATAAAAAACTCAAGTGAAAATTTTCAATTTAGTTTCAAGATCCTTCAGATGAAAGCAAAAAATCATTTTATATGATTTTCAGTATATTATATAAGTAAAAAAATAGTATGAAACTAATATAGATTTGCATACTAGCTGTAGAAAATAATATTGTTAAAAATTATGAACTTTATGAATTAAACAAGACAACTTTACAGTTGTAAAAAAATCACATAAATTTTCTAAAATATATTTAGTTACATAACTGTTAGGCACGTACAAATATGTTAATTTTTCAGAAAACAAAGTACTTGAATTAAATGTTTATTAAAATAAGTTTTAATGCTTTATTAAATTTTCTGTACATGAAACTTTTTGTTTTGTAGCTTTGAACAAGTTATTTATTCTGACCAAAAGTTCAAATAAATAGGTTAATAACTTTATTTTTTGCAAAATAGACTATAAAATTTCTTTAGAATAAGTAATTAAAGCCAACCACCAATTTTTAATTTAATTAAAACTTAGTAAATATAAACAGGAACTCAAAACTAAAATATTTTCATTTAATTAAACCCACTCAGTCTCACTTACGTCTACCTACGCCGTAAATTTTAGTATATAACCATAATAAAAATTTATTAAATACAAAGTTATTAAAAACTTGATAAACGTCAAAGATGAAGTTTTGTGTACTTGCTCTGTTTTCACTTGCCATAGTTGCAATGGTTCAGTCAAAATCTAGTAAGTTGTATTTTGCCATACTTTTAATATTCATAACTAAAGTTAATTTTCATGATTTGTGCTAAAACAACCTACTTTAAATTATATCAGTTTGTAAAAAAAGTAATTTTGCTCGAAAATAGTCGTAAAAATGCTTTGTAGTCAGTTATTTGTTTTTCGATAGTAAAGTTTTTTAACAAAATTTTTCATAAATTTCTCGAAAAGTACTGTTTTAGTTTTGTAAGAAACATGAGTTTTAATATTCTCGTAAATAAACGTTTTAATATGTTTCAGTTGCCGTTCAGGATGAAAACGAAGATGACTGTAAGTTATGTTATTATTATTCTTAATAATTTTTTTTTAAATTGTTTATGTTCTTTTTATTTCGTAATCTAACAAATTTTTAATGATAAAATCTGTTACTTTTTGTTTTAAAACACAAACAATATCCTCGACTAGACGGTAAAATGTACGCGCGGTGTGCGACTCGTGTTTGGTTCCAAGACTTTTCGTCGTAGTTTTGTCGTTCAATAAAACAATATTTAATCATTTATATTTTGTTTGCCTGTCGATGTGCACATAAATGACGCAACGCGCAATGACATAATAATTTACATTATACGCAGGTGTCTCTGTTATTTTATGTTTGATTCTTATCATTGCAGTTTTAAATAATTCTTAATTTTGTTAATAGATAAATTTGGTAATAAATTTAAACTTTTATTAATTTGTTCAATTTGCTCCGCACCTTTACAACTTCATCACGCACAAATACAATGTTTTTAGTTAATTGCATGTTCTGTAATCATTTTCCTCAATGATTAAAAATTTTATGAATTAGTTACATTGTTTCTATTTTTTGATAAATTTGCATTGTACGTTATGTAAAAAAAAGCTTTAAGTTTAAATATCGAAGTAACGATGTAAACTTCGAAATTTTGTATTTTGTAATTTATGTTTGATAATTTTATACTATAAAGTAGAATATAGTCGGATTGTTTATTTCTGCACTTCAGGAATTTTTTATTTTACTTTTCTTTTTCAGCATTTAATTTTTAATATTTAAACGTACAACTTTAATTTGCCCAACTATTTACTCATAGACGTAATTTTGGGCCACAACGGGACAGGAATCTACCACGGCGGAATTTACCAAGGTTACCATGGACACGGTATCTACCACTATGGAGACGAACAAGACCGTTCCCAGGTAATTTTGGGATATAATGGTGCCGGTATCTACCACGGTGGTGTTTTCCCTGGCTACCACGGACATGGTATCTACCACGGACCATACGTCTACTACCATGGTGACAACTAAAAGTTGTTAGTATTTTGTTGCTTTATAAAAGTTAATGCTTTTAGAGGTTCGACTATAGGTGCAATTGTTTAAGTTGTTTTAGTTTTAAATTACTTAGATTAATAAAGCATGTCTGGCTAAAATATGTGCAAAATGTTTTATTAACAAGACTTTATTTAAAAGGCTTTGTTACTAGTGTCTAATACTGTGTAATATTTTTCTAGGTTGTTTTTAAATGAGTTTTAATAATAGATAAAGTTTAATTTAAATAGATATATGAGCTCAAAGTTTTCATAATTTCACTTTTATTAAACATACAATTACAAAGTTAATATATTTTACTAGGTTATGCTTTTCATTTGTATTTAAACAGCAATTACAAAAGTTTTAATTTATAACTAACTTAATTTGTTTTTTTAGCTGCAAGAAGTCAATAAAAGTCAAAAGAACACTTAACTATTTAGTTTTATTGATAATAAAAAATATAAACTAACTTTGAAGTTGTTTTTTTTTGTATAAAAATTATAAAATTTGTTTTAACAAGCTCACCGAGACTTTTTAACGTAAATCAGATAGTGTAACAGTAATTAAAGATATAAGTAGAATAAAATGAATAAAAATTATATTTTGTTTACTTTTTTTTTAATCCTAATCTAAGATATTGGTTCCTTCCTTGTTGATATTTTTACTTTTTTGAGAAATAAATTAGTCAGAAGATTAGTTGACTTAATTTACAGACAAGGTTTTAAATGTTAGGATTCATACAAATTCTTTGTTGTATAAAAGTAACACAATTAGTTTTAAATTATCAAAATAAACCACCTTTTATATTATTTTTAGAAAGTAAAACTAGTAAATAAAATATCTTTTTACGAAGCATCGTTGTTGCGCACAAAATTAATTATGACTTTTATTCAAATACTGTTAAAATTAGAAACTTCTTTAAGTGTGCTCAAATCACTGTTTAGTCACAGTTTTAGTGGTCTTAAATATTGAAGTTTAAAAATTAAAAAATAATCGTTAAATTTAAACTCTTGTTTATGTCTTTCAGCCTTCTATTAGTGATAAAAATTGTTAATAAAACTTAATTTAAGTTTTTCAAAGTCTTATATAATGAAAACATTTGTGACCGATTCATTGAAATGAGATAGAACAAACTTCAGACTTTTTTTAAAACATAAAAAACTTAAAAATAAACTAATTTCGTTAAGTAATTTTTCAAATAAAACCCTTTGTTAAACTAAATAAAATATACTATATACTATATCTACAGCAACAATGCTTAGTTTTTGCTACTCAAGCACATTAAAAACTAACTTCACAAACTTCTTTGGAAATCATTTAAAAAGTTTTAAAAATATTTACTTAATTACGTCAGTAACAAATAACCTCACTTTATAATTTTTTTTATAAGACAGAAAAACTTTAGTATTTTAACGAAGAGTGAATAAATTTTTCCTAAAAAATAAAAAACTCCGACTGTAAAAGTTTTACTGATATTTCTAACAATATTCCTTTTAATCAGGAAAAAATGCCAATAGTATATACAGTTAGTTTCTTGCAAAGTATATTTAATATGAAACAAACTTTGTTATGTATTAAGCTATTTATTTACTTAAAGAAATAACTAATAGTTCATCATTGTTTATTAGTGTTATGATTAAAATTTTAATGAAGTTTAAACAAACAAAGACGTTATAAAAGTAAACTACTACTTTATAGCTTATAAATTATAATGCTTGCGAAGTTGGACAAATAAATATTAAAAAAAATATTTAGTTTATATAAAATAAAACTATTTTGATGTAATATTTCAGTATAATAGATGTAAGACCTAAAAAGAAAAAGATATTCTTTATTTTTACATCTGAAAAGTTAAAACGTTCCGTAGAAGATAAAAAAGAAAATTAAATACAATATTTATAAACTTGATTTATAACTGCTTTTATTCTTTTATTATTTTTACAAGGCTAAGCAGAAAGTTAGTATTAGTTCCCTGTTTTCTAATTCAAAATCATGATCAGCTTAAAAATAATAAAACTGAGTAAGTCAGAAAAACTTATGTTAAAAAAAAAATACAAAAGTTAAAGTTTAAAAGTATGACAGTTGACTTCATTCCAACACTATTATATCTTATTTAAAAAAATGAAATTAAGTAGATGATCAGTCTTTTTTTGAAAATCAATAAAAATACCGTATTAAAGTTTTGACAAAAACAAAAGACTTTTGCTAGTAAATATTATTTAACCATAAATGGTTAAAGACATAAGGAGATTTATATATTATGTTTATAAAATCAAAACAACAAAAAAGTTTAAAATATTTTTAAAGTTAAAACTTTCACCTATTCAATGATAATGACGTTCAGGTTTTTGATCTCAGTATCACCTAGCTTACATAAACAAAATATTTAAAATTTAAACAACAACCACTGATGATAGTTACTCGAAAACGGAAAAAATCACAACCGATTCGTTACAATCTGCTAGTCAATGTGATGTTCAATTTGTTGGTTGGCCTCAGTATCAACTCTCCTGATTTCAACAACTGATCCTCATCATCATGACTCGTGCAGTGGAAACTCTTCACCATCTTGCACACAATAGTCTTCATCTCCTGCACAGCGAACTTCTGACACCAGCGCTGAACGGAATGTATGAGCACGCGCTTTAAATTGTTGTTTTAGGTTGTAAATATGTTTATTTTTTTTTCTTGTGCTTAAACTAACAGTGAGGTCTGTAAGTGAAATCTTTAACTCAATTAGGTTTTTGTGAAACATTAACTACCACAATAATTAAATTTGTTAACAACAAGATATCAAAAACAATAAAGAATGTATGTTAATTATCAATTTACTTTGTTTTCGTCGTTCAGCCTTTCCAAGTCAAACTTGAATGGATTTGTCCAAAACTGCTCGTGATGATTAATGTTGTATTTAAGTAAAACTTTTTTGAAAACCCTTCAACTTAATTTTTAATAGTACAAACAGTATAATTTTTTAAATATATTAATAGATTAAGTTTAAGTTAAAATGAAAAACATACAATTATTAGCTATTATTATATATATAAGCTATTATTTTTCAAATATAAATGAATTTTTTATTGTTAAACCAAATAATAGATTTTCTTTTTTGTTAGGTTTGATGTTAAAGCTTACTATTTTTTTAGCTTTTTAGAAACAATTTATGCTAAGTTTAAGTATTAAGTTATATTGATTATATAACAGAATTGTTTTAGATAAAATATAAGTTTTGTGAATTTCAAACTCAAATAGACATTTTTTTAACTTTTTTGTGGTCGTAATAAATAAATTAAATTATTTTAATGTACAACTGTACGATACAGTTGTGTGACTCTTTCTACATAAATTTAAAATAAAAACTCAATGTTTTTATATAACATGTTTATTTTTATACTATAAAGTTATTAATACTTTAAACTAACTAAACTTTGAAAGCATCAATGATTTCCTGTCAAAAATTAATTGGACCTCTTTATTTAAAAATTCAGAAAATCTCCAGCATTTCTACGATCAATTCATCAGCTCAATCCAAATCTCAATCAAACGTTTTGTTCCAATTTTTTCTAAAAATAACAAAAGTAAAAAATATCCATCTCATATTAAAAAGTT
Organism: Thalia democratica; assembly: GCF_965202585.1. Lineage (NCBI taxonomy): Eukaryota > Metazoa > Chordata > Thaliacea > Salpida > Salpidae > Thalia > Thalia democratica. Next base: position 22,657,924 of record NC_139169.1, on the reverse strand, counting down.
ATTAAAAGAAAAAGCGAATCTATACAAAAAAAGTAAGACAAATAAATCACTTTTGATAAAATACAAAAACAAGTCTAAAGAATATCAATTAGCTGTTAAAAAATACAACTTTGAATATGAAAACAAATTCTGCAAAAACCCAAATTTAAAAAAGTTTTATAGCTACTTGAAATCTAAACTTAAGTTAAATAATTCCATACATCTCTTATATGATAATGATAAAAACAAAACAGTAACCTCAGATTTTGAAATAGCAACACTTTTTAACATAAATTTTCAAAAATTTTTTAAAAAAGACGAGAGTTACCAGTCTTTTAAGCTACTCCAAAAGAATTGTAGTAAGATGCAAAATTTTTTCATAACCTATGAAGACATTATAAGTTCAATTAACCACTTAAAAGATAAAATCATAAGAACGCCAGAAAACATTCCACCCTATTATATCAAGCATGTTATCCAATCAATAATATTTCCACTTTCATTAATATTTAATTGCTCTCTAGAACTATCTGATGTTCCTAAACAATAGAAAACATCTTTTATTATTCCTGTGCACAAGAAAGGTAATATACACGATGCATTAAATTACAGACCAATATCTCTAACAAGTGGCTTTTCAAGAATTTATGAACATATTGTATCTGTAAAAATTCTCAATCACCTCTTTGATAACAAATTATTAACTAACAAACAGTTTGGTTTTGTTCCAAACCGCTCATCAACCATTCAACTGTTAACATGCTTACATTCTTGGTTAGTTCCTTATCTCAAAAATGAATTTACTAAAGTAGTTTATACGGATATTCAAAAAGCCTTTGATTTAGTATCACACAAAAGATTATTAAAAATTTTAAATCAGTATGGGCTACATGAAAGCTTAATTGATTGGTTTGATAACTTTTTAAATAATAGATCACAAAGAGTACTCATCAATAATACGCTTTCTGACTCTTTAACAATCTACAGTGGAGTACCACAAGGTGGTGTAGTTGGTCCCCTTCTCTTTTTAATTTATATTAATGATATTTGTTCAAACATTGATATTAAAAGTGAGTTAAGCTTATTTGCAGATGATGCCAAAATCTTTAGTCAGTCAAATACTTCATTACAACTATCTTTAGATAATATTTACATATGGTTAAAAACAAGAAAACTAAACTTAAATCCTAGCAAATGTAAAATTCTAACCATTAACAAAAAAGAATCTTCTCCAACTGACCTCTTAATCAATAACATCAAGTTACCAGAAATTAAAGTTTTTAAAGATTTAGGAATTTATATTTCCAAAGATTTGAAATGGAATGAACATATCAACTATTTATATAAGATTGCAAAAACTACATGTTATCAAATATTGAAAAGTTTTAAAACTAATTCTGCTTCAATTCTGACAAAACTATTTAAAACATACGTTCGCCCTAAACTTGAGTTTAGTACCCAAATTTGGTCACCCCATTTAAAAAAGGATATTAACAAAATTGAATCTGTGCAAAGGAGTTTTACCCGTCATATTTGTAATCGTTGCAACATATCTTACACATCATATAATGATAGAATGATTAAATTTGGATTGAAATCACTGGAATATAGAAGATGGGAATTTGATTTATTAATTCTTTACAAAATTATCAATGGCAAATATAAAAGTTTTTTTAACCAGTTTTTTAATTTTTCCCAAAATAAATATCAACTAAGAGGAAATAATTTAAAAATAAAATGTAAACATGATTTTCAAAACAGTCAGTGGCAAGGCGCATTTTTTCACAGAGCAAAAGCTATGTGGAACAGACTACCTCAGGATATAGTATCTTGTGAGAGGGTAGAACAATTTCGTTTAAAGCTAAAAAGATTTGACTTAAATACGATAAATACCAGTAAAATTAACTAATTTTCCACTGTAACAAAAGGAAAAATATTCGTTTCCCTACGCCTCCCCCCTACAAACTATTAGTTTACTTATATATTTTGTAGTTATGAATATTGTTTTATAAGCCATGATTTTAGACAAACTTCTTTACTGTGTGTACTAAGTAATATATAAATTTGAATTTTTTGAACTGAATTTTCAATTTAGTTCATTTGTTAATCATATTGTGTTTAACTTTGTGTTTCCATTTAAATTATGTTTGTATATATATATGTGTATAATTTATCTTAAAGTTTTGAATATAAGTTTATTTTCTTTTTCTCTTTTTGTGTGTCCTGTTTAAGTGGCTCAGGTTTTGATGCCTGAGTCCAACATTGCACAATAAACAATATAATAATAATAATAACTCCCATAAAACATCATTGTCTTTAAATTCATAACATATATTAAAATAGTAGGCATTTATAGTAAAATAATAAAGTCCTTCAAAATTATGCATTATATGCCACTATAAAACCCGTAACGCCAGCGAATAGGCTAACGAACTAGAACACTCGTGACAGCAACTGAAGGTGGTGTACCCACAAGCACAAGTTTCAGCATAACTTTGTTTTTGAAAATTAACAATAAGATTTGTTTAAACTGGTTATAACTGGTCTTAATGATTTAAGTTGAGCTCAAACTAAATCATTTATTAGTATCGAGGACATAATTTAAAAAAAGAAATAAATATTTTTATACTTTAAGGCATTTTTTTTATTTTGTTTTTATGAGTTGGTGTATTTTAAATCAAAGAACAAAGCTCAACATTAAACTTGTAATTATCACAGATGTAATTAACAAGACTATTGAATGTAATTAACGTTCATTATCAAGACTATTTAAAATTTTCACATGACCTATCGAAAAAAAAAATTATCTATTTGTTTTTAAAGTTTTTTTTTGCTAAGGGTACACATAGGAGTACAATAAATATCTTCTTTCTCAATTAAACCTGTACCGGCTTACCTAGGGGTCAGTAAACTAAAGCCTACAGGTAAAATCTGGTCATTAAGAAAAAATTTCTAGCCTTCAACATGTATTTTTGTTTGATAAACAACTAAAACATGACATCAATCTAAAGTTTGTTTTATTAAAGTTTGTTAAACAACAAAAATAAAGCTACTGACCTCTGTTTAGTTCATATATGAAAGTCTGTGTAGAATAAAAAAAGTTTTAAAATATTTTATTTAATTAAAGTTTTAACATGTACAATTAGTTGACTTGTAACTGTTTTATTATTATTTTCAAATTAATACTCTTTTTTTCGTTTCACGAAAACTTTTCAGTTGATCCTGTTTTTAGCATTAATTGTTTTACTTAAGTAAAAAGCAAATTTTAAACAAAAGTTAATATTTTAAAGTGTTAAAGACTTCAAAAGAAAACGTCCTTAAATATTATATCATTTAAAATATTAAAACGATTCGTGAAAGAATTAAAAAAGTTATAATTAATTATAATGTGTTTTTTTTTCGTTTTAAGGCTAATTATAAATAAAATATTGTTTTTGTATTTTTAAATTTTATAATCAAATTCAGCTTAAAAGCAATAAAAACATGTAAGATAAAAAAACAAATAATCAAAAAACATATAAAGATAAAAAAAAGAGTAAAAAGTATTACTGTTGTTTTCATTCTAACGCTATAACATATTATTTACAAAAGTTTCATAAATAAATAGTCAGTCTTGTTATCAAAAAGCAACAAAATTACCAATGTTTAGATGAGAGAAAAATTACTTACGTAAAAATAAAAGTAATAAATAAAATTACTTGCAATTACAACGTAAAATTTTTAAGATTAATGATAATGAAATGACGTTCAGTTTATAGACATCAGTTAAAACTGGCAAGTAAAAACAAAATCTTTGAAGTTTAGACCACATTCATAATTTCTGATGAGACTGTTGAACCACGCAAAAACAGATAAAAACAGATAAAAATACAAGCTTTAAAATAAGAAAACTTCAGTATGCTGTTAAAGTTGATTTGGAGACACAAAAAACGGATAAAAACACAAACGTTACAATGTGTTACAATCTACTAGTCAATGTGATGTTCAATTTGTTGGTGGGCCTCAGTATCAACTCTCCTGATTTCAACAATTGGTCCTCATCATCATGACTCGTGAAGTGGAAACTCTTCACCATCTTGCACACAACAGTCTTCATCTCCTGCACAGCGAACTTCTCACCAATGCAGTTCCGAGCACTAGCGCTGACAAGGGAATATATGAGAACGCGTATCTTTCAACCTAGAAGTATATGTGTTTTAAGTATTGGATAACAGTTTAATAGTTAAGTTTAATGTAGTATTTTTAAATGTATATATTCGGTGTGGTTTAAAACATGCTGATTTTTGGAAATAAAAAAGTAGTAGATGGTGTAAAACTTACATACATTACAATTACATGATTATTTTAATTTTTGCTTTGTTGTTTAAAATGAGTCTAGACAAACACTAATAACCTTTCTGAAAGAAAATAACGTTTGCATTTGGTTTTATAAATAAAAACGTTCTAGTATTTTTTTGCCACCAAACTTTAAACAATGCAATTTTATCTACAAAACGAAATTTTAAACACTTATTAACTTTTTACTCATTTAAGTTGCCAAGAGTAACGTTACTAAGTTGTACATATAATTTGATCTTAGTTTAAATATACATGCTTACAAACAATTTTTTATTTTTCATTTAAATATTTAAGGAAAAAAAACATTTAAATTGTTGTTTTAGGCTGTAAGTATCTTTAATTTTTTCATTTTGTGCTTAAACTAACAGTGAGGTCTGTAAGTGAAATCTTTAATTTAATTAAGTTTTTGTAAAATATCAACTATCACAATAATTAAATTTGTTAGCAACAAGATATCTAAAACAATAAATAATTTATGTTAATTATCAATTTACTTTGTTTTCGTCGTTAAACCTTTTCGGGTCAAACTTAAATGGATTTGTCCAAAACTGCTCGTGATGATTAATGCTGTGATTAAGTAAAACTTTTTTGAAAACCATTGCACTTAATTTTTAAGAGTACAAACAGTAAAACTTTTAAAATATATTAAAAGATTAAGTTTAAATTAAAATGAAAAACATACGATAAGGAAACTGTAGTTGAATTAAAAGTAAATACTCTAAGAAGGAAATAAAAAAGGAGGTCGTTTAAACAATGTTTTAATAAAACAGAGTCATAAACAAAACTTGCTTTTAAACTTTATTAGTTATATATATAAATATATCTATTTTATCTTTAGACGAGCCAAGCTTAAAAGAAACCACTTAAAGTTTAAAAAGTCCAAAAAACAAACTTTTAATTGTAAGAATAACTAAAAACTTTTTGTTTAGCAACCACAAAACAAAAATGGTAAAAATTTGTAGGAAAATAGTCGCTAATATAAAATAAAAATACAATCAACCTGTAACACAAAACGGTGATATCTGTACCCTTGGGCACTTTGAACCCGTCAAGCGTGCAGTCCTCTGTGGTTTGCCTGGCTATCACGGGCACTGGTGGGTACTGTCTCAGCGACTCCTTGATAACCATGGACAGGTAGGGCATCTGTGAGAAGTCCTCTGCTGTCAGGTCTCTCAGGAGATCGTCGTGTGATATCACACTGTCCACCTCCTTTTGCAGTTTTGCCTGGAATTAAATACAAAAAGATAATCTTTTGAAAAACATTTTTCACTAATATCGTTTGTAAACATTAATACCAATTTATGAATAAATTAGTGTTATTGTAAAACTAAAACTATTTTGAATATTTTACAGGTTTTCCTTGATACTACTTTATGGAAAAACTTTTTATACTCTTATTATGTTAAAAGTTTTTTTTTTAATTTGAAAATAAGAACGTTTTATAGAGCTTTATATTGTACAAAATACTTTTACATACTACACAAAATTTTAGAGCAATAAAGTCAAATACCAAGATAAAGCTTTAACTTTATTATAAAAACTTTAAATATTCGAAATTACTTGTTAAGTTTTTACTAACAAGTTTGCTTATTTTTTTCTTTGTTTATAAGCTCTAACACATTTTTGATAAGTAGACTTTAGTTTAAAAGTTGAAAAGCTTTTTATTAGAATTTATTTCATATCTAAAGCGTAAAAACACTAAAAGATTTTTAATGCGTTTTAGCAAAGGTGCTTTTTTAAACTTTTACTGTCTTTTTGCATTTCAATTAAGTAAATACGATTTTTAAATTAAACAATATAACTTCAATAAAACAACTAACCTGCACATTTGGATTGTGTCCAAGTTGGTAGAACAACCAAGTCAAAGCGGCAGCAGTCGTATCGTGTCCCTCTAACATAAATGTGTCCACCTTTTGTTAATAAAAGTAAGTTGGCTTATTAAATTACTATTTACGTCAAATGTAAATAAATATTTTGAAAAACTTATTATCATTTAACTGAAAAAACAATTGATAAACAAAAATGATACTTTTAAAGACAAACCTCCTCTTGTATGTCGCTGAACGACAACCTTTCACCACTTTCGGTGGTGGCGTACAAGAGCAAATTGAGAAAAGCCAGTCTGCCACTTGAGGTCAGTATTTCATGCAGTGATTTCGATCGCACTTGTTCCAACCTACGATGAATAAATTAAACATTTTATGTATAAAAAATAAAATGTTTAAATTTTTAGTGTGTTTCTGCTAATTAAAGATTTATTTAATTTACTCTACAATGTTGTAAAAAAGTTATGAGCTTAAACGCTTAACGATCCGATATTATCACTTATTCTATATGTTTATTTGACAAAATGTTGTCCTTCAGAAACAAGTTGAATCAAATATGTATTAATGATATTAGTTAAACTGCTTTTCTTAAAGTTAATTAAATTTTGTTGTTTTTGTAATTTTTCAGGGTGGAAAATAATTTGAACTTAAATTTGTAACTTTTTAAAGTAATGTACTTTATAATAAAATGCCGTTTTTGAGCATTATGAGCAACTCTTATTTTTATAAGCTGCTAACTAGTTAAATGCATATTGATATAAAAAGCCAAGAATAGCTTAAAAGTACTTGCTAAAACTTTTTAAGGCAGATGCTTGGTATAAATTAATCTAGTATCTAACGAACTGTAGCATAATTTTCTAGCTAAGATACGCTTAAGTTTTCTTTCAAAGTAGTTTATTTTAACGATCAGAAAAAAAAAGTATTATAATTTTTGTCAACTCATTCAACAGATTAATTAACATATTTAAATTGTAATTTTGTTACTTTCTTGGTAAGTTGACAAAACTCTTTGAATCAACCTTAACCAATGAACATCAAGTATCTCATAGTTATGTATAAGTAGTTGTTGTATTTCATAAAGTATGTAAAACTTAAGTACAACTCAATGTTTTAAAAGAACTATTGTTTGTAAAAAAAATACTATTACTCTTTATCAGAAAGTATTTACGTGTTCGTTTACTATTAAACTAAGTAAGGCGTCTGAAATTTTTTTGAGATTTATTAAAAATTCTTGAATTTTACCAAACGTTCCAACTTAACGTTATTTAAAAAACTTTCAAAATGAAATATAGAATACTGTATTTTATTATATGATAAAGATAGTTTAACTATCAACTAAGAAATTAATCATTTACACTTTATGAACGTTAAGTTAAAATCATTCTAGTCAAAACGATTTCAACTACAAATGTATAACATAAAAACTTTTGTAAAGTAAATATAAAACACAAATTAAACTTATTTATAAAAGGACAGTTTTTGTTCTGTAATAAACAAGCTTAATTTTTAATAAATTTTTAATTACATTCCTAGTTTTTATAAATTTTAAATATAAAACTTAAACAAAAAAAAAAGAATATACTTTATCAGATTTGTATATATCAAAAGACCAAACTAGTAAATATCACCTAAACTATCTAAAGAAGTAACTCAAAAATACTTATTTTAAAAATAAAAACACACTGCCCTAAATTCAGTAACTAAACTAGAATTTTTTTATTAGTTTGTAACAATTTATCTTACAGTTATTTAAAAAACAACAGTTTTTGTTTTAATAATTTTTGTTATCAAAGTTTGTTGTCTGTTTCGTGACAAACATGCTACGCTTTGTTTACTGTTTTATAAAATAACAAAAACATTGTAGCAGCACTTAATATCAATATTTAGTACTAGGGTAAATACTTGGTCTAATAGTTGATACCATTGCTAAGTTAAAACTTGAAAAGTTACCAAAAAAAACAACCCAAGTATTTGCCTCAAAACAAAGTCTCGACCAGTCAAAGATCGTAGGCTAGAGCTTCGATGTATTTTTAAAAGTTTAATAAGGTTTTAGTTAAACATAAAACGAAATTTTGTTTTCATACTAACCTTCTTTTTATGACGTTTCCGCTGAATCCTTGGAGTATTGAGAGGAGATAGTCTTGTCTCTTACCAGCGGAGGAAAGTTTGTAGAAGTAAAAGTTGTTCTGGTGGAGAGGACTCCTCAAACGGTTCATTATTATCTCTGAAGCCCTGTAATCAGATCTTATTTTAAGTGTTTTAATAAATTTACTTTAATGTTAGGTGTTTTTTTTTTTTTTTTTTTTCTACTGAAAACAAAGTTTGAAGGGGTTTATGGTCACAGGCTAGTAAAGTATTGTTCCAGTTTCTACTAGCGTAAAATGCTTGTTTATTAATCTAAAGACAGTACATACAAACAAAGAAACGCAAATTTATCGTACGTTTAAACCTTATCAAATGAAAAATTAACACTTAAAAAAAAGAAACTTTAAACAAGTAGAAGTTGAGTTTTAGTAAATCTAGTTGCACTTAATTTATCTGAAATATTATAACTATAACTTTTATTTTGTATAGAATAAAAGGTAAGGTAAAGATCAAAAAATTTTTGTCTACACATAAAAACTGACATGTATTTTACAAAATCGAAACAAGAAGATGTATATGTTAACTAACAAAATTCACTAAAAGTTTGAAGCTTTAAGAAAAATTTAAGTTTTTATTGCTAAAAACTATTGATGTAGAAGTTTGATGTTAAATTTAAAAACAAACTAGTGCAGCGATTCTTAATTCTACCCATGGGGATGAATTCTCTTGTTTTAGGAGGTATATTTTGTTTATACAAATTATATAAATTAATGTTTATTTAATTAATTTACAAAGATAAATAGTTGAATTTTTGATTAGTAAGTTAGTATTTTACTGAAACAAATTTTTAAAGTTAAATAAATTCTTTAGAATTTACAGTTTATATATCAAATAAACTTAAAGGTTAAAAATTCTAGTTATTCTTTTCCTTAAAATTAAACATATTTATATATATTAGAAATAAATTTGATAATAACCTTCCAAAACGGGATAAAAAATGAAAAAAGGTTTAAAATCGCTGAAGTAGTATAACATATTTAAAGTAGATGAGATATGCTTAACTTCATAGAATAAGTCGAACTACTTATTTTAAGATTTTAACACATTTTTTTTTTTTTAAGCAGTTTTGTTTTTAACATAATTTAATTCACTTTGATCAGCAATTTTAATCAGTAGTAAAAGTAGTTAAATGTTTTATTATGTTTTGTTTCAAAGAAACTTTTGATAGTTCTTAAAAATCTAAAGTATATTTTGTAATAAAAATTATAACAAAAGTTATGGATTTAAATTTATATATTTGTATTTTTTTTTTCTTTTATTACCTATGTCAAAAGTTTTTTTTGTTATTTCATTTAAACAGTTTTTAGGCATAGATAAGCACTGCTATCGTATTAAGCATTAACACTTGTATTACCTTGTATCTTTAGAGAAACTGTAATAAAGTTAGTTTTACTAAATCTAAAAAAAACTGTCTTAGTTTTAAATACTTGAAATAAATTATTTAGGTTAACATTACTTTAGAATTTTTACAGTACTTTGATTTTGAACTACTCGTTATCAAACACAACTAATAAAGTATTAAAGTTTTTTTCTCATTTACACTCAAACTAACAACATCAACTTTTTTTTGTTATAAATTTATTGAAAAAAAAAAAACTTAATATATTGAAACATAACAACTAACTCGTACAACGCGTTGACGTATTGAGAATTGTATTGGGACTGCGCGTTGACAGTTTCGCCCATGGCCGTGTCGCAGATGATGTCCAGGGCCGCCATCGTGATGCAGTGGTTCAAGTCGACCTCCTGTCCGCATTTCAGCTTTGAGTTGAGTATATCAACTAGAGTGTTCGCGTGCACGTTCATGGTGAGGAGAAAATCTTTGAGTATGGAGAAGTGGAAGGCGGGAGTCAACAAGCGCCTCCTCGATCGCCACTTGTCGCCGCTGGAGGTCAGCAGACCTGAGTAAACGGGATTAATCGGTTGTAAAGAGGATCAATTGTTTCATTAAAAATTACACATTTTAGATTTTATAATACAGCTTAAATTATAAACTTGTTGTATTACAACTGTAAAAAAGTCAAAGCTTTTTTCCAGAAGCTACTACGTTTATTTTTAACTTAAAAGTTTTAAATAAGTTAAAACATAAGTACGTTATTTTTGGTTGAAATCGAAAACAAGTTTTTGAACACTTCACTCAAAGTTCTATAGTTGAAACTGACCTGTGCCAAGCAAAGGTATGAGAAAGTTATACATAATGGACTTCTGGTCGTGATTGGAACTTTTCAAAATATCCTCAGCAGTCTCTGGGTGGTGAACGAGCAAAAAGGGAAACGGTCCAAACCAAAACTTTGTCAGTTTGTGGCCTGATTAAAAATATAAAAACTTTTAATAGTGTTTTGAAAAGTTATCAGCATTTTAACAACAGTTGACATCTTAGTCAAACTGATGTCTGAAAGATTGTAAAAAGCTAATAACCAAAGCTAAATTGTTGCAAATCATGTGTTTGAACTAGTTATCTGTTATCTAAACCCTATGAGATGCCATTAACAACTTATTTTTTTCGAATTGGGCAAGTACTAAAATAATAACTAACGTATAGTAGTAGCATAAAAAAAAAATAGCATTAATTTTAGTAAATAAATGAAGATAGATAAGATGTAGTTAGAGTTTTCTCAATTTTAAGTCTAAAACAATTAACTAAAAAAAAACATTTTATTGATTGTAGAATATATTTTTATATAGTAATTTATATTTAATAACTTTAACAGCTATTAAAATTACTAGCTTAAATTAGTAGTTACATAGATAAAAGCATACAAAATTGTGTATTTTAACTCAAGTTAGTTCATAGAAAAACTTAGAACTTAAAATATTTTTAAAACTCTTTAAATTAATACAAATAACACACGTATCATTGCTTTATTTTCCTTTCGTATCGTAAAACAGTAGTTTTATTTAAAGTTTAAGTAAACAATTTATTTCTCAACACTCGAGTATATGAGACGATATTGTTTGCTTTCAAAGTCTAAGGCTACCTTGTAGTAAACAATTATGAGGTTTAATGAGCTAACATAATAATACTGCCTAATTGGGTCGGTGTCACTTTTGCAAGGCGTCACTTTGCACGTATTCACCATATACCCTAAATCCGAACCTAAGCAAACTTCTGATCTTGACTCCATCCTTAACCGTTACCGTAACTCAAACTTTGACCCTGACCCTAACTCTAAACCTTATCTTTACCCTAACGTCGTGCAAAAATAACTTTGTGCAAAAGTGACACCCTTTAAAGGTGACGCCGTGCAAAAAAGACGATCGTGCAAAAGTGGCCTATTTCCTGCCAAATTGTGGTCTATTCTATGTTTTTTTTTGTTTTTGTTAAAGTTGTACTAAGTTTATCAAGTTTGTTTTATTATCTTACAAAATTTTAAATTGAAGTTTAAACTAATAAATACGCTCAAAATTTTTACGAACATAATGTTAACAGCATAACTTATTAACAGACGTATACTATTAAAAAATTTAATTTAGTTTGACGGAAATATTATAAAAGTACCAAAAGTCTAACTACTATTTCAATGTTTTTTTTTTGAATTTGAGACCTTTTCAGCATTTAAACTTAGTATTCAACATAAACAACATTATTTTGTATGCCCTTTTATAAATAGTCAAATCAAGAATAAAATCTGAATCATACATAGAAGTTTAAAACCGCATTATTTAGATATAAAAAATAAACCGACCTAATTGTTGTTCTGAAGTGCACAGATCTGCCATGAACTCGAAGAACTTGGACGGATCGCCGGGAAGTAGGCGTGACCGATAAGGGGGAATGCCCATTTGTGATAGTTTCTTATTTTGTAGAGACCAGTGCGAACTTTTAATGTTTGCTGCACAGAGTTCTTGTTTCTGATGAGCAATGTTCCGATGATGCTTATAATGCAGCATAGAATAGTCAGATACATTTTGTGGTTCTTATTATTTAAACTTGTTATCTGCAGATGAAGTAAATGTTGTATAAAAAAGCTAAATAGACAAACAGTTTATTTTTTTGTTAGAAGATTGCTGAAGTATTAATTTATGACACTAAAACTATTTAGTTAAAAAAACTTATCAAAGCAAACTAAACTCACTTTAAACAGTAATTTCTTTACGGATAGTTTAGTAATAATGATAAGTATTATTTTTAATTCCAAGTTACCATGTAATAATTAAATACACGTTTTTCTTTTTATTTTTACTGTAGTATTTTATATATAATTTTTTGAATTAACTGCAAACTTCACAATCAAATAAAACTTGTTTAAAAACTAAGCATTTTTTATCTTACTAATTTACTTTTTTTAAGAATGTAAATAGATAAAACAGTTTTTACTTCCTTGCATGCTTTGCTGCATAACAAAAAGTAATAAATGTTAATACTTTACGGAAAACCATAATAACATAATTTATGCTCAATACAACACGTTAGTTGAAAGCCAAAGGCAAGCTAAACTCAATTTTGTTAAATTAATAATTTAATATTACTATTTTTATCAATTTCAGTTATTAAAAAGTAAAGCTTTGATAACTATAAACTTGAACTGGTTTTTCTTGTTGAAAAAAAACTTTAAAGTGTAAAGCTTAATAAAGTGCACGAATAATATGATTATGAGCATATTAATGTAAAAAAATTATATATATTTCATGACTAAAACAAATGTAAATTAAATAGTTACTATCTTGACGTAATAATGAATCATAATAATGAATAATCGTTTTTACGCACTTTAATTGACAAATCTAAAACCACATTAATAACGAGGGTAAAGTACAAAACAGCAACTCAAATTAGGTATCAGTATGCTTAACTTTTCATTTAGTAACAGTTTACCTAACCTTGAAAACATGCAGGTTGAAAAGTTATAAAATGACAAAGAAAAAGTTTATCGTATTTAACAGCATACATAAATCTGCGTGAAACCAGTATAATGAACTACATGTACTTATCTATCTAAATTTAAAAAACGTTATTAGCTTTTTAGCAACATGACCTACTTCTTAAATATTAACAACTTTTGTATTTTCTTAAAATAATCATTTTTTGTACGTAAATCTGTTTCACTCAATAGTTGCTTTCCATAGATTAAACCAAAAGTCGACAAACTGCAACCCGCAAGCAAAAATTTTAGCTTAAAACATACTTTTTAAAAGCAACAAACAAGTATTTTTTGTGGTTTCGACAAAAAGTTTTGTTACCATCATGTTCTCAAGTATAATATTTACTTATTATTATTACTCTTTAATTTTTTTTTTACCAAGTTTTGGGTTATGATATTATTTTTGTGTTGATTACCACGATTATTTTCAAGTAGTTTCGGCTACTTTAAGTCTAAGATTTTTTTTCATATTCTAGTCCAAATTTTTTAGGTGAATTGGCCTGAGACTTAGGGATGCCGACCCTAACCTTTAGGTTTGTTTTAGGTCAACAAACCTTATATCATGAAGTTAATTTATTTTATAAACTTTTTTGTTTTTTTTTTTCTTTATAAAAACATATTTGTTAAATGCACAAAAAAGTTCTATTATATAAAACTCAACACATATATATAAAACTAACTCACTCGTAAAAGAATTTTACAATTTAAATCATTACGTCTGCAAACTGTTAACTATAAACAAATTATCTAATGAACTTTAAATAAAAGAATACAAAATTTTCATACCACCATAAAACTAAAACAGTAAATGTCATATTAGAAAGTTTGTTGGCTCTATTATTTATTCTTTATCATTTCTTTCAGATGAATTCATGTGAATTTATTATACCGTGCATCTAACCAAACCTATATTAATTTAATCTAACTTAAAATTTTTTAAGTATAAGTTTTACATAGGTAAAAAAAGGGTACCAGCACTTTGATATTATCTAAAACCCTTTTCAAATTTGTATTATGAACAATAAATGTAAAAAGGTGCACGGAAACTCAAACTAATATAATTTTAATTTAATGTGAATATTTCTCTTGATACATTTATTTATAGTCACAATCGTATCTATTTATCTAGCCGACTTTGTGATTAGTTTTTTTTTCAGATACTACGAAACTTCAATGTTTTTATCTTCTTTAGTATCACAGTTTTGATAATAAGACCTAAATGAACTTTTTTTCTTAAATTTAGAGTACCTTTTGAGATGTAGTTCCTTAAAATATTTTATAAGAACTTAAATCATCAGAATTTGAACGATTATATAATAAAGATAACTAGGTCATGAAAAACATTACTTAACACATATATATTATTACAAAGTTTGTTCATCACGCTCATTTTACCAAGTTAAATTTTATCAAACTGAATAATCTTACAGTACACTACGATATAGTAAAATATACTTTATTTGGTAATAATCTTTCTATGCAGAGCGTCACATAAACTTTTATTCAATGTTTGCCTTATTAAAACTTAAAATAAGCATCAGAAAAGTGTAGCCACTAAGTATCAGTTAAATCAAACGTTTGTATCTCAAACAGCGATGACAAATTAAACAGACTTTAGTATAAAGTTTCCGACAGATAACTAAAAAGCTTTTCAAAAGAAAAATCTAAATATATGTTAAAAAATTGACAAACACTAAAAAGTTTTCATTTATTTTTAGGTAGGCAATTTATAAAGCATTTTGATTTTTTTAAAAACATTTATTTTTGATCAAGATCATGTCAAGTATAAATAATATAATTGTTTACATGACATGTTTTATAGCTTTTTAACGCTTACACTACTAAGAGTTGTTAAGCTAAAGCTACGCAGTTTACAAAATAGTAAAAGTGACAGTTACTTTTCTGAAAGATTATAATTTTAGAAAATATAAGTTTGCTTAAAAATAAATGTTAAACATTAATTAAGTTCTCTTTATTTTATAACTTAATTTCTAACTTTTTACAAATTATCTTTTTAAAAACAATATTATTGTTAGTTCAACAAGTCCTAATGCTATCTGTGTTACTAACAAATTATGAAATTTAAGATTTTTTAACACTTTACACTCAACAAATATTATTTGAAAATAATGATAAATGAATGTGCATTTCAAATACACAGCTGATTGATAAAACATTAGCTGTTTGACAGTTTGTTTACACTAAAAAAGCAAATTGAGAAATTTCAAAAGGCAACTAAAATGAGGCCATGTTTACCTCGATTAAATATTTACTCTAAAACTAAAATAAGTGATCAGTTCTCGTAATTAGAGTCTTATTTCAATTGAAAAGGTTTGGTGCTCATAGAAGTTGTTTTTTATAAAGTGTTACACTTATTATATAAGTTACTTATTACTCAGTTACTTATATAATATTACAAGTTACTTATAAAGTGTTACACTTATTACTCAGTTGTTTAAAAAATAACGCAGGTGTAAAATAAAAGGAGTAAATAGATTAATAAAAACTTTTCACCACATTCATTTTTGGAAACTTTTGCTTACTTAAATATAAAAGTAATTTGCACAGCAAAATTGTTTTCAAACGTTTATGATACTTAATTCTAAGAACTTGGTTTTAGTGAACTTATTCTTTGATTTTGAACGTAACTAAACTTTTGTTTATAATAAAAGTTAGTAACAGCTTAAAGTTTACAGAAGTTTTAATAAAATAATTATAAACAGACACTAAAGGAAAACGAATGTAAATAAAAGTTATGTTAGCAACAAAACTATTTTTTTCTACTTGAAACGCAATAAGAACCTTTTTTGTTTTTTTTTAATAATTTTTGTATTTAAGTTTTTGCAAGGTTGAGTAGTTTGTTTTTAAAGTAACAAGCTAAGAAAGAAAACTTATGCGGTTTGTAAATTTTTACATTATTCATACTGCTTTAAGTTTGCGAAGTTTTTAGTGCGCACAAGTGAGCTATTATGCATCATTACGTCACAGAGCACTGTGACGTTCAGGTTCAAGTTTAACACTATTTTTAACGTTGTTATTATTTATCATTAATAGGCTATCAATCATACTTTCATTAAATTTATTTAGCATTGAATTATTAAGATTTTTGATTGTTAATCAACTTAAACCTGTATCGAAATAATTTATTTTATCTCAGACTTTAGTTTTTTTATTAGTTTTTTTTTTGTTGTTGTATTAACTTGAGAAAAACCCTACTTAAAGCTTTAAACTTACTTGATTTCTAAAACTTTTATTTCTTTTTAATAAATTTACGGCTGTAACTTTTTTTAAAACAAAAAAGCGTTAAAAATCCTTATATCACAAAATTAAGTTTTAGTTTGCCTTAGGCTTTCAAGTAACATGCGATATGAAGCAAAAAAATTGTTGTTACAGTATTCCAAAAAAAATGATGGATATTAAATGTGTTTTTTTTATGCAACAAAATATTCATGAAAGTAAAACATGTTTTAATTGTTTATTTTTCAAAAAGAAATACAATTGCAGTTTTTTGTACTATTTTATTCTATATTTAGATGTGCAGCGCACATAAAAACGTATATAAAATACTACAGTACAAATAAAGAGAAAAGTTCAAAGGTGTATTTAGTTCAATTATAACATTCAAGTGATTTAAAATCTGAAATATTTTTAAAACGGTTTTTATTTCATTAATTTTTACTTAATTATACTTCAAACATTTAGTTTAGTTTGCTTTAATAGAGAGTTTTAAAAAATCAAATAGTATTGATAATTTAATTAATTTTTTATCTGTAAAACCACGAATAATCGTATAAAAGGAAATCACCTGTTTTTACACCTTTGTGGTTGTTAAGTCATGCGTGAAGGAAGCTTTCGTGTAAATTAATATCTTATTTGTTACGCACCTGTAACACATTGTTGCATTTCTGTAGCTGATATTGCAGAATAACGTTTTTATTTTAATATACAAGATTTTACTGTCATTAGTTTGTTTTTACTTTTAGGTAGCTATATTAAAACTTTGAAAGTAATGATCAGTCTGTTTAGAAAAATGTTTGTTCATTAGTTTAAACTAACCAACTTGATTTCTTTTTTAAATTAGGTAGTAGTTGATAATTACTAACGTAATGGTGTCTAATATACATATTTTAGTTGTTTTTATCAGTAAATTAGTTTTTTAATGGACCACAGATATAACTGCGTACTGATTTAAATTACTTAGAATAAATTTTGATAGATACTTCTTAGTCTATAAAGTTCATTAAATTAAAGTTCTTCTGCTGATTATGTCTTTGTTGTTTAAAACATATGTTTGTACAATCAAACAACTTTATGTTTATAGCGTTTAATACAGATTATGACCAAAAGCATATTTATTTTTGCATATTTTTTATTCGGGTTTTAAGTATTTTATAATTTTGTTAACAGTTGTTTTTTTTAGCTTAATTTTACTTCCGGATGTATAATGAATTTGATAAATTTAGTTGAAATATCTATATATTTGAAATGATCAACATTTGTTTGTCAATCAAAAATTTGCAAACGTTTTTAGTCTTTCTATAGTATAAAATATTTTTAAAGTTCTTTTAAATTTTTCAAAGTTTCACCTAAATTTTAGTTTTTTTATTTTTGAATCAAAAAAAAGCTATATAGAGCTTTCAAGAAACTTTATTTATCAACAACCCACACTTTTAGCTGTTTAGCTGTTCAAACTTTATTATCAGTAGAAAAATTAATTTAAACTTCATTACCTTTAATGCTGTTCATTTCAAAATGAAGCATATTAGTTTTCAAATCTAAATATTTGCATCTCATTAAGTTTAATTAAATATAAAAGAAAATTATTTCATTGTGAAAAATAATAGCTAAATATATTAAGGTAATAATATATGCTTTTATTTTAGAAACTCAAACAAGCTTCGAACATAAAGAAAAAAACCAAATCGTTTTGTCTATTTTTTTTAACAATTTTACTTTATTTACTATTATCAAACTTAATAAACATAAAAAATATTTAATCATTCTTCATTGTACGGTGATCATCACTGGTGCGAAAAAAGTTTTGTGCATTTTAGTAAAACATAATTTTACTTATTATAAACCTAATACAAGTCATGTTAAATAATTTTTAAAATATTTTTTGCAGATGAAAAAAAGTACTAATTTTTCTATTTAACTTAATTCTTAACAGCTAACAAGTTTTATAAAAAAAATGTATCTGATCATTCTCTGTTGCACGGTAATCATAATCGGAACATTGCTCATCAGAAACAAGAACTCTGTACAGCAAACATTAAAAGTTCGCACTGGTCTGTACAAAATAAGAAACTATCACAAATGGGCATTCCCCCTTATCGGTCACGCCCACCTGCTTCCCGGCGATCCGTCCAAGTTCTTCGAGTTCATGGCAGATCTGTGCACCTCAGAACAACAATTAGGTCGGTTTGTTTTTTATATCTAAATAATGCAGTTTTACATCACTTACAATAAGTAGTAGTATTTTTAGTGCTTGTCTAGATAAAACTAGTATTTACAATTTGTAAAAGAAAATAAGTATTTATTTGATGCTTCTGGTCATCAGTTAATTCATCTGCCTCTCTCTTCAAGATTAGGTCAGTAAGTCATTTGAAGGTTTATCAAAATGTAGCTTTTGTCGTTCCGTAAACATCTTTGAACTTATGTTTTATTTTTGTGTATAAAAAATGGCATATAGAACTATTGCTTAATATATTTTTACTAAATTTAATACAGATTTTAATATTTGAAAACTCTAAAGTATTAATAAAGAATATATAATTAACATTTAAGTATTTATCTTTTTTATAATTTTTACATCAAATTTTCATGTAAATTATAAAATTGTATAAATTAAAAATATAGTTATATTGTTAGTATTAGCACATTATATGAAACATTTATTTCCTTGTACTTACAAAAACATCAGCATATTTATTATTTTAACCTTGACCGTAAAATTTTGTAAGATGATGAAACAAACTTGATAAACCCGTTGAAACTCTAACAGTAGGCTAAATAAACAACAACATAGGATAAACAACAGTTCAGTATTGTTTATTGAGTTGATTAGACCTCATATTTTATCACAAGATAGCCTTCATGCGAACTTTGAAAGTAAACAGTATTGTGTCATACTCGCTAATATGGAGAAACAAGTTGTTTACTAAAACTTTAATTGAAATTTTGTATTACAACGTAAAATTAAATTGAACTCAGTACAACTTTAAAAAATAACATTGATTAAAAATTCAATTTGGCAGGGAAAAAGTCACTATTGCAAAATGTTAAATTTAGGCTCAGGGTTAGGGTCAGTGTCTGGGTTAGAGTCGGAGTTAAGGTTAGGGTTTGGATTAGAGTTATGTTTAGGATTAGAGTTAAGGTTAGGGTGAATAGATACAAAGTTAGTTTGCTATAAGAAATTATCCTAGTACAAAAGTGACGCTTTGCAAAAGCGTCCCTTCCTGTAAAAGAGTCCCTTAGTGCAAAAGTGCTAACACTGATCCAGTTGGGTAGTTTTATTTTTGCGATTTGATAAACCTTATACTTTTTGTCATAAAGTAGCCTTCATGCGAACTTTGAAAGTAAACGGTATCGTGTCATATTTGTGAGTAATGAGAAAAAAAATGTTTGCTTAAACTCTAAATTTAATTTTAATTTGCTTATTGCAACATAAATCGTAGCTAAAACAATTTTGGTTAAGATTTTGCTGTTATTTATGTGCATTTTTGAATGTACATTTATGAAGTCGGTAACTCAGATTCAAAGCTGTTTATTCTAACAGTTTTTAAATTTTCTACTTATGCATAACTTATTTAAACTAACATCGTGTAACTGAAAAATAAAACTTCTATAAACATTTATTTAACATCTTTATATGTCTATATATTTTTAAGTAACAGCTACCAAAACAAAAACTTAACTGGTTTTGTATAGTTTAAATCTTAGTCTTTTAATTTAACGTTTGTAAGAAATACCTAAGTGTTTTGTTTTCTTTTTTATATCTTATTGTGATGTATCATAAAGTAGTAAATAACCTGACTTAAATTATTTCCATTTCTTTTATTGATTAAAACTTGATTAATACTTTGGTTCAAGATTAAAAAAATAAAAAGTATTATGTTACTGTACATCAGGGTTTTCTAAACTTTTTTTTATAAGGCGGCCCCTTTAAAGAAATAAAAAAAGCCATACCCCCCCCCCCCCCAAAAAAAAAAAAGATTCTCAAAAAACTTTCCTTAAATACAGCTATAACCTTTTTTATCTGCGCTTCAACAACAACTCCAAATTATCTAGTGTAAGTTTTAAATTTTGGCCTCATGTATCCCCCTTTTACAGCTTATTTCCCTCTAAACTTCTGAAATCTCCCCATAGTATCTAGTACAAGTTCAAAAACTACCGCTTTTTTGCTATTTAATATCTACTCCTGAATATCTAGTGCAAGTTTCAAATTTAAGCCTCATGGCCTTCCTGTGGCCCCTTTACTACTCATAGCTCCTTAAGTTTTTATAAAGGCCCCAATGGGGTAATATATCTCACTTTGGGAAACCATGATGTAGATATTAAGATAAAATAAGATTCAGTATAATGTTACAGTTGATATTTAAATTAAGTAAGTATACTATTATATTGTAATATTAAATGTTCAGGACACAAACTGACAAAACTGTGGTTGGGACCGAGACCTCTTTTGCTCGTCCACAATCCAGAGACCGCTGAGACGATCATGAAGAGTTCCAGGCACATCCAGAAGTCGAGCATATACGACCTTCTCAATCCCTGGCTCGGCACAGGTCAGTTTCAAATTTGTGTTAGATGTTTAAAAACTTTTATTCGGTATGAATACAAAAAAATTGTTTTAAACTTCAAAAGCTTACGTAAAAAATTTTCAATTTAGAATACGTAAAAAGTTTTGGCTAAAAGTTTAATAAAGCTATAATAGTATAAGGTTGATAAAAATTAATCATTTTATCACTGATTAATTCCGTTTGCTCTGTTTAGTTATAATACAACAATTATATAATTTAAACTTTAATACAAAGATAAAACTGCGTAATTTTTAATAAAACCATTGATCCTCTTTACAACCGATTAATCCCGTTTACTCAGGTCTGCTGACCTCAAGTGGCGACAAGTGGCGATCGAGGAGGCGCTTATTGACTCCCGCCTTCCACTTCTCCATACTCAAGGACTTTCTCCTCACCATGAATGTGCACGCAAACACTCTAGTGGATATACTCAACTCAAAGCTGAAATGCGGACAGGAGGTCGACTTGAACCACTGCATCACGATGGCGGCCCTGGACATCATCTGCGACACGGCGATGGGCGAAACTGTCAACGCTCAGTCACAATACAATTCTCAGTACGTCAACGCGTTGTACGAGTTAGTTTATATGTATAAACTAATTTTTTTAATTCTTAGTTATTTGCTAAATTTTAGCATTGATGTTAGTCCTTTACAAAACTTAACAATTATTTCATATTGTTTTATGCTTTTTTGTGAAATTTTTGTATTAATGTAAAGCACAGTGCATTTCAATGGAAGATTACACGTAATAACTTGAATGAAACAGTTACACTATTTTTTTTTTAATTTGAAAAAAACTAAATAAAGGTTTTTAAAAGTTTTGTATCAAAATTAAAATAACTAATTGGAAACTATTTTTTATAAACTAAAGTTTGTTTGTATAAACATAAATATAAAATTGTGAGCTTACTTTTTGTTGTCTGTAACAACGAATGGCTATCTTGAAGTAGAAAGCACTTTATATACTATAGATAAAATATCTTAACTTTTTCAAGTTTTTAAAATTAAGGTATGTTTGTTTGAAGGATAATAAATTGCAGAGACAATTTTTGCAGTCTTATAAATATACCCAATTATAGAAAACTTAAATACGTAGTAACCAGTGCTTTTAAAAAATTTAGGAGAATTTTAAACATGAAAACTATATTTAAACTATATATTTGTTTATTATTCAAGACGTATGCTGTTTCTTAAAACTTTAGTCTGCTATATTACTTCGCATATAAAACTGCTTGCTTTTTGAAACACATGTTCATTTTAAAAAAGTAAAACAAATTTAAAGTTTTGTTTTTTGTTATACTATTTTTATTTAAAACCAATCGTAGTTTTTTAGTTTGATATATAATACCACTAAGTTCCCAGTAAAATCAATAAAGTTTACTTTTATCGACTTCAAACTTTTTATTATCAACTGCTATTTTTGCTTATATTTGTTAGATTCCGTAAATAAATTGAAAGGTTGTCCGACATTATATTGCTTTTATTTTTTGTAATTAAGCATTTTACCCTAATAAAAACTTAAATAAGACTTTTATTGAAACTGTAGTTTTCGATTCTTTCTAAAAGTATTACATAGGGTTCTAAAATAGTTGAGAACAAAAAAAAAGTTACAAGCTCAAATTTTTTTTGCACAACAGATTGAATTATGTTCTTACAGGGTTTCGGAGATAATAATGAACCGTGTTAGGAGTCCTCTCCACCAGAACAACTTTTACTTCTACAAACTTTCCTCCGCCGGTAAGAGGCAAGACTACCTTCTATCAATACTCCACGGATTCAGCGGAAACGTCATAAAAAGAAGGTAAGTATGAAAATATTATTTGTAGTTTTATTTTTTCTTAAAACGTAAGTGAATTATCTAAACATACAACAAAGCCCTTACTCATGTTTTTATACTGATCAGACTTTAAAAACAAATAACTCAACTTGTTGTTTGCGGCAATTTTATACGTTTTCACGTAGCAGTAGTATAAAAATTAGACTTACTGCTTAGTTTAAGCATTTAATAGCTACCTATATCGCAATTAAATGTTGCTACAATGTTTTTGTTTACTTTTGCTGATGTTATATACCAACAATAAACACAGCGTTACATGATTATTACGAAACAAACAGTAAACTTTGATTTAAAAAAAAGTAAACAACACAAAAACTTTTTTTCGGTCATAAGGTTTTAAGTAAAGGTAAGTGAATTATTACAAATAAGCAAAAGTGCTAGTTTGGTTACTAAATCTAACCATTGTATTTTATTTATTATTTATTAAAACAATTGTTTTAAAATTGCTGTTTCAGCTGTTTTTGCTAGTGTTTACTATTATGGTTTCAGTTGTTTTTTAAAATCAGATAAATGTTCTATTATTTATTTCAATTTAGTTTTTTCAATTTAATGCCGCTAGGATTTATTGTCAAATATTTAAAATTTCTCTTAACAAATAGCAACAAATAAATATAATTAAGATAGCGTTAATTTAGTAAATAACTATAAATTAACCCTCTTAGTTATATAACAAACTTTTTATTTTGATTGTTTTTCTGAATAATTTAAACTAATAATTTTGAGTGTAACATTTTATTAAGCCTTATAAAAGTGCTTTAGAGTCTCAAAAATATTTCTTGCAAGACAAACCAAAACATATAGTATTTTAACACGCATTGTGTGTTTAATAGAAAATAACAGTAAAACTATTTCGAGGCACACCATTTTGTTGTCGTTTTAATATTCAGTTAGACTTAACTTTTATATTTTTTTTAAGTTAATTTTTAATATTGACTTAGTTCCTTATACTTGAGACTTCGAAATTGTAATATGTTTGTACGTAATCCAATGTACTTGGTGTACATTTACTAAAAATAGTTAAACTAAAACATGTTAACTTTTAACTAAAAATTGACTTTTTTACGATAATGAAGAATTATATAACCTCCTTTATGATTAAACTAATTTAAAGTATAAAAGTTCATTAATCTACCTTTTTCAGAGAAAAAAAACTACTTTTAACCCTGAAAAACCATATTAGAGCTAAAAGCAGTTAATACTTGAGTTTCTTTGTACTAAACTCATGCACATCAAAAGTATACCATTAAAATAATCGAACAGTTTAGAAAACTATCTTTGAGCTTTTTTGAGCTTTTAAAGTTCATATACAGTTTAGTTTGTAAATTATGACTATTATAGGTTACTTATAATGCTTATGAAAATTTCAAACCAGTTAAAAATATATCAGATATCACAATTTTAAATTTAATTTTTGAGTTGTTTGTAATAAAAAATATTGATCAGTATATAAAAATTTCATTAATTTTTATTTTTCGATTTTATTAAAACATTATTTCCGATCCAAGTTGATTTTTTAAGTAAAAATTTTGTGTTAAACAGATTAGAGAATGTGCTTAAAGCTTTGAAAGAACAAAGCTAGTTACAATGCAAAATATGTAGTTACGATTAGTTATATCTATAGATTATTGAATATTTTAATTCACCACTTTTCACTACGTTAAAAACGAATATTTGTAAAAATCATATCTAACTTCTTCACAAAACTAGATTTTTCATTAAACATTTTTATCCTTTACATTTTACCTTCCAAAGATTGGAGCAAGTGCGATCGCAGTCGTCGGATGAAACACTGACCTCGAGTGGCAGACTGGCTTTTCTCGATTTGCTCTTGTACGCCACCACCGAAAGTGGTGAAAGACTGTCGTTTAGCGACATACAAGAGGAGGTTTGTCTTTGAAAAATGTCATTTTATGTGTTAAAATACTTGTACTAAATAAATATATATTATTTTTCAATACATTTTGTTAGTCTCATAATGAACAGTTGTTTCTAAATAGGTTATTGCACCTAACTGCAATAGTATACAAAGATGTTTCTATAAATTTTGATTGCACAATTCTAACATTTTTTTATAAATATACACATAAACTTGCATGCGAGATTGATACAAATATTGTTTTAACTACTTTAATTATTATTGATAATAGGTGGACACGTTTATGTTCGAGGGACACGATACGACTGCTGCCGCTTTGACTTGGTTGTTCTACCAACTTGGACACAATCCAAATGTACAGGTTAAATGTACTTAAAATTCTTTTTTACTAGTTCACACGAGTACAAAAACTGTTTTTGTTTCATTGTTTTAGCTGTTATTGATTTAGTATGAAGTTTTAGACAAAGTTATTCTTTTATTTTGTTTAACTAATATAAACATATTTTGTGCTAATAATTTTAGTTGGAAATAAAAAAATAGCAAAATGTTTCACCATATCTAAACACTCTATAACAATAAAATTTTTATATTTGCAACATATCAAACTCTTGGACTTTAATCGTACTAATTAGAAACATTTCTATACACCTTAAGACCTTAAAATAAAACCCTTCTGTGCCTATTTACAAATAAAAAAGAAACCTATGAAATTTCAAAACATGAGTTTAACTAAATATTATAATACAAGTTTTAAAATTCTGGTAAAGCTACGATCGAAATTAGCAAAATAATGGTTAAAACATCGTAAAACTTAAAACTATTTTCTCAATCGTTTTTTATCATTTAAGCAATATTTTTCAATTAAAAAGTGTCTAAAAACAGCAAGTGTTTTATCAAAGCTTAAACCTGGTAAAACTTTTTCTAAGTATCTTCCCGTTTTATAAAACAAAATACACAGGCAAAGCTGCAAAATGAAGTGGACAGTGTGATATCACCTGATGATCTTCAACGTGACCTAACAGCTGAGGACTTCTCTCAGATGCCCTATCTGTCCATGGTGATCAAGGAGTCTCTGAGACAATACCCATCAGTGCCCTACATTGCCAGGCACACCACAGAGGACTGCACGCTTGACGGGTTCAAAGTGCCCAAGGGTGCAGAGATTGCAGTAATGTGTTACAGGTTTGGGTGTAGGAATTTTTTCAAGACAATTTTTTTAGACTTCTTTAAAACTTAAATTAATAGCATTAAAGTTAATTTTGTAAAAAAAAAAGTATGAACAATTTTGAAAAACACGCGTAGTAGTTGTTTTTTAACTTTTGTTTAATTTTTTTTTTAACTTTTATTGATAACTCCCAATTAAGCTTTATATGATAAAAATATAAAAAGTTGTAATTGTTTGAACATTTTATTTAAAAAAATTACTGACTTATGACTTTGTTTTTAAGCACTGTAGTTAACTTTCATAAGTTTAGTTTTGTAAATTTGATTTGACTTTAATTAAACCTACCTAAAGTGAAACTTTATATTTTTTTTCGGCTTTTATAGTTATAATTATACTATCTTTTTTTGTTATCACGCAGTTTTTCATTTAAAGTGTGACAAAAATCGTTATAAGTTTGTTTATTCATTACAGTATTCATCATCACGAGCAATTCTGGAAGAACCCTTTCAAGTTTGACCCGGAAAGGTTTAACCAAGAAAATCAGGTTAATTGATATTGCATACAAGTTTTGTTGTTTATGCTAATATAACGTATATCGTTTGAACGTGTAAAATAAATAAAATATTTCATAAAGACATTTTGTTATTACAAACTTAAAATCACTCCGATCTGGGTAAAAACACAATTAATTAACACAAGTACTTGTAGGCTTAAAGAATTAGTTTTAATATATAAGTATTTTTTATCTTAAATTTCAAAAAGCAATAGTTAATTATTATTAAGCAGTTTTTTAAGGTAGTTTGTTATTTGTTAATTAAAAAAAAAGTTTTATAAACACTCGATAAACTCTTCATTAATAAATAAAAATGTTTTAGGTGGGTAGGCACGCGTTCTCATACATTCCATTCAGCGCTGGTGCACGGAACTGCATTGGTCAGAAGTTCGCTGTGCAGGAGATGAAGACTGTTGTGTGCAAGATGGTGAAGAGTTTCCACTTCACGAGTCATGATGATGAGGATCAGTTGTTGAAATCAGGAGAGTTGATACTGAGGCCCACCAACAAATTAAACATCACATTGACTAGTAGATTGTAACGAATTTTAACGCTTGTGTTTTTATCGGTTTTCGAGTAACTATCATCAGTTATTGTGATTGTTGTTTAAATTTTAAATATTTTATCTATATTGGCCAGTTGATACTGAGGTCAATAAACTGAACGTCATTATCATTAAATAGATAAAAATTTCAACTTTAAAAAGATTTTAAACTTTTTTGTTGTTTTGATTTTTTTTTTAACAGAATATATTATTCTCCTTATGTCTTTAAACCTTTTTTGGTTGAACAATTTTCACTAGAAAAGTTCTTTTGTTTTTGATAAGAATTAAATACGGTGTTTTTAATGGTTTTCGAAACAAGACTGATCATCTACTTAATGTATCTTTTTTAAATAAGATATTATAGTGTTGTAATGAAGTCGACTGTCATACTTTTAAACTTTATTTTATATTTTTTTTGAGCATAAGTTTTTCTGTCTTGCTCAGTTTTATTATTTTTAAGCTGACCATGATTTTGAATTAAAAAACAGAGAACTAATACTAACTTTCTGCTTAGCCTTATAAAAAATAAGAAAAGAATAAAAACAGTTATAAATCAAGTTTATAAATACTGTATTTAATTTTATTTTTTTTATCTTCTACGGAACGTTTTAATTTTTCAGATGATAAAACAAAAAATATTTTTTTCCTTATAGGTCTTACATCTATTATACTGAAATAATATATAAAAATGGTTTTATTATATACAAACTAAATTTTTTTTTACATATTTATTTGTCCAACTTCGCAAGCATTATGATTTATGAGCTAAAAAGTAGTAGTTTACTTTTATAACGTCTTTGTTTGTTTAAACTTCATTTACACTTAAGTCATACCACTGATTGAACAATGATAAATTATTAATTATTTCGTAAAATAATAAATTGCTTAATACATAACAAATTTTATTTCATTTCACATGTACTTTGCAAGAAGCTAACTGTATATACTATTGGCATTTTTTAACACTTTCTTATTAAAACAATGTTGTAAGAAATAACAGTAAAACTGTTTACAATACATTTACAGTCGGAAAATTTTATTTTTTAGGAAAAAGTCTTTTACTATTTATAAAAATATTAAGATTTTTCTTTATTATAAAAAACAAATTGTAGAATGAGGTTATTTGTTACAGACGTAATTAAATGAAGTTTTAAAAAACTTTTAAAAATAAATTTCGAAAGAAGTTTGTGAAATCAGTTTTTATGTGGTTGAGAAGCAAAAATTAAACATTGTTGCTATAAAAAGATATGTAGTATAATTTATATAGTTAAACGAAGGGTTTAATTACCATAATGACTAAACTAAGTTTAATAATTTCAAGTGATTATTGTTTAAAAAAGTAATTTTCTGATGTTTGTTCTATCTCATTAAAACGAATTGGTCACAAATATTTTAATTTTATAGCACTCTGAAAAATTTAAGCTTAAAATTATCAACTAATTTTATCACTAAAAGAAGGCTGATAGGCATGAACAGGAATTTCAATTTAAAGAGCTTTTTTATTTTTAAACTTCAATACTTAAGACAACTAGAACTGTAATTAAGGAATCTGCGCACTTATAAATAGCTTAATTTCAGTAAAAGTTAGATAAAAATCATAATTAGTTTTGTGTGCACTAACGATGTTTCGTAAAAACATATTTTATTTACAAGTTTTTTTTTTAATGGTATAAAAGGTGTTTTAGTTTGATTATTTAATATTAGTGATGTCACTTATATATTGAAGAAGAACTTTAGTATCATTGCTAACACTTAAAACATTGTTCGTGTTTCAGTTAAGTCAACTAATCTTCGGGATAATATATTTCTCAAAAAAGTAAAGATTATCAAGAGGAAAGGTGCCAAATATCTTAGTAAAAGAAATTAAATTTAAAAAATAAAATTTAATAAGTATTCCAATTATTATTTATATATTTTTAATTCTACTTTTATCTTTAACTACTTTTACACTATCTGTTTTACGCTGAATAGTTTTTGTAAGCTTATTTAAATATATTTTTTTTTATACAATAAAAACAACTTCGAAATAAGTTTATATTATTTATTTTCATTAAAACTAAACAACTAAGTGTTCGTTTGACTTTTTTTGACTTCGTCCACCTAAAAAAAATAATTACGTTAGTTATAAATGAAAACTTACGAAATCGTAGTTTGAATAAAAATAAAAAGCATAACCCGGTAAAAAAGACCAACTTAGTTATTGTATATTTAAAAATAAGTAAATCTATAAAAACTTTTAGCACATATATCTGCTCATATTGAACTTTATCAATTTATAAAGCTCATTTAAAAACAACCTAGAAAAGTATTGCACAATATTAGAAACTAGTAACAAAACCCTTTAATAAAATATTGTTAATAAAACATTTTGCACATATTTTAGCAAGACATGTTTTATTAATCTAAGTAATTTAAAACTAAAACAGCTTAAACAATTGCACATTTAATCGAACCTCTAAAAGCATAGAGTTCTTTAAAGCAACGAAATACTAACAACTTTTAGTTGTCACCATGGTAGTAGACGTATGGTCCATGGTAGATACCATGTCCGTGGTAGCCAGGGAAAACACCACCGTGGTAGATACCGGCACCATTATGTCCCAAAATTACCTGGGAACGGTCTTGTTCGTCTCCATAGTAATGGTGGTAAATACCGTGTCCATGGAAACCTGGGTAAATTCCGCCGTGGTAGATACCGGCACCATTATGTCCCAAAATTACCTGGGAACGGTCTTGTTCGTCTCCATAGTAATGGTGGTAAATACCGTGTCCATGGAAACCTGGGTAAATTCCGCCGTGGTAGATTCCTGCCCCGTTGTGGCCCAAAATTACGTCTATGAGTAAATAATTGGGCAAATTAAAGTTGTACGTTTGAATATTAAAAATTAAATGCTAAAAAGAAAAGTAAAATAAAAAATTCCTTCAGTGCAGAAATAAACGATCCGATTTAATTTTACTTAACAGTATTAAACTTATTAATAATAAATTACATTACATTAAATTTCGAAGTATACATCGCTACTTCGAAAATTAAACTTTAAGTTTTTTTTCTCGTTTTACATAACGTACATTGCAAATTTATCAAAAAATAGAAACCATGTTACTAAGTCATAAAACTTTCAATTATTGAAGAAAATGATGACACTTCATGCAATTAACTAAAAACTTTGTATTTGGCGTGATGACGTCGTAAAGGTGCGGAGCAAATTGAACAAATTAATAAAATTTTAAATTTATTACCGATTTTATTCATTAACAAAATAAAGAATTATTTAAAACTAAAATGATATATATCAAACATAAAATAACGGAGACACCTGCGTATAAATTATGCTGCCATCGCGCGTTGCGTCATTTATGTGCACATCGACAGGCAAACAAAATATAAATGATTACACATTGTTTTATCGAACGACAAAACTACGACAAAAAGTCCTGGAACCAAACACGAGTCGCACACCGCGGATACCTTTTACCGTCTTGTCCAGTATAATGTTTGTGTTTTAAAACAAAAAGTAACAGATATTATCATTAAAAATTTGTTAGATTACGAAATAAAAAGAACATAAACCATTTAAAAAAAAATTATCAACAATTATAATAACATAACTTACAGTCATCTTCGTTTTCATCCTGAACGGCAACTGAAACATATTAACACGTTTATTTACGAAAATATTAAAACTCATGATTCCTACAAAACTGAAAAAGTATTTTTCGAGAAATTTATGAAAAATTTCGTTAAACAACATTACTATCGAAAAACAAATAACTTACTACAAAGTATTTTTACGACTGTTTTCGAGCAAAATTACTTTTTTTACAAACTAATATAATTTAAAGTAGGTCGTTTTAGCACAAATCATAAAAAATAACTTTAGTTATAAATATTATTAAAAAGGCAAAAGACAACTTACTTGATTTTGACTGAACCATTGCAACTAAGGCGAGTGAAAACAGAGCAAGTACACAAAACTTCATCTTTGACGTTTATCAAGTTTTTAATAACTTTGTTTTTAACCAACTTCATTATGGTTATATACTAAATTTTACGGCGTAGGTAGACGTAGGTGAGCCTGAGTGGGTTTAATTAAATAAAAATATTTTAATTTTGAGTTCCTGTTTATATTTACTAAATTTAAATTAATTTAAATAATGGTGGTTGGATTTAACTGCTTATTCTATAGAAATTTCGTAGTCTATAATTAAAAAAAATTATAATCTTCTCTTTTTAACTTTTAATCAGTTATAATCAATTAATCAGTTAGTATTTTAACTTTTAAACTACTTTATAACTTGGTAAAAGCTACAAAATAAAGTGTTTTATTACTGTAAAGATTACAAAAAATATCAATAATTGTTTTAATAAACTTTTAATTTAAGTAGTTTTTCTTGTGAAAAATAAAATATTTGTACGTGCCTTACAGTTATGCAACTAAATGTTTTTTTAAAAAACTTGTGTGACATTTTTATAATTCTTAAAATATCTTAAAGTTCATATATTTCAAGCAAAGTTTTTTTCTACAGCCTCTATGCAAAGCTATAGTAATTTTATACTGCTTTAAGCAACACTTTTATACTGCTTTTAAACATATAACCAACTTAAAAACCTGAAAATATGTTTTTGCACGCATCTGAAGAATCTTAAAACAAATTTTAAAATTTTTATTATAGTTAGTATTGTTAAGATACGCTTAAGCCACAAATAGTTAAATATATCGATTCTTACTTAGAGTTTTAAAGCGTCCATAAAACTATTTAAACTTTTAATTGACTAAAAACAAAGACAGTTTTATCTTGTAAACTTAAAAATCTTAAGTTTAATGATTGTTGTATAAGATTTAACATACAGACGTAATAACTAAAACAGCTATATTAAAACAATGTTATTTTGGTAGTTTTATAAACCTACGTTTAAGTAATGGTATCTAGATTAAATGGTTTTTTTAACGTTGTTAAAGTTAGCTAGAATGTATGTGTGCGTTATTCAGTTAACTATTACAGTTGTGGCATATCTTATCACTTAATTTGTCTTTTAATCTGTTTATATAATGGGCGGTAACCTAGTCATAGTGGGTAGAGGACATGTTTAGAGGACGACTTGCGAAAGCTTGTACATTATAACATAGTTACTGCACTACTGAGTAATCCCGAGTAATAAAATAATTATGTAATACTATTTTATCGGATTTATTTGTACAAGTTTAGTTACGACTATATTCATAAGTTCAGTTACGAATTGTATACAAAACCAAAACGTGTTCTAAAAGCTAGAGTATTAAATAACCTGTTTAATATTAGAACACCAAAACTATCAAAATTAGTTTCCATTCTTGCTTAAAAATAACGAGTCCAACTTAAATAAAAAATCAAATTAAAGTTAGTAAATAGAATTAAAATCACACTATTAGCACAAAATACTTATAAAATTTAACGTAAAAATATTTCAGTGTATTACATTTTACTTCATTTAAAGAGGTTGTAACCTATCATTTAAGTATTCACATGTTTTCTATTAGTATTGTTTATCTCCTTTTATAAGTGAATTTAAAGTTATATATTTTTTTCAGTTCTTGTGTTACTAAATAAGTTTTCGAGTAGATTCTAAAACACCAAATTCAATTAGTTTTCGTTTAGTTTTGTTTTGTTTTTTTTATTCAATTGATTATTTTATTATTAATGATTTAATAGAAAATATAAAAAATATGTGTAGTAGTTCGTAAGAAACTTTATAAGCATGTGGTGTACGACTCGATAACCTACAGGTTCTTTTGTACACCAGTTCCTTAGACCAAACTTTTTGAGCGATTTTTTTGTTGTTAAGTAGTAAGCAATATATGTATATCAGTTAAAGGCAACTAGATAAACATGATAAGATATTGAAAACTTTATATAATACAACTAGACAAAACGAATCAACAAACATTAAAAAAAAAGTGGCTCAATAGTCTACTCAGGTACTTGTCTAGGGGATTTTTCGAGGTTTTTTACTCAGGATGTAGCAAGGACAGAAGACAGGTGAACTGATAAAACTTATAAACGAGAAAATCTCGTGAATTGTCGATGACAGTTATAAAACCGCCAAGCATGAGATACTCTAAAACTCTGGAGATAACAGTTAAAAAATCCATACTAAAAAGATTAACCGACGGTAGTACAATTACCGCAAATTTTTTTTTTAACGTAAATTATTTTTATTGGTAATTCGTTGAAACTATTGTTATCTTTTAATTTTAAGTGTGCTACTTTAAATACCTGTCAGGCTTAACAAAGCTAGGCAACAAGATTGATACTTTTGCCAAGAGTATTTAAAAATAGCAAATTAGAATAACAAAAAAATTAGTGGCAGACAGCGCCCTCGGTTGGGTTCGAACCCAGATTAATTCGTTTCAGACAAACATAATGAACATTGAAGTAACCGGTAGGCTAAGCTGCCACACATCAGAATGACATAAAGTACATATATAAACTTATAATAATGTCAATATGAAAACATGTTCTATTGTGTTAACTAACACATGGGTTTGTTTGTTTTTCTTTCCTTTGTTCAAAGTTGCATTTTGAGTATGTTTGAAAGTATTTACTTTAAAAGTGATAAAAAGAACGGAAAACAGTATGTTTTAGTAAACTTATAAATCATTATAGAACTAACTAAGAAACAAATTTTAATTTATTCTTTTGAATTTTGAACTGAGCTTGATAATTTGAAAGAACGTTAGACTTTTTATACTACTACGTTAACGTTTACTACATAAAGGTTTTCCAATTTGATAACAAAGTTTTAAACCAAATAAGTTTCATTGACCGTAATATAAATTTAAAGTTTGTTAATGAATTTAAATTTTATCGCTTTTCAAATTATTTAGTTTATAAGCAAACTATTTGTTTATGCTACATATATAAATACAGTCATTAGTTCTAAAGCATTTTGCTGCAACTTTGTAAAAGGTTTTGAATAACAAATATGTATTGGTTAGGTAAAAATAAGCTTGATTGTTTGGTTTTATAAAAATGTTTGAACGAACAAACTTTTTGCGTTAAAAACTACAAAAAAAAAGTGTAGAAATTAAATTTAAAAATCGTTTTTATTTTCAACATACTTTTTCTAAAGATACAGTTTAAAACGGTCTGTAAGTTGTGAAGCTCAATAATGTTTAAAATATGAATAGAGCAAAACTTAAATAAAAGTATAATATTATAAATATAAGCTTAAACACCCTAGTACATACAGCGGTTCTTAAGTATTTTATAAGTAAATTATTGCAGAAACTTTTGTTCATATTAGACTAACTAATATATTATGTTAGATTAATAAGTTAAATAAAAAATTTGTTAAAGTTTTCACAAATAAACTTTTGAAAACAGTATATATAAATTAAAAGTTGTATGAGATACTTTATGCCAACAAAAGTTATGTAAATTGAAGAATAGACTTTACTTGCAAAATTTCCTACTTCAAAATAAAATACATTAGTATGAAATCTAATATAAATTTTTAAAATACAAAAAAGTATGAGGTTTTGATAAGTAAGTGTAGCTTTGATTACGATATCTAAAACTTCTTTTACCAATTATTATACACTTAAATACAATGTGTGCGCTCTTAGACTGAATAAAAATCAAAAATTCTATTATTAATTTTTTAAATGTGTTTAAACAGAAAAAGATTGATGTTAATTTAAAAGTTGTGACTATAGAATCTAAATAACTAACTTACTTTATTATTTTTCGACTACAAGTAAAGCTTTCATTTACAAGCTTATATTTCTTTTGTCAAAATATCTTTAAGTAGTTTACTACAGAATTGACTTTTTATCAAATGAGTGATAATATTTTCTATACAATATAATTAATGTAAACTTAATTAAACAATGAACTTTTCTATTCTAATAAAAAGTGGAATAACATAAACAATGGTTTTAAAGTATTGAAGCTAAGTTTTTATTTCAAGTATACGAAAAGCATTTTACAACTCGTTTACCCAACTTACTTCAAAATAATACAACCTACAACAAACTAAAAAGAACACCGTAATGTATTTGCAACAATTTCCAGACTTTTATCATTGAATTAAAAGCAAAAACTATATTTATTTAAGAAAATTGTACAAGTTATAGTA
This sequence comes from Thalia democratica, assembly GCF_965202585.1. Taxonomy (NCBI): domain Eukaryota; kingdom Metazoa; phylum Chordata; class Thaliacea; order Salpida; family Salpidae; genus Thalia; species Thalia democratica. The sequence goes on along the minus strand of NC_139169.1, from coordinate 22,622,876 downwards.
GTAGTAAAAAGTATCTTATAATTAAAGCTAAAGTTTTTTTTTAGTATCAAAGATTTTTAGTACAAATTTTAAAAAATAAATAGATGAAAATTTTAAACTTATATGTAAAACAACTTAGTTTTCTAATTTTTAATGCAACTTTTTTTATTTTAGTTTGAACTTGTATTGATTCAAATATAATTTAATATAGTATTTTTTTTGTAAGTTAAACTTGTTGAAAAACAAATAGCTTTTATGCAAAAAGATTGCGAATTTTGAACCAGAGTTCAATGATTTTATAAGTAGAAAAATATTTTTTAATTTAAATGTTAACTTGATCTGAAAAGTTATATTTTATAAGTAATAGACAAAGTTAAAGTGTGTTTTTTTTGTGCGTATAATCAAAACAAAATAATTTTTTATACTAAAAAACTATTTTACTTAATATCTTTAGAAGAAGCCTATCTAAAATTTATGACCCCTCTTTACATTTGAAACCTTTATGCATATATATTTTTTACATAAATTTTTTGTTAGTTTTATTGAAATGTAAAACAAGCATGTGAAATTTACTAAAGTTATATTTTGATCTAGAAAAACTACAAGATACTGAAAATACTAAATATAGTACAGTATAGTCAAATGCAGTTCATTCGTTTGTATAGTTTTGTTTGAAATTTTATATTTGGTTTTTTTGTCGTTTATGGTTTACATAATAAAATATTAGACTAAGACTAACTTTACTTAGTTTAGTTATTTATTTTGATAATTTTTTACTTCAGTTTAGATTTTAAAGTTGTTATATTTTTTAAAGTGCAATTACAATTTCATATATATATATGTTTGTATAATTAACAAAAATGTTTATTTGAAAAAGCATAGATGTTTTTTAATGCTTGAAATCTTGTTTATTGTTTAGTTTTAGCAAGTATACTTATTACAGTTTTGTTATAAGAAATTTATTAAAAGGTTTTAATACGTTTTGTGTCTTAAAAAAATGTAAAAAAAAGATCAATACATTGCAAAAATGAATCGATTATTTTAAAATTAAGACCCTAAATCATTATGGCTTTTAGCAATAGAGATAGTTTTACAGCAATTTAAAATATTTTTACTTTAATCGTAGACTTTTGTTGTTATGAAAAAGGTAAAAAATATTTATAACTATTAAAGTTTTTTAAATTACATTGATACTAATAGTCTAGTCAAAATGTTTTTTTTTTCACCTTGATTAACTTTTACTGAAAGTAGTTGGTTTGAATGCTATAGTAAACTACTAAATGTTTTTAGAACGAGTATTAAGTTTCTTTTTATAATAAGAAAAGTTTAACTTAACTCATATTAAACAACTCTATTCAGATTTTGGTACAAACTATACACAATAAAAAGATGCTAGGTTAAGACGATGAAAATGAAACCAAGCAGCTATTAAAAGATCTTGAAAACAAAAGAACAAAAACTGAACCCAAATATCAGAAGTGCTGCGATCCAAGCATTACCAGATGGCAAGAGGAGCTCAATGCACAGATCCGATACGAGCAAGTATTTAAAAACGAAATTGAAGAACTTCGGAATAAATTAGTTGTTTAAAATTTGACACCAACAAATTGAACATCACATTGACTAGAAGATTATAAAAATTTTAACGCTTGTGTTTTACTCGGTTTTCGCGTGGCCATATAACTATCATCAATAATTGTGAATGTTGTTCAAATTTAAAACTTTTTGTTTATATTAGCCAATTGCCAATTGATACTGAGTTCAATAAATGGAACGTCATTATCATAATTAAGGTGAAAATTTGAAATTTAAAAAATTTTTAAACTTTTTTGTTGTTTTGATCTTTTTGTAACAGAATATATATATATATATATATAACAGAACTCTCATTATGTCTTTAAACCTTTTTGGGTTGAATAATTTTCACTAGCAAAGTTCTTATGTTTTTGATAAAATTTAAATACGGTATTTTTATTAGTTTTCGAAACAAGACTGATCATATACTTAATGTCATTTTTTTAAATAAGATATTATAGTGTTGTACTGAAGTCGACTGTCATACTTTTAAACTTTAACTTTTTTTTGACCATAAGTTTTTCTGTCTTACTCAGTTTTATTATTTTTAAGCCGACCATGATTTTGAATTAAAAAACAGAGAACTAATACTAACTTTCTGCTTAGCCTTATAAAAAATAAAAAAAAGAATAAAAATAAATCAAAATTATAATTACTGTATTGATTTTTTTTATCTTCTACGGAACGTTTTAACTTTTCAGATGATAAAATAAAAATTAATTTTATCCTTATAGGTCTTACATCTATTATACTGAAATATTATATTAAAATAGTTTTATTTTATGTCAACTAATTTATTTGAATTTTTTTTGTTTAACTTCGCAAGCATCATGATTTATGAGCTGAAAAGTAGTAAATCACTTTTTATAACGTCTTAGTTTGTTTAAACTTCATTTATACTTTAATCATATTACTGATTGAACGATGACAAATTATTAATTATTTCGTAAAGTAAATAAATAGCTTAATACATAACAAAGTTTATTTCATATCACATATACTTTGCAAGAAGCTATCTTTATATATTATTGGCATATTTTAACACTTCTTTATTAAAAAGAATATTGTTAGAAATATCAGTAAAACTTTTACAGTCGGGGTTTTCTATTTTTTAGGAAAAATACTTTCACTCTTCGTAAAAATACTTAAGATTTTGTGTCTTATAAAAAATTATAAAGTGAGGTTATTTGTTACTGACGTAATAAAGTAAAAATTTTTGAAACTTTTTAAATGATTTCCGAAGAAGTTTGTGAAGTTAGTTTTTTATGTGCTTGAGTAGCAAAAGCTGTGTTGCTATAGAAATAGTATACAGCAGGGGCGTGTCTAGACTTTTTTAAAGGGGGTTTACAGTTTTTTTTGTTCCTAATTTGCTGCTTAAGTACGCATTTCTTAGGTATGCACTGTCAGTTAAGTACGCATTATTTAGCCGAAAAACTCTGTGTTTAGAATGCTTTTTTCTGCTTAGAAACAAAAAAACATATAAGTAGCAGAGACGTGTTTGGACATTTTTCAGTGAGTAGTACAATTCTTTTGTTCAAAAACAAAGTATTATGGGTGGTAGATTTTAATAAACACTTTAGAAATTTCATTAATGTCTATCATATAATTGTCTAAAGTTTTCTTATTTGCATAATTATTTTTTACTTTTAAAAGTTAAAAAATACTAGTTAAACAGAAAGCAAAAAATTGATGAGTAATAAAATTCTTAAATTTAGTAAAACAATTAAAGGATACACATTAGGTCATTTATTAATGACAATGCAGAAATTTGCATTAAAAAGTGAAGCTAACATGAATAACGAAAATACGTATTAACACGACACTGAACACGAGAACAAATCAAAATAAGTAACTAAAGTGTCTTAAAAATAGTAAAAAATATTTAATGAAAAGTATATGAATTGATTAATAAAACATTAGTTAAATATAAATTCTACTTAAAATAATTCTACCTACTTAAAAAGCTAAACATCATATTTTAAATCAAAAGTTAGTTATAATTTTGAAAACGAAATATATAGTGAAAGTTTCCAAAGTTTTAAATAATGAAACCAATTGAGTTGGATTAACATTCAAGATTAGTTTTTTGAACAATTTTGGTTGGCTTATTTTGTATTAAAAGTTTCATTTTTCGTATGTGCATCTATTTGAATTAAAACATTTTTATACAGTTTTTACTTTTTTTAACATAAAATATTTAAAATATTTTCGTCATAATAGACTAAAATTATTCAAAAGTTTAGCAAAAAAACACAGCTAAATCTACTTAAAATGTAAAATATCCGATTAGATAATGTTTTAATTGATTTTTAAGCTTTTTTTCTTATGCTTTTTTTTTCATAGGGTTCACAGGAAACAAGAAACCAGTCAAAACACGCCCCTGGTATACAGTATATTTATTTAGTTTAACAAAGGCTTTTATTAACAAAATTACTTAAGAAATTAGTTTATTTTTAAGTTAAGTTTTATTTTTTAAAAATCTGATGTTTGTTCTATCTTGTGATGTACCGGACCCACAATTTCGGGTCCGGCCGGACCCGGATCCGGACTTTTTTTTCAAATCAGAATCCGGCTCGAACCGGATCCGGACTTTTTTTTCAAATCAGAATCCGGCCGGAACCGGATCCGGACTTTTTTTTTAGAATCCGGCCGACACCGGATCCGGACTTTTTTTTCAAATTAGAATCCGGCCGGATCCGGATATCAGACAAAAATGGCAATATCCGGCCGGACCCGGACCCGGTACATCACTAATATAAACTAGCCTGAGTCAGAATGAGGTTTTTAAAAACTGAAATAAAAGAACTTTAATCTAATAATAATTAGAACAGCTAGCCACAAGGTTTACAAATTTAGGTGTTGTTTAGAATTAAAAATCTGAAATCAAGTTCTTCAACTAAATACACTAGAAAATTACAAAATATTGAAAACTGGATCAGCTCAAACTCATTCAAAATCTAAAAGAAAACTAGCCTGAGTTTTTTATAAAATAACTAAACTAGCCTGAGGCAGTCCAAGATTTTCTAACATTCCCAAAAATTTTCAAACTAGCAGGGTTGCCACTGTTTAAGTCAATAAAACTAGCTAGAGTGAGTATAAACAATCCTGAGTCAGAATGAGGTATTAAAAAACTGAAAAAATTCTTTTAATCTAATAATCAGTAGAACAGCTTGCAAAGGTTGACAATTTGGTATTAAAGTTTTCAACTGATTGTGGTACACTTAACTTATTAGTATGTACTACCAATCATAATTAAATCCTACCTTATTTAATTAATATCTAACAATTACTAAATTCTAACTGAGACTATTTTTTATAATCAGACACGATAGTTTTGAGTGATGAATCTTTTATATAAAACACAACAAGAAATACTAGCATATACAAAATTATTAATTACTTTGGTAACACTTTAAAAACTGGAAGCTATTTAAATCTTTATCAAAAGACTTAAAACAATAAAACAAAAATTAAATAAAACTTTTAGTAAACAAGAAACTTTAAAAATTTTAATAAACTATTTAACTCTAAACCTGGCTTAAATATTTAAACAATTAAACACCAGTTGAAATATTTACTTTTAAAACAAAACACTACTTACAATAAGCATTCACAAAAAAGTTCAAGATATTTTGTTGCTTCAAGCTGCACACCAAACTAACTAACTGCTTACATATAAACTGCCTGTCTTGTTCTAATGTTTTGTTGCATCAGTATTTAGTTTGAAACATTTCGTCATATGATTCTCATTCGCTCGTACGTTACCGTATTAACTCTTAATATTCTCTGAGCTCAACTTTAAACAGTAAATAATGCAAGTATTCATTCCAAAATTTTAAATTTTACAACATATGTAAAGAGTTACAGCTATGAAATGTTTATTTCATAATTTAAATGTAAACAATTGTAAATTAGTCACGTGTACAAAATGAGCCAATCACGGTAGGTGTTTAATTTTAACTGACGAAAATGACTTCTAACAATTTACACAGGGTTTGTTTTTGAAAAAATACTTTTCAGTATGCTGTTTTTCACTAACTAGATCCGGGTCCGGCCGGATCTCTGTTAGGATCCGGCCGGACCCGGATCCGGACTTTTTTTTCAAATTAGAATCCGGCCGGAACCGGATCCGGACTTTTTTTACAAATTAGAATCCGGCCGGAACCGGATCCGGACTTTTTTTTCAAATTAGAATCCGGCCGGATCCGGATATCAGACAAAAAGGGCAATATCCGGCCGGACCCAGACCCGGATAGTGAGTCCGGTACATCACTAGTTCTATCTCATTTCAATGAATCGGTTACAAATGTTTTCATTTTATAAGACTTTAAAAAACTTAAACTAAACTTTATTAAGAATTTCTACCACTAAAAGAAGGCTGAAAAACATAAACAAGAGTTTAAATTTAGGAATTTTTTTAATTTTTAAACTTCAATATTTAAGACTACTAAAACTGTGACTAAAAAGCGATTTGAGCACACTGATGTAAGTTTCTTATTTTAACAGTATTTGGATAAAAATCATAATTAATTTTGTGCGCAACAACGATGTTTTTTAAAAGTCTGTTTTATTTACTAGTTTTACTTTTAATTTAAGGATTTTTATTAATTTTTAAACTTCAATATTTAAGACTACTAAAACTGTGACTAAAAAGCGATTTGAGCACACTTATAGAAGTTTCTAATTTCAACAGTATTTGGATAAAAATCATAATTAATTTTGTGCGCAACAACGATGCTTTTTAAAATTATGTTTTATTTACTAGTTTTACTGTCTAAAAATATTATAAAAGATAGTTTATTTTGATTATTTGATACTGATGGTGTTACTTTTATATAATAAAGAATTAGTATGAATGCTAACATTTAAAACCTTGTGTGTAAATTAAGTCAATTAATCATCGGACTAATTTATTTCTCAAAAAAGTAAAAATATCAACAAGAAGGAACCAATTATCTTAAATTAGTAATAAAAAAAAGTAAATAAAGTATAATTTAAAAAAAAGTTTATTCTACTAATATCTTTAATTACTGTTACACTATCTGTTTTACTTTAAATAGTCTCGGTGAGCTTGATAAAACAAATTTTATACTTTTTATACAAATAAAAACAACTTCAAGTTAGTTTATATTTTTTATTATAAATAAAACTAAATAGTTAAGTGTTCTTTTGACTTTTGTTGGCTTCTTGCACCTAAAAAATAACTTAAGTTAGTGATAAATTAAAACTTTTGTAATTGCTGTTTAAATACAAATGAAAAGCATAACCTAGTAAAATATATTAACTTTGTTATTGTATGTTTTATAAAAGTGAAATTATGAAAACTTTGAGCTCATATATCTGCTTAAATTGGACTTTATCAATTTATAAAGCTCATTTAAAAACAACCTAGAAAAATATTACACAATATTAGACGCTAGTAACAAAACCCTTTAAATAAAGTCTTGTTAATAAAACATTGTGCACATATTTTAGCCAGACATTTTTTATTAATGAAAGTAATTTAAAAATAAAACAGCTTAAACAATTGCACCTTTGATCGAACCTCTAAAAGCATAGAGTTTTTTAAAGCAACAAAATACTAACAACTTTTAGTTGTCACCATGGTAGTAGACGTATGGTCCGTGGTAGATACCATGTCCGTGGTAGCCAGGGAAAACACCACCGTGGTAGATACCGGCACCATTATGTCCCAAAATTACCTGGGAACGGTCTTGTTCGTCTCCATAGTGGTAAATACCGTGTCCATGGTAACCTGGGTAAATTCCGCCGTGGTAGATTCCTGCCCCGTTGTGGCCCAAAATTACGTCTATGAGTAAATAATTATGCAAATTAGAGTCGTACGGTTAAACATTAAAATCAAAATGTAGAAAAAGAAAATTATCATAAAAATTCATTCAGTGCAGAAGTAAACGATCCGATTTTATTCTACTTTAAAGTATAAAATATAATAAAACATAAATTATATAATACAAAATTTCGAAGTATTCATCGTTACTTCGAAAATAAAACTTAAAGCTTTTTTTTCTTGTTTTACATAACGTACATTGCAAATTTATCAAGAAATAGAAACATTGTTACTATTTCAAAAAACTTTTAGTTATTGATTAAAATGATGACAGAACATGCAATTAACTAAAAACATTGCATTTGTGCGTGATGAAGTCGTAAAGGTGAGGAGTATTTAAATTCTTTCGAGTTTCTTTTTAAATAAATTGAAATTTATTTAAAACTTCAAAAACAATTAAGCATATAATAACGGAGACACCTGCGTATAATGTAAATTATGATGTCATCGCGCGTTGCGTTATTTATGTGCACATCGACAGGTAAACAAAATATAAATGATTATATATTGTTTTATTGAACGACAAAACTACGACAAAAAGTCCTGGAACAAACACGAATCGCACACCGCGGATACCTTTTACCGTCTAGTCGAGGATATTGTTTGTGTTTTAAAACAAAAAGTAACAGATTTTATCATTAAAAATTTGTTAGATTACGAAATAAAAAGAACACAAACCATTAAAAAAACTTATTAAGAATAATGATAACATAACTTACAGTCATCTTCGTTTTCATCCTGAACGGCAACTGAAACATATCAACACGTTTATTTACGAAAATATCAAAACTCATGATTCCTACAAAATTGAAAAATTATTTTCAGGAACTTTATGAAAATTTTCGTAAAACTGCTTTACTATCGAAAATTAAATAACTTACTACAAAGTATTTTTACAACTATTTTCGAGCAAAATTACTTTTTTACAAACTGATATAATTTAAAGTAGGTTGTTATAGCACAAATCATGAAAATTAATTTTAGTTTTTAACATTATAAAAATGGCAAAAGACAACTTACTTGATTTTGACTGAACCACTGCAAATAAGGCGAGTGAAAACAGAGCAAGCACACAAAACTTCATCTTTGACGTTTATCAAGTTATTAATAACTTTGTTTTTAACCAGTTTTCATTGTGGTTATATACTAAATTTTATGGCGTAGGTAGACGTAGGCGAGACTGAGTGGGTTTAATAAAATAAAAATATTTTTATTTTGAGTTCCTGTTTATATTTACTAAATTTAAATTAATTTAAATAATTGTGGTTGGCTTTACCTGCTTATTCTATAAAAGTTTTATAGTCTAATTTGCAAAAGAAAAAAGCTATTATATTATTTTTTTAAACTTTTAGTCAGAATATATAACTTGGTAAAAGCTACAAAATAAAGTGTTTTATGTTCAGCAAAGTTTTAAAAAGCATTAGAATTTATTTTAATAAACTTTAAATTCAAATACTTTATTTTATAAAAAATTAACATACTTGTACATGCCTTACAGTTATGCAACTAAATGTTTTTTATAAAACTCATATGAATTTTTTGTAAATGCTAAAATGTCTTAAAGTTCATAAATTTTAAACAATGTTTTTTTCTACAGCTAGTATGCAAAGCTATACTTTAGCATATTCAAATATAAGTATTCAATTAACTATTACAGTTGTGTCATATCTTATCACTTAACTTGTCTTTTAATTTGTTTATATAATGATCGGTTACCCAGTCATAATGGGTAGAGGACATGTTTAGAGGACGACTTGCGAAAGCTTGTACATTATAACATTGTAACTGCACTACTGAGTAATCCCGAGTAATAAAATAATTATGTAATAATATTTTAACGGATTTATTTGTACAAGTTTAGTTACGACTAAGTTTGTAAGTTCAGCTACGAATTGTAAACAAAACTCAAAGTGTTCTAAAAGCTAGAGTATTAAATAACTTGTTAAGTATTAGAAATGCGAAAACTATCAAAGTTAGTTTTCATTGCGGCTAAGAAATAATGAGTCTAACTTAAATGAAATATTACGTTATAGACAAAATATGAAAACATGACAAAATATTGAATACTTTATACAACCCGACTAGACAAAACGAATTAACGCGGAAAACATAACCAAAAAGTGGCTCAATAGTCCACTCAGTTACTTGTCTAGGGAGTTTTTCGAGGCTCCTTTATCAGGATGTAGCAAGGACAGAAAACAAGTAAACTGGTAAAACTTGTAAACGTGAAAACTTTTGTAAATTGTCGATAACACTTAAAAAAAATGCCAAGCATGTGATACTCTAAAACTTTGGCGGTAACAGTCAAAAAATCAACACTAAAAAGACTAACTGACAATAGTACAACTACCGCAAAGTTTTTTTTTTCACGTGCATTGTTTATATTGGTATTTCGATTAAACTATTATTATTTTTTAAACTTATGTGTGTTTTTTTAAACTGTCAGACTTGTTTATTACATAAGTTTACAAAACGATTAATATTTCTGCTAAAAGTATTCGAAAAACAGAAATTTCTTATTAAAAAAAATTAGTGGCAGACAGCGCCTTCGGTTGGGTTCGAACCCAGATTAATTCGTTTCAGACAAATATAATGAACATTGAAGTAACCGTTAGGCTAAGCTGCCACACGTCAGAATGACATAAAGTACATATTTAAATTTATAATAATGTCGTTATGAAAACATGTTCTATTGTGTTAACTAGCACATGGGTTTGTTTGTTTTTTTTTTGTTCAAAGCTGCTTATGTAGTATGTTTGAAAGTATTTACTTAAAAAAAGATGAAAAGAACGGAAAACAAAATGTTTTAGTAGACTTATAAATTATTGTAGAACTAACTGTAATTTTTTTTCAATTTATTATTTTTTATTTTGAAACAAGCTTGATGATTTGAAAGAACTTTAGACTTTTTACACTACTACGTAAAAGTTCACTAGATAAATACCTTACATTTTGATAATAAAGTTTTAAACCAAGTAAGTTTCATTGACCGTAATATAAGCTTAAAAGTTGTAAATGAATTTGAACTTTATTACTTTTCAAGTTATTTAGTTTATAAGCAAACTATTTTTTTTATGTTACAGACAAGTTAAAGGCATCAGATCTAATGTTTTTTGCTGCAATCTTGTAAACAATTTTGAATAACAAATATGTATTGGTTCGGTAAAAATAAGCTTGATAAATATAAAGTTGTTTATATTAAAAAAATTTTACGTAAAAACTACAAAAAAGTAGTAGTTAAATTTTAAGACTGATATTATTTCCAACATATTTTTTTCAAAGATGAAGCTTAAAAAGGTATGTGAGTTGTAAAGTTCAATAATGTTTAAAATACAAATAGAGCAGAAATTTAAAAAAATGTATAATGTTATAAATATAAGCGTTGAGACTTTAGTATATACGGCGGTTATTAAATATTTCATAAATAAACTACTACAGAAACTTCTGTTAATATTCGACTAACTAAAATTATTTCTTAAGACTAATTGTTTTAGCAAGTAATAAATTTAATAAAAAAGTTGTCAAAGTTTTAACAACTAAAATTTTGAAAATATATAAAGTAAATTAAAAGTTTTTTTAAGATGCTTTATCTTAACAAAAGTTATGTGCATTGAAAAATAAACTTTACTTGCAAAGTTGTCCACTTCAAAATAAAAAGTATTAGTAATAAAAGTATAAAATATAATAAATACTTTTAAATTACAAAAAAAATATGAGGTTTTGATAAGTAAGTGTAGCTTTGAATACGATATCTAAAACTTCTTTTAGCAATTATTATACACTTAAGTACAATGAGTGCGCCCTTAGACTGAATAAAAGTCAATAATTTTATTATTAATTTTTTAAAGGTGTTTAAACAGGAAAAGATTAATGTTGAATTGAAAGCTTTTACTATAGAATTAAAATTACTAATTTACTTTATTATTTTTCGACTACAAGTAAAACTTTCATTTACAAGCTTTATTTCTTTTGTCAAAATATCTTTAAGTAGTTTACTACAGAACTGTCTTTTTTATTAAAAAATGAGTGGTAATATCTTCTGTACAATATAATTAATGAAAAATTTATGAAACAATGAACTTTTCTATTCTAATAAAAAGTGATATAACATAAACAACAGTTTTAAAATATTGTCGCTAAGTTTTTATTTCAAGTATACGAAAAGCATTTTACAACTCGTTTACCCAACTTACTTCAAAATAATACAACCTACAACAAACTAAAAAGAACACCGAAATGTATTTGCAACAATTTCCAGACTTTTATCATTAGATTAAAAGCAAAAACTATATTTATTTAAGAAAATTGTACAAGTTATAGTAGTAGTAAAAAGTATCTTATAATTAAAGCTAAAGTTTTTTTTTAGTATCAAAGATTTTTAGTACAAATTTTAAAAAATAAATAGATGAAAATTTTAAACTTATACGTAAAACAACTTAGTTTTCTAATTTTTTAATGCAACTTTTTTTATTTTAGTTTGAACTTGTATTGATTCAAATATAAATAAATATAGTTTTTTTTTTTTGTAAGTTAAACTTGTTGAAAAACAAATAGCTTTTATGCAAAAAGATTGCGAATTTTGAACCAGAGTTCAATGATTTTATAAGTAGAAAAATTTTTATAATTTAAATGTTAACTTGATCTGAAAAGTTATATTTTATAAGTAATAAACAAAGTTAAATGTTTTTTTTGTGCGTATAATCAAAACAAAATAGTTTTTTATACTAAAAAACTGTTTTACTTAGTATCTTTAGAAGAAGCCTATCTAAAATTTATGACCCCTCTTTACATTTGAAACCTTTATGCATATATACTTTTTTACATAAATTTTTTGTTAGTTTTATTGAAATTTAAAACAAGCATGTGAAATTTACTAAAGTTATATTTTGATCTAGAAAAACTACAAGATACTGAAAATACTAAATATAGTACAGTATAGTCAAATGCAGTTCATTCGTTTGTATAGTTTTGTTTAAAATTTTATATTTTGTTTTTTTGTCGTTTATGGTTTACATAATAAAATATTAGACTAACACTAACTTTACTTAGTTAAAATATTTATGTTAATATTTTTTTTTACTTCAGTTTAGATTTCAAAGTTGTTATGTTTTTAAAGTGCAATTACAAATTCATATATAAATATATTTGTATAATTAACAATAATGTTTATTTGAAAAAGCATAGATGTTTTTTAATGCTTGAAATCTTGTTTATTGTTTAGTTTTAGCAATTATATTTATTACAGTTTCGTTAAAAGAAATTTATTAAAAGGTTTTAATACGTCTTGTGTATTTATAAAATGTAATAAAAAGATCTATACATTGCAAAAATTAACCGATTATTTTAAAATTAAGACCCTAAATCATAATGGATTTTAGCAATAGAGATAGTTTTACAACAATTTAAAATATTTTTACTATAATCATAGACTTTTTTTGTTATGAAAAAGGTAAAAAATATTTATAACTATTAAAGTTATTTAAATGACATTGATACTAATAGTCTAGTCAAAATGTTTTCTTTTTCACCTTGATTAACTTTTACTGAAAGTATTTGGTTTGAATGCTATAGTAAATTATTGAATGTTTTTAGAACGAGTATTAAGTTTCTTTTTATAATAATAAAAGTTTAACTTAACTTATATTAAACAACTCTATTCAGACTTTGATACAAAATGTACAACAAAAAGATGCTGGATTCAGACGGCGGAAAAGAAACCAAGCAGCTATTAAAAGATCTTGAAAATAAAAGAACAGAAATTAAATCGAAATATCAGAAGTGCTGCGATCCAAGCAGTACCAGATGGCAAGAGGAGCTCAACGCACAGATCCGATACGAGCGAATATTTAAAGATAAAATCGAAAAACTTCGGAATAAATTAATTGTTTAAAATTTGACACCAACAAATTGAACATTACATTGACTAGTAGATTGTAAAAATTTTAACGCTTGTGCTTTAATCGGTTTTCGCGTGGCTATATAACTATCATCAGTAAATGTGAATGTTGTTCAAATTTAAAATGTTTTGTTTTTATCGGCTAGGTGATACCTATGTCAAAAACCTGAACGTCATTATCATTGAATAGGTGAAAATTTTAACTTAAAAAAAAATTTTTAAGCTTTTTTGTTGTTTTGATCTTTTTGTAACACAATATATAACTCTCTTTATGTCTTTAAACTTTTTTGGGTTGAATAATTTTCACTAGCAAAGTTCTTTTGTTTTTGATAAACTTTAAATACGGTATTTTTATTGGTTTTCGAAACAAGACTGATCATATACTTGATGTCATTTTTTTAAATAAGATATAATAGCGTTGGAATGAAGTCGACTGTCATACTTTTAAACTTTAACTTTTGTATTTTTATTTAACATAAGTTTTCTGTCTTACTCAGTTTTAATATTTTTAAGCTGATCATGATTTTGAATTAAAACACAGGGAACTAATACTAGCTTATTGCTTAGCCTTGAAAAAATAATAAAATATTAAAATCAGTTATAAATTAAGTTTATAAAATTTGTATTGATTTTTTTTTTATCTTTTACGGAACGTTTTAACTTTTCAGATAATAAAATAAAAAAATTTTTTCTTTATAGGTCTTACATCTATTATACTGAAATATTATATAAAAATAGTTTTATTTTATGTAAACTAATGTATTTGAATATTTTTTGTTCAACTTCGCAAGCATTATGATTTATGATCTAAAATGTAGTAGTTTACTTTTTATAACGACTTTGTTTGTTTAAACTTCATTTATGCTTTAATCATATTACTGATTGAACAATGAAAAACTATTAATTATTTCGTAAGGTAAATAAATAGTTTAATACTTAACAAAGTTTATTTCATATCACATATACTTTGCAAGAAGCTATCTTTATATATTATTTGCATATTTTAACACTTCTTAATTAAAAGAAATATTGTTAGAAATGTCAGTAAAACTTTCAGACATTGAACACGAGAACTAATCAAAATAAGTAACTAAAGTGTCTTAAAAATAGTATAAAATATTTAATGAAAAGTATATAAATTGATAAATAAAACGTTAAAGTATAATAAGCTAAACATCATATTTTAAATCAAAAGTTAGTTATAATTTTGAAAACGAAATATATAGTGAAAATTTCCAAATATTTAAATAATGAAACCAATTGAGTTGGATTAACATTCAAAATTATTTTTTGAACAGTTTTGGTTGGCTTATTTTGTATCAAAAGTTTCATTTTTCGTATGTGCATCTTTTTGAATTAAAACATTTTTATACAGTATTTACTTCTTTTAACATAAAATATTTTAAATATTTACGTCATGATAGATTAAAATTATTCAAAAGTTTAGCAAAAAAGCACAGCTAAATCTACTTAAAATGTAAAATATCCGATTAGATAATGTTTTAATTGAATAATCTAAGCTTTTTTTCTTATGCTTTTTTTTCATAGGGTTCACAGGAAACAGGAAACCAGTCAAAACACAGCCATGGTATACAGTATATTTTATTTAGTTTAACAAAGGCTTTTATTAACAAAATTACTTAATGAAATTAGTTTATTTTTAAGTTAAGTTTTATGTTTTAGAAATCTGTGTTTGTTCATCTCATTTCAATGAATCGGTCACAAATGTTTTCATTTTATAAGACTTTAAAAAACTTAAACTAAATTTTAATAAGAATTTCTACCACTAAAAGAAGGCTGAAAGACATAAACAAGAGTTTAAATTTAAGGATTTTTTTAATTTTTAAACTTCAATATTTAAGACTACTAAAACTGTGACTAAAAAGCGATTTGAGCACACTTATATAAGTTTCTAATTTTAACAGTATTTGAATAAAAGTCATAACTAATTTTGTGCGCAACAACGATGCTTCGTAAAAAGATATTTTATTTACTAGTTTTGCTTTCTAAAAATAATATAAAAGGTGGTTTATTTTGATAATTTAAAACTAATTGTGTTACTTTTATACAACAAAGAATTTGTATCAATGCTAACATTTAAAACCTTGTGTGTAAATTAAGTCAACTAATCTTCGGACTAATTTATTTCTCAAAAAAGTAAAAATATGAACAAGGAAGAAATTAATTATATTAGATTAGGAATAAAAAAAAGTAAATAAAATATATCTTTTTTTTTATTCTACTGATATCTTTAGTTACTTTTACACTATCTGTTTTACTTTAAGTAGTCTCGGTGAGCTTGTTAAAACAAATTTTATACTTTTTATACAAATAAAAACAACTTCATAGTTAGTTCATATTTTTTATTATCAATAAAACTAAATAGTTAAGTTTTGACTTTTGTTGACTTCTTGCATCTAAAAAAATAAATTAAGTTAGTTATAAATTAAAACTTTTGTAATTGCTGTTTAAATACAAATCAATAGCATAACCTAGTAAAATATATCAACTTTGTTATTGTATGTTTATAAAAATGAAATTATGAAAACTTTGAGCTCATATATCTGCTTAAATTGGACTTTATCAATTAATAAAGCTCATTTAAAAACAACCTAGAAAAATATTACACAATATTAGACACTAGTAACAAAACCCTTTAAATAAAGTCTTGTTAATAAAACATTTTGCACATATTTTAGCCAGACATTTTAATTAGTGTAAGTAATTTAAAACTAAAACAGCTTAAACAATTGCACTTTTAATCGATCCTCTAAAATCATTAAATTCTTTAAAGCGACAAAATACTAACAACTTTTAGTTGTCACCATGGTAGTAGACGTATGGTCCGTGGTAGATACCATGTCCGTGGTAGCCAGGGAAAACACCACCGTGGTAGATACCGGCACCATTATGTCCCAAAATTACCTGGGAACGGTCTTGTTCGTCTCCATAGTAATGGTGGTAAATACCGTGTCCATGGTAACCTGGGTAAATTCCGCCGTGGTAGATTCCTGCCCCGTTGTGGCCCAAAATTACGTCTATGAGTAAATAAATGGGCAGATTAAAGTTGTACGTTTGAATATTAAAAGTTAAATGCTGAAAAAGAAAAGTAAAATAAAAAATTCCTTCAGTGCAAACATAAACGATCCAATTTAATTTTACTTAACAGTATTAAACTTAATAATAATAAATTACATTATAAAAAATTTCGAAGTATACATCGCTACTTCGAAAATTAAACTTTAAGTTTTTTTTTTACATAACGTACATTGCAAATTTATCAAAAAATAGAAACCATGTTACTAAGTCATAAAACTTTTAATTATTGAGGAAAATGATGACAGAACATGCAATTAACTAAAAACTTTGTATTTGTGCGTGATGACGTTGTAAAAGTGCGGAGCAAATTGAATAAATTAATAAAAATTTTAATTTATTACCGAATTTATTTATTAATAAAATTAAGAATTATTTAAACATAAAATAACGGAGACACCTGCGTATAAATTATGCTGCCATCAAGCGTTGCGTCATTTATGTGCACATCGACAGGCAAACAAAAAATATAAATGATTACTCATTGTTTTATCGAACAACAAAACTACGACGAAAATCCTGGAACCAAACACGAGTCGCACACCGCGCGTACATTTTATCGTCTAGTCGAGGGTATTGTTTGTGTTTTAAAACAAAAAGTAACAGATATTATCATTAAAAATTTGTTAGATTACGACATAAACAGAACATAAACCATTTAAAAAAAAAAATTATTAAGAATAATAATAACATAACTTACAGTCATCTTCGTTTTCATCCTGAACGGCAACTGAAACATATTAACACGTTTATTTACGAGAATATTAAAACTCATGTTTCCTACAATGCTGAAAAAGTATTTTTCGAGAAATTTATGAAAAATTTCGTTAAACAACATTACTATCGAAAAACAAATAACTTACTACAAAGTATTTTTACGACTGTTTTCGAGCAAAATAATTTTTTTACAAACTGATATAATTTAAAGTAGGTTGTTTTAGCACAAATCATAAAAATCAACTTTAGTTAAAAATAGTAAAAGTATGGCAAAAGACAACTTACTTGATTTTGACTGAACCATTGCAACTAAGGCAAGTGAAAACAGAGCAAGTACACAAAACTTCATCTTTGACGTTTATCAAGTTTTTAATAACTTTGTATTTAATAAATTTTCATTATGCTTATATACTAAATTTACGACGTAGGTAGACGTAAGTTAGACTGAGTGGGTTTAATTAAATAAAAATATTTTACTTTTGAGTTCCTGTTTATATTTACTAAATTTGATTTAATTTGAATAATGATGGTTGGCTTTAACTGCTTATTCTGTAGAAATTTCGTAGTCTATTATTCAAAAAAAAATTATTATCTTCTCTTTTTAACTTTTAATCAGTTAGTATTTTAACTTTTAAACTACTTTATAACTTGGTAAAAGCTACAAAATAAAGTGTTTTATTACTGTAAAGATTACAAAAAGTATCAACAATTGTTTTAATAAACTTTTAATTTAAGTAGTTTTTCTTGTGAAAAACAAAATATTTGTACGTGCCTTACAGTTATGCAACTAAATGTTTTTTAGAAAACTTATGTGACCTTTTTATAATTCTTAAAATATCTTAAAGTTCATATATTTCAAGCAAAGTTTTTTTCTACAGCCTCTATGCAAAGCTATAGTAATTTTATACTGCTTTTAAACATATAACAAACTTAAAAACCTGAAAATATTTTTTTGCATGCATCTGAAGAATCTTAAAACAAAGTTTAAAATTTTTATTATAGTTAGTATTGTTAAGATACGCTTAAGCCACAAATAGTTAAATATATCGATTCTTACTTAGAGTTTTATAGCGTCCATAAAACTATTTAAACTTTTAATTGACTAAAAACAAAGACAATTTTATCTTGAAAACTTAAAAATCTTGAGTTTAGTGATTGTTGTATAAGATTTAACATGCAGGCGTAATAACTAAAACAGCTATATTAAAACAATGTTATTTTAGTAGTTTTATAAACCTACGTTTAAGTAATGGTATATAGATTAAATGGTTTTTTTAACGTTGTTAAAGTTAGCTAGAATGTATTTGTGCGTTATTCAGTTGACTATTACAGTTGTGGCATATCTTATCACATAATTTTTCTTTTAATTTGTTTATATAATGGGCGGTAACCTAGTCATAGTGGGTAGAGGACATGTTTAGAGGACGACTTGCGAAAGCTTGTACATTATAATATTGTTACTGTACTACTGAGTAATCCCGAGTAATAAAATAATTATTTAATACTATTTCATCGGATTTATTTGTACAAGTTTAGTTACGACTAAGTTTATAAGTGCAGTTACGAATTGTATACAAAACTAAAGTCTTCTAAAAGTTAGAGTATTAAATAACGTGTTAAATATTAGAAACGCCAAAACTATCAAAATTAGTTTCCATTCTTGCTTAAAAATAACGAGTCGAACTTAAATAAAAAATCAAATTAAAGTTATTAAATAGAATTAAAATCACACTTTTAGCACCAAATACTTATAAAATTTAACGTAAAAATATTTCAGTGTATTACATTTTACTTCATTTAAAGAGGTTGTAACCTATCATTCAAGTATTCACATGTTTTCTATTAGTATTGTTTATCTCCTTTTATAAGTGAATTTAAAGTTATATTTTTTTTCAGCTCTTGTGTTACTATATAAGTTTTCGAGTACATTCTAAAACACCAAATTCAATTAATTTTCGTTTAGTTTTGTTTTCTTTTTTTTTATTCAATTGATTATTTTATTATTAATGATTTAATAGAAAATATAAAAAATATGTGTAGTAGTTCGTAAGAAACTTTATAAGAATGTGGTGTACGACTCGATAACCTAAAGGTTCTTTTGTACACCAGTTCCTTAGACCAAACTTTTTGAGCGATTTTTTTGTTGTTAAGTAAGCAATATATGTATATCAGTTAAAGGCAACTAGATAAACATGACAAAATATTGAAAACTTTATATAGTACAACTAGACAAAACGAATCAACAAACATTAAAAAAAAGTGGCTCAATAGTCTACTCAGGTACTTGTCTAGGGGATTTTTCGAGGCTTTTTACTCAGGATGCAGCAAGGACAGAAGACAGATGAACTGATAAAACTTATAAACGAGAAAATCTCGTGAATTGTCGATGACAGTTATAAAACCGCCAAGCATGAGATACTCTAAAACTCTGGAGATAACAATTAAAAAATCCATACTAAAAAGATTAACCGACGGTAGTACAATTACCGCAAAGTTTTTTTTTTTAACGTAAACTATTTTTATTGGTAATTCGTTGAAACTATTGTTATCTTTTAGTATTAAGTGTGCTACTTTAAATCCCTGTCAGGCTTAACAAAGCTAGGCAACAAGATTGATACTTTTGCCAAGAGTATTTAAAAATAGCAAATTATAATAACAAAAAAATTAGTGGCAGACAGCGCCCTCGGTTGGGTTCGAACCCAGATTAATTCGTTTCAGACAAACATAATGAACTTTGAAGTAACCGTTAAGCTAAGCTGCCACACATCAATATGACATAAAGTACATATATAAACTTATAATAATGTCAATATGAAAAAATGTTCTATTGTGTTAACTAACACATGGGTTTGTTTGTTTTCCTTTGTTCAAAGCTGCTATGTAGTATGTTTGAAAGTATTTATTTAAAAAGTGATAAAAATTTCAGAAAACAGTATGTTTTAGTAAACTTATTAATCATTATAGAACTAAATAAGAAACAAATTTTAATTTATTCTTTTGAATTTTGAACCGAGCTTGATAATTTGAAAGAATGTTAGACTTTTTATACTACTACGTTAACGTTTACTACATAAAAGTTTTACAATTTGATAACAAAGTTTTAAACCAAATAAGTTTCATTGACCGTAATATAAATTTAAAGTTTGTTAATGAATTTAAATTTTACCGCTTTTCAAACTATTTAGTTTATAAGCAAACTATTTTTTATGCTACATATATAAATACAGTCATTAGTTCTAAAGCATTTTGCTGCAACTTTGTAAAAGGTTTTGAATAACAAATATGTATTGGTTAGGTAATAATAAGCTTGATTGTTTGGTTTTATAAAAATGTTTGAACGAACAAACTTTTTGCGTTAAAAACTACAAAAAAAAAGTGTAGAAATTAAATTTTAAAATTGTTTTTATTTTCAACATACTTTTTCTAAAGATACAGTTTAAAACGGTCTGTAAGTTGTGAAGTTCAATAATGTTTAAAATACGAATAGGGCAGACCTTAAATAAAAGTATAATATTATAAATATAAGCTTAAACACTCTAGTACATACAGCGGTTCTTAAGTATTTTATAAGTAAATTATTGCAGAAACTTTTGTTCATATTAGACTAACTAATATATTATGTTAGACTAATAAGTTAAATGAAAAAGTTGTTAAAGTTTTCACAAATAAACTTTTGAAAACAGTATAAAGTAAATTAAAAGTTGTATGAGATACTTTATACCAACAAAAGTTATGTAAATTGAAGAATAGACTTTACTTGCAAAATTTCCTACTTCAAAATAAAATGCATTAGTATGAAATATGATATAAATTTTTAAAATACAAAAAAGTATGAGGTTTTGATAAGTAAGTGTAGCTTTGATTACGATATCTAAAACTTCTTTTAGCAATTATTATACACTTAAATACAATGTGTGCGCTGTTAGACTGAATAAAAATCAAAAATTTTATTATTAATTTTTAAAGGTGTTTAAATTTACAGGTGATTAAAGTTAGTTAAAAGTTATTACTATAGAATCTAAATAACTAACTTACTTTATTATTTTTCGACTACAAGTTAAGCTTTCATTTACAAGCTTATATTTCTTTTGTCAAAATATCTTTAAGTAGTTTACTACAGAATTGACTTTTTTATCAAATGAGTGGTAATATTTTCTATACAATATAATTAATGTAAACTTAATTAAACAATAAACTTTTCTATTCTAATAAAAAGTGCAATAACATAAACAATGGTTTTAAAGTATTGAAGCTAAGTTTTTATTTCAAGTATACGTAAAGCATTTTACAACTCGTTTACCCAACTTACTTCAAAATAATACACCCTACAACAAACTAAAAAGAACACCGAAATGTATTTGCAACAATTTCCAGACTTTTATCATTAGATTAAAAGCAAAAACTATATTTATTTAAGAAAATGTACAAGTTATAGTAGTAGTAAAAAGTATCTTATAATTAAAGCTAAAGTTTTTTTTTAGTATCAAAGATTTTTAGTACAAATTTTAAAAAATAAATAGATGAAAATTTTAAACTTATATGTAAAACAACTTAGTTTTCTAATTTTTAATGCAACTTTTTTTATTTTAGTTTGAACTTGTATTGATTCAAATATAATTTAATATAGTATTTTTTTTTGTAAGTTAAACTTGTTGAAAAACAAATAGCTTTTATTCAAAAAGATTGCGAATTTTGAACCAGAGTTCAATGATTTTATAATAGAAAAATATTTTTTAATTTAAATGTTAAATTGATCTGAAAAGTTATATTTTATAAGTAATAAACAAAGTTAAATGTTTTTTTTGTGCGTATAATCAAAACAAAATAACTTTTTATACTAAAAAACTGTTTTACTTAATATCTTTAGAAGAAGCCTATCTAAAATTTATGACCCCTCTTTACATTTGAAACTTTTATGCATATGTATTTTTTTTACATAATTTTTTTGTTAGTTTTATTGAAATGTAAAACAAGCATGTGAAATTTACTAAAGTTATATTTTGATCTAGAAAATTTACAAGATACTGAAAATACTAAATATAGTATATTATAGTCAAATGCAGTTTATTCGTTTGTATAGTTTTGTTTAAAATTTTATACTTTGTTTTTTTGTCGTTTATGGTTTACATAATAAAATATTAGACTAACACTAACTTTACTTAGTTAAGTAATTTATGTTGATAATTTTTTACTTCAGTTTAGATTTTAAAGTTGTTATATTTTTTAAAGTGCAATTACAATTTCATATATATGTTTGTATAATTAACAAAAATGTTTATTTGAAAAAGCATAGATGTTTTTTAATGCTTGAAATCTTGTTTATTGTTTAGTTTTAGCAATTATACTTATTACAGTTTTGTTATAAGAAATTTATTAAAAGGTTTTAATACGTTTTGTGTCTTAAAAAAATGTAAAAAAAGATCAATACATTGCAAAAATGAATCGATTATTTTAAAATTAAGACCCTAAATCATTATGGCTTTTAGCAATAGAGATAGTTTTACAACAATTTAAAATATTTTTACTATAATCATAGACTTTTGTTGTTATGAAAAAGGTAAAAAATATTTATAACTATTAAAGTTATTTAAATTACATTGATACTAATAGTCTAGTCCAAATGTTTTTTTTTTCACCTTGAGTAACTTTAACTGAAAGTAGTTGGTTTGAATGCTATAGTAAACTACTAAATGTTTTTAGAAAGAGTATTAAGTTTCTTTTTATAATAATAAAAGTTTAACTTAACTCATATTAAACAACTCTATTCAGATTTTGATACAAACTATACACAATAAAAAGATGCTAGGTTAAGACGATGAAAAAGAAACCAAGCAGCTATTAAAAGATCTTGAAAACAAAAGAACAAAAACTGAACCCAAATATCAGAAGTGCTGCGATCCAAGCAGTACCAGATGGCAAGAGGAGCTCAATGCACAGATCCGATACGAGCGAATATTTAAAAATAAAATTGAAGAACTTCGGAATAAATTAGTTGTTTAAAATTTGACACCAACAAATTGAACATCACATTGACTAGAAGATTGTAAAAATTTTAACGCTTGTGTTTTAATCGGTTTTCGCGTGGCCATATAACTATCATCAATAATTGTGAATGTTGTTCAAATTTAAAACTTTTTGTTTATATTAGCCAATTGATACTGAGTTCAATAAATGGAACGTCATTATTATAATTAAGGTAAAAATAGTATATAAAAAGAAATAGTATACAGCAGGGGCGTGTCTAGACTTTTTTAAAGGGGGTTCACAGTTTTTTTTGTTCTTAATTTGCCGCTTAAGTACGCATTTCTTAGGTATGCACTGTCAGTTAAGTACGCATTATTTAGCCGAAAAACTCTGTGTTTAGAATGCTTTTTTCTGCTTAGAAACAAAAAAACATATAAGTAGCAGAGACGTGTTTAGACATTTTTCAGTGAGTAGTACAATTTTTTTGTTCAAAAACAAAGTATTATGGGTGGTAGATTTTAATAAACACTTTAGAAATTTCATTAATGTCTATCATATAATTGTCTAAAGTTTTCTTATTTGCATAATTATTTTTTACTTTTAAAAATTAAAAAATACTAGTTAAACAGAAAGCAAAAAATTGATGAGTAATAAAATTCTTAAATTTAGTAAAACAATTAAAGGATACACATTAGGTCATTTATTAATGACAATGCAGAAATTTGCATTAAAAAGTGAAGCTAACATGAATAACGAAAATACGTATTAACACGACACTGAACACGAGAACAAATCAAAATAAGTAACTAAAGTGTCTTAAAAATAGTAAAAAATATTTAATGAAAAGTATATGAATTGATTAATAAAACATCAACTAAATATAAATTCTACTTAAAATAATTCTACCTACTTAATTTGCTAAACAACATATTTAAATCAAAAGTTAGTTATAATTTTGAAAACGAAATATATAGTGAAAGTTTCCAAAGTAAATAATGAAACCAATTGAGTTGGATTAACATTAAAAATTATTTTTTTGAACAATTTTGGTTGGCTTATTTTGTATCAAAATTTTCATTTTTAGTATGTGCATCTTTTTGAATTAAAACATTTTTATACAGTTTTTACTTTTTTTAACACAAAATATTTAAAATATTTTCGTCATAATAGATTAAAATTATTCAAAAGTTTAGCAAAAAAGCACAGCTAAATCTACTTAAAATGTAAAATATCTGATTAGATAATGTTTTAATTGATTTTTAAGCTTTTTTTCTTATGCTTTTTTTTTCATAGGGTTCACAGGTAACAAGAAACCAGTCAAAACACGCCCCTGGTATACAGTATATTTTATTTAGTTTAACAAAGGTTTTTATTAACAAAATTACTTAATGAAATTAGTTTATTTTTAAGTTAAGTTTTATGTTTAAAAAAGCTGATGTTTGTTCTATCTCATTTCAATGAATCGGTCACAAATGTTTTCATTTTATAAGACTTTAAAAAACTTAAACTAAACTTTATTAAGAATTTCTACCACTAAAAGAAGGCTGAAAGACATAAACAAGAGTTTAAATTTAAGGATTTTTTTAATTTTTAAACTTCAATATTTAAGACTACTAAAACTGTGACTAAAGAGCGATTTGAGCACACTTATATAAGTTTCTTATTTTAACAGTATTTGGATAAAATCATAATTAATTTTGTGCGCAAAAACGATGTTTTTTAAAAGTCTGTTTTATTTACTAGTTTTACTTTATAAAAATATTATAAAAGGTGATTTATTTTGATTATTTAATACTAATGGTGTTACTTTTAAATAATAAAGAATTAGTATCAATGCTAACATTTAAAACCTTGTGTGTAAATTAAGTCAACTAATCTTCGGACTAATTTATTTCTCAAAAAAGTAAAAGTATGAACAAGGAAGAATTTAATTATATTAGTTTAGGAATAAAAAAAAGTAAACAAAACATAATTTTTATTTTTTTATTCTACTTATATCTTTAATTACTGTTACACTATCTGATTTACGTTAAATAGTCTCGGTGAGCTTGTTAAAACAAATTTTATACTTTTTATACAAATAAAAACAACTTCAAAGTTAGTTCATATTTTTTATTATCAATAAAACTAAATAGTTAAGTGTTCTTTTGACTTTTGTTGACTTTTTGCACCTAAAAAAACAAATTAAGTTAGTTATAAATTAAAACTTTTGTAATTGCTGTTTAAATACAAATCAATAGCATAACCTAGTAAAATATATTATCTTTGTTATTAAATATTTAATAAAAATGAAATTATGAAAACTTTAAGCTCATATATCTGCTTAAATTGGACTTTATAAATTAATAAAGCTCATTTAAAAACAACCTAGAAAAATATTACACAATATTAGACACTAGTAACAAAACCCTTTAAATAAAGTCTTGTTAATAAAACATTTTGCACATATTTTAGCCAGACATTTTTTATTAATGTAAGTAACTTAAAACTAAAACAGCTTAAACAGTTGCACCTTTAATCGAACCTCTAAAAGCATAAAATTCTTTAAAGCAACAAAATACTAACAACTTTTAGTTGTCACCATGGTAGTAGACGTATGGTCCGTGGTAGATACCATGTCCGTGGTAGCCAGGGAAAACACCACCGTGGTAGATACCGGCACCATTATGTCCCAAAATTACCTGGGAACGGTCTTGTTCGTCTCCATAGTAATGGTGGTAAATACCGTGTCCATGGTAACCTGGGTAAATTCCGCCGTGGTAGATTCCTGCCCCGTTGTGGCCCAAAATTACGTCTATGAGTAAATAGTTGGGCAAATTAAAGTTTTACGTTTGAATATTAAAAGTTAAATGTTTTAAAAGAAAAGTAAAATAAAAAATTCCTGCAGTGCAGAAATAATCAATCCGATTATATTCTACTTTATATTACAAATTTATTAACACATAACACAAAATTTCAAAGTTTACATCGTTACTTCTCTTCGATATTTAAAGTTAAAGCTTTTTTTTTACATAACGTAGATTGCAAATTTATCAAAAAATAGAAACCATGTTACCAAGTCATAAAACTTTTAATTATTGAGGAAAATGATGACACAACATGCAATTACTAAAAACTTTGTATTTGTGCGTGATGACGTTGTAAAAGTGCGGAGCAAATTGAATAAATTAATGAAAATTTAAATTTATTACCGATTTTATTTAATAACAAAATTGAGAATAGTTTAAAACTGCAATGATAAAAATCAAACATAAAATAACGGAGACACCTGCGTATAAATTATGCTGCCATCAAGCGTTGCGTCATTTTTGTGCACATCGACAGGCAAACAAAATATAAATGATTAAATATTGTTTTATCGAACAACAAAACTACGACAAAAAGTCTTGGAACCAAACACGAGTCGCACACCGCGCATACATTTTACCGCCTTGTCCAGGACAGGATATTGTTTGAGTTTTGAAACAAAAAGTAACAGCTTTTATCATTAAAAATTTGTTAGATTACGAAATAAAAAGAACATAAACCATTAAAAAGAAAAAAACTTATTAAGAATAATAATAACATAACTTACACTCATCTTCGTTTTTATCCTGAACGGCAACTGAAACATATTAACACGTTTATTTACGAGAATATTAAAACTCATGTTTCCTACAAAACTGAAAACAGTACTTTTCGAGAGTTTTATGAAAATGTTTGTAAAACTGCTTTACTATCAAAAAAAAATAACTTACTACAAAGCATTTTTACGACTATTTTCGAGCAAAATTACTTTTTTTACAAACAATTTATAGTAGGTTTTTTTAGCACAAAATATAAAAATTAACTTTAGTTTTTAATATTATGAATATGGCAAAAAACAACTTACTTGATTTTGACTGAACCATTGCAACTAAGGCAAGTGTAAACAGAGCAAGTACACAAAACTTCATCTTTGACGTTTATCAAGTTTTTAATAACTTTGTATTTAATAAATTTTCATTAAGGTTATATACTAAAATTACGGCGTAGGTAGACGTAGGTGAGACTGAGTGGGTTTTATGAAATAAAAATATTTTAATTTTGAGTTCCTGTTTATATTTACTAAATTTAAATTGATTAAAATAATGGTGGTTGGCTTATTCTATAGAAATTTTATAGTCTATTTTGCAAAAAAAAATTATTCTGTTATTCTTTATAACTTTTAGTCAAAATATATAACTTGATAAAAGCTTCAAAATAAAATGTTTTATGTACAGTAAAGTTTTAAAAAGCATTAGAATTTATTTTAATAAACTTTAAATTCAAATACTTTATTTTATAAAAATTTAACATACTTGTACATGCCTTACAGTTATGCAACTAAATATTTTTTATAAAACTTATGTGAATTTTTTGTAAATGCTAAAATGTCTTAAAGTTTATAAATTTTAGACAATGTTTTTTTCTACAGCTAGTATGCAAAGCTATACTTGAGCATATTCAAATATAAGTATTCAATTAACTATTAAAGTTGTGTCATATCTTATCACTTAATTTGTTTTATGATTTGTTTATATAATGGGCGGTAACCTAGTCATAGCGGGTAGAGGACATGTTTAGAGGACGGCTTGCGAAAACTTGTACATTATAATATTGTTACTGCACTACTGAGTAATACTGAGTAATAAAATAGTTATGTAGTACTATTTTATCGGATTTATTTGTACAAGTTTAGTTACGACTATATTCATAAGTTCATTTACGAATTGTGTACAAAACTAAAGTCTTCTAAAAGCTAGAGTATTAAATAACGTATTAAATATTGTAAACGCCAAAACTAACAAAGTTAGTTTTCATTCTTACTTATAAAATTAGTCATTAGAAATAACGAGACCAACTTAAATAAAAAAGACAAACTAAAGTTATTAAATAAAAAAAATCACACTTTTAGCACAAAATACTTATACAATTTAACGTAAAAATATTTCAGTGTATTACATTTTTAGTTTATTTAAAGAGGTTGTAACCTATCATTCAATTATTCACATGTTTTCTATTAGTATTGTTTATCTCCTTTTATAAGTGAATATAAAGTAATATATTTTTTCAGTTCTTGTATTACTAAAGAATTTTTAAAGTACATTCTTAAACGCAAAATTCAATTAATTTTCATTTAGTTTTTTTTTTAAATTTCGTTCAATTGAATGTTTTATTACTAAAGATTTAAAAAAAGATTAAAAAAAGTTAGATGTATTAGTTCAAAAAAAATTTTATAAGCCTGTGGTGAACGACTCGACAACCTAAAGGTTCTTTTGTACACCAGGTCTTTAGACCAAACTTTTTGATTGATTTTTTTTTTATTTAATAAACAATATATGAATATCATTTAAAGGCAACTAGTTAAACATGACAAGATATTGAATACTTAATATAATACAACTAGACAATACTAATCAACAAACAAAAAGTGGCTCAATATTCTACTCAGGTACTTGTCAAGGGGATTTTTCGAGGCTCCTTACTCAGGATGTAGCAAGGGCAGAAAACAGGTAAACTGATAAAACTCATAAACGAACAAATCTAGTGAATTTTTGATGACACTTAAAAAACTACAAAGCATGCAATACTATAAAACCTTGGAAATAAAAGTTAAAAAATCCATACTAAAAAGATTAACCGACGGTAGTACAATTACTGCAAAGCTTTTTTTCACGTTAATTATTAGTATTGGTATTTCTTTTAAACTATTTTTTTTAATTTTGTGTGTGTTACTTTAAATACCTGTCAGACTTGTTCATTACATAAATTTACAAAAATAGGCAATTCGATAAATATATCTGCTAAAAGTATTCAAAAAACAGAAAGTTGTAATAAAAAAAAATTAGTGGCAGACAGCGCCCTCGGTTAGGTTCGAACCCAGATTAATTCGTTTCAAACAAACATAATGAACATTGAAGTAACCGTTAGGCTAAGCTGCCACACATCAGACTGACATAAAATACATACATAAACTTATAATAATGTCATTATGAAAACATGTTCTATTGTGTTAACTAGCACATGGGTTTGTTTGTTTTTCCTTTGTTCAAAGTTGCGTTTTGAGTATGTTTGAAAGTATTTACTTAAGAAGTGATAAAAAGAACGGAAAGCAGTATGTTTTAGTAAACTTATTAATCATTATATATCTAATTTAAAAACAAATTTTAATTTATTCTTTTAAATTTCGAACCGAGCTTGATGATTTAAAAGAACGTTGGACTTTTTACACTACTACATAAAAGTTCACTAGATAAAAGCTTTACAAGTTAATAAGGTAGTTCTAAACCAAATAAGTTACATAAACTGGAATAAAACTTAAAACCTGTGAATGAATTTAAACTTTACCACTTTTCAAGTTATTTATTTTATGACCAAACTATTGTATTATGTAACAGACAAGAATACAGGCATCAGTTCTAATGTTTTTTGCTGCAACCTTGTAAAAATAGGTTTGATAAATAAGAAATTTTTTGAATAAAAAACCTTTTGGCATTAAAACTACAAAAAAAAAGTAGAAATTAAATTTCAAGAATGTTTTTATTTCCAACATATTATTAAGATGCAGCTTTAAAAGGTATGTTAGTTGTAAGTTTCAATGATGTTTCTGCTAAAATATAAAATAGAGCAGAATTGAAAAAAAGTATAATGTTATAAATATAAGCTTCAAGACTTTAGTAAATATGGCTATTCTTTAATATTTTATAATTAAATTACCACAGAAAATTCTGTTTATATTAAACAAATTTAATCTATTATGTTTACTAATTCTTTTAGCAAATTATAAGTTTATTAAAAACTGTTAAAGTTTTCACAAATAAACTATTTAAAAAAGTATAAGGTTATTCAAAATTTGTTTTGAAATGATTTATAGTTTATACCAACAAAAGCTATGTGCATTGAAAAATAATTTTTATTTGCAAAACAAAATGTTTCAGTATGCAACCTAACATATAAATTTTAAACACATTATATATGATGTGTGTGCTCTTAAAATGTGTAAAATTAATATAAACTTTATTATTAGTTTTTAAACATGATAGAGTTAATTTTGACTAGTAGTTTAAAAGTTATTACTATAAAAGCTAGATTAAAGCAACTACTAACTTATTTTATTACTTTTAGACTACAAGTTTTTGTATTTTGTTAAAGTATAATTACTAAGTTAGTGATAAATTTGTTTTTACTTATCGAAAAAAATAGAGTTGGGTACTATTTTCTGTTCAACATAACTATTTACAAATCTAATGGAACAATGAACTTAACAGATAATGCAATAACATAAATAATAGTTTAAAATATTGCAGCTAAACATGTACTTTGAGTATACAAAAAGGTTTTTGCTACTCATTTACTTAAGTTGTTTCAAAACAAATACAAACTAAAACAAGTTTAGAAAAGTAATGTTATTTGCAACAATTTCCATACTATTATCAGTGAGTATATGTAAAAAGTTATAATCTTTAAGAAAACCGTACAAGTTATAATAGTAGTAAGAAGTATCTTATAACTTAAACCAATTTTTTTTTTATAATTAACCATTAGGAAAAATTTATAAAATTGAAATAAATCGGTATAAGTCGTAAATTTATTTGTAACTTAACTGATTTTTTTTATCTTTTATGACTTCCTTTTTAATTTTAGCTTAACCTTAAATTGATTCAAGTATAATACAATATAGTATTTTTTGTTTTGTTTTGTAAGTTCCACTTCTTTAAAAACAAATAACTTTGATGCAAAACAGTCGCGAATTTTGAAACTGAGTTCAAAGTATTTTATACGTAGAAAAATATGTATTTGTTTGAATATGAAAAATTGATTTTTTATCAGTACTGAAAAAGTTAAAGAATGTTTTTTTTTGTGTGTATAGTTAAAACTAAACTGATATTTATGCAAATAAAAAATCACTAAAGTAAAGTTAGTTGTTTTATTTAATATCTAAAAAAGCACATCTAAAATTTATCACCCCGTTTTACATTCAAAACCTTTATGCATAGATGTTTTTACATATGGTTTTCGTTAGTTTTATTAGATGAAAAAATATATATAAAACTTACTTAAGTTGTACTTTGATGTTAAAAAACTACAAAATAATGAGTATACTAAACAAAGTACAATATAGACTAATACAGTTATTCGTTTTTTTAGTTTTTTTTTAACATTTTATATTTTGTTTTTTCATCGTTTTCAATTTGCTATATAAAATGTTAGACTAACACTAACTTTATTTAATTGAAATATTGATGTTAATAATTTTTTACTTTAGTTTAGGTTTTAAAGTGTTTTTGTTTATTAAAAATGCAGTAATAATTTCATTTATATATATATATATATATATATATTTTGTCTAAAATCAACTATCTATTTTTACGTAATACCTAATTTTGTATAATTTTGTTGCTGTACTTACAAGTTTGCTTTTCATTGAATAAAACTTGGCTGAGGATTTATCTAAAAACTCTGTTAATAATTTTGTCTAAAATCAACTATCTATTATTACGTAATAGCTAATTTTGTATAATTTTATTGCTGTACTTACAAGTTTGCTTTTAATTGAATAAAACTTGGCTGAGGACGCGTATTAAACGCAGAAACAGCTGTACCTAGCAAAAGTTTATTTTGTGTATGTTATTTCTATATATATATATATATATATATATATATATATATATATATAAAATAAGGTTAATGTTCAAACTTAAACACCTTTTACTGAGCCCACTTGAAGGGCTTTTAAATAATTTATTGAAATGGCGATTTTAAAAATTCTGGTACATATGTTTCATAAAGCTTTAATTTTTCATAAAGCTTTAATCATCAGCCAGTTAAATTCAAAATAAAAAACACTGTACTAAACAAAGATACAAAAGTTATGCAAAAAAACAAAAAACAGTATGACGTAATATTGTACATTACAAATATTCAGTACAAAAATCGATCTACCATCTAACTAATCAAACAACTAAAATTAACGAAAACAACAGTTGATCGACTATAAAATGCTTCAAAATTTGTTGTATTTTAAGAGAAGCTTTTTCATATGTCGACAAGACGATATAAATTCGCTCCTCTTATTTAAACAACCTTCCTTTTTTAGCGCATACATAACGGCTGTTGATTCTTTTAAGCACGCCTACAAACAGGGTTGTTACCATCTGCTATTGGCTGTGCTCTTTTTATCACCTCCCAAGTTAATTTAAAATCAATGTTTTTGCGCTTAAGGCCGCAAACATACTTCGAAAGCTCAGTTTCATTTTCGTATACACCACCTTTAAAGGATTTTTTATGGTTAACATACCGAAATCTGAATTGAGTGGAGCATAAGCCGGTGTAGAACTTCTTTTCAATTTATAGTCAATTTTATAGTCAATTAACTGTTGTTTTCGTTAATTTTAGTTGTTTGATTAGTTAGATGGTAGATCGATTTTTGTACTGAATATTTGTAATGTACAATATTACGTTATACTGTTTTTTGTTTTTTTGCATAACTTTTGTATCTTTGTTTAGTACAGTGTTTTTTTTTTTTGAATTTAACTGGCTGATGAATAAAGCTTTATGAAAAATTAAAGCTTTATGAAACATATGTACCATAATTTTTAAAACCGCCATTTCAATAAATTATATATATATATATATTTGTATACTTAATAATAATGTTTTATATGAAAGAGCATAAACATTTTTAAGCTTGAAATCTTGTTTATTATTAAGTTCAGCAGCAATATTTATTACAATTTTGTTTTAAGATATTTATTTAAAGGTATTAATACGTTTTGTGTCTTAAAGATATATAAAAAAACACCAAAACATTTTAAAAATTAATCGAATATGTTAAAATTAATAGACATCAAATATATATGGCTCGTTAGCAATAGAGATAGTTTTACAATATTTTGAAATAATAATACTTTAGTTATAGATTTTTGACGTTGAGAAAAAGATAAAACATTTTTATAACTTTTGAAGTTATTTTAATAACATTGATACTACTAGTAAAATCAAAAGGTTTTGTTTTTCACCTAGATTAAGTTTTCCTTTAAATTCCTTAAAATATGACTGAGTTGATTCTATAATACGTTATTAGATATTTTTAGAACGAGCATTAAGTTTTTTTTTTAATGATAATAAAAGTTTAACTTAACTCATATCTAACAACTGTATTTAGAGTTTGAGACAAATTGTACAACAAAAAGATGCTAGATTAAGAAGACGAAAACGAAACCAAGCAACTATTAAAATATCTTGAAAATAAAAGAACAAAAATTAAACCAAAATATCAGAAGTGCTGCGATCCAAGCAGTACCAGATGGCAAGAGGAGCTCAATGCACAGATCCGATACGAGCGAATATTTAAAAATGAAATCGAAGAACTTCGGAATAAGTTAATTACCCTGGAAGTAGTAAGGAAAGAGCTTAAAAATCAATTGAAGGATCTTACAAAAAGTGGAGAAACTGGAGGTTTGAAGGAGAGAGATCTTTTGTTGGAACTGAAGTGGCATCGTGAAGATGAAGAATCAGTAAAAAAGTTGAGGGATAATATAATTAAGGAAGCAAAAACAGAAGTACAGAAACGAAATTTTCAAAATTTTGCTGCTAGTAAAAACTACTGATTAATATACAAAATCTAACACGTATTTTAAAATTTAGTTTAAAAATAACAATACAGATTAAAAGCAATTTTTTTAAAATATTTAATGTAATATACTTAACCACGTTATTAAGTTCTTACAAAGTATAGTTTTAAATAACTCAGTATAGAAAATAATTAAAAGTTTAAAAGCTGTAAGTAGTTTGGTTAATGTTGTTTATTTATTAATGGTTTATCAATATCTGTTCATAAAGTTTTGATATTCTAATTTTACAGAAGCTTAAAGACTTTAAGCTAATTTAATGTTCCTCATAAAAAAATCAAAAATATTTCTAATCAAGAAGTTTAAAAAGTTTTACTTTTTAGTAACCATTCTCAAAAAACAATTTAATTTATATAAATATAACAATTCAATTAGTAATTTTTAAATTTTATTACTACAAATATCTAATTAATTGTAATAATATGGATGACTGACATACTTTAAATTTCTCTGCCTAAATATCTTAGAATTATATAATTATTTATTTTAACTATAAAGGTTTAAGAATAAGTTATATCTATGTTACAATAAAAAAATCTTTAAAGTGTATGTTCTACTTATTTACTTTAATAAGCAGTTTTATCTTGATAAAATACGATACAAATGACTAAAAACTAATTTAGTTTCTATAAAAAAAATCTTTCTTAATACATTATCGGATATAAGAACTTTTTAAAAACATTATACTAAAACTAAATACTTTATTATATAATTAAAGTTAAAGGTGCATTTAACTGGTGTAACATTGTTTAGATGGTTATTTAAATTTATACAATTCAACAAAAGAACAACATAAATGTTGCTCTTTTATTAAACTTAGCATTTTATGTAAAGTATTGTTTATATCAGTTTCTATAAATTGTAGCTTTAAATTACATTTTATTTTATAGTAACAACAACTAGTATAACAGAAATAATTATGTTTCGATAGGCTTTAAGTTTATTTATCTATATAATCTTTAGATTTATTAATCTATATAACTTTAAATATTACTTAGAAACCTCCTTATACAAAATTTTATTTGTTTTAACCGAAAGGTTACCAAATTTTAGCTTTTTTTAGCATCTTGTTCTATTTTTTTTTTTAAGTTTCTTCCACTCTTTTTTGTTTAACTAGGAGTTTTCGAATATTAATAATAACTAAACAGAAAACGAAACATTGTTTAAATTAAAACATTCATAATAAAATAGTAATAACAAGGACGTTGTAGTTAGAAAAACTATTTTTTTATTAAATTTTTTTAGTTTTCACTATCTCAATAAAAAATGCAATCAAGTTTAGAAACTAAATTAACTTTACAATTGGTAAGTATTACTACTTTAAAACAACTAAAACAAACATCGTTAAAAAAAACTTTCAAAAACTTCGAAAAAACGTTAGAATTTCAAAACATGTTGTTTTTTATAACTGTTCTATTTATAAGTCAACTTTGTTTAGTTAATAAATCCTTTTCATTAAGCTTTTAACGTTATCCACAATACTTTTTAATGTTTTCTATTTTATATTCTTTGTAAAAAAAAATTATTTTAAGCTATACATTTCGGTATTGTAAACATAAGATAGTTCTAAAAATAACGACTAGTAAGTTAAGCCCAAACTAATGAAAGCTTAATAAATATAGACTAGGGTTTCCAAACTCTTTTTCGTAATCATCCATTTGCACAATTAAAAAATAATAATTGTCCCTTTCTTTTAGTGTCGTTGTTTTTACCTCTTTACTAGTTATTGCCAAAAGAAGTACTAAAAGTTATCGTCACTTTTAGGAAACCCTAATTTACAATAGTGTGCAAGTAAAACAAAAACCTTATTTTACCTAAACTCATTAATTTTTAATAAAATAATTTTTTGAAAAACAAAAAATAATTATACGTTAAAAATAAAAATTATCAGCAACTATAATGCAATTTAAACACATGATATTTAATCTTTACTACTTAACCTCAGCTACTTTTGATATTGAAAGTTTTTTTATTAATACTAGTATATAGTTTAACAAAATATTAATTTAAGAAAGTTTTAAAAGTTGTTTTAGTTTATATATAAAACAAATAATTTAAGTTTATTACACTTAAAGAAATTTTTAGTCAGAGATTAGGTGAAATATTTTTTTTTAAAAAGGTTAGCAGTACTATGTATAAAAAACAAGGTTTAATCTTTACCTTGACACCTTGTTAAAGATTTAGTTTCATTACAACACATGACTGCTATAAGTAAGTTTTTGAGTAAGTACAAAAATAAAAATACTAAGAGGTACTAAAATAAAACTGTTCTTTAATCAAAACTGTAAAATAAAAAGTATAAAAATGTGGTAAGTTTTTAAAAACTGTAAAAATAGGATTTACAAGCAATCGTTAAAAGTCAGTAATAAGTTTATATAGATTTAAAGTAAATTTTCTAGAAATTAACAATTTAAATTTGTTAAGTACCAATAAAAACATAAATAATAAAAACTATTTACTACTAATACGTTAGAACAAGTGTTATATAATAATTTTTAAAAACAACTAGTGGTAAAATATAACTGTAGTTAAATCTATTTAAGATCTCAAATAGGGTTTTAATAAATTTACTTAATTTTTAGTAAAAAACACGGTTAACACTTTAAAAGCAAAACAGTGCTTTTAAAAAACATTACGTGTACTTCACAGTTACTGTTTGCGCTTTTTATTGCAAAAAACAATTGGCAGCAACTATAGGTAACATTAAAACAATTGAAGATAATAAAAAACTAAAAGTTCTGATTCTTCACCTGCATTTCAAAGTTTAAATTGGACGAAGGGTAGTTCGATTTCTGCTTGGACACCAGCAGCGACCCCCTCTTCATCACCGAGCCCCTGGCAACCTCCTTGCTGACGTCATGGCAACACAGCAACTGCGCCTTGGCCCTCCTGAACTGCCTGTTCTCCTTGTTCAAAACAACGAAGCACCACAGCGTGTGGAGGGTGAAGCTCATGAAGGCGAACCACTCGACCACGAACAGCGGGGTTAACCCCCTCGACCGCAACTTTCTTCTTGAGTTCAAGTTCACATCAGGGTCGATCAAGCCCACCACTAGGAGACAGGCTAGAGGGAGAATCGACACCGTCCACGACCCAACCACGTTCACCAGAGTTTTGGTCATGCACTTTTGCAAGTTGGCGTTCCTGATGCTCTGGCGCTTCCTGGTGGTCGCCCCCTCCGCCTCCCGCACCTGCCACCCCGACCCCGCCTTGTTGTACGTGATGAAAGACATGACCCACAACAAGAACATGGGCACGCACAGCACCACGATGTAGATGACGTTGCTGTGGCGACCGGCGATGGTGACCCACACCAAGGTTTGCAGATCGTAGCGGACGTGGGGGCGGGTCAGCACGGGAAAGAGGGCGACGAAGGCGGCCGACAGCCATATGGACGTGCAGATCTTGTGCGTCCGGCCCAAGGAGTTTCTCCTGTGGTATTTCAATGGCCACGTGATGGCGTAGAGGCGGTCGCCCGTGGCAACGATCAGCGTGTAGATGGACACGCACACCGGCAGCATGGTGCCCACCCCTAAAGTTTCGATGTAGGCCCTGGATAGTTTCTCCCTGTAGTCTGTCACGTGACCGTCCCTGTTGTCCAATCGCTGGCCGGCGAGGAGCCACATGTGGGCGAGGACGGAGGGGTGGACCACCAGCGTCGTCAGGGTGTTGCTGAGGGCTATGGTCGCCATGTAGACGAACTGTGACGTGTGCAGCTGCTTGGAGCGGACGATGACGTAGAAGACTATGACGTTAAAGCAGATGGAAGTGACGAAGAGGATGCAGAAGAAGGTAGTTATGAAGATCATCCCAATCATGCAGCTGTTGGAGTAATTAAATTTTTAAAGTTAATATCGGTGTAAAAAATTTTAAACTAAAAACTTGTTTTTCAATGTTTATTTTTTGGTGCTAACTTTAAATATATGTTAATTTCACAGTTTTGAGACTTTATAGTTTCTCTTTTATTTATTGTTTGGTATGGCTTTATTACTATTACTACCAAACATTTCTTTATAATTTGGTTATCGATTTGTAATCTAGTTTAGTTTTAAAAGAAAAGACAGAATCATCTATGAAGTAATAAATAACAGTTAGCAAAATAAAAGATGATAAAGCTCATTATAAGTAGCTTAGCAAAGCAAAGTTTTAAAACTGAAAACAGCTAAACTAAGTTAAAATTGAAAAATTGTTTATCAACTAGTAAAACAAGCTGGTACTAGTAAACATAAAACAAAAAAAATTAAACAGGTTGAATGCTTTGAAATGTTTAGGAAAAATTGTTTTTATAGTAAACCGATTTGAAATTAAAACGAAAAAATACATTTTATGAGGTTATATTTGTTTGGAATATCAAAATAACCACCTGGTAGGGAAAAAACTGAGCAAAGTCAACGTTTTGTTGCCAGTAAGCGAGGCACCCGACCATATGACGGGACAGGTCAGAAAGTCTACCTGGATCACCTCGAAGAAGTTATCCGGGTTAGCCTCGTAACTGGCTACTTGTAGGCACGCGTCCGTCATCTGGTCCTTCTTCAGGGAAATTCCCTTCAACTTGAGAACTCCTTCGGTCCAGTTTTTGGATCCCGTCGCCACGGTTAACGCGTTGAGGCACTTGTTGTGAAGCATTTGCGGCGCGCAAAAGTGAAAGTACACGTTTGCAGTGAAATCTGTTGTTTATTACAACTTTTTATTAGACTTAAAAAAGCAATTAATTAATATTTAGTAGTTTTAGGTTTACTAATCGATTTTTTTTGGCTACTAGTGTTACTGCTTTGGAATTTAAAAAGCATGTTTATATGAAGTTTATTTTTTAAATATTACGAATAATAATACGTAGGAGAAAGTAAGATTAACTCACTTTTGTTGTCTGCATCCAAATTTATAAAAGTAAGCAAAGCAATGCACTTTTTAACTCAATTTTTAAGTAATATTGTTTAGTTTTACCTGTGAGATCGAACTTGCGTTGCTGGCATTCGTTGGAAAGTTGCTGGGTGCAATTTTGACTTTCCAGGGATTGTAGGTAGTTCGTCAGATAATTGTTCCCCGTCGACCACGTGTTTTCCATCAAAACGACCATTTTGTCGCAGCAGGCTTCCCGCGAAACGTTCCCGAATTTTTCGAAGCTTCTAGAGACCGGTTCTGACTGGTTTAAAGTTTTACCGGATATTAAATTCGCTACAGTAAGTAACAAAAGCAGTAACAAGAAGTTCATATTATAAAAAAAGTAGAACTTCTAAAAAGTTTTATAGTTTGAATATAATTAGGTAATTAGTTGTTATGTTAAATGATAAACTAATGTTTTGTTAAGCTTTGATCATACATTTTGCGTTAATAGAGTTATTTTCTTTATTATTTAGAAATTTCAAAAAATGAATTGATAAAGTTAGATTCAAGTTTATATGTTGTTTAAACAGCTCTAAACAAAATTAAGTTGTGTAGTAAACTACGGATCAAAACTTTCTAAAACTTAAAAATTAATAAAATTTCTTTGTTTTGTGTTTAAAATGAAACAACGAGGTTTGTACAAAACTTATTATAGCTAAGAAGTGAAGTTATAAACTAAAAATAAAGGTATTAAACTTCTTTTAAGTTTTCTACTAGCTTAATTGTAAAATTGGAACTTAGGTTCTAAGAGTTTTTAGCTAAATTTAAAAAATATATATATAAAAGTTAACGATTAGGTTTTAAATTCTAAAACAAACGCTCAAAGTTTAAACTAAGTTCAAACAAAATAACATAAACTTTAGTCTTTAACTGTTTACGTCTCTAATTTTAAAACATTGTCACAGTTTCACTGAGCTTTAACTTGCTATTCTTTAAAAACTCAATATTAAATAAAAATAAACAACCTTACCAAGTACTTCCTACAGTAAATACTTAGTTTTTGTTTTTTCTAAATTTATTTAGTTTAATATATTTTGCACTTAATCTTTTTCTCATACATAGCAATGAAAGGAAAGTTTTATATTTGTGGAAAAATAAGCTACACTACCACTAATTAATATTAAATTAGTGTAATATTTTTTCTCAAAATTTAACTACATTAATACAAGTTTGTTAGACGCTGCCAACAAAATAAATTAGGACGATGTTGTTTTCAAAGTTATTATAAACAAATATCTTCATTTAAATTAAAATAGAAAAAGTCAATTAAATTACTTTAATATAAAGTTAAGTTTTACACTAACAAAAATAAACAATCAGTCAGTTTCTAAATATAGTCAAAACGCACTATGCATTAAATGTAAAGTTTAATTAAGTTTTAATAAATCTAGTTTCTAGACTATTTCAATCAAAACTTATACTGCAGCCTTAATCTTAAGCTTAGTTTAACAAAAAAAAATCTAATATATTGGTTATTTTAATTGTTTTACTAATCTTTCTGCTTTATTAACATAATACAGGTCATTATACGAGTTAAAAAACAACTACTTATTTTGATTTAAGACTTAGTTTGTTTTAATAATCAAACTTATATGAGTTTTAAAAACTCTTACTAAAGTAAAAACTTTAAACAACTTTAAGCAACTCAATTTTGCACCTACTCGCTACTCAGCAATCTTTTTACATGCACTAAACTCTTCAGTGGCATTTCTCTCAATACAAAAGCCGCATGTTGTAATATACGAAACGTTGCAACAAATAAATATTTGATTAGCACCGAGTTAACTGCTAGTTCGCGCATGAACCAGCGTTGAAATTGATTTATTGATTTTACTGTTCCAAATCGTTAAGTATACTTGCAGCGCGTGTTTTAAGAACAATATTGGCATGTTTGTTGCCGGTGAGAACGAAAAGGCTTTAAATCGAAATTTACAACATCTGAGCATAACGAAGATTCTTTGAAGCCACATGGTTTTATGATTTTATTACCATAGCATGTACATCGACAGTCGTTAAGTCGAATTTACAACCAGTTTTCCTGGAAATTTGCTAAAATAAATATTTAAAATAATAATAAGTTGTCAAGCTCTAATGTTTTAAGTGTTCTTATGCTGTTAGTAGTCAAACAAAATATGTATTTACAGTTTTATATGTGTAGCATTAGACTATGTGATGTAATTTACAGCTTTATTGCTAAAAAGCCTAAGAGGTTAAAAAGCAAAATGTTTTAGAATTTGAAACAAAATAAATACTCAGAAAAGTAACCAATCAAACAAAATACGAGTAACCTTAAGAAACAATCAATAGAAAACTAATAAAATTAATCATAAAAACTAAAAAAGGTGATTAGAACAAAAATGGACTAGTTAAAAACGTTAAGTGTAATTCTAAATAATTTTTCAGGACCTTTTGGTTTAATCTTTATACTCATAATTGCCTCTACTGCTTATAAAATATTTCGACTTAGAATTAAAAAGTTTTAAATAAAAACTTAAGATTTGATAAAAACAAATAAGTGTTATACTTTGTTATGTTTATACTGTTTGTTATAGCAATACATTATGTAACCTAGTTTACATCTCTAAAACGTTTAATCTTAAAAGGTAATATAAATATACAAAACTTACAAAAACTACAGTGTAGACAAAAAAAAAGTAAATCTTTTTGATTAGTTTGAAAACAGCATTCAATTTTAATTATTTTATTTTGAATTATCAAACGTATTAACCATAAAAAGTATTAATTTGTTTCTACATATTTATTACTATTAGTTTGAGAATATAAACAAAGTTATATATTTTTTTTAATATTAGTCTTATTTCTAACCTGTTTATAAGAAAAATTCCGATGTTAAAACAAAAAACGTATTCTTTACTTAATTAAATGACTTGATTTACTGTATTTATTGCTTTAAAACGTAAATTTAACAAGTTAACAAAGACTTAT
Organism: Thalia democratica; assembly: GCF_965202585.1. Lineage (NCBI taxonomy): Eukaryota > Metazoa > Chordata > Thaliacea > Salpida > Salpidae > Thalia > Thalia democratica. Next base: position 22,581,340 of record NC_139169.1, on the reverse strand, counting down.
AGAAACATTTATAAGTATAAAATATTGCAGCAGCTTAAAAATCTAAACGAACTTATACACATTTACTTGGCTCGTTTTTTTTTTTAAGTTAGTTTAATTTATCAGCTAATACTTGTACTATAGTTTTTTATTTGATACTTTGTATAAGCCTATAAACGCTAAAACACGTAAACACTTTTAATAAAACTTACATTTTTTGGTCAAATATTGTTCCAATAAGTAAAAAAAAAGCAAGTTTCGTGAGTATCTATTTAAAAAGAAAATAAAGTCTTAATACATGGCAAACATTGCTTTAAACCTTAATTCTTTGTTTAATTAAATTCGAAAGCTTAAGCAAAAAGATACATTATCATACGACTACACAACAAACATAGTGTATATTATTGTTCTGGACTATAATTAATATATATATGTACAACTTATGTTGTTTTATCAAGTATTTTTAAATTTTTCGAAAAAATACATTGTTATATTGTGTAATTTAATAAATAACACTAAGTATTCTTTTTATTAAATACTTAACTTGATTGATAATGTAGTTTGTTCCATAAGTAACGTAAATTTAATAAACATACTATAAAAGTTTAATAGTAGATATTTTTGTTCCTAGCAAATTTTGTATAGTTTTTCACGAGTTTATTATTTTTACGTAATTGCACGTCAGCATAAAATCTGCTACGTAAGCCTTTACACGTGCTGTAGTAACAATTTAAGTTTAAAGTTGTTGCTTTTATGTATTGTTTATTCGTAGGAAAATTTTTTTTCGATTGTTCTAAAGCTTTTCTTTTTAGTTTTTTTAAGTATTTTTGTTAAAATATGGTTTTATTTTCTAAAACAATACAAAAGTGGTGGACAAAACAAAACCTGCAAAAAGAAAAACTTTTAATTATGTGTAATTAAATATGTTTTAAATCAAAAAGATTTTTAACAAATAAAAGTTGTTACTAAACTTCATGATGTTACATAAATATTTTTTTTTATTAAACTTACTTACTAGCTAGAGAAAAGAAAAGTTTTTAGATTAGCTCACGATTGTTTGTATAAATAAAAAACGGTTATTCAAAACTAAAATAAAAACAAGTTCAAAAAAACAATGTATAGCTTACTTGCTCTCTGTATAACTATTAAAATAAGCTACTAGAACTAAAAAAAACTTTTAAAAAAAATTTGAAAAAGTAGCTTTAATTTTGGTTTTAATAAGTTAAAAGTTGCTTTATAACTTATTATAACAGTCAAATAACAAATAATATAAAAGAAATTTCTTCGTATTAAACTAACTTTTTTTTTGCAAACATTTTTACTAATGATTACAATAAAGCTACCGGCTTAAATGATGACGTAGGGTGACGTGAGCTTCCTATCAGTGCTTCTAGCGGATAAATTTTTCATTGTAACGTTTAATAAAAAATATCTAAGTCTTAAAAATGTCTTAAGATTAACAAACCAATTTTGTGAAATTGTTATGTATAAAGGCTTATACCAAAGATAAACAAGTAAATAAAATTAATAATAACTCCTATTTGGGTATTTAAATATTTTTTAACATGTAAACTTTTTTATACAACAGATAAATAATAAAACTTTTATACTAGTTTATTTTATAGATGTTTTATCAATTTATTAGAACTAATTTAAGCATTTTATTCATAATCTTTATTATTTATACCTTTATATTTTCTTTAAGCTGTAATCAACGTCAAAATCTTTTAAACAGCGTTGCTTTTAAGTAGTTATTGGTAGAAATAGTACATGTTTTTTAAATAGATAATTTTTTTATCTGTTTTTAGGTATGTAACATATTGTGCTTTTTAATAATGAAAGTTAAATGTAGTTGTTATTTAAGTTAAACTTAATTAAGCATGCTATGTTAAACTACAGTCATTTAAAGCCTTAATTTACGGAGATTAAATTTACGGAGAGTTAAATAAATTGCTACGATACGACATAATTATATAAATTCAATTATAATCTCAGTTAAGTTTAGCGGTTTCTGTTAAATCTTTAAACTTAGTTTATGATATGAGATGGCTAGCTAAATAAAGAATTGTTAGCAAAAATTTATTATCGAAAAAAAGTTATTGTTAAAATAACACCGATAAGATAAAAACGTTTATTACAAGATGAATAAAAGTATTAAAAAATCAACTCTAAATTCAGTTTATGAAATAAATGTAAGATTGAACTAAGTTCTACCAATTTAAAATACATAAATTTCCGTATTGTCAAAATATTAAAAAGTAAAGTGTTTAAGTCTGCCACTAATAACTCACTAAATTACAAGTTAGAATGCACATAAATTTATCTTTGGAGAAAAGTGTGCAAAGATTTTCAAAAGGTTTAATACCAAAGAAGTAGACAATAAAAAAGCTTCCAAGTTAATTAGTAAATATCAAGATATTTAAAAACTTTATTGCAATTTATTTAGAACAAAAATGTTTGAAGATTTTAGTTTGATGAACGCTTTAAAATAATAACTGTTTTCGAAGCATGTGCTACTAAAATGTAATATATTAGAATACATTATTCAAATGTTTTTTAATCTTAAAAATACAAGATTACTTAAAATGGACCTAAGTAAAAAATTATATTATCATGTTTAGCAAATCTTCAAAAGTTATTGATTGCTAAATGTTTGTTCGCAGAGATCCGAACAAAACTAGTTTTTTAGGGAACATCTATAATTAAAATTTTCAAAATCTATTTCTTTATTAACTAATAAAACTGATTTTAAAAGTACTTTTTTTAGCGTACGTTTTTCTGTGTTAAACCAATAAATTAATTAACACAGCTCCACAAGGTTCTAAATAATAATTCTAACAATAAAACATTAAAAAAAAAAATATGAATGTGTGTATTTAAAAAAAAAAATCATGTATGAGTATAAGTAAAACTAATAAATATAAAAACTTAAGTAAACGGGTAGCTGTCTAAATTGCACGAGCGTACAAAATTGAACTAGGGGACAAAATTGCACGAAGATACTTATGCACGAGCGGATAAAATTGCACGAAGATACTTTTGCACAAAGGATCACTTTTGCACGAAGACACTTTTGCACGAGCAGACAATTTTGCACGGGTTAAATTATTATTATTGTTTTTATTTTTTTTTTTTTACTTATTTTTTTTTACTATCACTGTTACCCCTAACCCTTACCCTCGGTCGGTAGCTTTTTTCTAATTTACTTATATTAGTTATTTTTTGGTTTTTATTGAAATTTTTATTTTTTTTTTGTTTTATTTTTACTATGACTGTTACCCCTAACGCTTACCCTCGGTCAATAACTTTTTTTTTTTTAATTTCTTTTTTCTATTTTTGTTTCTGTTTATTTTTTATTTTTTTCTGTATTTTTTTACTCTCGTGCAAAATTGACCCTTGGTGCAAAATCGTCTTCGTGCAATTTTGTTCCCTCGTGTAATTTTGTGGCCTCGTGCAAATTTGGATTTGTGCAATTTTATCTTTGTGCAATTTAGACCCGTTCCAAAAGTAAACAATTTGTTAACTTGTACTCTTAGTTTGTATGTTTTTTTTTTATAGAAGACATACGTTAATAAAAGGAACCACTTAATAATGTATAACTAATAAAGGAAGTATTCAATGAGCTGCTAATAAACTTATTTTCTTCTAAAACTAACGGCTAGCGCTAAAAATTCACTATCTAAAAAACTTAAGTGTAAAAATAATTACCATGTTCACATATTTTGCTACATAGTAAATTTTAATATTGAAAAGTGTGTTTAATTAAACTATCACGTAACAAAGTGTGATGCTCATTAAAACGACTTTAGTTTGAAAATTTTTTTTTGAAATTTAGTAATATTTTGACACGGATACTTGTTTGTTTAAATTTTTAAAAATCAGAGCTTCATATTTTATAAATTTAAATCAGGGGTCGACAAATTGTTTTTTATTTAAAGTTTTTTTTACTTAACTTTATTATGAATATTTTTTTTAATTTAAAAATTTTAGTTTTATTTTAGAAAAATAATTTGTTGTCAAAATTTAGTTTGCTCAAAAAAAAAAAAAAAATTGCACATTAAAATTGTTTATTTTTTCACTTACCGACCCCTGATATAAGTGTTTAATCATAATACGTTTAAAAGTTTGGCTTAAAGCAACCGTTTAATTTATATTTGAAGTATAATAACTATTATTTAATGAACTTAATACGTTTTAATTTAAGAACTAAACTAGATCCTGCATTTGTATTGAAGTCGAAATATGACAAATTAAATAGATTGAAAAACAAAACAAAAATATGTAATAAATAATGATTAATAGACTAGCATAAAGCTTTATAACAATTTAAAAAATAAAACATTAATTGATAATCATATATTTTAAATTTCTTTTTAATTAAAAACGAAAAAAATCTATCAGAGTTAACTTTTGTAATCATAAAATAAGTTTCTCGATTCAAACTAATCAAACGAGTGGAGGCAACATCTGTTTAAACTTTCCGAAACTTTTTGTTCAACATCTTACAATGACATTTGCATGACGTCACATATAACTCGATGATGCGTGACTAATTGATGCGTAAATTCAAAGTAATCTTTTTTTACGGTTAAGCAAAGTTTTTTTTGATCGATTAAGTTTTAGGTTCGTTTGTTTACTGTAACAGTTGATACACAGCATACTTGTACACCTTTTTTAAGCTGAATAATAACAAATTTATTGCATACTTCATGATGACATTTTTCGTTGAGGAATTTTTACAAATTTTAACTGAAATTGCCACTTGACTTTAAAGTCAAAAAGTTTTAAAGTACAAACGAGTATGTTCTAATTCATAATAGTGTTTCTGTATACAAGACTTAACAAAACAATATAATGTATCCATGTGGTGTGCGACTCGATAACCGAAAGGTTTTTTCGTACACCAGGTCCTAGGACCGATAGCGCTTATTTATGTTGATTAGTAAACAGTTACATATTTAAAACTATAAAGATTAAAACAGTAAACATTTTTTAAAGGAAGTATGTTTAAACTTTTTTTTCAAGTTTTTTAACAAAAATAAAAGGTGTAAATATTCTTTTTATTGTGTTTGAACTTTTAGTTTTATTTTATTCAAACCTATAACTGTTATAATAGATACTTAAACAGCTATTTATTATACCGTGCAAAACATTTATTTTTTTAGTACACAATGTATAAAAACATTTATTTATTTAAAACCTTTTTTTTTGAAAACTATTTTAAGTCATTAGGTATTTTAGAACCGTTTTCTGAAATATTTTTAATATTTTCTATAAAAAGAAAGCTTTAATTTGAAATTTGGCAAATGTAAGTTTTAAAGTTTTTTAAACTAAAGAAAGGTTGTATTAAAGATTAAGAACAATATTAAATTCGTAATAGTTAAAACATTTACTTATGAATTACTTTTTATGCGCTTAGTATTAGCATCAATAAACCTTTCCTCAAGAGAGAAAAAATATGTGTACGATTATACATGTGACATTAAATCACAAAAAATTCTCATAACTTTTGTGCAGTAAAAGCGCTTTGTTTAATTTCGTCTAGACATAGATGTAAACTTGTATAATAAAACCTTGAAAACTAGAAAATAATTGTTTTAATTATCTTTAAAACAGTGCTTTTGTTTTGCAAAATGTTTTTTTTTTACTTTATAAACTTTAAGTGTTTTTAGGTCATTAAGAGCAATAGATCATGTAAGTTTGTAAAAGCGTACAAAACTTCTTTTTAAAGCCTTAATCGTATTTTTTTTTTAATTTTACAGTTGAAACTATTTAAAGCTTAAATTTAACTTTTTATGCCTTTATAAAACTTTCAAAACTTTCACATAACAGCTTTAATATTTCTACCACCATAAACATGTTTTGACTTTAAGAAACTGTAACTACTTTAAATATTTTGTAAAAAAAAGAAGTGTTCTCGCGTTTACATTGGTAACTTTGACTACAGAGTTATAGTTTACAATCTATGTTTTTAGAATTACTGTTTTTATAAAAGGAATGCTAAAAATATATTAAAGCCTTATTTAGTAATAAATGATTGCATCGTAAAGCCTTTGAGTGCAATTAAGTGTAAGGTAAATAATATTTGCTTATAATTGCAAGTTTAACCTTTGAAAACACTTGTAACTATTTCGTTTGAAAGCAATTAAATTTTTCAAAAACAAAACTGTTGACATTTTGTTGTAAAATAAAAACAATCTGAAAACGCATTAGTTTAAATTTTTTATTTAACTTTTATTAAATTTGTAAATGAAATGTAAACTTTAATGATTTACAATTGTGAAATAAGAAACGAATACTAATTTTATCAAAAATATTTTAGCTTAATCACGTTTACTAGTTAGCAAAGAAAAATAATCTGTATGTTTAAAGCTTTTTAAATGCTAATTTTTAAAACTAAATATTATTAGAAAAATATAGTTTTAAAAGATTATTTTATATAGTAATCTTTTTTTATTATAATTGTTTTTTTACTGTTTCAGATAAACAGGAATAAAGTCTAGAAAACTGTTTGAATTAGAATTTTTTCAATTTAAACTCAATAAAAAACAAAAACAAAAAAAACAAGTTGTTAAAAGTACGCAATATAAAGCATTCAAGTTAACCATTTAATAAAATAAACAAAACGAAGTTATTTTAAGCACACGTTTTAAACTAAAGTTTTATTAGATTGCAAATAGATAAAAAATAAATTAAGTAAGTTTGAAAAAAGACAGACATATGTTATGTTCATAAAAAAATGTCAATTAAAATACGCTAAATAGCTAACTCTTTAAAATCAAACTTTGGTTTAGATTTTTTCTTTAAATACGTTAAACTAAAAGAAGTAAATCTACTTTAAATAAAATCCTTTATTAAAAGTACTACTGTTTTGTTAGGAAAAGTTTTTCATAAGATACTATTATTTCTAATAAATATACAAAGAAAACTATTTGTGTTTTTTAAACTTAAGTAAACCATCTAAAAACCTTGTCTTTTTAGGTACAATAGAGATTATAAGATAAAATAATTTTATATTTTACTTATTAAACTACAAGACTGAAGTATTTTAAATCGATTTAAACGTATTTAATTACAAAACAAAAAAGGCGTATTTATTTAATGAATTTAAAATTATAAACAGCTGCATAGAACACAAGTATAATAAAAAATCTCAATAAATTCTAAAACATGCAATTAAGTTATTTCAAATTAAGCTACTTCTTACCTACTGAAAACTAAAAGTAATTATACTTAACAATATTTCAAATCATAACGCGTTTGGTTTCATCAATCACAATAGATTTTCGTAATTTAAGAAAATAATAATATTCATGTAAGAGCTATGTAAATTAACCTTTATTGAAAAATATTTATTTAATCTAGAGAATTGAGCGTTAAAAGTTTTAGAATCAAAAACAACATTTTGTTACAAAAAAAGAACGTAAAGTACCATAACAATAATAACAGCACAAAGGTCCTGCATTACAAACACCATACAAACTTATTATAAATATTTTTTTCCCACCTGCTACCTCTGACTTACGTTCGTTTCGTTGCTGTACTGCTCCGTGGCGCACTGGTGCTGCTGCGCCTTGTGCATGCGGTACCTGTTCCTGTTGAAGAAGCCGCACTTCCAGCAGCCGACCGCGATCACCGCCACCACCAGCACCCCCACCGAGATTCCCACCGCAAAGTGCCACGCCTCCAACGCGCTCTCAACCGGCTTCGGACACTCGTTGATGACGGTGCTCACGGCCGACGCTCGCAGCTTGCTCTTCGACGAGAACACGCGATCGCTCCTGCCGCTGCTAAACTTTAAGTTGGATCCGACTTCCATGGACTCGTAGTGGTGCCGGTACTCCTCGATGAACGTCGCGCTCCACACCACCGACCTGATTTCCAGAATCCAGTCGCTCTTGCCCGGAAGGTGATCGATCTCGCACTCCACGTTCAAGCAGCCTTCGTAGTCGGGGCAGTTGAACCTGATATTTTCACCTACGTTCTCCCCGGCGCTTCGTTTCGACAAAGTAAAGTTGCTGACTTTGTCGTCTTTTTCAACGGAACGCTTTGACAATCTGACTTCATTTCTATAATACTTGAGCCGCAAGGGGTTGGTGACGTTGGCATCAGACACGCACCTGAACCCCCTGTTGATCCTTTCGTTGAAGTCTTTCTGGTAGAGCCGGCTGTCGATGTAGTACAACAGCCACTTGCCGTTTACCAGCTGGTTGGGCCACGACAATCCCACCCTCGCCTCCTTCAAGTCGTTCACTCCCCTGTTGCTTATCTCGTAGCTGTGCACCACGTACTCACCAGCGTCACTCGCTTTTTTCACCGCCGACTGGCCTATGACGTCACCGCTGAATCCGACCGACTTGAACTTGTTCGTGACGTAGCCGTCGACGGTGACCTCGCTGACGTAATAAACCTGCGCCAGACTGGTGATTCGCTTCGCTCGAGGTTGCACGCTCGTGGTGTCGGCCGTCACCGTCAAGTTGATCATGTTAACCTCGTCTTGAATTTCGAACTTTACCAGCATCGATTTCCTGCCCTGCCTGTACGGGTTGCCCACATCGCAGGTTATTTTGCCGTACTCTGAGCCTTCGTCGGCTCCCCGGTCGTCGCACGTGAACACGACGCCTTTCCGGTTGTTTGTTGTTTTCGCCACGCTGACGTACCTCAGCTGGACCGGGTAGTGGATGGTCAGAACTGCCTGGTGGGCGTCTTCTTTGTTGTTCCACGAGTCGATGTACAGCCCGAACTCCTTCTGGGTGTTGATGGTCAGGTTGTACTCGTGCGGTCCGATCACCGGCAGTTTATTGTAGGCGTCTTCGATCTAATAAAAACATTTAATAAATAGAAAAAAGGTTAAATATAAAACAAAATGAAAATACCTTTTGCGCTATGAAGCAGTCGAAGCCAAAGTCGCTCTCGCAGATGTTGTCGGGCCCGCAGTTTTTGGAAAGCTCAACGCTCATGAAGTGCTGGTTGTTCTTTATCTTGTTCAGCACCGGCGTCGACTCAGCGGTGGACCTTTTGCTTCTCTTTGTCACAACAGTGACGTCATACACAGTCACGTTGATGTCCACGGGCGAAAGTTTGTCGACTATGCCGGGCAGAAGGTACACTGGTTTTTTGACACATCTGGTTTCGCGTACTTGTGGCAGCGAAACAGAACCGTTGTGCTCCGCTTGACGGCTACCGAGGTCAAACGAAACGCGAGGCTTTTCTCTCTCTATCGAGCCGTCCAAGCTCACCGCGAACTTAACGCTCACCGGTTTCTCGATAGGTTCGGGCAGCGACCGGTAAGAGAAGCACAAGTTCACGTCGAACCCCGTAGTGGTAAAGGTTCTGCCGTTTGAAACGTAAGTGTAAGTTTTGCCGCTTGAACCGGGCTTGGTGTCCAGGAAAGTGACCGAAGTAGACGTTTTCACGTCAACGGAGACGACCGGCCTGGTTTTAAACGCGAACACGGCTCCAGATTCGCTTCCCACAACAAAACTCGAGTCCGGATCAAACTCTCCGCTGCTGTCCATGGAGTACCCGAAAGATCTCAGAAATGTACCATTTGTCAATAATTTTTGTAGTTTTTCGCCTTGGATTTTTTGAGAGTGCTTCATCCCAGTTCTCAAATGGTCGGTTATTCCCCCGTTGTAGATGTAGACGGCTCCATTGCCGCCATCTGAGTTGGGAGCGCCGATCGCGATGTCGGTGAACCCGTCGTAGTTCACGTCGCCGATTTCTGATATCGTGGAACCGAAGCCCGAGTCGAACTCGTACGGGGCGCGGATCTCAATGGGGTCGCGAAACTTGAGCAGGGGCCCGTCCCTCAAGTAAACGTGCACGAACCCGCCCGATTTTCTGCCTGAATAGTAAGGCGCGCCTACTATCAGATCGTCTTTGTTGTCTCCGTTCAAGTCGGCTAAGAGGACGGCGGACCCGTAAGCGGATCCCGTCATGTTGCCGCAAAACTCTTTCTCGAGCACAACTGTGGTTCTTTTCAGCCGCAAGTAGACGCAGCCGAGCAATCTCTTCATGCGCGGCGCCCCGGTCGCGATGAAGTCCTCCTCGTTTTTCGACGCGCTCACAGAGTATCCGTTGTAAGTGTACACGTCCTTTGTTTGCTTTGGCAAAATGTAAGAGTCGTAGTGGTCGTACTTATTGCTTGTCATGATTTTATTATTTTCTCCTACTTTTACCATCAGCGTCGAGCCCCTGCCATCGTAGCTACCTGGAGCCCCGAAAACCAACATATTTCCCGCCCCAATATCAACGGATGTCCCCAACTCGGTAAGCTTGGTACTGTACTCTCTTTTCTCGATCGCCGTGCCGTTGATCTCTAGAAAGGGCCGCAGATGATCGTCCAACAGCAAACAACGACCGTGGACGTGGTTTAGCTTCAAACTATACACCTCATTATCTTGCACGGAGTTCCAATGGTTGGCACACACCGCCACCACACCGTTTCGGCCGCTTTTCATGGCGGCACCCAGCCTGGAAGTGACCAGGTTTTTGCCATCTCTCAACGACAGCTGTGTGCAGTCAAGCATGTCGGCGGTCAGCGGGCACTTGTAAACCGCGCCAGCGTCCACGACAACTTTTCCGCTGCCTGTTGTCCCGTTGGTTTTAGGCGCGCCGACCAAAATGTACTTTTTGCCGTCGTGGCCCTGAAACTGCGTCACCGAAAGGCCGAACTGGGTGTTGTCAGGGCCGAGTTTCACCACAGGGTTCGCATCGTCTATGTTGAAGGCGAGCACTGCGCAAGGAAACAGACACAAGAGAAGAAAGTGTTTGAAACTTATGCTATTTGTAAGGCTAGACATTCTGAAAGTTTTATTTTGTGATTTTAGTTATTGCTTTGTTAACAACCGTTTTTTTTAGTTGGTTGGGTTAAAAAGGTAGGTTAAGTTATTGAAATATTTTAATTAAAAAGTTGCTGTTTCTGTAACATAATTACTATTAATTTGTTTAAATAGATATCCATTTTCAGTCTATTTTAAATGTCCATTTTTTGAGCAGCTTAATTAGCATAGATCTACTTAATAAAAAACAATAAAAATGACATTAGCAACTAAATACTTTAAGTTTAATGGTATTTAGTATTAACGTTTTACAAATGTTTACAAATTGCACTCTAATATAAGCTTATCCTTATAGCATTTTATTTTTGTTTCTTTAATTTTTTATGCTAATAGTATTTTGTATTATTTAAAATATAAAAATTAACAATTTTCACATTAGCTTCAAATATTGATTATAACCTAACACTATAACACAGTGAAAAACATTAAAAAATTAACATAAACAAGTTAAATTAAATAAAATTTCAGTTAATAAAAACAAACGTTTACAGTATTAGTTTAAACTACTTGCAAAAAATAACAAGTTGTAATCAAATATTATTTTCATTGATATTTTTTGTTATATATATCAATTTAAAACATAAATCTAAAATAAAATTTGTGAACAAAAAAAATTAAAATAAAAAAAAAGCTTGCAAAAAACTAAAAAAAATAAATAAGCTTGTTCAAAAACAAAATACTTTTAAAAAGCTGTGCTATGCATAACATTATATAAAAATAAAAGTTTTCAAGCACTCTGTGCGGTTTAGCAACAAAAGATGTGTCAGAAGTTTTTACGAAAAAGCTTGATGATTTCGCGCAACCATATACGGCATACCAGGTAATTGTAAAATGCTCAGCACATTGCGTCATCTGGGTATTATTCTCAAGTTGTAACGTAAACATGATTGTCTACAAAATAAAAATATCAGTAACAGAAGAAGTATGCGGTGCATTTTAATTTGTTGTGCACTTTTGGTAAATTTGTTTTTGTATGCACAAAGTGTAACTAATTATTGTTGTTTTGATTTTAAACATTTTTAAAGCTTTGTTTGAAGCAATCATTGTAGATAGTAATTAGTTTTAAAGTTACTTTAGTATGCTAATCTAAGTGATTACAATGCCTGTTTTAAGTAACGTATTTAAAAGTTGCTAATTAGAAAACCATTGTTTCTATCATTTGCTTCAAACAGTGTAAAAAAAATTTTACTTAAGTTTTATTTTTTACTTTATTTGACTAAAACAAACTACTGCACAAAATAAAACTAATAATGTAAAAGAAATGCAAACTTATTTAATTTCCAAAAAAAAATAATTTAAAGCTTGTACTCACGGGAATTAACTATAGTTTACATTTATGCCACCGTGAAAGAATACTCAATAACAATGCGGTTTTGTGTGTGATTTAACTCTACAACAACTTAATTACTAATTGTAACTCGATGTTAAAGTACTTCTTAAGTTTTCAAAGCATGATCATTAAACATAGTAAAATTTCTTCTAAAAGAAAACAACTAGTTTGTTTTTATGTTTATGTAGTTTTCTTGAACAAAATATTGAAAAAAAAACGTTTTATAGAAATTTAAGCAAGCACTTTTAAAGTCTTATGTTAATATTCTCGAAGACAATACAACAGTACATTCTGAAAACAACGTATAAATCTTATACAAAGCGTAAAACTCATCTCAACAAAAAATAACTTTTAAAAACAGCTTTTCATCTTAAACTTAAGTTTTGTACATACTACAATGTAATTTGAAACAAATTAAAAGCTCACCAATGATTGAAAAACATGCTCGCTGAAATCTTTTCTCCTTTTACTAAGCCTTTTCTTTTTAACTCTCGTTTTTTTCTGATTTCTAAGAGAATTAAATTCAAAAACAAGTCTTTGTTCTATGATTCATTTTTCTTGCACCAAATAGATATTTACTTCTAAACTTTTTCAACAAAATTTTTTTTAAGTAAAAAATGTATATGTGAATAATACAATTAAACTGTAAAGGAATTTTTATTCAACAATAAAGTTACTTATACAGCTGACATATGTAGTAAGAAGTTTAACTATTAAAATACATATAAACTATGCAAACAAAGAAAAAATTAGCTATTTGTATTTTCTATTAGCTTATTTTATTGCTTATCATAACTTATTTGAACAACTTTGTCAATTAAGTTTTAACAATGTAGCGAGTAAATTAAAAATGTGTAGCTAATAAACATCGTTGTTACATTTTTTTTTATAGTTATCTTTCATAGTTTTAGCTCATAATTCAATTTTATCAGATTGTATATCTTTCATTTAAACAAGTAAAAAGTTATGGTATATATAAATAGTATATAATTTAAAACATTATACTATTTTTGCTAATACAATAAAGTTTTTTTTACGTTTTTAACTAAACATTACAAGTAAAACTAAAGTTTGTGCATGTAAGAACATTGCAAACACGTTAAAACGTAACTTTAAAAACTTGTATTACACCAAACAACTTTATAATTTTGTTTTATTTTTCTACATGCGTAAACTATATTGTTTTGTTTAATTTTTAAAAAGATGTTTTCTTTGTTACAAGTTTACACAAAGAAAACATTTCTTTAGCTTATTTTTAGAAAACCAACTTTTTACGTTTCTTATTTTTAGTATGAATTACTTAGCTAGAATTAGAACAAATACTTTCTAAGTAAGCAAAAGTTTTCACAGCATTTTAAATAATGGCATTTTTAATTACCTGATTGAAATATGTGTTAGTTTATCATAAATAGTTTTAATAATCCATTTAGGATTTGAAAGCTTGAGTTTTGAAATGTTATCAAACATACTTAGCTATGCCTGTAAAAAAAGTTATGAAATAAAAACTATTTTACATACAAGAAACTTCAAAAAATACTATAATCTTTTTTAAAGGGTTTTCCGAAATCACTATTGTCGTCCACGTGATAATAAAATAAAAGCACCACCTTCATTAGATATCGACCATTTACAAGTTATTTTATCTTAATTTAAAAAAAAATGAAATGATTGTTTAGAAAAATCTACTTTTTTTTCACAATATATAAGTTTAAAACCCTTTCAGGTTTAAAACCTGTCTTCAATAAACTTTCAATAACCTACTTTAGCTTTGGGCTGATTTAAGCACTATGTACAGTATACAAGTCTTGTCCAGTTATTTTACCCTGATGGCCAATATCGCATACTTTAGGAGAGCTAGTTTTAAGCTTTACAAATGTAGTAAAATTATGTTTTAAAAAAATTGTAATCATTATTAAAAATGTTTTTAAATTAATAGATATTATAAAAATACATGTAAATTGAGTCTGTCTATTTTTAGTCTACACTGCTTCTTTGTTACTAATTAATTTTTTGTCTGATCTACAATATAACAAACATTTAAATCAATTATTTACAACAATAAATAAAACGAGCAAACAATTTTTTTGTTATAATTTTACTTTTGAATCTTTAACATATTTGAAAATAAAAAGTTAACAAATCATCTTTATATTTAGTAAACTTACTTTTACATTTGTAAGTTTATAATTTCATCTATTTTCATTTGAAAATAAACTGAGCTTGTTTTATTATTTTATAAATTAAAATTTTACAATTTACTACCTTGTGCATAGAACAAGTTATTTTCAGTTTAACAACATTTATTTTGTTGAAAAGATACGTATCACAACTTAAATAACTACTTCGATGAAAAAAACTTTAAACAGCAAAGTTTTTGTTAAGTTCTTATTAAATTTAGTCTAAAGTGTAATTCTTATTTTTACAAAATAAATATTTTTGCCAACGAACTTTATTTAAAATCTTTATTTGAATAGTTTATTAAATTTTTTAACTTTTCTAAATTTATGTCAAAATAAAAAATCATGTTTGAAATTTATTACACTAGATAAGCAAACAGTTAAATCATTATCACTTGTAAAAAAATCATATATGCTAGAAAAACTAATAGACTAAAATTTTAAGCCATTCAGGTACTACCTAAATACTTGCATTCATTTTCATTTTTTAAACATTACTCAATGCTTAACAAAATCTCATCTTTTTTTTAGTTTCAGTTTTTAACTTCTCTTTATACTTGTCTCTGTAATTAACTATGTACTTGAAATTTTATCTTATATTTATGACCTGATGAACATATGTCTTATTCTTAAATGAAATTTTTACACTTGAAAACGTGCTTTTTAAGTCGTTAAAAAGTAGTAAGATCATCAACGAAATATTAAATGAATTTAGAACTTTTGAAGCTGCTTAGCTTGTAGGACTACAAAATTCTTTGTTGGTGTAGAAGCTGTTCCCTTTGATGCCGTCATGACCCTGACCTATTTCGTCATCAAACTTAAAAAGAGACTCTTGAAAATAAAATATTTTGATTTAAAGTTCTTTTCAGTTCATAATAATAACTTTTTGAGAGAAAAAAAAACTGTGTGTTAAAATTTTAATACTATTAAATCATTAATACATTTAGTTGCAGTTTATAAGAATAGACTAAACGTTGTACCATCTAAAACAGTACATTCGAGATTCGAAGTAATACAAGTTAAAAAAATTAAAAGTATGTATATTTTGTGTTTATAACTACAGAAATGCGATATGTTTGTAAAGTTTTTTATAAATTTATGTGCTATAAACTATATCAACTTTTTTTAAGAAAGACACTACTTAATTTTTTTACAAATAGATAACCAAAAGCTATACTTTAAAGTATAAAGTTTGTATAAAAAATAATTTACTTATATTAAACAGAACAGTTAACTACTGATTGGTTAGAAAATAAAGAAAGAAAAGAATCAAAAGTTCAGAAAACAAGGGTTAGAGTTTATGTTTTAGTTCTTTGATTTTTGTCTAAAATATATAACCCGTGAGCCTAAAAAATTTGAACTTTAGCCTTTAATTTTAAGAATACATCCGAAAACAAAAGTCAGCGAGTGTGTTTATGACGTCATTGGAATATCTGTCATTACGACACGCGTATTTTTTTAAACCACAGCATGCTACACCTAAACAAATATATCTCTAGTTAAGTTTTTGTTTGCTATTGATCCTAATCGAAGTACCTTTCATACATACAATAACTGTACATGTACATATAATAATTTACTCGAAGAAAAATAATTTGATAGTGCAACTTATTCAAAAAAAAAATTAAAGAAAAAAGTGAGCAAAAACCTTTAATAAATTTAAGTTGTTTAAAATTAACTCAAGATCAAACTTTCAACATTTAGGTGTAGTTCATTATTTTCTTATATTCCTTTTATTTATCTAATTTTTCGTACTTATATCTTAAATATTAGTTTCGTTACTGTTGGATAAAAAGCATTTTTGCTTTCACTTACACCTATTTTCAAAGAATCAATGTTTACTTTATTACATTGACCAAAGTTTTTTATTACGTTTATAGTTTTTTAATTTAATGCTATTCAAAACCAAAAATAGTTCAAAACTTACTTTTAAAGTAAACAAACGCGTGATAAATTATACAAAAACCAAAACAAATTTCTAATTATGCTAGTTTTTAGATCTATTTGAATTGTTTTCTACATAAAACGAACTTGCCACTTAGTCCTAGTTAACTGCGTGATTTATTATTTTTTTTTTTTTACACCTATGATCGGAACTTATATTCAGTTTAGTATATTGGTTTGGATACTTAAAATTTCTGGCTTGCAACAATTTTAAGGTGAAAATAAACACTTAAACTGAGCTTTTCGATAAAGAATAGGTGGATATGTGCTACTAGTACGAAATTTAGTAAACGATACTGCATATTAAATGATTTTTTTATTAAATCTTTTTTTATAATGTTTTTTTAATTTAAACGGCCCTCTGAATAAACAAGTTGCTATCCTTTAATCTAAGAACTGTTGGATTACAAATACATCTTTTTGCTTTTCAACATCTTTTTACACAAAGCTAACAATATATGTTGCAAAAAAAAAACTTTTATAAAAGTTTATAATTAAAAGTACTTGGATCATATGCAATTAATAAAGCAGTTAATAGAAGAATTTAAGCAAACCAATAAGCTATATGTGCTAGGAAATTAACTTATAACAATCTGTAATGATACTAATTACAAACTATCCATTAATAAGTAATTTTAATTAGTTTAATTAGAAATTGTAAATTTTAGAACATTGAGTTCTAATAATTATACATAATGCAAATTAAGAAGTTTAGTTGTAAAATAACTTTACTTATTTTTCTTAGTAGTGGTAACTTGTTTATTAAAACAACAAAACACCTTTTAATGTTAATTATTGATATTATTTTCTTTCTTAACTTCTTTTTGAACAACTATATTACTAAAATTATCAACACTGGAATTTATATGATTTCAACTTTTTATTGCTTAATAAAATTATACAATATGCATATTTTTATGCAACAGACAGCAAATGATTAATAATTACTTTAATCTGCAAGTTCATTACAAAATTAAACATGTACTTTGATTGTTACAAACATAAGCAGCTAAGCTGCTAATTGTAATAAATAACAGTAAACAAAATAAACTGCTTAATACCTCAGTTTTGTTTTCAATTAACCTTTTTATTAAACATTAATTTAAATTTTGCTTTCAAATCCACTGTACAGCAAACAACATTCACTAATCAGCTCAGCACTTTTTTTGAAATAAAATGTTTCAACGCATAAATTTAGTTTTTAAAAACTCTTACAACAGTTCAATTTAAGTATTTTTTTGAATATGAAGCTGTGATAAAAAAAATCATTCAAAACTTCGGACAAGTTTTGACTGGCTTCATGTTTCCTGTGCATCTCCTAAAAAACAACTAAAAATAGTTTACTAATTTTGTTGTTTGATCAGAACTTTTACATGTTTTAATAGACATGATTTTGCTTTTTTTTCTAAATCGTTGAATAATTACTGTTTAATTTATAAAATGTAAAAACAAAAAAGTTTTAATATTTGCTTGTGCCTTATTAGATGTCAGCTGAAAGATATTTAAATTCAGAATTTAAAAGTAATTTTATAGTTATAACACATATGTTTTAAAAAAGCCAATTTGTTAAAGAAAACTTTTTACTAAGTTGCTTGAAGTTACGACTCAGAATGCTAACACAAATCGTGAATTATTATTTTACATTGTTTTTAAGCTATAAAGCAAAGTTTTACTTTAAAATAATATACGTTAATTATTAAAGTTAACTACACTTAGATGGTTGTAGATAAGGAGTCGGCAAACTGCGGTCCACGGGCCAACTGCGGCCCTTCAAGGGTAAATCTGTGGTCAGTGAGCACGTTTTTTTTTTTTAAGGTAGAAAACATCAGAAGAAACCCACTCTCCCCTCTACAACGATAAACGTTTTCTGAGTTTGAATTGATTTTGAATTTTGAATCTAAACGATTTTGAATGGAATCCGGCCCGCGAAAGAAAATTTCGCGGCCCGCGAGCATGAAAATGTGACCCGCTGAGCAAAATTTAATTGAAGTTAATTTTTTTTCGGTTATTTGGTTTAATTTGAGTATTTTCGTTTTAAGTCCTTGTAAAACATTTTAAAAGAATTAAAAGACTTTACCGTTTTAGCTTAAAAATGTAAAAATCACCAGTTAGATTTGTACCAGAGTTTTTTTTCAGTTTCATAATAATTTTTTTCTTACCACAGCAAATTATTATCTGAAAAAAAGAGTTTAAAGAGTGCTTGGATTCAGTAAGTTAGTTACGTATTACCTATATAATAAATAAACTAAATGCAAATGATTCCATTTTGTACAAAATTAATGCACAGTAAATTACTAAAATGGCATTTCTTTAAAATTTAGGTATTTTTCTACATTTTTTAATGCCTAAGTTTCTTTTTAGATATTTTAATACTTAATGTTGTTTTTAAGTGTCCACAAAAACATTTAAAATAACATAATAATAATAAATAAGTTTTTTTTCTTATTTTGAAACATTTTGATTTTTTAGGAGTTTTTATTGCACTTTAAATTAATTCCTATGCAAACCAATTTACAAAAATGTTCATACTTTAAACCACTTTTAATTTAATAATTAAGTTTGATTGAGCTTAGTTAATGAATAACTTTCTAACATTATTGTCTCTACAAGAAGTATTTAAATGTGTACAGACACATTCAAAACAATATGTATTACATTAATTAAAGTAGTTTTTGTTTGTTTTACATTTTCATTTTTCGAACAATGTTTTTTGGCAGATTAAGTTAATTTTAATGTGTTGATACTAAAATACACAATTTCTGTTTTTTTGAACTAAATATTCAATATAAACTAGATTCAGGGATGTTAAATTTATTAAGTTTGTACGTTGTTAATCGAATTAGTTCAAATTCAAGCAAATAAACAACTAAACATTTACACACACCTTTAAAGCATATTTTTTTAAATGTACAAAAGAACAAAAAACTGTCAAGTATAAAAAAATTAAAAAATTTATAGCAATAAGTAACATTTACTTGTTACTACTTATGCTTTTGTTACTGATGAAATGGTTAAAGAATGATCATGCTATATATAGAGTTAAAATAAGCCATAATGTCATGGGTTTTACTGGGTACAATTTTAACACCAGTGTGAATACTGAATACCCTACTATAGATAGTAAATTAAAACTATCATATCAGGAACAAAAACTCTATTTGAAGGTGTTTTAAAAAGATGTTAAAACTGTATACTAAATTAGCTTTTTATGACATAGTTTGCCAAATTTGCCATACTTTTTCCGATTTTATCATTTTTTACTATATTTGTAATGTTTTTGCTAGAATTGCCATATTAGCCCTATATTTTACAATTTTGCTATTTTTTTGTTGTTATTACATTATATTTGTAATATTTTTGAATATTTTTCTCAAATTTACTATAGTTGCAATATTTTTGCCATAGTTGCTATTCCTTTAAATATTTTTTAAAATTTATCATATTTTGCTATATTTGTCATATTTTCCCTCATTTTACCAAATAATGTTTGTATAAAAGAATTTTTCACAATAGTTATTATTTATAACATCTACATTTGAAGTTTTTGTCATATACAGCTGAATTTAGTAATGAACTTTACAATGTAAATTTAGTTTACAAGCGTGTTGAATACTTTAAAGCAATCCACTAATTTTTAGCAGGGGCATGTCTAGGCCTTTTAAAAAGGGGTATCATAGTTATTTTCCTTCACTAATAAACTGTTTTTCTTAAGTAACTTTAAAAAAAAGGAAATACATTGCTATAATTATACTATAGCACTTATAAAACATGTTTTAAATAAAAATATTTTTAATAAATTTAGTGTTAAAATATCTAGAATAGTCCTTATTTTAAGTTTTTTAAGAATTATTTTTTTAAATGAAGGTTTTTAAAGGTAATGGTTCTATTTTTTAACTGATACAGGTAAGTAACTTACTATTTAAAAACCTAGCCAATTAGTTTAAAATTGAAACTGTAATAAATATTTATAGTCTAAATTTTAGCTATTAACATTTTAAAGATGTAATTATAGAGTCCTTCAAAATTTCTAATAAGGATTAAAATTAAAATTATATTACTGTTAAATGTATATGTTTGTAATTATATAAATACTTTACCGTAAAGTGTTTTAGTTTAGTTTATAAAAGTTGGATACTAATAACTGAAAGAAATATTGAAAAAAAAAATATTAATAAAATTTAATGATTAAAAGCATAAAAGGTTTCTAGTTAAAGAAATTTTCGAACTAATTGTTTAAGTGAGTAAGAAGTTAACTATAAAAATTATAACTTATAATTATATATATTGTTATAATAAAGATATCATAGTAAAGACTTAGGGAATCTGCGCTAATATAATATAATTTTTATTTGCTATATTTATGAAATTGAAAAAAAAAATCTATTTTATTATCTAGATTCTAGAATCATCTATGTATAGTTATTTTTTTCAAAATTTTTAATATTTATAAAGTAAAGTTTTGCTTTATAGCTTAAAAACAATGTAAAACAATAAATCACAATTTATTTTTAGATTTTAAGTCGTAACTTTAGGCAACTTAATAAAACGTTTTCTTTAACAAATTGGCTTTTTTTAAAAATATAGGTTGTAACTATGAAATCACTTTTAAATTCTAAACTTAAATATCTTCTAGCTGACATCCAACAAGGCACAAGCAAATGTTAAAACTTTTTTGTTTTTTTACATTTTATAAATTCAACAGTAGTTATTCAAAGATTTAACAAAAAAAAAGCAAATAAAGTCTACTAAAACATGTAAAAATGCTGATCAAACAACAAAAATAGTGAACTAGTTTTAGTTGTTTTTTAGGAGGTGCACAGGAAACCAGTCAAAACACGCCTAACGTTTAAATTTATTTTAATTTATCGCAATTTAAAAAAAGATATTTTAATTGAATTATTGCAAGGATTTTTAAAAACTAAATTTATGCTTTGAATATTTTTTTTTCAAATTGCGCTGAGCTGTGCAATGAATGCGCTTGATTCAAAAATTGCCTATAATTTATATTTAATATATTAGTTCAGCTCAGAACGGATTTTTCGCTCTCATATTTTTTCCTTCAATACAGCTTAAACTTTTTTTTTATTTTTACCCCTTTTTGAAAGATTATTACCAAATTTACTCCAACCTACAAAATAATTTTCAAATTTGAGGAAAAACCTAGATTTTCTGACTTAAAGTTTTTAGAAATAAAAAATAATAAAAATCAAAGAGTTTATTTAACCTTAAAAAAAATTCGAGTTAAACTACAAATACAATTAATAAATCAACAAAAAGCATCAGCGAAAGTCAGCAAAGCAGAAGCCCGGACTTTCGTTTGCCGTGAGACAAGCTAAAGTTTAACAAAATGGTTGATCATGCCAATTCGAATTTACATAACGTGTAATAAAGAAAATTTACCTCCTAAAAGAAGGGAATTTACCCAAGTTTAAGAATCACTGCTTTTGAACAAATTAAAATAAAATTATTTTTAACAACTCTCTGAATTATTAAAACTGTTATTTGTTTTTGAACCTTGTATTTAGGGCTTACTTAATCTACTATTTAAAATCATAAATTATAGTATGTCCTGGACACCTTAAAAGGCACATATGGTGTAAAACACGATAACGAAGGTTCTTAGGTACCAAGTCAAAATTTTTTAATAAATATTGAGGGTCATTCTCTCGATAAATGATGCTTATTATATTAGTTTATATTACTTAAGTTAATTTTCGCAACTTTGTATATGAGCTTTGTCAAAAAAAGTTTACTGTAGAAGTCGTTTGGAATAATGAAGTAGTCCTTAAAAAGATACAATACACTTCAAGTGAGCATAAGAGTTTACTAGGATAAGTCTACTAAAAACTGTTATCGGTACAAAATTAGTTATGAAAATTATTCTTCTACTTATTAGTTTGACCTACAATGGTAGAAAGTTTCAATTGAACAACATAAGCCAAGAGTCGAGAGCTTTTTATAAGTGAAGTTCTAAATAGCTGCTCGCTGAAAATCGCAAATTTGAAAGCAATGCAGATAATACCTATTTACAAAAGTTTGCAGTATAACTACTTTTGCCCTAGCGCACTTACAAAATGGGTAATATTCAAAAAAAAAGTTTTAGTTATCAGGGCGCAACAACTAGTGAGAAAACGTAAAGTTAAATGGTTTATCAAACAATTAAAAGGCGACTTTTAGTTACACAAAGGGATTGTTTTTAAAACTTGTGTCAAAAGGGTGATTAATCATATTACTTTTTGAAACCCTGGCTTACTATTAACTATCAATTGAATGAGCACATTTGAAGCACCTTGTAAGGAAAACTTAAAATTTGAATTTGTTGCACATTTATACAAAATTGCTTGCATAACTCTGTCTGGCAGTTTTAGGATCACTAGTACGGTAAAAGTTTTTTTTTAAAACTTAAAATACATATTTTTAACTAATATTTAATAAAATTTGAAACACATTCAAAATACTGGAAATTAAACCTATAAATAAAACCGCTTAAAAACAATAATTTGTTAGTATAAAATAATCCTAAATGTACATTTTTGTAAGACATAGTTTCAAATGTTAACTTTTTTAACTCATTATAAAGTTATCAAAATATATTTAACTCAGTACTTGAAATTTATTTCAGAAAACAATAGTTTTATAGTATTAAAAAGAAATTTAATTATTTCGTACTGAAGGCAAAAGATACAAAAAATCATTTTGCTATCTAAAACTGAAGTTTATGAAAAACTTATATTTTCTTTGGTATATATTTCAAACAGTAACTTTTGTTATGATTGAAAATCAGAAATAAATGAACAAACTTGAAAATATTTTAAGATAAAAAATCAAACAATTTATAAAACATTATAATTTCCTATATTCACAAATCTTCATATAACTAAAAACTTATTTAATCAGTACCATTAGTAACATTAACAATTTACAATTCTAAAACATTTTTTGAGACAAATATGTTAAAAAACATTACTTCACATGAAAAAATCAATTAACAGTAAAGTTGTGTTTCGGTTAGATGTCGTAAAGATTTGTTTTTACTTTTTTCCGCTTATCTACACCTGAAAATAAATTGACTTAGTAAAAAGTAAAAATCAAGTGGAGTCAAAGCAAGTTAACTATTTATCAACAATTCAATTTGAACTTTAATTATAACATATTGTAAACTTGTAGTAACGCAAATAACAACAAAGTTGAATTAAATAAATAAGTAATAAAACTGTATTTGTATACTATAAGTATAATAAAAATAACTGACCTTAATTTTTTTTTGAAAAGTTCGCTCGTGAGTCAGGTGTCTCGGGAGTTTCACTAAAATAAAAATCAAATTTAAAAAAACTAACAGACAAATAAGATAAGTAAATCACAATAAGGCTTTAAAAACATGAGTTGCTTTATTAAACTGGTGTAAAAATATTTCTGTATGCTAGTCTTTTTATCATGGTTTTGTTCAACTTAAATATTTTTGAGTAACAAAATTTTAAGTCTACTTGGCATACTTGAAACAAAAAATTAAAGTAAACACAAATTTTTACACCAAAAACAAACTAAAAATTAAAAACATAATTTTTTGCAACTTTTTAAACCAATATTATACAGCCAAATCAATATTAATTTATTAGCTTACAAATCCCTTATATTGATACATGTAAGATAAATACTTTTATAACAATTCCAATAAACGCACAACAACAAGTACACCTTATCTTAACTTCACCAACTAATACTAACATTTTGTCAGCTGCAATGTACCTTTTGATTGCATTGTTCATGAAAGCTGGTGTTTGTGGGGTTTTCGGAACAAATCGCGATGCTGTATCCACACTGGTGTCTCCATATGTTGATCTGAGATTTCATAGATTATAATTGCGAACAAGATTGTTGAAAATATTAAAACTACACATTTAATAACTACTGGAAAACATTTATTTCAAACAAATTATTTTTGGACTTTTCTCAAATATGCTACATGACTTTATTTCAAACTTATACAATTTTGAATTGGTTTTTCAAACCAATTTACTAGTTTTAAATCTAAAAACAGAAAATTACAATATTATAAAATTATAAATTTTTAAATGTACCTAAAATACATTTCTAAAACTTTACTAAACTTGCATTCAAGTTTCTACACCATTCATTTATATATTTAAACAAAAAGAACTTAACAAATAGCAAATGAGGATATACCAATACCAAAATCTACAAGTCTCGTTGCTTAAACTTGTACTAAATATATTACAGACATACAACATCTTATAATCAAACAAACTCACTGAATATTGTGATAACTAGTCGCATCTCCGCCTTCAAAGTTCGGAGTTTCCGGCGTTGTACTGTATTAGTACAAGAAATAGTGTAAAAATAAACATATAATGTGTAAAGATAATTACGTTAAACATACTTTTATAAGATAAATAAACACAGATGTTAAGCTTTAAACTTCAGTATAAAAATTAAATATTACACACAAACGAAAAAAAGAACATATTTTAATAAAATTTCATAAAAAATTGCTTATATAAAAGTTTTTTAACGTCTTCATAGAACCTAATAAACATTAACAAATATATATACTCTACAAATCTCTCTTAAAAATGACAAAACTTGTGTTGAGTCCTATACTAATAATATAAACATTATCCTATAACTTATACAACAAAACCAACAATCTATGCTGATTGACGTCTGGCGTGTTGAACCTTGTATCATCGGTAATGAAGGCGGGCGTCTTGGGGGTGACGCTCTTGTACAGCTTCATGCCGCTTACATCCACACAAGTTCTCAGTTCGGGAGTTTTGTAGGTTTCACCTGGGGGGTAATCACCTGTTTTGTACGGCCTTATTGCTATGTACAAAAAAAAAAAGAAATGAGAATTTTAGGTCGTTAAAACAAAAACTTTCTAAACATATTATTTTTGACAGATAATAATAATTGTACTTAAAAGAAACTGTACTTACTTACTAATTATTAAAATTACTTTTTAAGATAAGAAAATATCAAGAATGCAAAAAGTAAAATCTGTTTAGTAAGTTTTAAAATACTTTTTTTAAATTGTTTCATTATAGATCTAGTGTATAAATGTTCACTGCTAGACGAAATGTGCGTAAGCGTAGATAATAACTGAACAACTATTAATAAAATAATACTATAGACCATGGGTTGGAAAAAAATGCCTGTACAAATATCTGGTCAGTAAATTATCTATTGTTAAAAAATCGCTTATGAAAAGCAAGTGAAAATAAACTTACTTACAACAAATAAATAAAATTTTACTTAATTTTAAAATTGAGTAAAGAGTGGTGGAAACAAAACAATTTATATTATTATAAAATTTCGCATTAAAAATATATTCTATGTTTAGTAGTTTTTAGAATAAACTTTTCTTTCAAGTCCGCCCACAAAAAATTTTTTCTAGTAAATAAGTGCTGCTACAGATAATATTGATAAGTATGGTATTTATTGGCGAGCATAGCTAAGTTTTAAAGATTTTAAATGTATCATGTTTAAAATACAGTGTTCTAAAATGTTGTATTAAAGGTTTTTGGAATATATTCCTAGTTAAATAATGTATTAGTAATGTTGTTATAAAACAATGCAGATAGGTATAAATGTGCTTCGGATCAATAATAATTTAGTTTTTGACTCTTTCAACATTATACAATAAAGTCTTTAAAAAATACTTACCTCTTCTAGGCCCGGTTACTCTATTTGGCTTTATCTGTAATAATTTTGATGATTTAAATAAGATTGAATTAAAAAATATACTAACATTCAAACAAAATGTAGTCAGATGGTTTTAGTTTGAGTGCCTAGGTTTAAAACACTGTTATTTTCAAATATAAATGCAAAATGTAAACGACTTATATCAAGAAAATTATTGATAGGAACAGAAAAGTTTATAAGCATTAGAATAAATCCACCTGCAGAATAATACAATCGTACAAATTTTATTGACATAAAAAGCTAACACTAACAAGCATTTAAATACACTTAAATAATAAAAACTTACTTCAACAGGAGTTTTTTTCAAGCATGAAAATTCAGTGATTGTCAGTTCGGACATGTTGAGTCCTTCATTTGCAAATTTCCTAGCTTCATCCCACGCCTGTTAATATATATATATATATTATAAATAGTAGGTTAAAGTATTAGGATTTATTGTTAACTTCAAAAATTAGTTTTCTTAAATTGATACTATAAAACCGAAATCTTTAAACATATACATTTAACAGCTGTACACACAATAGTTTAGTTTCTGAATTAATGTTAATTAAATTAGTTTTTTTTAAACAGCTATTTAAATAAATCATAACAGAACAACTAACAATTGATGATTCATTTTTTAATACAACAAAAAGTTTAATAATTCTTTTTTTTAAACTACAGTTTGTTTTTATTCTCAATTACATATTAAGTAATTGTAAAAAATATACAAATTTTTCTTTTTTGTTCGTGTTTAAAATAGGATTTCCCAAACTCTTTTTCTTAAACGTTCAGCAGAAATTTTCAAAAACATTCGCTCCTTTATTGATTAATGTTAGTTATCCATTTACCTTTTTACTTCACTAATAACTAACGCCCCCTGAATATCCAAAAACAGAAATATTGCACTCTGGGAAAAGTTTAACCTAGACTATATGTAACCTATAAATCAGCATTTAACTTGTCAAATTGCATTTATAAACTTATTAATAACAAAACCATTTCTAAATTTGCAATATTATCAACATAAGTTTTCAAAATATACATTTTAACAGTTCAACAAACATTAAAATCCTAAAACAATGATGAACAAGTACAGCTTGGAATTTACAAAATACAAGCAAGTTGAAAAGTTATTTGAAGCAATAGTACAGTAACATAATGTAAACCAGTGCTTTTGAAATGGGGTTCCGAGGAACCCTAGGGTTCCGCGACGCCTCTCAGGGGTTCCGCGAAGCCTTTCGAAATTTAAAAAAGAAATTTGAAAGAAAAAAAAAACATAAATCATAAAACTTCAAAAAAATGGAACACATAAAATGGAAAACATATATAATAATAGCATTCATTGATCTGCTTAGTGTGTATCTAGCGGTAGGACTTTTAATGGGTATTAATTATTAATATGTGTCCTGGTTGCACAAATTTTTTTCAAATTTTTTGAATTTCTATTTTTAGTGAAGTCATGAAAGTACTGGTCTTATCACTAAAGCAAACAATGTAGGAGCAATCAAAACAAATTATAATTGTTTACACAATAAAACTAAATTTAAATCTTTATCAGAAACTTATTTCTGGTAAAGGTAAAATTAGAAAGTTTATTGATGAGTATCTGCAGTATGGTTTTGTGGTGATTGAAAGTGGAGGAGAACAGAAAGGTCAATGTGTTGAGGCTGGTTGTAACAAAGTGTTGGCAAACTCATCAATACCACCAGCAAAGTTGAGAAGGCACCAAGATGCATTCCATTAGGACAGTAATTTAAAAAGTTGGACTATTTTAAAAAGAAGGCACATGCCTTATTCTTGCAAAAGTGTGCGTTGTAATCATCCATCAACCCTTCCACCTAAATTTTAAAGGCAAGTAATAAGGGAGCATTGAGAATTGAATTATGCAAGAAGGCTTTCACTATTGCTAAGGAGTTTGCCCTTTCTTTCTCTATAATCTGTGCGAGGAGGTTGCATCAAAAGCAGTTGTTAAAAAACTTAGAACAATTCCTCTGTCTAATGACACCCTCCAATCCAGGGTCATGTAGATGGCTAGTGATACAGAGGATCAACTACTAGAGAAATTAAAAGCCAGTTTTTTTTATGCTGTGCAACTAG
Source organism: Thalia democratica (assembly GCF_965202585.1). Taxonomy (NCBI): domain Eukaryota; kingdom Metazoa; phylum Chordata; class Thaliacea; order Salpida; family Salpidae; genus Thalia; species Thalia democratica. The sequence continues at coordinate 22,553,267 of NC_139169.1, read as the reverse complement.
ACGAGTCCACTGACGTAAGCGGCAAAGCATTGTTACTCGTTTTTGTTAAATATAGTGGGCTGGAAGGATTCTACGAAGATATATCATTTTGTGGAGAATTACCCACAAAAACAACTTCTGTTGAAGTAATGAAATGCGTCGAAAATTATTTCATCAGCAAGATTTAGAGTGGAATAAATGTGTCGGCATTTGTACTGACGGTGCAACGTCTGTGACTTGGTCCAAAAATGGCGTAGTGAGGAAAATGAAGGATAAAGCAGTTGAAGCTAAATGGATACATTGTTTTTTACATAGAGATAATTTGGCAATAAAACATCTTCCTTCTTGTTTACAAGAAGTTTTCTCAGCGTCGAATAAAACTGTTAATTTTATAAAGAAAAGTGACACAAAGGCCAGATGTTTCAAAGACTTATGTGAAAGTTTAGATGCTGACCATCTGCGACTTCTTTATCAAAACGAAGTTCGGTAGCTGTCGAAGGGGCGGACACTGGTTCGTCTCGTTGAATTAAAGAAGCAGGTGTTCACCTTTCTTAAAGATGAAGGCTCAGAATTAGTGAAGTTCTTTGAAGATGATGTTTTTTTAGCCAGGCTAGCTTATCTCACCGATACTTTAGAAGAATTAAACGCTTTGATCTTAAGCATGCAAGGGAAGCAAAATTCCATTTTTGTCATGACAGACAAGATTGAGGCGTTTAAAAAAAGAATTAAATTTTGGAAGAAAAAGGTTAGCAATGGTAATTTTGCGATGTTTTACCGGCTTAATGAGGCCCATGAAAAATGCATAGAATTCAACTTCTCTGACGAATATACAATCACCTTGATCTTTTGTCTATAAAGTTTCAACATTATTTTCCTGAAAATGTTCGCATCGGAAATTTATGGATTTTGAATCCTTTTATGTGTGATATTGCTTCAGAAGAAGTGAATCTTCATACAGATATAGAAAACGAACTGCTGCAACTATCTGAAGGTAGCAATTTAAAATTGAGTTTCAAAGGGAAGGAGCTTTTAGATTTTTGGATATGTGCAATTTCAGAGTACCCCGTCTTAGCAAAGCGTGCAGTAAAATTTTTCTTTTACCATTCACTACCACTTATCTTTGCGAGTCCGGCTTTTCGCATGTAACAAACATTAAAACGAAGCAAAGGAACTGTATGCTGACTCCAACCTTATCTGCCTGTCGACGTCTCAGTCAGTCCAAAATCCAGCCGCGCATTGACATGCTTGTTGCTAAGAGACAAGTTCAAGTTTCGCACTAAATGTTTTTTTATTTATTTTTTGTTAGGCATCTTACCCGTTTATTACAGTAATCTGTGAATTCATGTTCATTTCGTTATTGTTTGTAGCTCTCATTTTGTTTTTATTAGAAAGAATAGACTTTTATGACGTTGCGATTAATCATGTTTGTTTTCGTTTATTTATTATAGAATCATAAAATACCTAACGCCTCTGGCGCACTTTGAGTTTGACTCGAACTAATACTATTACAATTGGTATGATTTCTAACAATGATATAGTTTTGCTAAAAAATTTGTTTGATATTCTTTCGTTTGTTGCAGGAAATATTGTATTAAACATTTTATGTAAAATTAAATTAGGGGTTCCGCAGAAAAGTTGAAATTTGGAAAAGGGTTCCGCCACTAGAAAAAGGTTCAGAAGCACTGATGTAAACTATTCGACTCAGTCTCTTATTATTAAGCAAAAATTAATACTTAAGCAAGTAATACCTGTGATACAAGTGAATTATAAACATTTAGACCACACTATATGCCTAAATAAAGTAAGTTCATATTTCTAACTTCAACGAATGTAACTTTCAGGAAGGAAATAATATGCATAAAATGTGATAACTTAATTTCCTTATAAAAAACTTAAATAAAATTAACTACTTGGTAATATTTCAAACAAGCTGAAGACTTATTTGCTATAGCTTTATATAAAATTTAAACTGAACATTTCAAGCACAAAACTAAGAAAAACAAAAATAGGAACATGATCTTAAACTAATACATAAACGTATTGTTTAAACAAAATAGACTCGACCTCAGTTTTAATAAAATCTAAAAATATTGATAACATGTTAGACTTAATTCATATACTAATATTTAATAAAAACAAATTATACAGTATCCTTCTTTTATTGTACCGACTAATGTTTCTGTGTGTTAACGGATTAACACACTTCAACTGGGTTCTGTAAAAAAATTAAGAAAAAGAATAGAAGCTAAGGTAGGTGTATACATGTGTTCATTAAAACAAAAATAATTTCTACAGATTTTTAGAGGTTAATGGTAAATAATAGGTAAAATACTTAATGTTAAATCCGACTGTTTTAGACTATAAATATTTGTAATTACGAAGTCTAAATTAAGTAAAGTGAACTAAAATACACAATTAAATAACAAATCATAATATAAACTAATTACATGAATGGAAGGAAGAATTAATTCAAACCAGTTGCTAATGATTGAACAAAATATATCTAATAATTACGTCACAATATATATGAATATGAGGATTAGCTATTTGTAATTATTAGATATATTTTGTAACTCACACCAGGTGATAATTAAAACGATATAAGTTGAAAAGTTTTTACATATTGGTTGATTATTTTGTTGAAAGGTTAATTTATCGTATATTGAATTCAACATTATGACTTTCAAAACTTGAGTACAAAAAAAGATATTTAAATTCCTTGGAAATCAAAATTACATGAAAATTTTCTCTATCCCTTTTTTTTTTAATGTTAAGGTCCAGTTTTAAAAACTTCTAAAATGCATTAGTATGGTAAATTTACAAAGACTATTTTTACAAAAAAAAAAGTATCAATACAATTAAGACGTTTATCCTAGAACCATAAACATCAATACAAATTCAAGTGCATATTAATGTATATGTGGAAAGTACAAAAACTTAAACAAATCCATAACAAATTAAAGATTAAAACAACTTAATAAAAAACTCTTCCAGCGGGAAAATGGAGCTTATAGCACTTAACTTGTACTTTAAATCAATCAACAACTTATAGCCTTGTATAGTTATCTCTTTACGCCAAAAAGTAGTTTACAAATAAATACTATATTTTTTATTTAGGCTAAAAGAAGTAAATTAAATAGAGCTATTAAAATACTTTGTAAAATAACTTAATTTTAAGGATATTTAAGAGAAAAAATATCAAAACCAGAATAACTATTTGCCACATTAGTGTTTAGTTTTTGTTAATTTTTATAATACTTATTATATGCAGAACTTGCTACTAATTGTTGGCACAGAAGCACAGCAAATTAAGTGATGTGGATAAAATTAATCTCTCGCGTGGAAAGCTGCAAATCGAAAAAATGTTCTAACCATTGTCAAATTTGTTATGTTCCTATTAAAACGTGAATTAAAAAATGTAAAAAAATTCAAGTATTTTTACTCGTGACGTCACTAAGCTTTTTTTAAACACATTTAACAATAATCAAAAAACGTGATTTTGCATTATTTATAAACATATTTCTATCTTTTTTTTTATATTTAGTTTTTTTGTTTGTTTCATAACTTACTTGAATCCAACTTAATTGACGTCATTTAAAAAAATATTTATGAATTTATAAATAAATACTTTATAAGTAAAATTATTGTTTGCAAACCTGAAAGCGAACTTTTTAATTATATAACTCTTTTAAATTGAACATATAAAAAATTTACAAAATATTGCTTCGAAGATAAAGTACATGTTGACGGATTATAACTGCATATAACGTAGAAAAGCAGGAAGTAAATGAAAATTTAACTTAACAACAAGTGGTTAGGCAGTACGGTGAATATAAAACAACATTCATCTTACAGAATAGAGCTTTTAATATTTACCTTGTTTTTACTATCTATGTAATGGATGAACCTTAGAAAATAAAATATTTAATTTCTTATCTATATGCTTTGAAAAAATAATAAAGGATTATAAAAATAGCAAATCAGACTTAAGTTCAACAAGACAACTTGAAGTAGATAAAAAGTAAATAAAACTTGTAAATGAAGAAGCAGTTAAAATACGCATAAGCACAAGTTCGTTAATTCTTAAAAGCAACTGACAACAATTAATTCAGAAGATAATCAAAACTATAACAGTTAGTTTTTTTTTAGATATTGATATAGTATTTTGTTGAAAATATCAAGAAATAATTTCTTGTAGATAAAATTCAACACTTTGACTTTCACATCTCTAATTTGAATTCCTTAGTAATTACTATTAAAAGAAAACAATTTTTGTTCCTTTACAAAAAATGTAAATATAAGGTTTTCAAAATTTCTAAAATGCAACAGTATGGTTATTTTACTCAGATTAGAGAATATTTTATCCAAAGAAGGTATCAATCCCATTGAGAAGCGCAACCAAAAACCATTAGACACCAATACAAATTCAAGTATACATATCTAAAACCCAACTACTTTTCTTCTTACTTCTACGTTTTAACCATCTAGAAACATTCCCAATATAAAACTAACAACTAAAACATTTTTTTTAAATCTGAAACAAACTATAAAAATGCAACGAACCCTGCCGGCGGGCAACTGCAGTCTGTCCCTCCTCGTTTTGATCACTCCCCCGAACTCGTCCTCCTCCGACGAGCTTTCCTCCTCCTCCGCGTCCCGCTGCCCCCGCGGAACCCTCGTCGGCCCCTGCCCCGATCCCCACGACAGCTTTTTGGTGTCCGCGAGCTGCGGCTTCCACGACAGCTTACCGCCTGTGGTCGTGTTTGTTGGTAAAGTTTAGAACAGGGAACAAGACAGATTGTTAAATGAGATTTTAATGATGTTTAGAGGACCAAGTATGTTGGTTGTCGGTCATAGATGAGAGTTAGGTTTATCAAAAAAAAACCCAATTTTTAAGACTTAAGTGTAAAAAGAACAGAGTTTACATTTATATGTTGGAGGTGAGGGGGTTGAGATAGCTAGCATTTTAAATTTACTTACTTTGCATTTCACAACTAGCAGTTTAAGTGATAAAAGTGACTCTCTATGCAAATATGTTAGATTAGAAAAAAATAATTTTATAATAATTAACATAACATAGTAAAAGTGTAACGCATGTATGGGACTTATAATTCATGGTTTGTCTTTTTTTTAACCAGAGTTGACAGACTATTCCAACTTATTTGCAAGGAAATGTTGTCCTAACTAAATAAAGTAATAAAATATTTATAATTCCTTACAGTCTTCTCTAAAAATTCAACTGGCAACAAAAATAGTTTAAAATAATTAACAGTATTCTGTTTTTCACCACCATAACTTACGTCCAGACGAAGCTAAGTTGTTTTGTTTGGAAGCAATTTTTCTCGTGTACTTTTTAGGGGTATCGAGCTTGCTACTTTGCACCGACAGTTTGACAGCTTCTATGGACAAACAAGAAAGAAAACATATATTTAAATAATCTAAGACAAGAGCTATTTAAAATTTATTTCCATTAAATCAACTTGGACACTGCTGTCATTCTTGAAAAGCAAAACAGTATTTTTTTTTGTTTTAGTGTTTAATATCAATAAAAAAATTATACTGTATGTGTGTAATCTAACTTACTTAATTTAACATAACTTTACCACATATCGTATCAATTTTTATTGGCTACTTGCAAACAAACTATATACAAAACTGTGTTTTTTTTTGTGATAAAACGTTTAATTAAAGTATTAGAAGACATTTTAAACCTAGGATTCAAAAAATTCAGACTATTATCATTTATTTTATAGTTAATTAACTTATAACAAGACAGTAATTGCCTGATGGAAACTGTGATGCTGTGAAACTATTTCTGGTGTATTTTCTCGGCGAAGTTAAAAGGCTTCGACGGTTACTTTGTGGTGCTTGGGCCTTGTCTATTTATAAATAGAAAAGAAAAGTTATCTTTTTTTGTGTAGAAGTTTAAAACTAAACAAAAGAAATAAAGTATTTATAAGAAACGGTCACAGTTGAATTTTCCAATGACATGCTAACTAATCTTTAATTAGTCAATTAATTTAAGTTTTTATTATAAACAATATACATTAATGGTTAGATTAAGTAGACAGTATACTGTAATAAACAGACTCCTTAGTATTCTAAAATTGAGTCGTCCATGCACACTTTTGTTGTCCTTAAACATATTGATTTTCATAAGGTAAACATTTAGAGCTACATATATATTATTATTAACATTTTTAATTTGGAACGGTTTAAAATTGCACGAGGAGACTAGAATGTACGAAGACGAAAATGCGTGAGGGCATAAAATTAAACGAAGACAAATTTGCACAAGGAGGAAAAATTGCACGAAGATAATTTTGCACCAAGGATAAATTTTGCACGAGTTACAATTTTGCACGGAGGGTCATTTTAGCACGACAGTTTAAAAAAAAAGTAAAACATATAAAAAAAAACAGAAATAAAAAACTAAAAGATAAATCAAAATAAATTAATAAAAAAGAAAAATAAGCTACCGACCAAGGGTAAGGGATTACAGTGACAGTAAAAAAGAAAAACTGAAAACGAAAATTTAAAAATTTAAGTTAAGAAAAAAAAATTAATGCGCCCTCGTGCAATTTTGTCCCCTCGTGCAATTTTGTGCCCTCGTGCAATTTTGTACGCTAGTGCAATTTTGTACACTAATGCAAATTTGACAGCTACTCCTTTTGTTTACCTTCTAGAATCGTATTTATATAGATAGACACCAAATAGACTTACTTCAACTAAATTTACCAGCTTATTCAACATGTTAGAAAGAAACTTATGATGATGTAAAGATATAATTTGTTTAATTTACACAATAAAATTGAGACTTAAGTTCCAGTAAACAAAACTAATTAAACGTAAACTAAAAACAAAACAGTAATTGCCTGGAATAGGTTGTTGCTTGGTAAGACTTTTAATATTATATTTTCTAGGTGAAACTAATTTGCTTCGACGTTTATTTTTTGGGGTTGGGGGCGTATCTATTTGTAAGAAAAAACAAAAATTTTGTTAATTTCCAAGGTTGACTTGTAAAATACTTTATCAAATATAAGTAATTACTTTTAGTTTGAATTAGTAGCATATAATATTAAAACAAAACACAAAACAACATTTAATATTATTACAACTAGCTTGTTCATTTTGACATCATTTGAATCAATTAAACAAGTATATTTATTTAATGCACTCAAGTACTACAGCTTACATGTTTATTACAATTAAACACTTAAAATCTTTGGTTAAGTAACTTAACTGTCTATGTAATTACAATCTACCAAGCTAAAACAAATTCTATAACAATCAAACGTTTTGGTATAATTATTCAGTAAAAATAGAAGAGTATACAACAAATTTTCAAACAAACTATTTTCAAACCTTTGTTATTTTCCTGATCCATGTCTGTGAGAAAGCTGGGCTTAACAGGTGAGAAATTGAATTCCTTATCCAGATTTCCTTGTTCTACAAATAAATATTTTGTTAGTACAATTTTTTTTCGAATTACAATAAACAATTTAGTAGGTTAAGGTGTTTAACTTGTTGAAAAGGAAATAAAAATATTTAGAAGGAAATGGTTTTCACAACAATTAGTAATATTATTTTCTTGTTATTTTAAAATTATCATTAATAATGATTATTATATTTAAAAAGATGTTGTATATTATTTCTCCCTTAAACAGTATTTTAGCTAAATAACTAAAATAAAAAATTATGGGGATCTATATTTTGATTTTACTTTTAATTTTATTTCATTGCTCTGTTTTTTTTTTTTTTTTTTGTATCTGAAGAGCTGTTTTTCAGCAAAATAAATAAATCAGAAAACTTTATAATTTCCTTTTAACTTAAAAAATGTCACCTAGCTTTGATGAATTTTTTTAAACATTTAAACCAATTACATTTATAATGAGAATTGTAACAAACAACTTACTTAAAAACTCTGGCGTCTCCGGCGACTTCAGCACGGATTCGTCGAGATTCTCTTTCTGAACAGCAGAAACTCTGGGAGTGTTGGGATGGTGAGCTGTTTCACTATTGAGCGCGTCTTCTATTTCAAACGTGGCGTTCTTGCTTTGATGAGGTTGGTCAGCTCCTTCAGGTGTTTCATCAACTACTTCTACTGTTTCCACCTCAGCAGCGGGCATTTGATTTTGTGAAATTGCTGAAAAGTATAGAATCAGTTCTTAACCTTTTTTTCATGTTTTACCCCTTTTTGGAAGGTTATTACCAATTTTACTCCCATTATACAAAGTATTGTTTAGTTTTAAGAAAAAAAAAATTTAAACATAAAACTTATTGAATAGAAATTATCTTAAAATTTAAAGACTTTATTTAATAAAAAATACAGCTAAATACTAACTAAAAAATTTAAAAGACAATTAATCAACATTGATTTACATAACTTTTAATAATAAAAAAATTAACCCCCTACAACAAGGGATTTTAATCCAGGTTAAGAATCGCTGGTATAGACAGTTTAAATTTATGAAAAATGAGTTCGGTATGCATAAGGTTATTTGTCTTACTAGCTTTACCAGCCTAAGTTTTCGAATACCATTAGTAAGCAAATAAAGTCGTGTTTCACATACTTTTCAATTAAAATACATTTATTAAAAGTGTTTATTTTTGAATTTTGGTTAAGAAAGTGTTCACAGACTTTTGCTAAGCTATTTATATTAAATTTAAAATTTATTTGTCGTCTACAATTTAGTAATTTATTTTAAATTATTTTGATCGTACCGCTGTTTATTTTTAAGATTAAGAACAAAGACATTTTTACTTGAAGTTAATTAAGCTATGAATGATATTGAAACTTCCCATTTAGTTCGTTTCAAGTTTTAGTTTTTTTAGTTTAATCATTTAAGTATTTCTTATTAAATTAAATTAAAGGTGACCTTCAATAAGTTGCTTGTTTTGTTGTTGTAAACCATTTGTTAGCTTAAAAATGAAATGTACTGTAAATAAGTAAAGAATGGTCTTACAAAGTTAATACACATAAACAAAGATAATCTGAGAATAATGGCCTTAAAATTTCACAACGGATACTAATATAACAATGATATATTGATGTAACGAAATAAAATGATATAACTATAAAATAACTTTTCGAAGTATATATTTAATCGTTTGCTAACAAAAGATCCTAGTGAAACAAGTTCACTGGAATATAAACAAAAACAAATTACACAGTAATCTTCCTTTATTATACCAACATATGTTTCTGTGTGTTAACTAATCAACACACTTCAACTGGGTTCTGTTGTTTTCATTAAAATTAAATTAAATAATTTACTACAAATTTTTACAGGTTAATGGTTAATAGTGGGTTATTATTATTACCTATTATTAATACCTATTATTAACCATTAACATGTAAAAATTTGTAGTAAATTATTTTATTTTTAATGAAAATATGCATACACCTACTTTATTCTATGTTTCTATTCTCATATTACAGTAATTGTTTTTTTACAGAACCCAGTTGAAGTGTGTTGATTAGTTAACACACAGAAACATATGTTGATAAAATAAAGGAAGATTACTGTATAACTTGTTTTTATAAAATTATAAAATAATGATAAATTGGAAAGAACTGATTGTTTATTTGTCTGATATACCAATTAAATCTCAATTAAAGTTAATAATTAATAAAGTTCATTTTGATAGGACGAAATTAACTGATGTAACTAGTTAAAGGTGTTTAGAGTAAAACATATTTTGGATTTAATAAGTTTTGATCAAATTTTGTATTGCCTGCAATAATTAGAACATATTATAAGGCTTAAAATTATGATAAAATAATTTAGAAAATTAAAAAGGTATTCACAATTTTTTTATTTAAAATGTATATTGCTTAGCTTGTGAAACTGACTAGTTACTATTTTTTATTTGTATTCAACGTATCTTTCTAATCTAAAGTCAAAATACTTGTTTGTTTGTTTTTTAATTTACCTATAATACCATTTCTTAATATGACTAATGCAGGGTTCGTGCGCGAATTTTTTTTCATTTAGCCTGACGGAGACCAATTTAGCCTGACATTTTTTCAACGTTAGGAAAATCCCCTTTAGAAGTCATTTTAGGTATTGGGGGGTCTTGAATAGTACTATTGTAGTCTCTGACTTCAACCAGCTATATCTCAAAAATTTTATGAGCTTTAAAAATCTGCAAAAAGCAACTCATAGCTTAGTTACAACTCAATAAAATAAGACTAAATTGTGAAAAAGGTGATTGACCCCTTATTCCCTTAACATAACAAATTCAGTGATAAGTTTTAAAATAAGCGTTATATCTAATCTATTACTAGTTTAAAAATTTAATATATATTACTAAATACAATTGTTCAATTTAATTAAGCACTACGTAAAAACATTATAACCAGAAGATTTAAAATAAAACAATGTGCATTGTCGTGTTTTATTAAAATTTAAAATAAAACGCTTACACAAGTATTAAAAGAAGTAAAAAATGTTTATTATAGTATCTTGACTAATACTTAAAATTGAAGCATAATTATAAATCCTAAACTCTAAATAATTACAGTGATTGTTGATTTCATATCAAATTTAAAAAGGTTACGCTTAAATTAAAAAACCTTTAACATTTTGTTTTTGTAAAGAAAAATGAATTGTACCTCAAATTTGTACTCCCACAAAACTTAGTACTTATATCTTAAAGCTAAGTTTTTGTGTTGTGAATATCTGTAACAACTTTAAACAAACAGTAAAATATATGAATAGACTGCTAAGAGTTTTAATCTATAAAATATTCTGTATAAAGCCTTTAAATTAGAAATTAAAACAGTTAAACTAACTAAGCTCTGAAAAACATAGCTAATGAAAACAAATTCAAACAAACAGCTAAGTAGTTGAATTAAACTGTAATGTTTAAACTGTATTTTTTATGAATTTTCATAACTATAATGTATATAATCTACTTAAAACTAAATATTGAAGATTCTTAAAATTTTTTAGAGATTAGGTTTTAAGCATTTACTTTTACAAATACTGACTAATTTTGTCTTTAATAACTAAATCTGTATTTAGAAATAACATCACATCTCAATTTGATCTTTAAAAGGTTTCTCTTTTTTTTTTATCAAAAATTTTCAAGCATTTGAACTGAGAATAACCGAGACTTTCAAATTTTTAAATAAAAAACTGATTCAGCCTGACGTTTTTCTACTTTTTTCAAAAAAACTGATTTAGCCTGACTTAGCCTGATTTAGCCTGACGCGCACGAACCCTGCTAATGTATACTACCTATACATCAGGTACCTATACTAACAGATGTATTTTTATTGCAGTGAAAATGGTTTAACTTCACAATATCTAAAAAAACTTGTTCTGTTCCATAAAAACTTATTGTTATTATTCCCTAACAAATAGTGTTTGAAAGCCAAAAGTAATTTACATATTTTTTAACTAAGTATAGTATTGAGATGATAATAACTACAAATTAAAAGTATTCTTCCTTCATTACACTGACATATGTTTCTGTGTGTTGAACGAGTTAACACACTTCAACGGATCTTTGAAAATCAAGATACATATGTCAGTGTAATAACGTAAAAATACTGTTTAATTTTTATCATATATTCCAGTTAACTTGTTTCGCTTGGATCTTTTTTAACAAACGCAAAAGTCTTATATTTTTGAACAGTATTGAGACAACCATTTATTTTTTCACTCACGTTGCAAAGGCTGGACTTTTTCAACTTTCCTCACTTCAACAGGCATGCTTTCAACCCCGTGCCTCGTTTTAAGCTCTTCCCTCAAACCTCCCATCATCTGCTTCAATTTTGACGTGAACTTGGGCACGTTCCTGCAAACATTCTGCATCACGTCGTCTTCAGCTTTCATGCTTATCAACGTTTTCTTGCCTTCTTCCTGCAAAGTGGTTTTAATTAAGTGTTGAAAAAAAAAACTGTATTTGATGATAATTTGATTTAACAGAGTTTTGTAACAATTCGTTCATATGGTGTTCGTACAAATTTTAATTTCCATTGAAGATTTATTGTTGAGTCAGTTATTTTTTTAAGATGTTTAGAGTATAACTTTCTTTGTATTTAATTCAAGTGGATGAGACTAACTTAGTAAACTAAATATACTTAAGGGCATATGGGTTCCACCTTGATTTTTACAAGTTGGTTTAATTTTATAGAGTTTTATCTGAGCAATCAGACATTTTTAAGCGCTTGAAAAAATTCAAAAAAAAATTCAAGATAAGAGCGATCAAATTTGGTGACTTCCGTAGGTTCCTTATGGTAAGCACAAACTAAAAACGCAAAAATAGACCATTTCACTAAAAATCTATCTCCTCCTTCATTTTTCAACCAATCTTCTTCAAATTTGCGCAGAAAGTGTATTATAAATTTAAAAAAAATTGAATGCAGGAATTTTTTTATTTAGAAAAAAAAAACACCTTTTTTTTTTGTTTTTTTTATCTACAATTTTTATTTTTCAAAATTTTTTAAATTCCCGCATTCAAAGTCTTTTAAACTATAAAAGGAACATTTCATGAAAGTTTGAGGTCTCTAGCTCAAAAAATGAAGGAGTTAATAGATTTTTAGTGATTTTTTTAATTTCCGAAAAAAATTGACCCTGAAAAATTTGTGCTATACGTTTGTATTGGAACATTTTTATAAAAATTACAATATTTTAAAAGTTAAATAAGATATTTTAATTCTATAAAAACTGGCTTGTAGATTGTACTTCAAGCTTTCATTTAAGATCATATGTTATTTTTAGTGAAAAAAAAAATGTCCGACCCCATATGCTTATTAAAACTTTACTTAAGGTGTTTTAAACGTTTATTATTTGTTATGAAAGAATTTAGGCCATAAGGGGATCCAACATTTTTTTAGAAAATTATATTAGACCTTATATGTGCGCTCTGATAAAATAGTATCAGATACTTTTCAATCAACAAAAAAAATTACTTTAGAGGTATCTTCAAGTAAATGAAAATTTTCTGGTACTAAGGTATAGAGGAAAAATTTTTAAAGTAAATTTTCTCTTAATTTTGAAAATCCACCAAAAATTGATTTTCTCCTTTATTTTATGTCAGGATAATCTTAAATTTCTTGAAAACTTTTTTTACATTAGTAGAAGTTCTGTTTTATGACTAAAAAATTACTCAATTTTTAAAATACTTAGCCTTTATGAAAGCCCCCCTATGGCCTTTAGGGAAATTCAGTCACAGTAAAAAAGTTTAAAAATATTTTTTTTGTGCATTATGAAACTTCAAGTTTAAAACTAACATAAGAAAATGACTTAAGTTACTAAAAAACTTATAGAATACAAAGGTTGGTGTATATTATACAAAATTATTTTATCAAGAGCATTAGTTTAATAAATTTCATACCCAATAATTTCAAGTTTTCAAAATGAAATAAATCATGCTAATTTAGCATATTAAAAATAATAAATCACTTAAAATGGTATAAATATAATGTAGCAAGCCTAATAAACATTTTTTCAAAATTAACAAAAAAAATAGGCCCTATATGTAAGATTTCAAAAAAAAATCATTTTTGACTTATTTTTGTTTGGACATTAAGCTTAATGTATTCATAACAAAAATTAATAACATATAACGACTAAATTACCAATAACTCTATATTAGTTTTTTTTTAATCGCTATAAGTACTATGTCACTATAACTTTGACTTTGTATGAGTATTACATACTATATAAATCATTAGTGTATAATATGTACAGAAAAGAAAATATGATTTTAAAAACTACTATTATATTTTACATTACAGCCTATATATAGATGTATGTCTCTTTTTTTGTTAAATCATTTTAAAACAAACTTTACCAGAATGATATGTGTGATCCACTTTTAAAAGCAAAATAAGTATTTTATAAAAAGCATCATTTATTTCAACTTATCTGGTGAGTTTTAACTTGACATAATGTTACTTCCTTTTTTTCAAGTTTAACAATTTTAGTCTCAAGCTTTTCTGACAGTTGAGAAAAACAATGTTTTACATAAATACTGAATGATTTAATTTAGTACAAATAAATTTAAAGACTCTAGTTTTAAGAAAAAATCTCTAATTTAGGTAAAAAATTAAAAGTTTTAAGTAATTTAAAATAATGTTTTATTTAAATCATACTTACTTCTGATACTCTTGCAAAAATTGTAACAAGCTACAAAAGTCATAAAAAAAAGACTTTTACATTATATTAGTTATTTGAAGTGATATTACAAATATATTATTCATACCAGAAGATCTACAATATTTGTTGTTTTTCTATAATAAACTAGGAATAATTATTTCAATAAAAATTATTTTTGTTCATTTCTGACTTAATTATAATTAATATATGTCATATATTAATGGGGTGGGCAATGTTTTTTAATCAACAAGCCAAATTTGGAAAAATTTAGTTTTTTGCGGGCTGGAGCATTTCAAAATAGTGATTTACCAGATGCAGCAAAATAATGACTTTTTAGATCTGAATCCAACTGGATACTAATTTTAGTCAAGATCCTGACCCCGTCGGATTCTAATTTAAATAAAAGTTTTGGATCTGGCCGAATATGCAAAAATATGATACAAAGTTTTATCAAAATTTTGTAATATTAACCCTTTGAGGGCCTGTCACTTTGCTCGCGGGCCGGTCATTTTCATTTGCAGGTCAGATGCCATTAAAATTTTAAAAACTGTCTGGGTCAGTCCTTTTCCCGCTGGCCGTATGTTGCTCACCCTTAATATATGACGTGGAAAACAACTTTAAAGTAAAAAAACAATTATTTTAAAAATTTACTGAAATATATATTTTACAATCCATAAATATATGTTTTCTATTTTTATTTTACCCTTACTTCTTTAATTTGAAAAATAATTAAATAACTTCATATTTAAATATAAATAAGTAAAAGGAGAAAACAAACTAATTTCACTAGACTAATCATAAAAACAACATGAATATTTATTGATGGAATTATTAAAGGGTTAGAGAACACAAGAGTTTTTTTCTTTGAATGTTACCCCTACTTTTTAAGGTCATATGTGATGGCTTAGATATCTAAACTATATCTGTTTTAACAATAGAATTTTTATCTAAAAACCAAGACAAATGATGTATCAACAAAAGTTTAGAAATTTAAAACAATAATAAACTTATTTTATGAATAGAAATATGCTTTAAATTGAAAAAAGGTTACTGAAAAAATACCAAAAAACTAAAAGAATAAAGAAATTAAAATGACTAACTTAACAGAAAAGTACTCTGTACTTGAAACTTTTTTTTTCGAACTACAAAGTGCAATTAATGATTTTGATTCAAACCTGCCAACCTTAATTGTAGTCAACTCATTGTTGAGTTGGTTAGCAGCTCTCCTTGACTCTTGCAAAGTGAAGTCGTTACGCTGGATTCGATCAAGTTTTTTGTCCACATCCTTGCCAAGTTTCACAAGAGGCTGCAAGGCAGCTGAAAGACTGCTGGCATTTTTGTTATTCATACTTTTTACAAAGTTTAAAGCTGTACAATAGAATGTTGCAGTAATATAAATAGCGACTACATGATGTATTTAAAAAATTTAACTATATTAAACAAACACTTCCGAACAATTTGGATTTGATAAACATTATTTTTTGAAGTATAATATGAAATACATGAATTTTGAAATAAATACTACTGAAGTAATTTATACACGAAGTTAAACTTTTAATAAGCACCTTATTGACTTAAGTTATTTCTAAAAAACTTAATAGTACATTAACAAATAATAAAAACTACATAATTTTGTATAGCTTATATATAAGGTTTATAAAGAGTCTAAATAAAGTAATGCTTTTATAAAATAATAAATACACTAAATAAATTAAATTGTACCATATTTGTAAAACATTAAAAATTTGTTGAAAAAAAAACATTCAAACCCTAATATTGTGTTTGTAATTTTCAAAACTATTAAATGAAAGTAAAAATATAATTCAAAAATATATATAAAACAATAGCTTTGAAATGCATAAAAAAGTAGTTAGACTTTTAAAAAATATATTGCAAAAACCTTATTTCACTATAAGTATACATAGGGTTTTATGAGATAAAATCATTTAAGTTGTTTAAATTGTAATATGAATAATAGTAGTTATTTACTTTTTTTTCAAGTTTCATAGTGTAATAATTTTTTATAAAACAAATTGTATTTTTAGTATTTAAATCAAATAAAATAAAACACATTATCTTTTCGAGTTTTTAGGCTTTTTCAGTTTCAATGTCTTTGAAATTAAAACCTGGTACTTGTTAAAAGTGTTTTCGCTCCAAAACTTAAAAGGCACATAAAAAGCCCTGTACAGCTTATTCTTTGACTCATAAGCGTCCAGAAAGTCCATCTCATAAAAAACCTTCCACTTGTCAGTCTGCTGCGAGTACCTTGGCTCCAACTCCGTGGGGTGCTGGGTGTCAAAATCCACTAAAAAGTGGCAGGTTGAAACGTCAACGTACCTCCCCCTTTCCTCAGTGTTCATGTCATTGAAGTGATCAGGTGTTGCCCTGGTTCCATCAAAACCAGAAGCAACAAACTTGGCTGGCAATTGACCCTTGAAGTTGGACTCTATGAAGTGTGGCTCAAAACCCTCGGGTAAATTGAAGGTGGATGGAAACCTGTGCCACTCTTTTCCATAGCAAACCCTCACAGGCCCGGTCGCCGTGATGTCATACTTCAGTGGGAGCTGGTGCAGGGTCTGGTACACTTCTAAAGGAGCTCTGTAGGAAAAGTACAGGGCTAAGCACCTTGACAGCGCCAGGACTGTGAACACTGAACAGAAACCAACTGAGAGGAAGTTTTCACTCAAGTACTTGTTCAGTTTGAACACGCACCAGGCCTTTTGTATGGTGGCCAGGGCAACTGCTGCATTGAGGCAGATGAGCGAGTAGATGGGGAAGATGAAGCGCTCCTCCTTGTGAGCTATGGTGAAAAAGATAGCCATCCAGATGTACATGGGCGCCATGGATATGCAGTAGAGGAAGTAGGGCGGGCTGTAGTGCTTGTACTTCAGGCTGATGGCAAACTCAATGAGGAGTATGATGAAGGCTGAGAGGAAGGCGAGGCAGAAGACAAAGTTGAAGTTTAAGAACAAGTTGAGAAAGTAGTAGCTGAAGGGCTCTGTGCCGTAGAGATCAGGGCCGTGGTCAGTGAAGACATTGTACAGCAAAATGTTTAGTGGTGCAATCACAAGCTTGCCATAAAAAAGTGAGTCAACTACGACTAATGGAAGCAGCATTGTCACCAAAGCAACAACAACCCACTTGATGAAAAATGCAAACTTTTTTCTCCTGACAAGAACATCCACAGCCAACGGCACGCCCAGGACTGCTGAGAACGGCCAAGCAACAATTGCACCAGCTGCCACTGACAAAATAGCAAAGTTGAGCTTCCCCTGCAGCCAGAAGCCCATGGTCAGGCAGGTCATGTACATACAAAAGGAGCTTGGTAAAAAGGCCACGCTAGAAATGAAAAAGCCCGGACTGAATACCAAAAAGACAAGCAGAATGCGGCCCACGTTGTTGCCAAACCTCAGCACCACTCCCTTGAAGAAGACTGTCTGGCAGGCGGCGTAGGCGATTGCAAGCAGCATCCTCTCAAAGTAAAATATGAATATGGGCATTGCTTTGAGAAGGCCAAAGTGGAACAGGGTGAAGATGTAGTGGATTCCGATGTAGGCCCAGGACCTAATGCTGTACTCTGGTGAGTACTCCCACGTTTGGAAGCCTTTGCCATACAGCATGTGGTACAGTGGCTCCCAGTAGTTGTAAGTTTCATCGCAGTCAGTGACGTGGCAGGTCAGGGAGGCAGTCATGCTAGCTGTTAGTAGAAGCTTCGCGCAAGTCATTGTCTCTGGCAGGTAGACTTCAGTGACTTTGTGGCTTTTTGCGTTTTTGTCATCCGGGTCAGAGTCTGGCTCGTCAGCTTTTTTCTGCTTGGCTGTCTTGATATAGATCCCCTTCCTTGTCCGGGATGAGCTCATAATGATTAAGTTAAATTAAAACCTGTGGGTTTTTATTTAATAATATCAGAATTATATTGCAAGATATAAACTAATTGGGAGTCATTGATATGTTTTTATTTACAGTTATTCCATATTTTGCTTTTGCTATAACAAAACTAATAATAAAATTTAAAGAACTTTTTAAAGACTGGAATTCAAGATAATAATGCATTGAAAACCATTCATATATTGAGCATTTTACCAATTTAAAAAAAGTTTTTTTTAATTCAACATTTTCTTAGCCTTTAAAACCGCAACACATTTGATTTTATTTCAGAACAAAAATAAAAAAACTTAAAAGCATAAAAAAGTCGAGAAAACTTGTACTAAGATATTTACATGAAAATAAAATTTAAACTATAAAACATAATTAAACTAATTTCAACAGAGCTTATACACCTGGAAATACTGATAAAAAAACAATATAACTTAATATTTTACCAAACATGGGTTAGTTAAAAAACTTACTCTCGATTAAATTGTATTCAAATTGAAAACTTATAAAAAAAAGTTATAACTTATAACTATAATATAAAGTTATAACTTATGAACATATGTCACATATGGTAAAATAAACTCATTATCAACAAACGTTTAATAAAGCTTTTATGTGTTTTTTACAATAAAGTAAATTTAAATGAAAATCTGCTTGTGCCATACCATTAATCTTAACATAATTTCTCCATACTTTTAAAAATACCAGTATGATTATAAAACATAATGCAATTTTTTTTAACATAACTTACCATGTCTGTAAAAATCTATTATTAATCATTGACCAAAATCATTAGTTATCAAAAAGTGCAATAATTTTGATGTGAAGGGGTTAGATAACAAATTAACTTAACTTAAGTAGTAAAAATTTTAAAAAAATAATCTCTAATTTATGCTCAAACTATAAGAACAAGTATGCTAAATTTTCAAAAAATGTTGTTTACTATATATGTTTGTAATGTTTACTATTTAAGAGTGAATGAATTTAGTAGAATCTAAACAAACTGTTTCAAAATTTTGGCAACTCATCTGAGCTCCATAGTTTTGTTTTCTTGTTTTTGTTTGATACATGGGTGGGTTTAGTTAACATGGTACAGTGCTTATTCACTTAAGACTTCACTTATCCAACAGTTTCAGTCAAGAATAAAACTCTAAAAAATTTCAATATTCAACAAAAACATTTTTTGTGATACAGATTCTAAGCTTTTATGATGTAAGAAAATCTTAAATGTATTTATTTTTTGCACTTAAGTTCATTATTATGACATAATAACAATACTAAAGCTTACATTCAAACCTTGTTCAAAACTAGAGATAGGTTTAGATATTTTTCATTTTGATTAATTTGTTACTAAAGATAAATGTAATTTTTTTTTTCTTGGACAAAAACTAATTTTTTTTTTAATTTGAAGTTTGGGCAGGTGGAGTTACAAATAAGGAATTTTACTTGCTGGAACCTCAAAAACATATATTTTTGTAGAGTGTAAGTATGTCTGATGTTTTTCCACCTTAGAAAAACTATTAAATAAATTAAACTAAAATTTAGTTTTTATTATTTATCATTTTATTATCTATTACTCATAATTACTATTTATTTTACTATAAGGCTTTTATTATCTATTATGCATTGCATAATATACAGCAGTTTCCCAAAATGTCCAGGTAAGTTAATAAGCACTGTACTGTAATGATGTTGTTCAATTTGAGTAAAAAATATCATTTTTTATATTAAAAAACTTAACTGTGAAGCCTAGATAATTTCAATATAACATGCTACAGTTTACTGTCGGTCTGTCTTATATATTAATGATTGTTCTTCTTTAGTAAAACTTTAACAGGTACCAGTTGTTTATTTTTAAGAAATATAACAAAAGTGTAAAGTAAAAAAGTCTGAGAGTTATAATTTTTACTTTAAACAATTTTTTTAGTTTATAGTTTTATCTAAGATATCTATAAAAACCAAAAGTATATATTTTTTTATAATTTACAAGAAAAAGAGGAATCAACAGCAAGTTGTTTAACCTAACTCTTGCAACTAAACATTATTTATATGACATGTAGGAATGACAGAAAAGACACTTGTTTAAATTAACTAATAAATTTTCTTATGTAATTAAACAAATTTATTTTTTAGTCTCAATATCATTGTATATTGTAATAAGACCATAGGAAAAAAAATTGTTCTATTAAAACTTAGATTTATTTTGCAAAGTTTTAGCTAATCAATTAGCTACAAAGTACAAGTTTTTTCTTTTCATCAAAACTTTTTACAACATAAGTTTAAAAGCTTAATTTTGGATAATGCAAAACTTTAAAATTACAATTTATTGTTTATTTTAAAGCACATTTTATCAACAGTTTTCAGTAATGTTTAGAAAATTCTTTAGTTTAAATTTTTAAAATAAATAAAAAAATTTTTATATGAACTTCTAAATTTATTAAAAAATATTTTTTCCTGAATTGGACTTATCAGGCAGACATAGTCACGAAGAACTACTGTTTAAGTCTAACCAAGCGAGCTTAACTACTATAGATTCCATTTTAAATTTAGTGTATTTTTACAATGTGAACTTGTAGTGGAAGTTCTATTAATTTTCTTTATTACAATTTTTATAATCATGCATTGACTTATGCTGAAACTCTAGCATAAAAATACTGATAATGTTTTTTTATCATTTTTAGATTTTAATAAAATTTACAGTTAAAACTTTCCCAAGAAGGTTGCATTGTAAAAACACACCGAATCTAAAATGGAACCTGGTTAGACTTAATGAGTAGTTCTTTGTGACTATGATAAGTCCAATTGAGGACAAAACTAGGTTGCAAAACCTTGCATATTGTTTTTAATAGTGGTACAGTGCATTAAATTTATCTTGGAACAAATTATAGTACTAGTTTTGTGAGTATACTATTTATTACTTTTGTTATATATAGTTTTGATTTTGATTGAAGTTTTGCATTGTACCTTTTTTTAGGATTCCCACTAAATTAAAAAAAAATATTATAGGGAAGTTATCAAAAAAGTTTTGCTTTATAGAAAGTGTTAGAGACCAACTATACTAAGCTACATTCTCTTGTTAATTTAATTTTATAGTCAATTTATATGTTAATATTACTTTACTTTTATAATCATAGTTTATAATTATTATAGAATAGAGTTTGATTTTTGAGTCTTTATGTCTATTTTATATAGCTTATAGCATACAATGAAAACATTATGCTATAGCAGGGTTTCCCAAAAAGGGTGGTACTGCCCTCCTGCAGGCATTTTTAGTAAGTTTGGAGGCAATAATTAGTAAAGGGGCGAAAAGGGGACAATTTAAAAATTTTGAAACTTACATTAGATATTCTTGAGTTGCAGGTGAAGAGCAAAAAAAGAAAAAGGTCTTAGGGTGTTTTTAAATGGAAGTCTTGTTGGAGGGTGCAATAGTATTTTTAATTTCTTCAAAGGGTGCAATTTGAAAAAAAGTTTGGGATACCCTGTGCTAGACAGTATTAAACTACATGCAGGAGTAGTATTCTAGTAAATAAATATTGTAGGCAAGGTATAAAAGACATTTTAAATAGCACATTTTGTTTTTTTATTATAAGGGGGAGAAAATCACTTTTTCACAATTTATTCTTATTTTATTGACTTATAACTAAGCTACAAGTTGCTTTTTACAGATTTTTAAAACTGAAAATAACTTTTGAAATATATCTGGTTGAAATTATGGACTACTTTGCTCCTTATGGGAGATGCAAACTAAAAAGGCAAACAACTAGAAATAGTTACAAATTTTTCTCCTATGATTTTTGAGATAATTACCTCAAAATATAGGAAATGTTCTTCGCAATATTCAGAAAAATCTGCCAGAATAATTTTTTAAATAAAAGCTTTGTTTTTAATTTTTTTTATTAATATCTTTTTTATTATTTGTTCTGACCAAATTGTCTTATAAGTTTCTCCATTCATAAATAAGTTGTTGAACTAAGTGATTCTTGATTCCTACTATGGTCTTTTCAGCCTCAAAGCTCCATCCTCATAAAATGAAAAAAAATATCTTAAAAACGTGTGTTTTCAAAAATCTTTTACCCTTACAATTTTCAATGTTTTTAAACAAAAAACATTTTTATTTTCAACAGTTTTGATTGCTTTGTAGATTATAGATAAAATTCTACTTCAAATAAAAAAGTTAGAATTTTTTTTTTTTTAAACTTGATCTTTTTTTTTAATAGTAAAAAAACATCAGTCTTAAACTCTACCCCTTGCAACAATAAACGTTTTCTGAGGAAATCGAGTGTGAATTTTTTTTGTTCCATAAACTTCTTCTTTTGAGCATAAGCCTCTTTTCAAAAATCTTTTATGCTTACAATTTTTAATGTCTTTAAACAAAAAACTTGTTAAACAGTTTAGATTGCTTTGTATATTATAAATAAAAAAATTAGCATTTTTTTTCTAACTTTAAAACTAGACTTTTTTTTTCAATAGACTTCTTTTATTGAACATAAACATCTTTTCAAAAACCTTTGACATTTACAATTTTCAGTGTTTTTTAACAAAATTTAATTTTTCAATTATTTTTAATTATTTTTTTTTTATTTTACTATCACTGTTACCCTTAACATTTACCCTCTGCTGTTATCTTTTTTTTTTTGTTATTTTTTATCTTTTATTTTTACTAACACAGTTACCCATAACCCTTATTTTCATTCAGTAACTTTTTTTTTCATTTATTTATTTATTACTAAGTTAAAAAAGATGTTTTCTTGTTCAGTTGTATGACTCTGCTTTAAAATAAAGATATTTCATTTACTTGTAAATAATGAACTTTGAAAGTAAAGTTGTCATTATTTAAAATCATTCAAAAAAGTTGCAAAAATTTGCTCCATCTGCTCAATTTGAGGACGGATTTTTAATGCTGAAATGACTTTGGTCTTGATTCCTTGTATCTCAATTTTTTTTTTATTTTTTTAAGCACATAAAAGTGTCTGATAACTAAGATAAAACTCAACAATAAAATTAGATTACTTTTCTTTCCAAAGGACAGTAAAAGTTTTTTTTTTGTGTTAGCCATGGGTTTTGATCTTGAAAATTCATTTCTAAGAATTTTCAAAGCCATCATCAGGCCACATATTCAGTTCTAATCAAAAATAAATTTTTTGACATGATAAGATATGGTGTTAATCCTTACAAAAACTTTCTACATACATACTATTAAAAACTTTTTGTTCTTAATCAAAAAAATTTAGTTTCATTTTTTGTTTTTTGGTAACAAATGTTAAATGTTATGGTGGAAGAAAAAATTACATACGATGCAATTTACTTGTTCAGACTAGAAAACGCTTATGCTGCTATAACAGTTTTTTAATGTTAAAAACAAAAAGATGTTTTTTTATTTGTTTTAGGATAATTAAAAAAACAAATCTTAAAACTATGGTAAGGTCAATCAGATGGTGTTGATAAGTTTTTTTTTTGTCATTGAGCTACACATCATTATCTTTGTATACACTGTTTTGAGTTGTAAATTTTTTTAAAGTAATTAAAAACTTAAAAATCAATAAAAAACTTTAATTTTAATATGGTATTTTTAAGTCAATGCATTAAATAAGGAAAAATGGAAATCCTAGTCCACTATGAGCACCACACCAGTTCCTTTCTTATAATTAATTTTCTTTAATAACATAATATTATATGTTTTGGTTTTAAGAAAACAAATAAAGAGATCTCAACTTCTTTTTTTTTTCTAAATTATTTAGCAAAATTTTCAAATTTTCATAACTATTACAAGCACAAATTTACTTAAATTTACAATATTCAAGTCACAATAAAATTTAGCTTGATTAAAATGCATCTTAACTTAAGCCCACTTATTACTATTAACCTTATTCTTATTTAAGCAATGTTTACTTTAAAAATCAACTAGAAGAAAATAGAAACCTACAAACAATTTTTTTTACTATTATTATTTGTGTTGTTCTTTGATTTTTAAATATAACTAGAATTTAAACTTTGCCAAAAATTCAAACTTAGTACCATAATTTAACTTGTTTTTTTTTTGGGTAAAAATTAATTTTAACTATAAGCTTTCATATTAAGTATTTGAACGGGATTTTAAATTTTAATAGCGATTAAAAGCACAAGATTGTTCAAATCTTCAATAATTATGTCACAGTTAAAATAAGCTACACCAAAATCAATTAAACTTTAAGCTCACTTCATTAATTACACTTTTGCTTAAGCAATGTTTACTCTGTAGATTATCTATAAGAAAAAGAAAGCTACATACAGCTTTGATTATTGTTATTATTGTTGTAATATTGATTTTAAAACTTAGCTAAAAATTTATATTTCTACTAAAACTCAGTCTTAATATCAAAATTTGATTTGTTTAGTTTCCTAAGTAAAAATTTTCAGTAATAATTTGGTTTTATTTTAATTTAATTGTTTAAATGCTATTTTCCATGAATGTCACATATCTTTTTTTAGATTTATTTAAGCACTGACAAGGTCTTTGACCGAAACTTAGTTTGTAAAATAATTTTTTGAAAGAATAAATATAATTTAATAAAATAAGTAAGTTTTAAATTTTCTTATTTTACTTTTGCCCATTATGTGACTTTTCTGCTGCTTTTTTTATTATAATTTTATTTGTTTTCTTGTCAAAAATATTTTTTGATTTAGCAAGTACAGTGCATTACTAACAGTTTAAGTTGTCTTTTAAATGAGTTTATTATCATTTATAATAAATTTAATAATCTATTTAATAAACTTTAATTTTTTTTGTTTTTTAGGACACATAGAGAAAAAATCAGTAAGATATAGACAAATTTAATTAGGGTAGTAATTAATTTAAATCTAACTTATTTGTTAACAAAGCCAATTCATAACCAGTTGTTTCTTATTTTTCACTAATTGACAGATTATTTTTTAACTAATTAACAAATAATTTGAACTCAGTAAAAATATTTTTCAAAAAGATTGACCCAAATCAAACGTGGTATAAATTCAAAACAAAGTTTTCATTTGCAGTGTTAGAGTAGCGCTAAAGATTATGAAACTACTTTTTACTGTTAAATAAAGACGTTAGAGCGCTGTAAGAGTTTAGTTTAAGAACCTAGTACTAGAGTGCACGAAAAAACCTTTCGATTATCAATTCATGCGCCACTTGGTTAATACTTGAGTTTAACAATTTAAGGTCTTTATAAAACAATTTTTTTTAACTAGTAGTTATGTTTTAAAGTGTAAGTGTAGACTTGAGTCTAGTATACTATCAAAATCCACCCGCGATCAAAATCCACTAATTTAGTTATAATATTATTTTATTTATTAACTTTAAAAATTTTTTTGCATTTTTTTTAATTATTTTTCACTATTACTGTTACCCCTAACCCTTACCCTCGATCAGTAAGCGGTTCTCAAATTTGACTAGGTGGATTTTGATCAGGTGAATTTTAACCGAGGGTGGATATTGATCTCTAGTGGATTTTAAGCGTGTTCCAAAATACAAAATCATAGTTTTTATACTATTGGCAAAACTGTAAATCAAAATTAATTAGGCTTTTATAAGTGTGAAAAACGATTTTTTATCCTCTCAAGCGTGAAATCATTAACTAGTTTTACATTTCATTTAAATTTTGACAAAGAATTAAATAAAATTAAAAAAGTTTAAAGTAGTCAACCAAATCCAAAATTTCAGATTCGGCTCAATCTGTATCTTATTTCGAATTTAGAATTCGTTCGAATCCAAATCCAAATCTCATTTTAAAATTAATATTAGGCCGAATCCGAATCCAAAAAGACCTGACCTGACTCGTCTGGATCTTGAATTCGGTAGATTACTACATACAAGATATATTATTTGACAGTAAAATTAAATTTTATTCACCTTTAAGAACAAAATAGAATGTAAATTTATGCAATTAACATTGAACGTTAACAAGTGAGCGAGAAACATCGGAAGAGTTAATGGGAAGTAGTGAAGATATTAAAGGGAAAAATTATAAGAGCAAAAATCCATTCATTTCTTATTGTACTTAAATATTTTTCATAAATTATTGGCAATGTAACTTTTATTGCAAGCAAATTTATGACACACGATTTTGTTTTATTTTTGTGATTCACTGAAAAAAATGGAAAATTTTAAACTTTAAAATTTTCAAAGTCTTGCACTTAATTGATTATCATTTGCACTTTTTATAAGCATATTGATCAGCATATTGATCAGTGACTCTGAGGCAGTACCGGTTCCGCCGATGTTAAAAAGCCCTCCGAGTGGACACTTGTTTTTAAATAAGATTAAAAAGTAATAATATTAGGTGTAAAATGTTTATCGCCCAAAAAAAGTTTTTCAGTACAAAGGTAGAGTGGCTGTTATTTTTCTCCATTAAACCAAAGTATAGGTATTAGTTAAGACTGAAGCTATCCTAAATCATATTAAAACTATTGAAATAATTACACAGTCAAACTCTTGCGTAAATATGTTTACATAAATGATTTTAATCTTTACAACTTTATCATGTTAAAAACGTATGTAAAGCTTTAAATAATTAACCAGGATTTTTAAATTCAAAACTCTGAATTGGTTTTAAGTGAAGAGCAGTACTGCTTAATTTGTGTAAGTTTACTACAAAACTATTATTTTTTCTTAGTTTTTAGATTTTCTCTACAAAAATATATTATGTACAATAATCATATTTAAATAATTAGGAAAAAGAAAAAAATTTTAACTCAAGCCAGTTTAAAATTTTCAAATGTTTTAAAAACTAAATTATAATTAAGTGTAAGTATATTCACATGTCTTTTTTCTATTCTGTAATAATAAAACTTTACTAAGTGTATAAGATAAAACATTGATTAAATCTCAGAGCAAATAACTTCAAGATTTTGTTCTAAAAAGGCCGAATTTGAACTCGTGTTAATCAAATAACACGGCAATTTTGGCACAATTGTACTGTTGACATTCGTTGGCAGTGACTTCGCACGCCTCTTCCGTCCATTTATCCTTTTCCGCATCGTAAACCACCATGAGCGACGACTGTTCGATGAACAGCATGATCCTGCTCCCGATTGAAATCGCGTCGCCCAAATAATCCAAGCTGACTGTTAACGGTTTTGTTGGCGGCTTGATTAAAACGAACTTGTTGCAAACGGGGTCGTAAACTTCGCTGGTCGACGAGTTTAAGTCGCGGCTTCCGAACACGAACAGCTTGCTTCTCAACGCTACCACCTTGTGTCTGTCTCTTACCTGAACCATGCTCGGCATCATTGTCCACTCATCAGCCACGTGATCGTACGCCTCAACGGTTTTCGACCACGTGTACAAGTCCGTCTTTCCGCCGCAAACAACCACCCTGCCCATGAAAACCGCGCTCGCCGAGTAGAACCTGCGCACGCTCATGTCGCTCACTCGCCGCCACTCTTCCTTCTGGGGATCGTACTCGAAGCACCAAGCCACGGTACCCTCTTCCAGGAAACTACGGCCGCCTAACACGTATATTTTGTTCATCATAGCGCACGGGCTGAAGCAGTACAAGCTGACATCCAAACCGCGCAATTGCCGCCAGCTGTCGTCGGTCGCCGGCGCGTACCTTTGCACCGTGACGGACTCTTCCCCGCCAAAAACGTAGATGACGTCATTGGAGCAGACCGAGTAGAACTCATCGCCTTCGTCGAAACTCTGCAGCGGCCGCACCCTCCCCCTCTTGTCGATCTGATTCACGTACTGCTCCCAGCCCAGGTTGCCGCCCATGACCACCACGTTGAAATCGTCGTGGTCGCAGTACCGCGGCTCCATGCTCACTCTGTTGGTCAGGCAGAAGCTGCGTTTGTCTCGCAGAACCTCCTTCACCGCCAAGCTGCTCCTCTCGTTTTTCAGGAACGCCGAGGGTTCGTTCAAGACGCACTCCACCTGCTTGTCTGTGAGCAGGGAGAAGCGCACTTTCATCAGGAGCTCCTTTGCGAACGCGCTCCTTTCCGCCGCGTTCAAGCTCAGCCAAGCGTTCGCCGCTTGAAACACCTGCAGTTCCGAGCAAACGTTCAGGCTCGAGCTCGAAAGAAGCGTGACTGCGGTGGCGCGGTCCAAATGCGCGAAGTCGTCCGGCGGGAAGCAGCGCGTCATGATGCGCAAAGTATCTCCCGCGAAATTAGGCGAGTTGAAAACCTTAGCCAACCGGTAGTACGCTGCCACGCTGTCAATTTTCACTTTGCTTTTCATACAGTATAGCACTTCTTGCTTCGTGTTCAGCAAAACTTTACTAATCTTCAATGATTGAATTAGCTCGCGCTCGTCTAAAGTCTCTGTATCTAAATTATTAAGGCGATAATGAAGATTTGTAAACATTATTATTATAACTGTTATAAAATAAAAAAGAAACAATGGATCAAATATGTTTTGCACCTGTAATATAAGCTTTAAGTGTTCGTCATCCTGTGTTTATTATTAAACTAGAATGGAAATTTACAATATATACATAAATTTTTGATAAAATAACGTGTTAACTTGATTTATATTATCAGTGCACAGTTTGGAACTCTGATATTTTGGGATAACTTTATAAAAGATTCAATTTAAAGCTTATGTGTTTGGTTAAAGCTAGAAAAACTGGTGTATTGCTTTAATAAAAAGGCAAAAAGTTGTTTAAATCAAAAACTTCGCAAATTAGACATTTCTAAGTTTTATTTTTTCATCCATAACACAAAGGTCGATTTTTTATACATTTCTGAAAACTTTAAATAAATAACTTTTTATTAAATAAAACAGGTTAAACTTTTTTTCTTTTATGTATAAGAAACCTTTTAGTGCTTTATTAATAAAAATGTTTATCAAAATAACATATTAACCAGAAAATACTTAACTTAATTACCATTTTTAAAGAAAAATACTTTGCTCAACTTGAAAATAAAAAAGAAGAAGTTGTTTTAGAGAACTTTTGCTTCTTGTATTAATCTGTTATCTGAAGCTATTTTTTTTGTGATTTCACATGTTTACTCATTTATTAACTGATTTTTTATTATTATTGTTATATAACCTTATATTTAAATAAAGCTATGTACTAAAATAAAAGTTATAAAAGTCAACAATAAGAATCTATTAAGAAAAAAAACTTTTTGCTTTAACGTTTTTATATAATTTATATGTTACTAGAAATCAAACTTAGTTAGTTTATTATTTAATATAAAGACGAATCGGTATCGATAAAAATGTTTAGTCAAAAAATGTACAAAAGTTCATCCAATCATAACCTTTGTTTCCTAATATATTTAAATAACTACTATCCAAAAAAATATATAGTAAAAATTAAAAACACTAACCATAATCATTAAAGTATTTCAAATTGTTCAAAGTTAAGACTTTTTCTAAAGTATTTTTGAAAATAGTTTTCAAAAAGTTCTGATGTTGAAACTTTGAGCAGATCGCATTGCAATGGAACATCTTTTTAGTTATCTTGTTTCCTTTATTCTTATTCAAATAACAATTTTCTTCGAATGTTTGGTTTAATTTTGATGCAGTGTTACTCATATTTTTAATTTAAAACTGTAATTAATTAAAATACTAGTTTGATTTGGTTGTTTAAAAAATGTATTTTTTATTTTTATAAGTCTTAGATTAATAATAAAAGTTACTTTTTTTACTAATTAACACTTTCCATACATTTCAAAAAGGTTTTTTATTTAAGTTAAAAAAGGTTGAGATTTAAAAAGTATATTTTTATTAAGTTAAGCTAAAATTAACTAACAAAATCCGCAATTAATTGATATTTCATTTTATTATAGCTTTTATGATTTCAATACTAATTTAATGAAACAACATATTTTAAATTATATGAGATATTGCACAAAACAGCTTAAAATTATGTGTTCGCAACGTTTTTAGGATGCGGGTCAGATTTATAAAAATCTATTTTTTGGCGGGCCGGAGTATCTAAATTGTCTTTGATTCACAAAAACTATTCAGTTATCCGGTTCATTACCACAAAGTAAGGAGTGTATGTGTTTTTTTGCTTTTAATTTTTAATCTCAGAATATCTAAGGTAAATTTTAAAAGCTCCAAAGCCTAGAATATGTAGTGTAAGTTTAAAATCTCAGGTAAAATGTATCTTTTTTTTCGTTTCAAGTGGTCAAATTATCTATATTAGTTTCAAAATTTTGTTTAAAAGGAAAGGTTCACATGCTTGCAAGCCACAACTATACCTTTTGCTGACCAGATTCCTAATACTCAAATAAGATACAAACTGCAGCAATAAAAGAACAGAATTAATGAACTCATCCAAACACAGGAACAATTTTTTATTAATAAACTGGAAAGCAGACAATTAAATAAGTTTACAGTACTAGTACAAAGTAGGTTTTAATTTTTTTCATGGTTTTTGAGTTTTGTTAACGTTTTGTCATTTATTGGTTTAAATTCAAATTTTTAGATAGTCGTCATTTCCTTTAATAGAATTTTTAGATATTTTTTTACATAGTTCATAATTTCATTTAAATTTGATTTTTTAGACTAAGATTGTTAGAAAAGTTCTGAAGTAGCTTTGGAAATACTCAGAAAAGTAGATCCAAACATAGAAAAAAGAAGAATATATCGGAAGTATGAAAATATTATTTAATTACGTTATAGATTATACTAAAATAACAATTGAAAACTAAACATATTCTTATGTCTGTAAATTATAGTTTTTTTTTTTAATATATGCCATTAGCTTAATAAATAATTCTAATTTAAATAACATTTAATTTCTATTCCCAACTTTTTTATTAAAGGTACTTTTCAATTTAGTAAAATTAATAACACTAAACTTTTCTTAATGAACAAAAACAAGCTAAATATAAATTTTAATTAGAATATTAAACTGACTACTTTTAGTATCAATAATTCAAAACATCCCTGCTGAGAACTTTGAATCTGATGAAAACAAAAATTATAATGATAAAAGCTTAAGTTTTTTTTCATATAAATATAAGAAGCCTTAGTTAAAATAAATCATTCAATGAGGAACTCATGTCATGTTTTCATGTATAACTTTATCCAAACTTAGGTAAATGTGAAACATTAATAAAAAGAGAAGCATAGATGAAAAATCATTGAAAAATTACTTTAAATTTTGTAAAATCTGAAACCAGATATGGTGGCGTGCTTTAGTCACATTAAAAATAAAATTCAATTTTATTTCAATAAGACAAGACCTCAAATTTACTTGCAGTAAATATGAATCAGAATGACTAGAAATATCTTTAGAATAAACAACAATAACAGTAAAAAAATCTTAGTAGGTCTAATATATAGACATCTAGGACATTCAGTTTAAGAAATAAGTTCAGAATTTGTAATGAAAATAAAAACAATTATAAAGATATATGTATTTTTTGAGACATGTATATTAACTTTTTAAACAATAGTTTTGGTCTAACTAATTTTATCAAAGTACCAATTAGGGTTAATAGAATGGAAGGTGCATTAATTAATCATTTACATTGTTTATGTCCAGAAAAAGTAACTCATTATTATGTATTAATATCAGGTATATCAGACCATTTTATATTAAGCTTAAACTTCAAATCTAATTAAAAACAGCTCTAAAGAAAAAACAATTACATTAAAGACTTTTCAAAACAATATATTAACACAGTTATGATTTCAAATGATGCTTCTCACATTCTTGACAAACATAAAATCAGACAAAAATTTTAAATCTAAAAAATCTTTAAACACTTAATTTAATTACTTAGTAGTAAAATTCAGAAAAATAATATATCAAAATATTCCAACTAAAAAAATTTCTAAACTTAAATTTAATTATAGATCTAAACCCTGAATAAAAAAAGAAACACCAAAGTCCATCAAAAGAAAACAGAAATTTTATTAAAGCCTTTTAAAAACAATTTTATTATTTTACTTAAACTACATGAATCAGGAAAGGAAAGTCAGGAAAAGTCCGGAAAACTAAAAAAAAAATTCAGGAAAAGTCAGGAAAAAATGGGGTTTCAAAAAAAGTCAGGCAAAGTCAGGAAATTTGACAAAATTTGAGAAACGTTAGATGTTTTAAGTTTACTTTTACAAAAGCCTTTAAAAAGATTAATTCCTAAAAATTATTTAAAAACCCTTTATAATTAGACTAAAACTGCAAAATTTTTCTAGAAAATTACAAAATTACCTGATTTTCAATGCCTTTATATGGTAAAAATTAATAAAATATTTTTTATAAAACTACAAAATTTTCCAATAATATATTGAACAACTATTCTACTTGAACAAGCAGTTTTTGTGTGCTTTTAGTGTTGATGATCTGTAGAAAAATAAATTTCTATGTGTATATAAGTTATAAAATAAAAATATTTGCTTATAGAGCTGTTTATTGCAAACACATCAATCATACACAGATGGTTCAAGTGATGTAATGGAAGTTAGATGTTTGAATTCAGCTAAAAAACTGTCGTCTTAAATTGCATAAAAATAAGATTGAAAGCTTTTTATAGTTTCAAGTGTTTGATTATGTATTTTAGAATCAGTTAAAATTAACATTTTGAATTAGAAAGTTCAGGAAAGTTTTAGTAAAAAGTCAGGCAAAAGTAAGAAAACTTTTCTCACCTTGATCTTTGGCAACCCTGAATAATACAAAAAAAAAGAAATATACTTACAAGAATCATAACATTTTTTTTGTATTATTCAGGGTTGCCTCAGATCAAGCTGAGAAAAGTTTTCTGAAACTAATTCTTTAAAAATGCATACTTTTAAAACATGCTAGAAAATTCTTATAAAAATTCATCTAAATTGAAAAGTAATAAAAAACATCACTAAAAGACAGAAAAAAGACAACTTATTTCCACTTAGGCTAGATGTGAATAAAAATCTTATAAGAAATTTAAATAAGTAGTGAACAATCAAAACACTCATTTTTATAACATTGGAAAGCAAATGAGAGCACTTAGATGGTTTATAAAAAATATGATAATAGTATAACCTACAAAGAATGTAAAATATTTAATAAATAAACATATGATTGTAGTATGTTTTACAACCATTTTATTTACCATAATGAATAACATTTACCTAACTAATTCTAATAAAAAAAGTACTTATGGGGCCCCTGTTCTTAAAACCAGGCATAATATGAATGTATAACTGACTGCATTTGATAACTGTTATAAGTTAATGGAAAGTTTTGAGTTAAAGTTCTTGTTCATCCAAGCGTTTAAGAGAAAGCTCGCAAGGTCACGTGTCTAATTGATGAAATTTTGATAGAGTTAGATAAGGAGAAAATAAAGGGCAGTCACAAATTTACTGATGCAAGTTTGCATTTCCATTCTACAGCTGTCTTTAAGAAAAATACCAATATAAACTCTCATCAGACAATTTTTAGCTACAGCCTGCTTTAACAAACATGTAATTCCAGAATAGAAATTTATGTTGTTTGATTGTTTGAGTACAGTTTTTATTTAAAAATGCTTTCTTTTCATAAGTATTTTATAATTCTTGTTATAAAATGTTAATTCTCGTTCTAATTTAGAGACTCTCAAAGTTAAATTATTTAAGATTTAAATTGTATTTAAAAATTTTAATAACTTTCAAAGTCATTTATAAAGCATATTTTTTTTTTAATTTCAAGTTATCTTTTTTTATTTTTTACAATGATATTTCGATACAAAATGTTCATTCATTGTCATGCCTTGTTTTTTAAAGACTAGCCGTAAGATCATTTAATGTTAGTGTTAGTTAAGTTTATGTTATTTTTTATCCTGAACAACATGTCCTGGACAAAACGTTGAAATTTATCCGTGGTATGCGACCCGATAACTTAAATATTCTTCCTGTACCAGGTCCTAAATATTTTGAGCATCTTTTTTTTATCGTTTAATAAAGTGTAGTCTATATTTATACATTAAGAATTATAGTGAAGATTTGATGTACAATATAACTTTACCTGCTATTCTATATAAATAACAAATTAAATATTTTTTACTTTAAACAACAGATGCAAACACTAACAATTGTAACGTAAATATAAATTAAAAAAAATTGTACTAGATTAAATATGTTTTTCAAACTTTTAAACACAACTTAAGTCTAACAAAAATATATTTTTTAATGTTTTAATTAGAATTAACTGCTTAAACTTTAACTTTAAAAAAACTTTTGAAAAGAAAATGTTTATAAATATATA
This sequence comes from Thalia democratica, assembly GCF_965202585.1. Lineage (NCBI taxonomy): Eukaryota > Metazoa > Chordata > Thaliacea > Salpida > Salpidae > Thalia > Thalia democratica. The sequence continues at coordinate 22,519,162 of NC_139169.1, read as the reverse complement.
AGTTTATTTAACACATCCAAGCAATGTATCATTTTTTCTAGAATAACATGCTCACTGCAGAAGGACCTAAATAGAATGAAATTTCTCTCCAACTGATGAATATTTATATATGGCTGTAGTATACGCTTGGATGAACAAGAGAATTCTCAAATTTTTCCATTCAGCTAAAACATTTATCAAATGCAGTTTGATTTCCTATTACGCTTCGTCTTTTTCCAATTTTTAAAGAAATCTTAACTCTACTTCTTTTCTGTCTTGCTGTTGAAAAATAAACACTACCTTTACTTCATAAACCAGATAATTATGAAACATGTATCAGATTTAAACTGGTCTCACAACTTTTATTGTTGATTTTAGGAAAAGATTAAGGTAAACTGAAAAATAATTAATTAAACAATAATTAAGTATAATTTTTAACAGATGGTCTTTTAGTTCCAAAAAAATTGTATTTTAAATAATCAAAAACATTTTAATCTCTTTACTAGAACTTCAACAATTAACTTTAGCTTCATAAAAATTAAACATGAGTTACAATCTACCAGGCACGTAGCTTGGTAGGTTTCTGCGAATCTACAGAAACGTAAACAATTGTGCGAAAAAACTTGCTTTTTTCCGATTATTCAGCTTTTTAGTCCTTGTTTGAATAGCTTTAAGTATTCGTCTATACTTAGTTTTGCACTCCTGAGAGATAATTTCTAAAAATTTACGTACTTACTAGCACTTTTAGTGTCATAAATATCTAACAAATTAAATACATCTAAATTCTATGCAAATAGGATAGTGTAGATTCCTGTTATTAAATAGCAAACTATTGTAAATGAATCAATTTAGAAGCTGTAGATTTGTTTTAAATGATTTGGGAAAATAAAAAAAGTAAGTGTGAGAAATGATATTGTACTATCAAAATTTTTGTGGTGAGTCAAAGAAAACTTAACATTTTTTGAAATTTACATTTTTTTGTGTTTCAAACGAGCAAATACAGATAGAAGATATATAACATTATAAATTTTAAAGAAGATGATTCTCAAAATAAACTAACATGAAGAATTAACTTTTGTTTTAAATCAAATTGACTCTTTGAGTTGAATTTTTTAAGATTAAATCTCTGTGGTTGACAAAAATACAAAAATGAAAAACTTTTGAATAAGTGATGACAATATAATTTCCTGAAGTTTTATCAAGAAGATTAGAATCTATTAAATCAGAAAACACAATAATACAAATAGCTTGCAAAAAGAAGACAAACTGAAAAACTCAATAATATAATATTTTATAAAGAATAATATAAACAAATTATAGTTTATTTTTGTATTTTAGAACCATATTTTTTAATTAAAACTTCTTTTAAAGATTTTATTAATGCTTAGGTTAGTTAAAGTTTTTAATTTTTCAAGATTAATATAAACAATTTATAGTTTTATTTTTGTATTTTAGAACTTTATTTTTTAATTTAAACTTGTTTTAATGATTTTGTAAATGTTTACCTTAGTTAAAGTTTTTATTTAATATTTTAGCAAAATTGAAAGATTTAAATTGTAAATTGTTGCCACACACTCAAAGTATCCTGGATAACTCTAGGATATTTAGAGTTTTTTTTTGAACTCAGGCTGACTCAGTATAGTTTATTTTATCTATGAAAACCTTAAGACATTTTTAGGTTTGTTAATAATGTCATAACACATGTTTTTCTAGATTTGAATGAGATTTTAGTGGCTAGTTTTAATAAATCTTTATTTTATAACCAATTTTGTAAAAAAAAAACATTGATAAATTTGAAAAGTTAGTCTTAGTTCAGTGATATAGAAAAAATTAGGACTTTTCACTTTTCAGTCCGTTAAAGTTCACTCAGGACAGTTTTTTTAAATTGACATGGTAGCATTGTATGTTTAGATATATCTTAATCTAAGAGCTAATTTTACAGTATCACGTTTGATAGTCAAGTTTCAAACAGCATCATAATGAAATATTAAATATTTTTTTTTCATATTTTAGACAAATTGTATTGTAGAAAAAATGAGTGATTTCAGTTTTACAGAACCAATGACAGTTGAAGAATTAAGGGCACTTAATTTTGAAAGGTTAAGTAAGCAGGAAAAGTTGAATGTCAAGTTACGAGGGAGGCAAATACCAGTGATTCAGTTAAGTAAACCTTTTTCTAGTAATGGGAAAAAGTATATAAAAAGTTTAAAGGAAAAATATTTTCAGGAGAAAGATTGGCTTTGTTCAAGTAGGGTGGATAATTCTTTATATAGTTTTCCATGTTTACTATTTAATAAAGGTGCTAGAAGTAATTTTGTTAGGTCAGGTTTTACTAATATTGGTTGTATTGCTGTAAGGACGAGGGAGCATGAGAGTACTGAGGGCCATATAGATAGTTTGGTTAGTCTTAAGCTTTTATCCAAATCAGGTATTGAGGAAAGTTTAGGATTTGCTCAGAATAAGTCCATTTCTGATTATAATAAAAAAGTAAAGGAAAACTTAGAAGTGTTAAGGTATGTAATAAAGGTTATAGTTTTTTTAGGTTCTCATGAGTTGCCATTTAGGGGAGATAACGAAGGGAATTTAAACAGTTTTGATTTAGTTTTTGAGTTTTACTTGTAGTACTACTGTAAACTTGGTACACTATGTGTGGATTTTAACAAATTTAGTTGTTTTACAGATTTTTAAAACTAAGTTTAAAAGTTAATTTTTCTAAGATTAAAATTATGCAAGTATAATTTGAAAGTAAAACCACCTACTTGGTACCATAGAAACTCAAAGCTATTAACAAAGTAAATCAATCTGAAGTTCAGTTTGTTACAAAAAGATCCAGATAAGTTCTTCAAGAAAAAGCTCTTTGAATGATGTGTTCAGACAACTATGTAAAATATAAAGTTTGTTTCAACTTGTTTTTAAATATTACTATAAATTTTATTTTTCTACAAGCATTGTTGTTTACAATATGAAGAAATTATTATTTTATATTTTCTTTAAATGTGTCAAAATATGGATTGTATCTGTTGTTTTAAATTAAGTTTAATGTAACTTTTTCAATCTAAGATTAAAAAGAATAAGTTAGAAATATTTTTTTTAACAAGTGTATAGTTGTTTTATTAATTCGTAACAATTAAAAAAAAAATAAATATATTTTATATTTAAAATCTTTATGTTTGCATTTATTTATGTTTTACATTGTATCTGAAAACTATTGATGTTTAATATTCAAAGTTTGTGGTTATTTTACTAAGTTGTTTTATTTAACAAGTTTGTTTTGTAAAAGAAAAGTTTGACCTTTTTTTACAGCTTTTGTTGAACATTTTTTTTTGCAGTAAGAAAATGTTTTATTCTTTTTTACAGCTTAAATCATTTTGCTACCAAAGCTAGTAATAACATTTACATAGACATGTACTCTTCCTTACTTTATGATTTTTTTTTTGACAAAATAAAGTAATTGTGCATCTGAATTTTATGTAATGTTGTGAACTTTTTAATTTTATATTCTTTTATTTTTTTATTCAACTCCTAAAATTTATGATTTTTATCTAATAAAAGCTACAATTTTTGCAAATGATTTCTGGATTGGGGAAACTGTTTTCAAGTTTATATATTTTAGGACTATTAGTAATACTATTATAGTTAAAATCTTAATTAATATTTTTATTTTAAGTAAAAGGTTTTATAGGTTCATAAAAGTTTCAACACATAAAAAATTATAGGGGGTCAAGAGCAGTACAAATTGCCTTGTATTCAGTTACTCATTATACTTCAACATTCAATTTATTTTTAAATTTTTAAGAAAACTGCACACTTTCATATAAAATTAAAGGTAGTTAAAACTACTCTATTCCCGTTATGACGTCATCACACGTTATTCTTGATTTTTTTTTTTGCAGATTCGTAACTTTTTTGAGCTAGCTACGTCCCTGCAATCTACTAAAAAGATTGCAGCATTTGAAAAATAGATACACAATAAAAACATTAAGAAAAATCACTTAAATGTCATGATTATCCCCTATGTCACAAATATATAATATTTTCAGCATGTTTTATTGGTCTTTGATATCTTAGTTTAATGGTAGCTTTTGTCATTTTAAATTATGTCATCAAAATTTAAGGGCACTACATGGAATTTAACATTACTCACTGTGACTTAAACTGGTTTACCACCTATTTTTTGCTTGTTAATACTAATATTTGTCAGTTCTATTGTGACTATGTGAATTAATTTTTTAAAGTTTTTTATGGACCAACGTTTTTCAGTTGTAATGTGAGTTTATGCATTAATCTTTTTCAAGTTTATCGAGGACTAAATTTTGTCTTGTTAATATCTATAGGTTATTCTTTTATTTTGCAAAATTCTAAATGTTTCCTAAGATATCAAAAGTTATTTAAAATTAAGATATTAATTAAGATATTAAGATTTCTTAAAATATCATAAAATAACTATATTTTAAAGACCATTTTAGCAATTTATCAATAAATACTTAAAATTCTTCAAAGATGAAAATTAAAGGCTTGTAAATATGAACAAAATCTACTTGAAATTACTTTAATTTTTAAAGTATACATTACTTTTTGACTTGAGGTCGTTTGAAAGTACTTTCAAGAATTTGAATTGTCGGATCTATAATTATCTGAATTCGAACTGTCGTGCACCCACTTGTATCAACTTGAATATCTATGTCTTAGTTTTATTAATTTAATTCAACTAATTTTCTAAACGAATTATCTAAATACGTAGTGCAAAAATTAAACAGTTGATGATTCAGATATGTTAAATTAAATACAACTAAAAACTATATAATAGGTTTTCCTAAACCAAATCTTTGAGTTAATAACTTTAGTATTGTAGAAATGTAACAATTACTGTTTTAGTGTTTTGAAAAAGAACAAAAATATTCAAACATAAGTTGGTAGTACAAGTGTAGTGTCTTCAAGTTTTATAAAGATAATTTGATACACAATAGAAAACGATAAGTTCAAAAATATATGCTTATATTACACCTAATGAAATTAATATTAAAACATTATTTCTGATCTAATTTTAAGAAGTTTGACCGACTGGTTGATTATTTCACATGAAAAATTGTTTTATTAATAGCTTCTGTTTAAGCAGAAAAATTACTAATTTCAATGCTAAGACATATTATAAGCAAGTTAGTTGTAAAGTAAAAAAAATAATTTTGAACTTTCAAACTATATGTTTCCTAGTAGAATACCATGAAATAGTATTTGATTTGGAATAACCTTTAAAAAACTAAACCTTAATCCTAACAATGTTTTATTTTCGTTATTTAAATTTAATAAATAAAAACTTAATGTTTTATAGTTAATTTTTGTGAACTGAAAGTAATCAATTTTTTTTATTAGATTAAAATTTTGTTTTGTAACTGTAGCAGTGTTTTCAATGGCTTGTTTAGTTCTGTTCAAAAATGAATTTGTTTTCTAGCTGTCATCCTATAATAATTTAACAGAGGAAAACAGTGAAAAAATAAAAGCTAGGATTGAAATATTAAAATAAACAACACATTTTAAATGTCAAAATATTTTCAATTAAGATAAAACAAAAAACAGTTGTACTAATAGTTTAATATTCCTTAATATACAGATTTTTTAACAATAATAAATCAAGTTAGAAAAAAAAACTGACTTTAAAAATCTTTTTAGTGAAATAGTTAAAGTCATTTCAAGTAGAGATCTCAAATTTACACTCTTTTAGAGTGAATTTTTTTTTTTTGAATAAAAACTCTAATGGTTTACAAGATGTTTTTACTTATACAGATTAAACAATAAATAGCAAAAGTCTGTCAAATAAATATTTTTTAAACAAATATTTTATTCACTATGCTATAGAAACTTTTAAAGTAATGTAAAATGACAAATATAAACAACAAAATTAACGGAGTAAAAACATAACTATTGATAGCTTGAAAACATAAACCACTCAATAAATACAGTAGACTTCCGCTTGAATTTGCACTTTGAACAAAATCAAAAAGTACAAACTTAAAATACAATATCATTTTTTTACGAAATGGCAAATTTCAATATGTTATAAAGCAATAATGTTATAAATAAACGTAAAATCCACTAAAACATAAAATAAACATTCATTAAATTAATTAATTAATTTCTAGTGAAGAGATTAAAAAGATTTTAGTTACTAAAAATTCTATAATTGTTAGAACTAAAAGGTCATATTTTGAAAATTGTTTAGTTAAGGTTTTTCACTAATTTACTTTAATACTTTTTTAAAACAGTAATAGTAGTTTTGAGACCAATTTAAATCTGGTACATGTTACTTAATTTTTAGGTTTATGAACAAAATCTTTTAACAAAAAAGCAAAAAGATTAAGATTTTAGACTGAAGATTTAAAAATAAAAAAGGAGGAAGTGTAACAGAATATCAAACTGCATTTGATAACTGTGTTAACTTAATAGAAATTTTCTAGAAATCTCTTGTTCTTCCAAGCGTTTAAGAGAAAAGTCGCAAGGTCATATTTTACTGATGCAACTTTGCATTCACATTCTGTAGCCATACTTAAATACTGGGTTTTGGCAGCGACAACCATTCTAGCCAGGCCTTGCAGCAGTAAACATGTAACTCTAATATAGATAATTACATTGTTTGAATGTTTTATGTAAAAATTTTATGTTTAAGAATGTTTTCTTCTCATGAATATTTTGAAATTTTAATTTAAGCAGTTAATTCTAACTGTTTTAAAAACATTCTCAAAGTATATTTTATTTAGATTTAATTGTGTTTAAAAGTTTTAATAACATAAAACTTTAAGCATACAGTTTTTTATAGTTCACATGTTTATTTATTATTGTTATTGTTTGCTTTTAATATAAACTATGTTCATTTGTAACCAACATAGAGTTGTAGATATGTTTGTAGTGTACTTTAGACCTTCACTATAACCCATACTAAAAAGATAAACTTAAATAAAACTAAAATTATAAGTACTTAGGGCTACTCCATAAATAAAATAAAAATGACAATAAATGAAAGTTTTGTATACAAGAACAATGCAAAATATTAAAAACTTTATGCTTAATGATGTATACTTTATAATTTGAGTGTTATATGATTTTATTTTAACGAAACAAATAAAGAGATCTCAACTACTGGAGAAGAAAAAATAAGTTAATTCTTTTTAGACTTTTTTTTTCAAAATTAAGTCTTAAAAGAACAAACTTATACTTCAAGTGTTATTAAAACTTTTAAATATAATTTAGATCTAAAAGAATTCTACTTTAAGAATATTTAATGAAATTTAGAATTAACTCCTTACAATTAAAATTATAAAATACTTATAAGAATAAACCATTCTTTAAATAAAAACTGTACTCAAAACAATCAAACAATTTAAATGTCTGTTTTGGATTAACATATTTACTGCAGCAGGCTGTGTCTAGAAATTAGTTCCTGCTCTAACTGCTGATTTTTATTTTCTTTTTGTCTAAAACTAGCTATATCAATATTTAATCAGTAAAAAACGTGACCTCGCCAGCTTTCTTTTAAACGCTTAGATGAACAAGAACTTTAACACAGAACTTTTCATTAAATTTAAACAGTTATTAAATCCTATTATACAGTCAAATCATGCCTAGTTTTATAAAGTAGCCCTACCCCTAAGTACTATTCATTATCAGTATTAGTTAGGTAAATGCTGTTTATTATGTATTATATTATTATGGTTAATAGTATGGTTGTAAAAAGTGATGTTACCATAAGCTTTTATTAAGTAACTCAAATTCTCAGAAGATTATAATATAATATTTTTTGAAAAGTAAGCACATTTGTGCACTCGTGCAGTTTAGTAACCTCTTGCAATTTTGTCTTTGTGCAATTTTGACCTGTTCCCATTTGTTATGGTTTTTGTAAGTTTATTAATTTATTTTTTGTATTCTTGTAGTAAAACTGGGTTAATGAAACTATTTTTAAAAGGTTTTATAAAACATTTTACTTCTTTTTAGTACTTCTTTTGTTATTCAGGTTTTAGATTTTAATTTACCTTTGGATTTTTTTGATCATTTTTTTTAGTGTTTTTTTTTAATTTTTACTATTTAGTAATCAAATTTGGTATTTAAGGATTTTTTAGGTTTAGTTGTGTTGTCTGTGTTATGTTTGTTGATAATGTGAGAATCATCTGTTAATTATATTGGCGTTATTTTTTGAAAATTCTTAAGTATATATATTTATTTTTGTTCTTAGAGTCATTTATAATTCAATTATATTTTTTTAGCAAAATAAAATAAAATGAAAACGGTCTGATATCCGATAATAGTTGAAAAAAATTATTTACACTTTCTGAACATGACCAAAAAAAAAGTCAATCTATGTACCTCCCATTCTTTAAACCCTAGTTAGTACTTTGATAATTTTTCTTTTTAGACTGAAACTATAAAATTTTGCATATTTAATGGTATAACATTTTATTCATATTTGCTCATGAATGCAATATTCTAGATGTATATATATTAGAGCCGTACTCCGATATTTTAATTGATATTATTATTTATTTCTACAGATAATTCTGGACCTAATGGTTCATATTTACTTAAAGTAAATTTGAGGTCTTGTCTTCTTGAATATAAAGTTAATTTTTTTATATAAAACAAGCATGCCAACAGATCTGGTTTCAGAGTTAACAAAATGTAAACTGTAATTTTTTAATAATGTTAGATCTATGCTTCTGTTTTTACTAAGTTTTGTTACACAAATACCTATAATATCTGAAAAAGTATTACATGAGGATATTAGATCCTCAAGAAGTGATTTATTCTTACTAAGACTTTTTATATTTATATGAAGAAAACTTAAACTTTTATCATTAAATTTTTTTATCTCTTGTGATTCAAAGTTTTCAGTAAAGATGTATTGGGTACTAAGAATAGTTGTTTCAGTATTCACATTATATTCGATAATTAGGTTGTTTATTAAGTAAGTTTAGTATTATTTATTTTGCTAAATAAAAAAATATTTTTATTAACAAACATTAGGAATTGGGTTTTCTAAATCAGAATTATTAATTAAGCTAAACGGCTTTTTTTCAATAAACTATAATTAACAGGCATAAGAAGATGTTTGACTTTCATATGTTCTTTTACTTAAAACTTTATTGATTTAAATTTTTACTTTTACAATATCTTCTTCTTTTCTTACCAGAAATAACTTAGACTATTTATTTTTTATTAAGTGAGTAATTCCACTTGTGGTCCTGATGAATTTCCATTTTTTTTTTTACTTTTTTTAAATGGTTTACTACAAGAAAGATTTTCAGTTTTCTGTGTGTAAGGTTTTTATCAATTCAAACCTTGTTTGGTTTCCCATTTGTAGATTTAAACTTAACACTTGACAACTGTTATTTATTTTTAGAGATTTAATTTTTTTTGCTGGATACAAAATTTAATACTATTGGTACATTAGTACATTGAAAATGTCCATAAACCTTTCAGAAAAAGCTTGCGTCTACGCTTCCATCATCTCTGCTGATGACCAGATTAAAATCCTAGCTGACAAGATCTTTGCCCTCTTATCTGAAGTTAAAGTTGAGTCCTACTGTCTTTTTGCCAAGGCTGTCAACGGCATTGACGTGAAAGTGAAGCTAAGGAAGAAGTCAAGGAAGAATCTGAAGAGGTATCAGATGACGATATGGGATTCGGCCTCTTCGATTTGATTTTCTCACAACTAAAAGGATCTGGCAAGACCAAAATCCATTCTGATCTAAGAAATTTTTCTGTTTATTTTCCTTCTTGTCATTTTTTTTTTGTTTCTCCATCTATAAACAGAAAACAAATCCCTTTTTTTAATATCTAGACCTACTTTTTTTTAGTATTTCAAAAGCTATATCAGTAGGTTTTTCACCATCTTTCTCTTTAAGCTCTGTTTAAACTATTGTTGGCCTTATGGTCTCTTTCATTAAATTCAAGTTGTTAAGTATTCTTTATTGTCTCCTTATTTATTTGTTTTAAAACTTTGTTTTCTTTTTCCAATAAATAAATTCTCTGTGTTATTTCAGAATTTTCTACCTGTACTTTTTTCGAATTTACTGTTCATAAAATCAAGTAAATTATTTAGTTAACTCTACAGGTTCATCAAGGCTCTTTTTCATATTCCTGGTTTCTTTTCTTGACAATTGTAGCTCCTCCATAAACATCTCTCTAATCTATACATCTTATCCCTGATATTATTTTCTTTACCTTGCTTGCCTTTGCGAATTGCCATTTTAGATTATACTGTTTTTTTTTTGAAGTAACACATTTATAATTTTAGTAAGAAAACTGTTAATGTATTACTAAACTTTCACAACAAATATTGTGATTCAGTATTATTGTAATTGTTTCCTTAATTTAGTATTGACATGATAAAAGTTAAAATATAATATAATAACATAGCAATTAGCTTTAAAATGTTATGATTTTTGCGGATTTTTGTTAATTAATTTTAGTTTAAGTTAGTTAAACTGTATTTATTACTTTAAAACCCTGTTTGGTAAATCTCTAATTTTTTTAACTTTTTTACAAAAAAAACCTTATGAAATGTATGGTAAGTGTTAATTAGTAAAATAAACAGTTATTGTTTATCATCTTAGGCTTATATAAGTAATAAATACACATTTTTAAGAACAAATCAAACAAACATTTTAATTACAGTTTTAATTTAAAGACAATGAGTAACACAGCATCAAAGTTAAACCAAAGGTTCGAAGAAAATTGTTTTTTGAATAAAACTGAAAAAAACGAGATAGTTGAAAAAAAGTTCCATTGCAATGCGATTCGCGTAAAGTTTCAACATCAGAGTTTTTTGAACCTAATTTTTGAAAATACTTTAAAAAAAGTTTTAACTTTGAACAATTTGAAATATTTTAACGATTATGGTAAGTTTTATTAATTCTTACGATTTATTTTTCATATAGCAGTTATACTAACTACAATAGGAAATAAAAATTATGATTGCATGAACTTTAATACATGTTTTGACTAAACAATTTTAATGATAGCGATTCGTCTTTAAATTAAATGTAACTAAACTAAATTTATTTGCTTTCTAGAAACATATAAATTAAACGAAATCGTTACAGCAGATTTTTTTTTTCTTAATAGATTCTTATTATAGCTTTAAATGACTTTGTTATTAGTAAAGACCTATATTTAAATATGAAATTATACAACAAAACTAACAAATAACAGTTAATAAATAAGTAAAATGTTAAATCACAAAAAAATAAGCTAAAGATAAAAGATTAATACAGAAAGCAAAAGTTCTCTCCACTAATTTCTACTTTTTTATTATTAAACTGAGCAAATTATTTTTCTTTTAAAATGGTTAATAAGTTAAACACTTTCTGTCCAATATGTTATTTTGATCAATATATCTTTTTAAATGAAACACAAAAAAACTTCTTATACATTGAACGCACTTTAACATACTTATACTAAATAAAAATTTATTTATTTAAAGTTACCAAAAAAGTAAAAACAAAAGCGACCTTTGTGTTATGGATGAAAACAAAATCTTGTTTTGTTTTGACTTATACACTTGTTTACACTTTTATTAAAGCAAATCACCAGTTTTTATAGCTCTAACCAAACACATAAACGTTATATTAAATGAATTATTTTTTATAATATTATCCAAAAATATATGAGTTCCAAATTGTGCATTAAAAGCATAGGTTTTGCAACAGACTATTTACTTACTATGATACTTTATCAAACATTTTTGTATAAATAGAAAGTTTCCGTTCTAGTTTAATAATAAACACAATATGACGAACACTAAAAGCTCATGTTTCAGGTGTAAAGCATGTTTGATCATGTTTTGTATTCACAAATCATTTTTACTAAAAAAATATTTTCTAGTGTCGACTTGTTAAAAAATGTACTTGCGGGCTGGTTAATTTAAAAAACTATAATATAAGAAAACTAATAAAACTCGAGTAAAATTGTAATAAATTGATTTACTACTAGGTATAACAAAATTATTGTAAAGAGTACAATATTGCTTCCACTGTCTTAAAAATGAACAAATAACACGCTTTCAATTCACGCTAGTACTTTCGTTTATTAAAACATTATCAAGCGATAAACGGCTTATTCAATATTTGAATATATGATTTACTACTATTGTGATCTAGGAAGTACTATTGTGAACTAAAAACCAAATTAAAAGCGTATTTCAAAGTATTAAGTATGAAAAAGCCTAATTTTATTTGCTTTGCACTAGTAATTTTCAAGTTACTTAGCAGGCCGAAATTTGACTTGATCTGGACCGTATGTTACCCATCTAAAATCTTAACTGAAACCTTTTAAGTCGCACAATATACTTAAATTATTTTATAAATAGGCATATTCTAAATTACTTTATCATAGATTAAAAACTAGAAAAGAATGAACAGCTTATTCTACACATAATAAAATAAATATTAAAATAACATTGCTGATCTATTTTTAGGAATTTTGACCGACTTGATTGATTATCGCACATGAAAAGTGGTTTTACCAATAGCTTCTGTTAATGCAGAAAATTATTAATTTCAACGCTTAAAGATATTGTAAGCAAGTTAGATCTAAAGTTTAAAATTTAATTTTTTACTTTTTAAACTATATGTTTCGTGGTGGAATACCATAAAACAATATTTGACTTGGAATAACCTTAAAAAACTAAACCTTAATCCTAACAATATATATATTTTTTATATTAAATATTTTGAAGTAAGATAAAACTAAAAAAAGTTGTACCAATAGTTTATAAACCCTTAATATATAGCTTTTTGACAATAATAAATCAAGTTAGAAAAAAGAGACTTTAAGAATCTTTTAAGTGAAAATTTTTAAGTAATTTCAAATAGAGACCTCATATCTTTATTCTTATAAAGTCAAAGAATCTTTATTAAGATAAAAACTTTAATGTTTTAGAAGATTTTTTCACTTATACAGATTAAACAAGTAATAACAAAAATCTGTCAAATATATATCTTTTAAACAAGTATCTTATTCACTATGCTATAAAAACTTTTAGAGTAATGTAAAACGACAAATATAAACTACAAAATAAACCAAGTCAAAACATAACTATTAATAACTTTAAAACCTGAACCACTCAATAAATACAGTAGACTTCCGCTTGAATTTGCGCTTTGAACAAAATCAAAAAGTGCAAACTCAATAACGCGTTATCATTTTTTTACAAAATGGCAAATCTAAATATGTTATAATGCAATAAATAATGTAAAATACACTAAAACATAAAATAAACATTCATCAAAAAAAGTTTGATCTATGAAGGCTATTAAGTATAATGATTTTTTGTTTTATTAATACTTAGTTTTAGTTATATACTTTATATAAGTTAGATTTAAAAATTATAAGTTTGCACTTTTTCTGGGTAAAAAGTTCGAACTCTAGAGGAAGTCTACCGTAATTAATATTCGTTAGGCGTTAAGCAAACCTGTTGAAGAATAAATAACTTAATAAAATTGTTAATATAAAAAGACTACTTAAATATAATACAAACCAGCTTAAAAAAAAAATTAATCAATTAAAACTGAAAACCTTACAGAAAATAATGTCTGCAACTGAAGTCTATCCTAATGTGAAGGATGAATTTCATGACTGCTTGCAAGTTGTTCTATATCTGGTTCTAAATCAGCCAAATAAAGCCTTAAGTCACCTCCTTTAAAAGTATATTATAAAAAATAAAATAGAACTTTTTGCTCGAGATGTTGATAACTAAACTGAAAGCTTTCTTAACAACATAGCTAGAAGTTCAGCTAAAGCCTATAATTAACAATCTAACTTTCTACTAATTGATTGGATACTTTTGCCTTATTTTTTGTTGAGTCCAAAAGCTTTCATACCGTTTTTTGGAAAAATTTACTTTAAGTTCAAGGTCAGTTTGTAAGAAGGAGAAAGTTTCCTGTAAGTCAACGTTTACTTCAAAAAGATCTGCTTTGAAGAGATCCATAATATACTTCGGGACGTTTAATTAAAAAATGTCAGTAAACCGTTTCTCAAAATCACATTTAAGCTGTTCCAGATGAAATGAAAATACTTCTACTTCACTTTCATTTATTTGAAGGTTGAAGTTTTGCAAACTGTGAACTGAATTTTTTTCCATACACTTCAATTTGGTTTCTGAAAATGGTAATCATACTTTTGACTTTTACAAGAGATAAGTATTTACCTTGTAAAGTTTTGATCATATTTTTGAATCTTAACATATAATTCTGACATGTAAGCAATGTCTATTTTTTAACTAGATTGTCTTCTAATACCATATCCTTTTCAGAAATAAAATCAATAACTGAATTAAAAACAGCCAAAAACTTTCTAAACAGTTTATTTTGATAACCATTTTACTTCTGTATACATTATCAACTTATCAAAAACCTCATCATTGCCATTGCACAGCTGTTTAAACAGACGACTTTGTAAAGCATGCCTTTTTATTTTGTTGACAGCTTTTATCACAAAGTTTAATGAGTCGTTTAAACGGACGCTAAAATTTTTTGCAACTAAATGTTGGCGATGTATATCGCAATGAATAGTAAATATATCAGGGTTTAACTCTATGTAATATGTGATTAGTTTACGATACTTTCCTATCATAGACGGAGCACCATCTGTTGCAATTCTTATAAGATGTTTTGAAGAAATTTTATTTAAATCAAAATACTTTTTAATTTTTCAAACACAAACTTTTCTATGCTATGCGTTTCCATTTGCTGGGAGAACGCTTGTTCTTCGTTTGTTGTATTATCAATTAGAAAACGCACGCAAAGAAGAAAAAGACATTTATTTTCCGCCAAAGTGGACTCATCAATTTGCAACGAAAAAAATTATTGCACATCATTCGAACTAACTTTTGTTCAACACATTCTGATACTTCATCTATACGTCTTTTAATAGTAGTAAAACGTTACTGTGTGTTTTTATAATGAATGACTTTTTCTAGAACTGTTTTTATTACAGGAATAAACGTTTTTTCCCCAATGGTGTGACGCAGTCCATGTTTAGCAACTATGAGAGACAAATAATAAGAAGCTAATTGTCCATTTTCAATACTTTGTGTAGATTTTTTGAACATGTTTGTGATTTTACAGTGTTTTGTTTTCTCATATTGACGTTTACTGAAAAAATCTACCTTCTTATCTACTTGTTTGGAAATTAATCTTTACTTTACGTAAACAAAATTGACTTTTTTTGTTAAAGTTTTACCTCAGGGTCAAATATTTAATGGCAAGCTAAATTTAGTAAAATAACAAAATAAAAAGTAAAAATTTTATGACTGCCCAAAATTCTAAAATTGCCCCCCTTTCGCCCATTTACAAAAATTCGCCCCCCCGACTTACTAAAATCGCCCCCACAGAGGCGATATCGCCCACTTTGGGAAAGCTGCTGTAAAGGTTAAAATAATTTATATAAACATATTTATGCAAGAGTTTGACTGTGTAAGTATTTCAACAGTGATTAATATGATTTAAAATAGCTTTAGTCTTAACTAATATCTATACTTTGGTTTAACGGTAAAAAATATAAGCAGCTCTACCTTTGCTCTAAAAAACGTTTTTTGGGCGTTAAAAGTTTTAAAGCTAATATTATAACTTTTTAATCATAGTTCAAAACAAGTGTCCGCTCGGAGGGCTTTTTAACACCGGCGGAACCGGTACTGCCTCAGAGTCACTTTTAAATGTGATAGTCGAAAAACATCGGCTAAGACTATTTTAATTACCACTCTTGCTGACAAGATTCTCACTCATCTTATAATTTAGACTTATCAAATGTCGAAACTAAGAGAATATCAAATATCTGAATATGTAAAACTGTATTAATGTTGATTGATACTGTGTGACCCAACTTAAATTTAAGTTCTTTCTCAAATACTATTTGTTTCTTCGTTAACTAACTTAGTAATCAAACTACTGCTAAATTTCAGAATGTGAATGAATAACAACAGAATTTTACCAACTACTCAAATAATTGTATTAAATAAAATCAATAAGAATAAAAAATGCAGTATACTTATAACCTTACTACTACTAAAAATACTAAGGAGTAATATAATCACAAAGACTTAATAAATCCAGTTTACTTATAACTTAGCTACAACTAAAACTACTATTCAGTATAACAATCACTAAAATAAAAATGTATAAACAATTGTAAAATCACTAGATTTTATTCTTAAATAAATCAATACTAAAAAGTTGCTTAAATTTATGTAAGATTAATACAAAACTAAAAGAAAATACTCAAATGTAAAGAAACAACAATAAACACTTACTGTTGCTTTAAAGTTAGCAGGAAGTCTCCTTAGTACATCAATAAAACTCTAACTGAAGGCATATTTACGTTTTCAAAAAACAAAAAACCAATTTACTATGACGTAGTTTTTTTTAAATATTTCTAAAATAAGCGTACCTAGTGCTTTTAACTATTTTGTCCATTTATAAAATAAGGTTTAACGTTACAACGTTACACAAGAAGTTTATTAGTTTCGTCTAAATAAATTTAAGTATAATGGAACATTAAAATATTGTTCTCTAAATTGTTTTTAGTTATATGTAAAAAAAAGACATAAAACTACTTACATAAGTTTTTGTTTGTCAGCTAATTTTGTCATTTGTTAATTTTCTTTCTAACTTAATAATTGCTTGTGATAGGTAAAAAAATTGAAAATCTACAAGTTTTAAGAAATCCATGTTAAAAAAGTCAAGGTATCAACTAAATTTGTAGTAATATAAGTTATAAAAAGCTGTTCATAGCGTTAAATACATGCAAAATTCATAAACATATAGTTATGAAGTTAAGAGTTTAATTGTTATAATAACTTTGAAAACCCAATATTAAAAACACACATAGCAGTTTTTGCGTGGGCTTCAATTGTTTCAGTGTAAATAAACCAAACTGAGCATAACTATCATTCCACTTCCTTTTTCTTGACACAGTTAAGGATTATAGTTTCCCAGAGTGGGTAAATTGGCCCCCTTGGGGGTCATGTGCAGTAAAGGAGCCACAGGGGGGTCATAATTTGAAACTTACATTAGATATTCTGGAGGTGAGCATGAAGAGCAAAATAGTGTCTTAGGTGTTTTTAATGATGTTTTTTTGAGTGATCTTATTAGAGGAGACTTTAAAAAAGGGTCTTTAAAAACAAAATTTGGGTACCTATGGATTTAATGTTAGTGAAAAAATGGTACTCTAAGAAGTAAAAAGTATTTAATTACTAACACATTCATCTTTTACAAGATTCATTTGAAAAAACAATGCTTCGGTCCGTGACCTCGTCAAATGTTTTTTAAGATCCAAATTAAAATATGAGAAGTGAGAAGAGACACGAAAAAAGTAAAAAACAGTTAAGTACAAACTTAATACAAGAGCTTAAAAAAGACTTAAGACAAATAGGCAAGACCAAAAGCCTAATAGTACCAGCCGACGAGACAAACAACTACTACAAGGTTCCTAAATTGGAATACGACAGCCTATTACTAAAATCGATTCGAAAATCATACAAAACAAGTGACAAAACAATTACGAATGAGATAAACAAAGAAGCCAAAGAGATAGTAACAAATCTTAAACTTGAAAAGAAATAAGTAAACTACTTACTTAAACATAATGCTATATAACGCTAAAAAACCACAAAAAGGATTTCGCCAGCAATCCCAAAACAAGACTAATAAATCCTAGCTATTCAGACATAGGTCAAATTAGCAAGTGTATAATTGACAGAATCAACACTGTCTTAAGAAAATCAACCAAATACCTCCAATGGCGAAGTTCTCAAGAAGTTTTAAACTGGTACAATAAACTTAAAAAATACAAATACAAGTTCATGAAGTTTGACATTGTGGAATTTTACCCATCTATATCAGAAAAATTACCAAGTAAAGCTTTAGCTTTCGCAAACGAAAGTACAAAAGTAAGCGAACAGGAAATGAAGATTATCTTAAACGCATCTAAATCAGTATTGCATAATAAAGAAGAAGTTTGGGTAAAAAGAAAAAGTAACACAGAAGAGAATGAACTTTTAGACATCACCATGGGAGGAAAGCATGGAGCGGAAATATGCGAGCTAGTAGGTCTCTATATACTACATAAACTCAAGAATGCGCTCCCAAATCTAACAACAGGACTTTACCGCGACGATGATTTAATTGTCATAGAAAAAAACAAAAGTAATGTTGATATACAGAAAATTAAAAAAATTATGCACAACATATCAAAAGACATGGGAATAAAGTTAGATATCGAAAAGCCTTCACGTAAAGTTAACTATCTAGACCTAAGCTTCAATCTATACAACCACACATTCCAACCGTATAGAAAAGAGAACAGCAAAATCATATATATCAATTCAAAGTCCAACCACCCTCCAGCAATACTGAAGCAAATTCCAAAAATGATAGAAAAAAGACTTTCCAAAAATTCTAGCAATGAAAATCTATTCAATGAAAATAGTAAAGATTACAATGACGCAATAAAGTTAAGTGGCTACAATTACAAAATAAAGTTCAAAGGTGAAGATGATGGAAAGAAACAGCCTAGAAAAAGAAAAAGAAAAATAATATGGTTTAATCCACCATACTGCAAATCCATAAAAACAAACATAGGCAAGAAATTTCTCCAAATAATAAACAAATACTTGAATAAGAACAACATCAAATTAAGTTACAGCTGTTTGCCAAACATTGAGACAATCATAAAGAATCATAACAAGAAGCTCACAAACTGCAACAAGAACGATGAAGATGAAACATGTAACTGTAGAAGCAAAGAGAAATGTCCTTTGAAAGGCGGTAACTGTCGAGTAAAAAATGTCATATACCAGGCCACAGTAAAAACTGACAATGCAACTAAATCATATATTGGTCTAAGCGCCAACCAGTTTAAAAAAATAGTGGCAACCCACAGAACAACAATAAATAGCAACCCAGAAGATAGAAATTATATGCAATACAAACAAGCAACTGAACTATCAAAATACATCCACACATTGAAGAACGAAAATAAAAATTTTGAATTGACTTGGACAATACTAGAAAAAGAATAGAAATCAAGACCTAGAGTAGAAACGTGCAGGTTGTGCTTGAAAGAAGCATTAAATATCCTTCAAGCTGAAAAGAATTGTATTAATAAAAGATCAGAAGTAATGAGTTCTTGCAGACACAGGAACAAATTTTTATTATTTTATTGGAATGAATCTAAAACCTAATAATTTAAATATTAATAGCATTTTAATCATCTGTTAGTTTTTTTTTTTCAGAATTTTGTTATGAATTTGTTGTTTTTTCGTTTATATTGCATTTAGTTTTTTTTTAACTTTTTTATTTTTATTTATTAATTAATACCAACATTAAGTTCACCTAATTATGCATTTTTCATTAAAATTTGAATAATTAATGTTTATTTATTTCTTTACGCATCAATGAGTTCAGATTCACATTACTGCCAATGTCTAAATGTTATTTACTGTTTTGAATTTATTTGACAAGGTCAGCTAACGCTCACCGAAACCAGGTAATAAACCAAAGCAGTGCATAAACATTTGTTTTATTATATAACCTTAATACAAAAACTTTTTATACAGTTTGATTTGAATTATGTAATAAAAGTATAAAATCAACTGTACTCTAGGTAAATTAAAGTAATATTTCCAATTAGAAACTATACACTCACATTAGTCTTAAGCAGTGGTCGGCACGGTGTACATTGGTGAACACTAGTGTACACGAAATTTTATTTGGGGTGCACGTAACTTTTAGAGTACACGAAAGTCATTTAGGGGTGCACGAAATTTTGAGATTTTACAAACTTTTTTTTGTCTTATTACTATATTTATATAGTTTAAGCGACATAGTTAAGTATTTAAGTTAAATCTAGCCCTAATTTTTTATTTAGCTTTTAGTTTATTGGCCATTTTACTCTCATGATCTATTTTGGTATTATAAATCACATATCATTCTTTATATAAACATTGAGGAAACAGAGTGCGTCTGAAAGAATAGAGAGAATGCTCGAAGCTATTGTGAACTCAGTTGACTGATGTGGAGGAAGCTGTCATCCTGCTACGATCATTATTGTATTAAAAAGTTTAGTATTTTCCTTTTTCCTTTTAGTATTAGTAAACTACAATATTTTACTTAATGAAGAAAGTTCCCTTTTCAAATTATTAATATTACCTACTTTTTAAACTAAACAATAATTCCTATAAAGGTATTCACATGATAACTATATTATTAGTTCAATAATAATGAAAATTTAAAGCTAATTTTTATATTTACAGGAAAATTAAAGAGCTTATGTTCAATAAACAATAATTAAGTTAAGATAAAAATAGTTAAAGCATATTAATAACTGTCTTTAAGTAGATGCATATCAGTAGTAATGAATAAGTTTTCATTAACAGTTTTAAGTTTTAAATAACTCAAATTAAGTAAATGTTACACCTTTATCCATAATTGAATAGTACATATAAAATTAAAGAAATTATAGGCTTAAATTAATATTAAGTTGCCACACACAAAGGCTAGTTTGAATTTTATAAAAGTTTGTTGAAGGTCTCAGGCTGGCTAGTATTTTTTTGTTATTTTTAGTAAATTTCAGGTATCTAGCTAGGTATCATTTTTATTAAACTACTTGTTACTTAAATTTATTGACTTTAAAAGTGGAAAAAATTATTCTCTGTTTATTTTTTTTACTAACTATTTCTATCTGTTGTTTAAACAAAAAAAAAGATAACTGTTCATTTTTGGATTATTAATTTGTCTTCTAATATATTTTTTTTCATAAATCAGGATGGATTGACTAGTTTGATGTAATTCAGGATAGATTTTTTTTACACTTAACAAAGATTTTTGCTATAAAAAGTTGCAACCCTTGTAATAACTGGTTCTAAGTTATAATATGATTCAGAATTGCCACAAACTCAGCCTAAGTAAGTTTTTCTTAGAAATACAGTCTTACTAAGCATGTTTTTTTTTTCTTGCAAAAGGTAGTCTAGTTTCGGTACTTGTGTAAAATCTCTGAATACATTTATAGGTAGTGTTTTTTTTTAATATGAATTATTTATTTAGATCTTAATTTATTTTTATCAAAAAACTACTTTAACTATACTGCTACTTTTAAGCTTCTCTTTTCTTTATTAAACTCAAGATGACCAAGGCTAGTTTTTTGTAACTCATGCATAGTCCCACACTTAGTACAACTCGGGACAGTATAAATACCACAGAGCTCCTTCTTTGCAGAGTACCAATTTGCAAGCATTTTTATCAGGCTAAAGTGTTCAGCAGGTACGCTAATGTAGCTATTAGCAAAAATCAGTGGTTTAATCACTAACTGTTCGCTAATAGAAGGATAATAATCGACCACATCGAACTTAAAAAACTGTACTTCTGTTTCTCCAATTCAATGAACCAACTTAAGACTTAGTCATTGTTGGTCCACTGTATTAGTTGGGATTTAAAACGCACATCTTTGTTAATGTGGTCGATTTTGACCTTACATGTACAACCTTCATCAGATTTAGTAAGGTTAATCACTCTACATTTAGGGTGTGTTAAACAGTTCTTTTTGTGGGTTGTTTACCGCCATATATGGACTTTGTAATGGTTTTTTTTTATTGTATCGTGTATTTTTAATTTTTTTGTTAAATTATTAGCTTTTAAGTTGATTTATTTTAAAGTTGTTTTACGACATTTTTCATAGTCTTTAGTAATGTTATTATAAATAACTTTCTATATTCAATGGAAATCGGTCCGGGAAACGTTTTACTGCACCTGCGAACATGTGAATCTGGCCTACTAGACCAAATTTTGAAACTTTTACTATATTATGTTATATTACTATATTATTATTGATAAAAGAAGGAAAAAAAAATAAAGGTCTTAGCTACAACTTACGGAAGATTTGAAATTTTTATGACAAAAAAAGTCATGTTGAATTAGTACTTGTTAAAATAAACCTGACTTTTAAGTAACTCGCGTATTAAATAAGGATTCTATTCTATAGCCTGCAAAGAATTTTTTTTTTTCAAATCTGGTCCGCTGACTTAAATACTTCATCCCTAGATAAGACATTAAAAAGTATCCATGGTGTGCGACTTGATAACCAAATGGTTTTTTGTGCAAGTATTTGTAGCGCTTTTTCTGTCGATCAATAAACTATATATATATATATATTAAATTATAGTGTTGTAAAATATCATACGCTAAATGTTATAAACAACTAATATTTACAGGAAATCAATAGAATAAGTTTAAGTTTAAAAAATTTGTCTTGTATATAAAGATATTAAGCGTAAAAGTGCATATTTACTTAAATATACAAGTCTTATCAGAAGATCGCCCTACTTAAAAATGCAGTTTGCAACAAAATAAAAAAATCCTTTAAATAATTTTTTATCAGATGTTAAAAGTATCTTTTTGTATTTTCTAAAGTTGCTATGAAAATATTATATAGTGCTAAAAAATTAGTTATTACATAAAGTTTAACATCATGAAGACCAGGGTTTCCCAATTTTTTTTTCATAAGGCACCCTTCACAGAGTTAAAAAACTTATGGCCCTTACAAGATTTAAAAAAACTACCATTAAAAACGCCTAGGAGCTTTCTTTTGCTCTTCCTCATCAACTCCAGAAAATCAAGTGTAAGTTTCAAGTTACAACCTCATGGCTTCCTGCGGCCCTTTACTGCTTATGACCCGTTAAATTTCTGTATAGCTCCAAGAGTGCAGCCAGTTGGCTCAGTTTGGAAAATCGTGATGTAGACAAAAAACTGCGCTACACTGATGTTAAAAAAAGTGCATTACTTAAAATAACCAAATAAATTTCAGTAAAGTCCATAATTTATTAATTGACTAGTTTCACAATAAGTCTTGCTACACATTGGAAAAATAATTTCTAGTTGAAAACACGTCGGCAACTTGGGCACGTGTTGTGGTTTTTAAACCAACCGTCTGCACAAGATCTGCACAGACAATGGTCAACATGACAGTCCAGGCGAACCATCTGCGTGCCAACTTCCAAGTCACTGAGACAAACAACGCACCTCTCACCGACCATGGACTGGTCAGCGTCAAATTGTTGAAACCTCCCGACGCGTTCGGACGTGAGACCTCTTCCAAACAACTCTTCTCCGAAATCTCTAAACACGTTTCGCAGCTGCTGCAAACGACCATCTCGCATTTCGCTACTTCTCCACATTTCAAGTTCTTCTTCCATCGCTCGCCACTCTGCCAATCGTTGCATGCGCTCGCGAGTTCTCGCTTCCATCTCCTCCCGAATCGTTACAAGCAGTCTTTCCTCTTCTCTCATCTCGCGAACCTGTCTTCTCGCTCTTCTTCGCAGACGTCTCAGCAGAAGTTTCGTTCGTTTCGACGTCTCGGCTCTTGTCGGCGATTTTCATCTGCAACTCGTCCGAAGCTGACTTCGCGGGTATTTCTGTCGTCCATTGGTTTTTAATAAGAATTAAATTAAGCTGCAAAAACTGATCATAAGTCAATGTTTTCAATAACAATATTAATTATTTTTCTTTTGTATCATATTTATCTTTAAACGATAGAAAAACTACTCAAAAAGTTTGGTCTAAGGACCTGGTGTACAAAAAAACATTTGGGTTATCGAGTCGTACACCACACCACTATTTATTTTATTTTTACTATTTACTTTTAAATTACTTAGTATAACTATTTTTTTTATAAATACACCACTATGTATTTATTATTTTATAAAAAAATTTTCATGTAAGTTTTAGGATTTGTATGCAAACCTTTGTGTTGTACATTTAACTAAAATATTCTGTTTTTAAAAAAAACAAAGGTTTTCTTTTTATACTTTATATTTTAAAAGCAATTTATTTTTAAATAAAAAATTACTTTAAATTTTTAATGCTAAACTAGAAGTCGCCCATCTACAAAACAGTCGTAATATTTTACTAGCGACTTATCATTTAGTAAAAAAATAAGTATTTAAGTATAAATTGAATAGTACTCATAAACTTGTTAACATATCAACCTCCTCTTCACATTGTTACAATTAGGCTATAGTGGTACGTTATTGCCTTGATTTATTTGTTTTATAAATGAAGTACTATTTTAGCACCATTATAAACAATTGAAAGCATTATTTTTCTATTGAAGTTATGATGCTTGTCAAGACACCTAGTTGCAATAATTTTTTTTTATTATTAGGTAATGTATACCATAAATGTAAATTGTATTTCATGTATAAAAAAAACTATTTCCACGTATAAGACTATATAATTTAGAAAACAAATTCTGTTACTTTAGAAAAATTTCGTTAAACTACTTAAAACTTAACAAAGGTTTTACTTGAAATCTTAGAATAGATGCAACATAAGTAAGCAGAATTCAATACTTTTAGAAAAGGAGTTTCTTTTCAAAGGCTTGCTAATTCCGAAAGTTAAAATCTAAAATGTAATTTTTTATAGCTAACTTTTGTTATTTATTATTTTCTGTAAAATTATTATATTTAATTGTTAGTCTTTTATTTCTACGTCAAGAAATATTTTACGATGTACTGATTTATAAATGTAAAATAAACGAAAAACTTTAAAATATAAAACATAAACAATAAAGAATCAAATGCAATAATAAAAAAATTATTGAGTATTTTAAACCATTGATAATATTACTAGATTATTTTCTAAAATTATTTAACCGCTTTACTAATAGACAAATGAAACAAAAGTTTTAAGTTCAAAAAAAAATGTTTAAAAAGTTATCAACTAAAAACTATATTTTGATGAAAAAACACTGTTATTCTATAGTCTGATTTTCAACTGAGTTTTCATTTGTAATTATATAAACTCCAATAATAAATATACCATTGATATTTTGTTGCTATGTTAATTAATATTAAATGATATAAAATATGCTATCGGAACGGAAGCAGTGTGTTGCATTGTTGATTAACGAAATTGTTTACGTAATATACTAAGTTAGTTTTAAAACTTTTATAATCTTATGACATTGCTAATATGCTGCAGTCTAATTGTAACTATAATTCGATGTTTATTTAATAAAAATATTACGTAGGTATATTAGAGCTCGTTCTAACAATTTGAAAAAGTCTGAACATTCTCTGAGAATAATATGCAGTTTAATTGTTTATTAAACAATTTAATATTTTGAGCTACTAATTAGCGTATAATTTTACTACTTCAAAAAAATTTTCTACTTCATTAAATTACAGTGTAAAATAGCATGAAGGTTTAGGTGCACAATTTTTTTTTAGAATTTTGTAAGCTCAAAGACAAGCTTTACATTTTATTTTGATAAACTTTTCTCGTTTATTATAAAGACATAGACAAAAGATTTTTTTATTAGGTCCATATGCGAGCAGACCGTGAATTAAACAAAAATATTTGGAAACGAACTCAAATTAATTTTTATTTCAAAATCCGGATCAAGTCGGTTGAAATGACCGAAGATCATATTAATAAAAAATATGCTTTCATGTTTAAAAATCCAATTGGAATAATTTTATTACACGCAGTTCTGTGAAAAGCCACTAACATACAAAATGTTTAAGTATAATAATTTATTTATAGGAATTAGTTAAAACCTGGAATAAATATTGAAAAAGTAACAGGGGCGTCTCTAGACTTTTTTCAGTGAAGTTGCACAGCTTTAATAACTAAGTATTTGTAACGCATTTTTTAATAGTTCACTTAAGAAAAATACATAACTGTCCAAAGTTCTCAGGTGTACAAAAATGATTAAATTTTGAAGAATCTTTTAAAATATCAGATAAATATAGTCCAAAATCTTAATATGTAATCCAATTCTTTAACTTTACTAAAAAGTTAAACATAAACTTTAATCACGTTTTTATTGACATTGTGAAAATTTTGATTTACAGTGTAACGCTATATGAACAACGCAATATTGTATACATAAGAAACTAAAAACGAATTACTAATCAAAATTAGTATTTAATTTGGCTAAGTTAATATATAAAAATAAAACATAAATAAAAACTATATATATAATAATATATAAATAAATTACTTAGTCAAACAGCTCCAGTAAAGCTAATTTATCTAAAAATCAAAATTCAACGTAAAACAAATTATGTTTTGAAAGCAAACTAACAGCATACGTGAACAATTATTTTGCAGTTTGAAAAAAAATAAATAAAACTACCGTTTTTCTAATGTTGCAAAAGTAAAAACAACATGTTTCAAAAGTTTGAAAATCTACAAAATTAAAAATAAAACCCCAAGAGCTTAAAATTATTCAAAAATAGTTTTTCAAATCACTTATTTCAAATGAAAAGCATTCTCAATAAAGTTGTTAAACTTTTGGTAACTATAAAAGTTTGTTAAGACTATGAGTTTTTTCCAACAAAACAAATTATAAATTTTTGTCATTTATGACATACAATCTTACAATTTGAACTAAATTTTACTTGATATCAATAATAGAACATATAGATATGAATTTTTAGTAAATTATGTTTAAAGAAAACCTTATTCTATCGCTTTTTTACGTATTATAGTTTTTGTAAATATTTCAAGGGTCGAAAAGGAAATTAGTTAAAACATCTCCCTAAAAAATATGAATTATAAAAATGGGTAAACATTAGTTAAAATACATTGATAAAATAGAACAATTTTTTACTTTTAACTAGTTGTTTTCAATTCTTTTATCACTTATAATAGGTTATAAATTCTTAATTAACTATAATTTTTTGTTGAAGAAAATGTACTATATAATTCTATAAATACTCAAATATGACCAAAATTATATTCACATGATTAAATAGCTAGTTTTCAATACAACTTTACAAGTGTTACCAAGATATAGTTTGTAATTTTTCAGATAAGTAAAACGAAAGGTATAAATTATCAATTACGCAAAAAATTTTAAGATTTTATGTTTGTTTCAATGACAATTTTTGATTAGACAGTTACAGTCATTAAACAGGCACAAATTAAAAATATTATCCAAATTAAAAAACATAATTTATACAAAAATGAAAACTTGATAATAATAAAAATAACACGCTGAAACATTTTAAATTAGAGTTAAAAGTGTGTTAAGTAGTTTAGAATAAAACTAGATCTATACTTTTAAACTAGTGCACCAAAAACTCAGATAGACTATTTTTCTCATATTTTTTTGTTACAAACTTTGAATTTTTGAAATGTACAGTAAAATAAATTTGAAAAAAAGTTACGTTAGTCATCGTTATGGTTACTGGTAAAAAGAAAAAATAGCAAGAAGAAACGTAATTTTTTAACAATACTCGAATAAATTAAAACTTTTGATTAATACTAAAAAAAGCTTGAGTTAATTTTTAGTACATGATGGGCTAAAAAAAATCAATTTCACTTTAGAAATTTTAAGCAAAGTTTTTAATCAAAGAAAGACTTATAAGGTTTATTATTAAAAACACTAGTATCCTAAACACTTATGTGTTACGCAGGTTTTACTTACATTGATAAATAATTGCTTTTGTTCATATATCATTGATT
Source organism: Thalia democratica (assembly GCF_965202585.1). Classification (NCBI taxonomy): domain Eukaryota; kingdom Metazoa; phylum Chordata; class Thaliacea; order Salpida; family Salpidae; genus Thalia; species Thalia democratica. Next base: position 22,491,674 of record NC_139169.1, on the reverse strand, counting down.
ACGATTAAAAGTAAATACACATTGTAATTAGTTGAACTGAGTATAACATTACCATCTACTTTACAACTTAATTCATCTTTCTTTAAACTTGATACAAAGTTTACCAGTTACTTTAAAAGTAAGCAAGCAGTTTTAATCAGTTTTCATTACTAGTTTAATTTAAATAAAACTCTCTGTTGTAGTTTGGGTAAATTAAATAGTACTAGTAGTGTTACTTGTACCAGTAAAAGTCTAAATAATAATATTACCTTCCTTCATTTACAATTATTTATAAGTTTAAATTTAAGACTACCAATAAAATTTATAAATTGTTATATGTATAAAATACTTTTGTACAAAAAAGTGTAAGAAGCTCAGAAGTTTTGTTCAGATTTAGCATTTAAAATATTGAATTAATGATACTTAAATAAAAATTTTCTGGATAACACAACAATGTAACTTTGAGATAAATTTTTCTAATCATTAAATGTCTCTAGATGATATATTTTAATTTTGACCAAAAATAACTGAAATTTTTACTACCTAGTTCCTTTTAAAAGCGTCCTTTTTGTATACGTTAAATTAAGTCTATAAAACTTAGCTTCTTAAAATTATTCCTAAACAGTAGTTCTTTAAATATTAGTACTTTTGAGCTAATCAACCATGTATCTTAGTTTTTGGTCTAAAATGTATACTTTAAATACAATTAAAAATTTTCAGATTGAGCTGTACCAATCCAAATGGATAACAACTTGTCAGTGAAAAGCGATTCTTCAAGCCAAAGTGCTGAGCCCGTTTACAATGGCGAATATATTTGCATTTCACTAAACGAACTGATACTTGGTATTTCTTGTGATAATCCAATGAATGTGTCTGTTGACAAAATTGCCGATAGTTTTATTTCAAATGAAAATTCTGACCACCAGTCTGTTGGCAAAATTGCCAAAAATGCTTCTTCAAATTCTGAAATCCTGCCTGTTGATAAAGACACGGAGATCTCTTCCTGTAAACAGAACATTGAGTGTTCTTCTAAAGACCACCAGGTTAAGAGCTTATCCAATGAACAAAATAATGAGAGCTCTTTTTGTAACCAAAGTGCTGATGATTCTATTGATAATAATTATAACGCAGAGAACAATTTATTTGATAAAAGTACTGAAGTGCCTTTCAATGACCAAAATTTAGAAAATTTCTTCATTGGCCAAAGCATAAAGGGTTCATCTACTGAAGAAAAAGTTAAGGTAACTTCCAAAAACCAGTATGTGGATAGTTATTCTATTGATCATGTTGCTGAGAGGTTTCCTTTTGACGAAAAAACTGAGGTTTCTTCTTTTGACCGAATCACTAAAAACTCTTTTAATAATCGAAATACTGAAGTTGAGATTTCATCTTCTGATAAGTATATCGAAGTTCCTTCAAATAATCAAAACGTTAAAATTTCTTCTAATAGTCAAAATTTTGAGAATTCAACTTGTGATCATATTTTTGAAAACGACAAACCAAACGAAAAATCCCTAAATGATCTCATTCAAGAAAAAAACTTCGATAATTTAGCTAATAATAGTGCTGATAAAAACACTTTTGAAAAACTTAATGGCGATAAATGCTGTGAGAAACGTGTTAATGAAGAAAACCTGTTGAAACAACATGATGGAGAAAGAACGGATTTTATTAATATAAGTTCCAGAACATCTTCTAATGATCAAATTGTTGAGGAGACTTCTGATGATCGAAATAAAGAAAACTATGTTTTTCACAAAACTAATATTCAATCTGTAAATGATAGAAATGCAGATGAACAAGGATGTAAGATAGCCTCCAACAACAAAAATATTGAGACTGTAAGTGAATACACCAATGAGAATTTCAAATCTAATATGAGAAGTATTGAAAAAAATATAGCTGAACAAGACTGTGAAAAACCTGTTGAAAATGTTGGAAAATTTGAGAATTACTCTAATAAAAATATTAAGGACTCTTCGAATGACTATGATAAATATAAGCACTTTTCCAATGATCAAGATATTGCGAGTTTTTCCAATGATGAGGTTTTCCAGGAATCTGCTGTTGAAAAGGCCAGAGGATTTGAGCTCCGGTGTCTTGTGCCTTCTTGTTATGCAGGTGAAATAATTGGTTTGAATGCTGCAAATATTTTCCATTTAAAGGAAACTTATAACGTATTTATAAAGGTCTACAAATCAAATGGGCCTTCACGCGTCTTGTTTATAAGTGCAAGCCCTGCTAAGTGCTGTGAAGTATTCGAAATTTTGTTGCCTGTAATTAACGGTTTCAAGTACGAAAGAACAAATGAGGAAAAACTAGAGTTGGAGCATAAAACTTTACATGTTGACCTTATGCTTCACAAATCGAAAATCTCAAAAGTTATCGGACGTAATGGTAACACTATTCAAATGTTAAGACAAAATAGTGGTGCTACAATACTTATTGATAAACATTGTATCGGTAGTTCAACTGACCAAGTATGCAAGCTTACAGGTTGTTTTAATGCCATTATGCACTGTTTTAAACTCCTTGTTGGTATTTTAAAAGACCATACCATCATTGGTGAGGAAAGTCATTTTCAATATCCAACCAAAGGGGTTCCTTATATTAGTTCGTTTAAAACAGACATAGTTGGTGGCAATCAGACGATCAGGTCTAATATTTATTTTGGAAATAACAACTATAGTAATCCTCAAGTAACTAAACCAGCTCCATTGATGAACAACATAATTGATCAACAAGCTCAACCTTTTATAAGCAGCTATTCAAATCCTCAAACGTTAATGCCTTGTCGCAGTTATGGTAGTCCACAATTTCAACCAGTACCGGGTCCTCAAACTTTTGTGCCAGTCGGTCCTATGATGTACAATTACACTAGATCAGAAGTAGTGCAACCAGTAGTTCCTTTAATGAACCTTAACGGTGTTACTCAAATAAATGGTACTCATCATTTTGGAAATATGAGCAGTAACAGACAGCCTTATTATGATTATGCACCAATGTATAGAAATCAAGTTCTTAATAATCCAAGTGGTGCATACAGTAGTCAAACACCTGATGCTCTCAATGAAGAAACTTCAACTAGTTTTCCAATACCATCAAACAATGAAGCTCATTAATTGAAAAGTTTGACAAGAAAGGGAGAGTATAACTTCACAAGGTTAAGAACATTCTAAAGTATATTTGAAGAAATTAAAATCTTATCTTTTTATTAAAAAAGTTTTAATTGCTTTTAATGCAAAATTGTTTTTAAATAATATAGTCTTTACAATAATTAACTCATATCAAATATATGCATATGAGTAAATAAGAAATTACACGTTGTTAAAATTTAAATTTTTTAAAAGTTGCGAAAGTTTTTTTCTGTTGATACTATTAACTTTTTAAGATAAACTTTTCTGTTACAAAAAGCTTTTAGTTTTATCAGTTAAATACTATTAGCTTAATTAGATTTGTTTTTCAGGTCTCCAATTGCATTTCTTCAGTACTTTGCTCCAGTTCTCTACTGAATTTAATCAGGGGAGTTAAGTTGATCTTAGTCATATGAACTTTTCATTTATAAAATATTTGTTTTTTTATGTTTTTCAGTATGTTTTATAATGGTTTGTATGTCTTAATGCGTTTTTTTATGCAGATCGCTGTTTATATATATTGCTTGTTTTTTGTTTGCCATTTAATCTGTTTTTTGTTTGCACCGGTAATAAAATGTGTAAATTATTGTATTCTTGTTACTTTATTTTAAACTTGTTGTGTTGAAGCCAGTAAAGTTACTAAGGTTTTATTTAAAAAGTTAAACTTTTCATTAATAGACTTAAAAAACTTAGTCCCTAAAATAAAATTTCAGCTTTTATCAATGTTATTACCAACAAATAGGAATATGTAAATGAGAATGTTAAATAGTATTTAACTATTTGTTCCGATTTAAAACTGGTCAGAATGCTTACAAAAATTACAAAAGATAATCATTTTAGTGCAAGACTTTGAATTTCCCATCTTTTCAGTGAATAAAACAAAATCGTACGTCATAACATTGCTGGCAAAAAAAGTTACATTGCCTATAATTTATAATTAATGTATAAGCTTATTTAAAAATAAAATATTAACATTGAAAAACTAATGGTAACATCAAAAAGACAATGTTTAAAAAATAATTGTTTAACTTTACTCTCCATACTTGGTCACGAAAGAATGTCTACCACTGCTAGACCATCGTCACGGTGTATGCAAAATTTACCATCAATTAAGATATTTTCCTTCTTTAATATATCTATGACATAAAGGCCAACAAGATTGCAAATTTCTGCGACATGGAAGATTCGAATCATTGAAGCTGTTCTTGTTATGCTTTTTCGACCATTGTTCACCTTCTTGGAACACTACTGATTTGCAGCAATGCCTGACTATCTTTTTTTTTTATTTTCTGTGACTTTAATTAGTCCTGCAGCGAATGAGTTTTCTAAGATTGTTCCTGAGATGTTTGGAAAGAAGCTAACTATATCGAATTTGATAAATCTTGAAGTTGATTTATATTTTAAGTTGTTAAATCACTTCAATGCTTCATATGTACTTTTCTTAGGTGTATTTTTGCCGGTTGAATTACTCTACAGAATAGGTTTTAAGAAAATTTGGTTTATGGTCTTTTAAAGTAATGTAACACTGATGATGAGATAGTTTAGGGATATTAGCCTTTATTTTAATTTCATAACTATTTCCTTTGCTTCATTATTAATTTTTTCGACGATAATATTTTTTTGTATTTAGATGTGATGCTTTCTAAAATTAATATTTTGTATTTATCCAGACTGATTTTTTATAAGCTGTGAGATTTATGTGCAAAAACAAAAACCTTTTTGGCGGACCTTATTTGTATTTATTAAGTTTTTTGGTAAAAGAGTTTTGTAATTTGCAGAACTTTAAGTAATTAACACGTTAAAGTAATTTTAAAATTTAATTAAGAGTTTATCCTCCACAGCTCGTTTGTTTGTTGGAAAAAACCGTTATAATCTGAAACTTGAGCTTATGTGTCTTCATTTTTTAAATGGACGGCTTTCCATATCGTTTTTGTCATTAATTTTTCTTCTTTTACGTACATTTTAATATTATACTCTTTATTACTAAAACTTTTTGGTTTACTGCTTAATGGGTAATTGAAGTTTATAAGGTCTTAAGCCGTGTATACTTTTAATCATATTTTAAACTTTAAAGATTCAACTTAATCATGAAAATGAGAAAATTATTACTTGTCTTTTGAAGTTTTATGATTGTTAGAGAGGCTCTCCAGTTTTCAAATATGCCAGTTATAAATAAAGTCGTACAAAATAAACTTCTCTTAGGACAACTGTTTCTGCGTTCAACACGCAGAAACCTCAGCCAAGTATTTTATTTAATTAAACTTCTAAGAATCGAAACAATATTTTAAAAAATAGATACTACGTAATAATATAATAATTGATTAGTGCATCTTGAACAACATTTATAACATAAATACGTAGTAAAAAAGTAGCCACAGCCTGCTGCAGTAAACATGTTATTACAGAACAGAAATTTATATTGTTTGATTGTTTGAGTACAGTTTTTATTTAAAACAGTTTTATACTTGTAAGTTTTTTATAATTTTAATTTAATGATTTCCAAAATAAAATTATTTTAGATTTAGATATATTAAAAGGTTTTAATAACTCTCAAAGAATGAAGTATAATTTATAAAGCATAATTTTTTTTTTCATATTTTGCGTGGTTCATTTTATTAGTTAGTCTTTAAAATGGTTCTTTAACATTAAATGTTCGATTATTGTCATGTTAAGTTTTATATAGAGTAGCCTTAAGTATTACAAAGTATTTAGGTTAATAAAATTTATTTTATTATTTAATTATTATAGGTTATAGTGTAGGTTTAAAGGACATTATAACCACACCAAACTCTATGTGGGTTACAAATGAACATATTTTATGTTAAAGAGCAGAAGCAAACAATAACAATTATAAATGGGTAGCTGTCTAAATTACACAAGCGTACATAATTGCACGAGTGCACAAAATTGCACGAGTGCACAAAATTGCACGAAGATAAAATTGCACGAAGGGTCACTTTTGCACGAGCAGACAATTTTACATGGACTTAATTTATTATATATTTTAGTTTTTTTATTAATTTCAGTATTTATTTTATTCTTCTATAATCATCTTATTTTCATCAATGTTACCCCTAACCTTTACCTTCGGTCGGTATAATATTTTAAATTATTTTTAATTTTAATTACTTTCAATTTTCATTTTATTTCTTCTATTTTTTTAATTTATTTTCTTTTTCTTTTATTTGTTTTTACTATCACTGTTACCCCTACCTAACCCTTACCCTCGGTCGATAGCTTTTTTTCAATTAGTTGTTTGTTAGTTTTTTCTACTTAATTTTTTTTATAAATTTTATTAGCTTTTTTTTTACTATCACTGTTACCCCTAACCCTTTCCCCCTGGAAAGTCAGCAACTTTTTTTTCTTTTTTATCAAATTATTATTAATTTACTTTTCTGTTTATGAACTGCTTAAAATAACTTTTCGTTTATTTTAATCAATTTTTTTTTCTTTCAATAATTTTCAATAACTCAATAAACAATATTTATTTTTTACTTTTTTCTGTATTTTTTTTAACTCTCTTGCAGAAATAAGACTTTTGCAAAATTGACCCTTGGTGCAAGATGGTCTTCGTGCAATTTTTTTCCCTCGTGCAATTTTGTGCCCTCCTGCAAAATTGTTCTCATGCAATTTAGTCCCGTTCCCCATTAATTTATATTATTTTCAAATATGCAGTACATATTGAGCTGTGGCATTAAAAAAAAAGAATTTGAACTATTCAAATTTAAGTAGTCGTGCACCCTATATGTGTAGATGTTTAAACCTGGTATTAAATTTATAATGAATATCAGATTGAAAAACTTTACTTTAAGTCAGTTTGAAATGACTATAATGAAAAAACCCTGCTTTTAATATACCCTTAAAACCAATGCTGGTATTTGATTGGACATAGATTTTGGTGTAAGTATAGCAACAACTATTGCTGCAACTAGCAACGTTTAACTAAATACTTGAGGAATTATTATGTATTACGATTGTAAAACTAATTAAATTCTGCCAAAGGTAGTTTTTCATTAAGGCCATAGGGGGGGATCCAACACTTTTTTTAAAAAAAATTAACTGTGGCTTTTATATGAAAGCTTTGTTACAAACTACAAGCCAGTTTTTATAGAATTAAAAATATCATTTAAGTTTTGAGATATTTAATTTTTTGTAAAAAGTTTCCAATACAAATGTATGGACTGCACATTTTTCAAGGTCAATTTTCTTGGAAATTTTAAAATTTACTAAAAAATTATCTTCTCATTCATTTTTAAGCAATCTTCTTCAAATTTTCAAAAAATGTTCCTTATATTAAAAGGGTTACTTATGAGTTTTAATAATTAAAAAAAAATAAATTTTTATCACAAAAAAAAAAAGTGTTTTTTACTCAAAAAAAAAATTACAAATAACTTTTTGTTGTTATTGTATAAAGATTAGACTGAAAGTTTGAAGAAGATCGCTTGAAAAATGTAGGAGATGGATTTTAAATAAAATAGTCTTTTTTTGCTGTTTTAGTTTTCCCTTTCCATAGGGAACCTATTATGTGGCCTGTTTTTGACTGGTCATATCTCAAAAAATAATTCGAATTTTTAAAAAGATAAAAAGCATCTTGAAGCTTAGAAAAAACTCTATAAAATAAGATCAACTTGCAAAAACATGGCTAACCCCCCTATGACCTTAAATTAAGGGTTATGGTGATAAAATCATTTTTTTGGATCTAAGTTTATTTACAATTATAACCATTTATAATTCATTGTTTATAAAATTTATAATTTGCTTCTCAGATATAAGTGATCAGGAAGTTTGAAATTTTACTTATGGGAGGTGGAAACTAAAATGCCAATAAATAAGTTTTTATTTCCTCATAAAAATTTTTTGAAATATCAATTTTTTTTTTAATGTTTAAAACAGTTACAAAAATCTTTTAAACATAATTTTAAAATATTGGAAAACTTTGTTTGTTTATCAACTATTGAATTTTGGTTTTGCAAATTTCTCCTCAAAAAGTTTCAATACTGGCATTACCTCAAACCAAAATAATTTAAACCTGACCGATTATAGATAAATAGCCTTTTTTTATTATGTAATAAACTTATTTATATACTTGAAAACTTGTTTTTAAAGATGTTTGAAATATTGCAATGAACAATTCTTAAAGTTTGATAACTTAAGCACTAAAGATAAAAATAAAATAAAATAGATGTTAGTGAAGCTTTTGAATTTAAAAGAAACTAAAGATAAAAAGTTTCAGTCTATAACTTTTTAACTGATTTTTTTTTGCAAAAATGACTTTGATGTCTTAAATTACAATTAAATTTTTATATTTTAAACTGGCTAATAGTTAATTCATACTTCAGCTTCCATACAACAGCTAAATTTTAATGATAAAAAACACTCAAACATTCCTATGCTCTTAACACATTTATACATTATAAGCATTTAGTAAAATAAACATAACAATTATTTCAAAGTTATATAAAAAAATGATTTATTTTATGAAAGTTAAGAAGTCACTGAAAAAAAAAAATATTTTAATTGATTGCTAATTCTACTGTTAAAACAATTTTTCTGCCATATAGTTTATTACAGGGTTTCCCATTTTGTTCAAAAGGCCCCCTTTAATAAAATTAAAAAAGCTATGGCCCCCTCCAACAAGATTACTCAAAAGACTACTATTAAAAATACCTAAGATCTTTTTTTTGCTCTTCATTGTCAACTCAGAATATCTAGTGTAAGTTTCAAATTATGACCTCATAGCTCCTCTGTGGCCCTTAACAGCTCATGGGCTTACTTTGGGAAACCCTGGGTTTTTATAATACTGTAAGTTTGTGAAAAAGCTTTGTATAAGTACAAGTTGAGGTTAAAGTAGATCAATATATATTTTCAACAGTACTTATAACTAAATTGTCATAATATTTAAATGTGCTTTACATTTATTATCTTATCAATTGTGTTCTAATGTATGTTCTAGTTTTCTATGTTACACTGGTTTTTTAAAGAACACTTGCATTAAGTAATCATGGGTAAAATAAATGGAGGAACAGTTGTTGAGCTCAAGGGAGATGAAATGACCCGCATCATTTGGGAAATGATCAAAGAGAAACTCATCTTTCCATTTGTTGATCTTGATATAAAGTGGTTAGTTTATATTTTTCATGGCTTTTATTTTATTCAGGGTTGTCAAAAAACCTAAATTCCTAAAAAACTTGGAATTTGACAGTTTAGACTAAAAAACCTGGAACTTGAGAAATTAAAAAAAAAAGGAAAAACTTGGAGTTTTGAACAATTTTATATGTTCATTAGTAGAATTTCGATTTGACACAAGTAGCATCATTACAGTATCTTTTTAAGTTGTTATACTGCTTAAAACATTTTTTAACCTTTAACTTACTTTAAATTAAAAACAGACCCAAAATCAGGTACTTTAGAAAACCTGGAAGAAATTTCTCAAAAACCAGTTGCAACCCTGATACTGGTAATTACAATACTTTTAACATTATGATATTAAGTAGAACTACATGAAATATAAAAAAAATCTCACTAATGTTGCGAGTTTTTATAACAGTTTTGACTTAGTATTTGCCTACAATGGTACTTTACTCAAACTAGTATAAAATCCAAATACACTAGAACTTATTTGAGTAAACAAAAATTTTTCACAAAAAATCTTAGTTTCTTCATCCAATAAATAAACAATTTATATTTACAAAATGTTATTTGATAAAAACTATTACTAAACATGACATTTTGGCTTAATATTACAAAGTTATTAATATAAAGTTCATAGACATATTATACAGCAAATACATTTTAGTTAATATTCCAAAATAAAAGTTTTTTAAATTTAACTTTGTTTTAATTTTTATAAAATTAACACGCTTACAAACTATTTTATTAATACTGTTTCAACTTGAGTGCAGTGCATTTATATAATAAAAGAAATAAATAAGTACAGATATCATGACTTTAAAAAATTGTTATAAAAACTGTACTACAACAAAAAAAAAACAATATATTTTATTGCTACAACAGTTTTGACTTGGGACTTGAGTACAGGGATGAGACAAACGACCAGGTGACGGTTGACGCTGCAAACGCGATACTGAAGCACAATGTGGGTATCAAGTGCGCCACCATAACACCCGATGAAGCGAGGGTGGAGGAGTTCAAACTGAAGAAGATGTGGAAGAGCCCCAATGGGACCATCAGGTTTGTAAGCATGTTTTTTTTTCTGTTTTTGATTTATGGCTGTTTTCTCTAGACATGTTTTCAGTGTTTAACTTTTGCTTAATCTTGTCAGTTAGGAGTAATTTAAGTACAAGCTTTAGTTTTTTAATAATATTTTTGATCATTTTCTTGTTCTTTAATTTGAGTAAGTTTATCTTTTAAATTTGTTTGTTCTATATTTTTGATTTCCTGTCAAGGCATGTACTCACTTTCCCTTGTAGATGTTATTAGTTGAAAGTTTTATGAATATGTTTTTTTACTGTTATATTGTTTTGCATGAATGTTATAGTAGCTGTTTGACTTTAGAAAAGTCAACTATATTATACTTGCAAAAATAATTTTTTTAAGTATAATAAAGTTATAAGTATAAGCGTTAACCTTGCTGAAGTCCTCAAGTTTACACACTTCAAAAAAAATATTGAAGCATTTTGTGTGGGTTTATTACCACCTACTCCTGTGTAAATTTGTTATAAAAATGAAATTATGTCTGTGTGTCTTTGGTTTTTTTTTTGTCAATTTATCTACCCAAATCAATTCATATTCCTTTTACTTATAGTTCTGTATTTTTTTTGTTTTTTATGTTTTTTAGGTTTTTAAAAATTTAAGTGTTATTTAAAATATTTAATTATGTTTTGTCTAAGGTTTAAGAGAACAATTTAAAATTTTAATTTTAACCTTATTTTTTATAGAGTACGCTTGCAAGTTTTATGAAATAAGTTTTAAATGGTGTTTATTATTTCGAATATTATTTAATTGTTCTCAAGTTTTTATTTTAAGGCCATCTGATAAGGGAAACCCAATCAATTTCTTTTAAGTTAAGAATTTCCTTGAAGTGAGGTCTAGTTTACTTATTACAAATAACTAGCTCCAAATGTTGATTAAGTCAGTTTTGTAGAAACTTTCTTATACAAAACCAGTTTAGGATAATCGATTGTATAAAAAATATGTACAATAACAACATACTTTAAAAAGAAAACGTTTTTAGTCAAAAATAACAAACTTATATAAACATTCCTTTTATACATTATAATAAAAATAATAATCAATTTTGTGGTTTTACTTAGCTATAGACCTCAATTTTTAAGTAAATATTGCTTAAATATATAAAGAGTTAATTTTATTTTATAACCTAATTCTTAAAACATAAAATACTTTTATAAAGATTAATAAAGTAAAACACTTCTTAAGTAAAGTTGAGAACAAAAGTACTGTAAGAATTTATAAAAAGTTTTAAATAGTGTAGAAGTTGGTAGAATTTAAAATAAGTATTCTTTTTTAGTCACAATGTTCAATATTGTTTCTGTAAAACTCATTAGTTTTGATCCCTTATTTCTCAAAAACTACTTTGAATTTTGTTAAGTTGAAATAAACTATCCTAAGAAACATTACCAAATTGTTGATATCTATATAATTATACTAAACTAGGTCTTATATAATCTGAAAAAATATTTCTTTTATAGAGCCTATTTTTTTCTGTTAATGCAACAAAAGTTGAATCTAAAATTATTATTGTAACAAGTTTTATTAGTATGTTCAAACAAAAAGTATTTGAATCGTTATCAAGTTTTTTTATAAACATGTCAGGCAAATGATTTTTGTCCTCTTTAAATTGATTATAATAAACTTTTATGTTAACTGTTATATTTAACTATAAAAAGTGTAATTTTCATCGCTCTTTAAAAAATATACTACAGAGTTTTTATAATTTCTTTTTTGCTACTAACTTTTACTTTTTTGCTTATTACTGTTATTTACACTTTAACATAGTACAAATATTTTTGTATAACTGTTTAATTAATTTAAGGTCAAACTTTGTTCTTTGCAAATTGATCTTATTATGTTAATAAAGTATTTGTTTTTGATTTAATTCATTTATATATTACATATACAATTATCTGGAATAAGTTATACAGCTCTTGCTTTTGAGTTTTCTTCAAAGTTGTTTTTTTATATTACTAAAATAAATCACACACTTAGTTTTATTTACAAAAACCTTATTTTTCACACAGAAACATACTGGGAGGCACTGTGTTCAGAGAGGCCATAATCTGCAAGAACATTCCCCGATTGGTCAATACTTGGAAGAAGCCCATCGTGATTGGACGGCACGCTTTCGGTGATCAAGTTAGTTATTTGAATCTTTTGATGTTAAGAATTGATACTATTGTTTTTTGCTTATGTAAAAAAGTTATTATTTATTTTTGCATTGAATTTTTTAGATCTTGTAATTAGTTTTCATAGCAATCCTATAAATTGAATTTTCTTATTTTGTAGTTTATATTTAGTTTCAAAACATATTTAGTACTTTATCTAAGTTTTATATATTTTTTTATTTAATTTTTATTTTGTGATATTTACTTTTAACATTTAAATCTACATTTAATTCAAACTATCTTTAAATCTAAATACCTAAAATTTACAGAATGTATTCCTTGCATCTAAAAAACTGTGGTAAAGAGTTGTTTAATTTTCTGACTATGTATATTTTTTTCTAAAATGAACATAAAAATACTTTTTCTTTGCTTTCTTCTTTAATTTTTTTTTTTAATCAAAAAAATCCATACTATACGTTTTTCTAATTATTGCAAGGAACGGAATTATTGCAAGGATTTCTTAAAAACATCAGGTTTTAATTAAAAGAAACATAGTTGGAAATATATTTTATTTTTATTGATTGCTTTTTTTTTCGCCGTTTAAGTTTTGAATTTTAAAAACCTTCAAGTAGCAACTCGTAGCCTACTTAAACTGGATAAAACAAGACCAAGCTGTAAAAAAGTGCTCCTATAGTATTTTCAACAGCTAACCATTAAAAAATTGTTTAATGTTTTATAGGTTTTAAAAGTAAACTTATCAATAAAACATACATCAATGATATAAATACTTATGTGTAACATTCGAACAGTACAAAGCAACAGACTTTGTAGTGCCGGGCGAGGGCGAAGTTTTTATTTCGTACAAGGACAAAGACGGCAATCTCGTCAGAGAAGATTCAGTTTTCAAATTTAAAAGTTTGTTTTTTAATATTATGCATGCATTTAAGTTGTTTTTGTAAAATCTTTTGTTTGAAATTTTCTTAAAAATAGCATGTTTTTACTAGTGTTGTCCATTAAAAGTTTGTTGTTTTAATTATTTTTATTCTTTTTACTGAAAAACACAATTAAAAAAATTTCTCTTAAATTTAAAATGTTAAACTAGGTATGCTTACTTATAGTTGAAAGTTTGAAATTACATTTCAAATAACTTTTTTAAATAAGTAATGGTTGTAAAGTTTTATATCATATATTAAGGTTTATATTTATTACTTTAAGTCAAAGTTTTATTATAAGCTATAAGTTTTGTAGCAATATTAAAAAGTTTTTGAAATGTTGTAAAATGAAAAACAACACTTTCAAGCTAAGTCAACTTTAAATTACAAGCATAAAATGAACTTAAGTTATTTTATTAGTCCTTTGTTTTTATGAATCACTTTCGCCTACATTTTTTATACTTATTTTCCTGTATTATGTTATTATAAATAAAAACAAACTTAAATTATTTGTTTTACTACAAATCACATAAACAGTAAAATAAAAAAACTTTAGGAATTAATTCTTGAAAAGTTTTAACTCAACAAATAATGTTTTTTAAAAATATTTAAAATAAATTTATTTTCGTTTTTTTAAACTGTTTAAAAACATTATATTTTGATAAGTTAGGAAATTGTGTTAGTTTTAACCTTTGAGCTGAACAGTGAAAATAAGTTGCATAATATTTATCTATTTAATATTTACTTTATGACAGTATTGTGATATGTTGTTAGTATTATGTTTGTTTTACAATCAAATGTTATGCCAACCTACAAATTACCGGGTATTATGCTAATTGTACTTTTTTTATTTAAATAGCTAAATGAAAATTTATTTAGTTTGAAAACTAAGTCAGTTACTAAAAATTAAGATTTGGTCTACAACTACAATGTTTTAAAAAACTTCTGATTGTATTTTGCTCAGTATTTTTTCACTTAACTTCTTTAATCATGCCTACCAAATATTTTGCAGTATTTGTTATTCGTGTTGTTTTTTTGCTTTTATTTTTTTAATTTTAAATTTTTAAAACATACTGATTTCAAAGGTGTTTGATAATAAATTTTACATTAACTTATATCACTAAAAAAGTACAGTGCATCCTCGCTAATTCTGCCAGGTTTGGTAAGCATTTATTTGTAGTTATGGCCGGATTAGCCTTTGTCTGGATAATATCATAATTTACTTCTTTTGTAATATGCAATGCATACAATAAAACGCACGCTTCATAATCTGTAATTTAATTAATTATCTTTTCAACAAACTACATAAACAAATAGAAAAAAAAAAACGAAACAAAACTTTGATAATTTAGTCAATTTCTTTGGTTTAAGTATTAAATAAGCAACACTGACTTTAGCTAACTTTATTAAATCTAGCTCTCAACTAAAACCGACCATATTAGCGAGGTTTCGGATTTGGACACTGTACTTATTATACCTGAACATTTAAACAAAACATGCTTTATCAAAACTGTTGATTATCATTTGTTAAACATTTGTAAAACTTATAAACTTTTCTCAAGCCGAAATGTCACGTTCGCTCAATTAAATTTGTTTAAAGACGGGGGGTTGGCGATGGCCATGTACAATAAAATTTATAGTAATTAAAGACATCGAAAGTTTTAAACAATAAGTTTATTTTTAAAACTAGTAGTTTAAATTGGTCGTGAACGTTTAAGAAATCAATTGCTTAAACATTCAGTTAATGACTAGTGTGCACGTTGTTAAAAAAACATCAAATTTTTTTACAAAAATTCACTTTTGCCCAAACTGTACACATTTTTTGTATGTAAATGTCAAGTCGAAATGTCACTTTCGCCCAATTAAACATGTTTACAGACGGGGGAGGGGTGGCGATGGCCATGTACAACACGGACAAGTCCATCACCGACTTCGCGCACTCGTGCATGAAGTACGCGCTGGGGAAGAAGTGGCCGCTGTACCTGTCCACCAAGAACACCATACTGAAGCAGTACGACGGCAGGTTCAAGGACATCTTCATGAAAGTCTACGAGAGGTTTGTGTTGTATTTTTAGTTTTTGAAAGTTACGCTGTTGATGGCCTGTTTATTTAAATTAAAAAAAAATTGTTTATTTGGGTCAAGAAAAACTGATCGAGTAACTGTTGAAAATTGTGCTGTTTCTTCATTTAGCTCATTTTAAACTTGAACTTAAAACTGAGAGATTTGTATTGTTTGTATATTACAATGTTTTTTTCATAATATTCTATTGACGGCTGGTTAACTTGTTTTATTTAGAGCTAAGATTATTATTTTTTTTTCATGAATTTTTACAAGAGGATTGTTTTGTGTTATTTACAATTATACAAAGTTCAGCATGGTCATTTAATTTTATAATTAATTTGTCTTGGTCAATGAAAACTGATAAAGAACTTGTTAAAAATCGTGATGTTTCTTCAATTTGTTCATTTTTAATTTCGTTTATTGATAAAACATTTTCTTAGTCCACACACCTCTTGAAAAACATTAAAAGTTCTAATTCTAAAACATAAACAAAGAAAAACACAATCCCACAAATTAACTTCTGAAACAGTAAGCACTAAATACAATTTTAGTCTAACATGTGTCATTTTTATTGTTTAGTGTTTTAGCATATTATTTATACTTTCAAAACAAAGGTCGGCATCATTTTATAATTCGTGGGCCGCACTGTATAAAAAAATCTTCCGCGGGCCGCAGTTATTTGAAAATATTTGTAGTAATCATAACAAAGTATTATTATTTAAGTATGTAAAAACATGATAGAATAAACAGTATTAGACCACTAGTACTGATTGAATACTAAACTAATAGCCTAATTTCATACTTAAATCCAAAAAAAAATTTTTGTTACTATTTTTCAAAAAGGTATGCTTTGATCTGAAAAGTACCTTGCGGGCCGCAGTTATTTGAAAATATTTGTAGTAATCATAACAAAATTATAATTATTAAAGTATGTAAAAACATGATAGAATAAACAGTATTAGACCACTAGTACTGATTGAATACTAAACTAATAGCCTAATTTCATACTTAAATCCAAAAAAAAATTTTTGTTACTATTTTTCAAAAAGGTATGCTTTGATCTGAAAAGTACCTTGCGGGCCGCAAGTCTTAACTCTAAGGGCTTAGAACAAGCATATACTTGTAAGCTTGTTCAATTTTTATTAAGATAAATCAAAAAGTAAACGACAAAGCGAATGCTATGTTTTTAATAGAAATATTCAAAAGTTTTTGATAAAAAGTTTACAGTTTTGAAGATTTAGATAAGACAGTCATTTCTCATACTTTTTATCTTTATTTTCTAGTTTTTTACTTAGCCCTAATTTTACATGTTTTTATTTATTTTTTGATTTATTCTTTAAAAAATATGTTAATGTACTAAATTCATAGTAATCCATTTTTTAAATTATAAAATACAATATCTTTAATACTCAAATGTAGATAACGGAAAGGTAATATGTAAGCTTTTACCCTTTGTAACTAACTGTAAAGTAATTTAGAACATGACAAAAAGTTTATACTTTAAGTTAAATAGTTTCAAAAACTTTATTTAATATGATGATACAATAGGTTTTAAAGTGTTGGTCTGGTATAGTACAAGAACTCGAAAGAAACTAAATTAAGATAACTGAAATATTTATTGAACTGTTTTCATAGGCTTGGTTTGCTAAATACTCGAGTCAAATTTAAAAGTTAAACAAACAAACTAATCAAACAAAAAGAACGTAATTGCTCACAATTTTAATTTCTAAAACAAAGTTACTCTTATTCACTAACAACTGCCAACAGCGAGTACAAGCAGTCGTACGAGCGAGCGGGCATATGGTACGAGCACAGGCTGATTGACGACATGGTGGCTTACGCCATGAAGTCGGAAGGAGGGTTCGTGTGGGCGTGCAAGAACTACGATGGTGACGTGCAAAGTGACTCCGTTGCTCAGGGTTTGAATTGTTGTTTGTTTGAAGAATACAGAACTTATGGTTGATTAAAGTTTATTTTTAGTTTGATAATTGAAAAAATAAAGTTAGTGTCGTCAAGTAGTTAAAATACAAAAAAATAGATAATATGCATACTATTGTTATAAACTTATTGCAGGCTTAATATGTTGTCAGGTGTTATGACTTGTTAACGTATACTTATGATAACAAAATAAGCGTTATAAATAAAATCACAAATGTAAATTAAGCTTATGTTTTTTTATAATACCTGAAGTATTAACCTTGCTACTGAAGATCTCGACATAACTACTTAACTGTCAAAATCGATTACATATACAGGGTTGCCACTTTACCTGGAAACCTGGAAAAATCTGGAATTTGACAAATTAGACAAAAAAACCTGGAGTTTAAAATTTTTAACATGTTCAGTAGTAAAACTTTAATTTGACACAAAAATCTATTGCATAATTAAACTTTTTGTCATCATCAAAATATTTTTATTAAAATTAGATTTAAAGTAGTATTACAGTATCTTTTTAATTTTTTGATACAGTTTAATACAGTAGTTTACCTTAAACTTAACTTTAAACTAAAAATAGACCCAAAAAATGTGTACTTTTAGAAACCTGGAAGAAATTCGGAAAACCTTAAAAAAGCTTTGAAAAAACAAGTGGCAACCCTTACGTATATGTATATACACATCCTCAAAGTTTATTTTCTCAACAGGATACGGGTCATTGGGCATGATGACGTCAGTGCTGATCCACCAGGACGGAAAGACGTTGGAGTCCGAAGCGGCTCACGGCACGGTCACCAGGCATTACAGGAACCACCAGCAGGGAAAAGAAACGTCCACCAACTCCATCGGTTCGTTGAATGTTGAATTATTTTTAATTGATTCCTTCCATGTTGTGTTTTTATCCATCATCCAACAATATCGGTTTGGTACTTAAGTTAACAGCATTATTTGGTCTTTATTTGTTGCTGTTTCTTTAACCCGCTGGTGTACTATCTACTTAGAGAGTGTTCTATACCAAGCAGAAATACGGAGTCTCTATGTTTTTTTTTTACAATTAATAATGTTTTATATCAACAACTACATTTGTAGTTTTTGAGTTTACTGTTGTTTAATTGAAAATTTTAATATTAAAAAGTTACTTAAAGAAAGATTTGTCCATAAAAAACGTGTCTAAATAACTAAAAATTGTGGGTTATAAGAACATTATGGTTATAGTTGTTTAACCAACAGTAATAAAAGTAAAAAAAGAGGTTAGTAAGAACATTTAAAAATTTTTTTATAGTAGACTTCTTTACTTTGGTGATAACTTTAAAATCAAAACTTGTTTTACAGTTTTTAGTATTTTTATTTATAAAAAACTAATATAACATCAGTTTAACATTCCAGCGTCTATATTCGCATGGACCAGAGGTTTGTTGCACAGAGCAAAGCTGGACGACAACAAGAAATTGGGCGAATTTGCGAAATTGCTGGAACAAACTTGCACCAACACAATTGAGGAGGGCCACATGACTAAGGATCTGGCCATCTGCATCAAGGGATTGAAAAAGTTTGTTGAAAGTTTTTGTGCTTGTTAATAGTTCTATTAACAAGTTTACGTGTAACTAGTGAAACTAAGTGGACAAGTGTAGCTAGTGAAATTAAGTGGACAAGTGTTACTAGTGAAATTAAGGCGTGGAAGTAACAATAAATTCCGGAGTTTCTAGTACTTAACATTGATATAAAAAAGGTTTAATAAACAAAGCTAAATGACTAATAATACAATGATAACCTGTGAAAATAAAAACTGAGAATATATAAGAAATCTGAGTCACTGCTGTTAACTGAAATAAAATCCAAACTTAACATGATACCAATGAAATAATTACTTTACTAATCTACCTGAACATGCCCATTTTAACTTGAACTTTATTTATCTGACTTGTAAAATATTTTTTATGTTGAAATTAAAAAGTTTAAACATAACTCACTCATTTTCGAAAAAAGTTAATTGATTAATTTCGTTTAGCTCTCTTCGGAATAAAATTGCTAAAAACTATGAATATTATCGAGTAATTTTATTTATATATAATGAATTTGAAAAGTCTAACAAAAAATAGTTACGTCATAAAGTATAAAAGTCTGTTTAGAAAAAAGATTGAAAAATAGAATAGAGTTGTACTGAACTAACTTGAAGTAATTTTTAAGACAAAATTACTAAAACAAAAACATTTAAAATAGTAGAAATTTTTACCTGAAACTTAATTAAATAAAAAGCACATTAAAAATACGACAATAACGACAACAATGATACTATTAAAGACGCTATTTTTAAAGTTTTAAATTGTAAAAATCTCTTTGTTTGCAAATTTTATGCTCGCGAGTTCTAATAAACAAAGATTCTAGAACCGAAAGATGGTAGGTGTTTCTAGCTCGGGATAGGATTTCGAACCTATTATCCAGGTAGTTCTCAGAATGTTGAAATTGAAATCATATTGCTCCTAATAACAGAAGAACATGTTAGATCTGGTCCATATAGGGGATTTTTACTCTTACCAGGGAAAACTTGGAAATCTGGATAACCTGGAATTTGAGAAACTTTGAAAAAAAAAACTAGAATTTTTAACAAAAATCACTAAAAAACCAGAAAAAAACCTGAAATTTTTAACAGTTTTTACATGTTAAGTAGAAAAATTTTGATTTGAAACAAAAAATCTACCATATAGATAAAACATTTTGTCATCATCAAAAATTAAAAAAAAAACACACATTTGAAGTAGCTTTACAGAACCGTTTTATGTTTTTATACTATTAACAGTTTTTTACCTTAAACTTAACTTTAAACTAAAAATAAACCCTAAAATACGTACTTTTGAAAACCTGGAAGAATTTTTGAAAACCTGGAGAAAATTAGCCCAAAATATTTGGCAACGCTGTCGCACGTAGCTGAGCCTGATTCGGTGTTTTCTGTTTCGAACTTGACATTCCATGGAAGACCTAAGTGCACTATAAAAACATTTTTTGTCATTTGCGCGCGAACAACTGTAAGTACACATTGTGGTAACAGTTTTTGGAACAATAATGTTCTAGAACAGCAATTTAAAAATGTTATACATTATTAAACCTCAAACCCATCATACAGTTGTTTATTTGCCTAAATCTCAAACCTTTGAGGCTAAAAAAAAAAAGTAAATGATTGTTACATAAATATTGAAAGTCCATCGAAACTGCTATCGATAAACGAAACCACGTTTTACAACCGGTGTATAACTTCTTCAACGGTCCTTTTCTCCGAGCAAAATGAGTCCTCCACAACGGGTGGCAAAATTTTTATAAAATACACTGTCAGGTTCTGCGCATCTCAAAAGCAGTAATTCCACTTATTTTTTCCTCCCCGACAGACCCTTTAATGCAAGAAAATTTGAAATATTTAGTTGCTATTTTTCCCATGAAATACGTGTAGTAAAAGAATTGAGATTTGCATTAAAATTATTATTTATAAAAAAAAAAAAAAAAGTTTGTTATTAATTTTTTTATCCCTTTGTTTTATAATTTAATTATTAAGTCTCTGTAAGTTAAACTTTGTGTAATAAGCTGCTTTAGTAAGTTTAAGTTTAGGAAATAAATAGTTATCAGTTAAAGTAGATTTAAGTAAGTTTTGTTTAATTTAAAAACAACATCTTCATTAAGTTTACTTTTATAAATCACCATAAACACCTAATTTTCAAATTTTTAATGATATTTATATTTTAATGATTAAAAATAATTATACAGTTTATTAAAAGTCAAAAATTATAAATAAAATTCAAAAACTGTAAAAAAAAAATCAGTACTTTAAAGTTATGAAAATCAAAACATCTATCAATTTTATACGAATGCTTTAAATTAAAACTTGATTAATTATAAACAACCAAATTTTTCATTAAGTAAACATTTCGTTGCATATATGATGTACAAAAGTATTAACACTATTTTAGGCTCTCTCAGGGCCATAAAACCTGCAATCTTAGAAAAATCTGGAAATTGAGATATTTTGCAAAGAAAACATCTAGAATTTTGAACAAAAATCACTTGAAAAACATTGAAAATTATGAAACAGTTTTTCCATGTAAATTAAATTTAGATTAGCAACTAAACATTTGTCATATGCAACTAATTTTGTTGTATATTTAACTAAGATATTTATTATAATAGACATTTAAAGTAGCACTATAGTATCTTTTCAATATTTTTATACTATCTAACACAGGCTTTTACTTTGAATTAAATTTTAAACAAAAATGGACAAATAAAACTGGTACTTTTAAAAACCTTGAACAGATTTAGAATATGTACTTGAAAAAAAATTCAAAAAACCTATTGCAACCCTGCTATCTACAAAAATATTGATAAAGCGTTGATTAAATAAAATATAAATTTAACAATGTTCAAATGTTCTGAAATAATCAAAGTCTTGCCTACAAATTTGAATCATTACACTTTAGTTTTTGTATTGTAAAAAATTTGAGTTTAGATAAATTAATTAATTTATTTTCAAGTAATTCATTAAATGTACTCAAAGGTTTAAAAGAGTATGACTATCGGTTAAATATGTATAAAAGTCTAAGATTATGTTAATCATATGAAAAAAATACTTATACAACTTCTAATTATCTATGTATACATGAATATTAATTAAAAACTCATATTATCGTTTAAATGAACATAAAAAAGCAAAAACCATTTAGTTTTATGATAATAAGTAATTTATATTAGTTAACTAAATTGTTTCATTAGTTTTCGTCAGCATTGTACTTGTTTAAGCCTTTATGTTATCCTTTTAATGCATAACAACCTTAAATAAAGTAACTTATCAATGTATTCACAGTGTGACAAGAAAAGATTACTTGAGCACCCAAGAGTTCCTGAACAAAATTGCAGATAACTTGACTGTTGCTATGAAAAAGGCTTCTCTGTAAAATGTTTGAAAAGTTATTTAATGTAGTAGTTGTTGTTCATTAATTAACTGTAACAAAACAACTTAGTTTGTAATTTAAAGCCAAGTACTTACGTACTTTTTTTAAGTGCCGTTTTTTTTTTCAGAAAACTTTTTAAACTATTTAGTTGATTCGTAATAACTTTTTTTCTATATGCGTCATTTATACTCATAGCCAACTTAAAGTTTAAGTGCTTTAAGTAAACAATACTTGGTACAAATACGTATTTAATCATTTTAATTGTTATCTCATTGTGTTTTATACCTGTTTGAAATTGTGTTTGTTTAGTGACTTATTAGAAAGGCTGACCTAATCAATTTTGCAATACACCTAATTTATGTTTTGCCACAAGTTAATTATTAATCTGTTCATACGTTTTGACGTTTTTGTAATTTTTTTTAATTTATATGTGCATTATTTTGGTATTTATATATTTCAATAATCATTCTTATTAACCGTCCACAATAATCTTATATGCATTTTATTCTGTGACATTGTGTTTTTTTTGTAATAAAATAATTAATTTATTAATATTAATGCTAAAACTTGTTTTTTTTTTAATACTACGTATCTACACTATTTTTATCATGCTTTTATTAATCTTATATTTTTTTAAACTTTGAACGTTTAACTGATACTACTTAGAAAAAAAAAGTTTTTAAATTGTTTTAAAACCTTAAAGCTTACAAAAATACTTTTTAAATACAAAAGTAACTGTTCCAAATACTTCAAGTTTTCTGCTAAGTTTTCTAGTTGTTTTTTTTTAAGTTTGAGTACAAGTCTTAATCAAGTAACAATTTTTTTTTCTAAACTATATTACTATTTACTTTCAAATAGTTATAAAGTTTTTTATTAGAGTTTATGATTTATACAAGGGTTACCCAATGGGGCAATACTACACCTTTAGAGCGATCAATGTAAGTTGTGGTGGGGCGGTAACTAGTAAGACAGCAATAAATAACTTGCACTAGATCAGGGTTTCCCAAAGTGGGCCAAGTGGCTCTCAAGGGGGCCATGACAGATACTCAGGTGGCCAAAGGGGGAAGAGGGGGGCCATAAGCAGTAAAGAAACCTCAGGGGGCCATGAGGCCATAACTTGAAACTTACACTAGATATTCTTGAGTTGCAGATGAAGAGCAAAAAAAAGGTCTTATGTGTATTTTATGGTAGTTTATGAGTAATCTTATTGAAGGGAACCATGGCTTTTTCAATTTTTTTAAAGGGGCCATTTGCAAAAAAAGTTTGGGAAACCCTGCACTAGATACTCTTGGGTTTCTAAAGAAGGGTAAAAAACATCTGAAGTATAATTAACAGGATATTTAAACTTGCACTAGATATTCTTGGAACTATAATTTTTGAGGTTTACTTTAGATTCTCTGAGGTCAGTAATGAAGAGGGACAGTTGTTTGTTAATTGTCTTTAACGAGGGTTATTATCAAATTTATTGGAGAAATGCTTAACTGTTAGATACTTCACTGTGTTGTTAAGTGTTGCTTTACTATAATAAAATTTAGTACTAAAATTTGTAACTATATAGACAACATTTAAGTTTACTTTTCTTTTGAAAGATTACAAACATGGATAAAATGTACAAGCTGTTGTTCAATTATTCAAATAAATGCGCTAAGTTTCGAATTATAATTCTCATTTTGTTTTAAAATTATGGAGCTAATTTGTTTTAATAAAATATTATTATAGTTTTGTCAATGCTCTAAATTTAATCATCTTATACATACTCTACTTAATACGATAATAAGCTAACAACTTGATGTTATTGAAACAAACCTTATTAACTTATAAAGTTTACTGTTTGCAATTAATACATCATTTAATGGCAAAAATAAATTTTAAATATACGAGGAGATCATGAACATAAATCTGTCAACTTGAAATATATACTTAATATATATATGTTATATAAAGACTTACAAGCGATAAAAACATGTACAAAAATACAAATTTTATATGAAAAAGCCTATAAGCAACTACAATTTAGCGAAATAAATCTCAAATTGATAACGAATTTAATACCTGAAGCGATGAAGAAACTCAGTTGACTTAAAAAGTATTTTCTAGGTAGTAGCGCACTGTTGAAAATGATAACTGATCTATAACGATCAATAAACTTTTTAAGTCTGTTATTTGTGTACAAACACTTGAAAACAATGTGTTAACAAATCCTTAAACATTAAAGAAAAAAATCATGTCGCAAAGTATTTTATTATTTAGTACTTAATAAAAAAGAAACGTATACATATGTTTTACTCAGCTAATACAATGAAAATAATTTTAAAATGTTTTTAATTGTGCTAATAATATTGTTTAGTCATTTAAACCATTCTGACTAGATAGTTTAGTTATCTTTTTTCTATTAAGTTTCTTTACTTCGATGTAGATTTTCTGGTACAAATGGAAAAACAATTCTCTAAAACACTTTGTATATATACAAACATAGAGTTCTAACATACTATTTTAATAATCTCGCTTACCGCGAGTATTTGAGTACTACTTTTTTGTCCAATTAGATATTTCTATTGTCTAACTAATATGAATATGAAATTAAAAAAACACTTTTGAAAAAGGTCTATTAAAATGAATTGTTAAAAATTATATAAAACTTAAAAAATTAATTTTGTATTAGCCACATGTTAAAAAATATTAAGTACCTTGAAATAAGAAAAATAAAACAATATAATTAACAAGGTTACAGCCGCATTTTTCACTTTTTTAAAGTATATATAAGTTTTTGAGATGTGGTTTCTTAAAGATAAAAAAAAAATATTGTCCGAATTGGAATAGTACTGTAACAAATCTGTAAAGAAACTCGCTTACAAGCAACTTTATTGCTTTTTAAAGACAAACTTTTTTTGAAGTTTTGAAAAAAATCCCTGTATTCTCATCAAAAGTCAACTAAATTTTTGTGCTACTTGAAAAGCGTATTTAAAATTAATTTTATTAAAAATTTAACTATTTAGACGATCATTAGTGATATAAATAGTTTTTGTTGGTAATTTTGTTAGTAAATTTTAGGTTTAAAATCTGATATGTGCTTGACATTAGTCATCAAAAATATTTCTAACTAATAAAAGCTGTGCAGAAAAAAACTGGCTTTAAACTTTAGTTTGTCAAATAATCTGCTTTTACCTTAGACTTTTTATTTTACACGTTTATAAACAAGCTTTTTTTTTGTTTGCTAAAACGCATAAGTAATTGACAAAAATGTTTGAGGATTCGAGTAGCTGTTGATTGCAGGTTGAGCTAATTAATTTTACTTGTGTTAATAAAATGGGCTACTTTAAATACTTTAAGATTAACATAGTTTTATTTCAATTCAAAATTATAACTCTTTTAACCAAAACAACGTTTAACTCACTTGAACCTAGTTAAACAAGATCATCAATTTTGAATAAAATCTGTAAGAATTTCTACAATAACATTTAAGAAGACATTAGGCTAAACTTGAAATAAAAAACTAAAACAAAGAACTAAATAAAAATATAAATAAAACTTTTAATTTATTGATCATTCTCCTTTTAATTAATTTAAGAACTTTAATTATTATCTTTAAACTAAAAAGTACACAATAGTTTTTATTTGATAAGTCTGCAAGTTCATCAAAATTATGTCTGTATTATAATATTTGTAAGCAATAAAAGGTGGTAAACCAGTTTAAGTCACAGTGAGTTAATGTTAAATTCCGTGTAAGGCCTTTAAACTTAAATGACATATACAAAAAAGACAACAATTAATAATAAACTAAAGTAGCGAAGACCAATAAAACATACCGTAAAAATTTGAGATTTGTAGCATCGGGAACAGGCATGACATTTGAAATACTTTTTTGAATGATATTATTATGTATCTGTTTTTCAAATGCTGCAACCTTTATAGTATGTGTTGTAACACATGTTTAATTTTATTTTGAAGCTATAGTGAATTTTTGAATTTACAGTGTAAACAGAAGAGATTAAAAAGTTTTTGGTTAATAAAAATACAATAGTTTTTAGAACTCAAAGGCTATATCTTAAAAATTGCGTAGTTAAGTTGTTTTCTAAGTTACCTTTATACTTTTTCTAAAAACAACAATAATACTTTTGAGACCAATTCAAATCTGATACATGTTACTTAATTTTCTTGTTTATGAAGAAAGCGAGTGTTTATCTTTCATCAAAAGGCAGAAAAGAAGTAGAGTGAAGATTTTCTTTAAAAAAAAGAAAGAAGAAGAAGAAGTGTAACAGGTATCAAACTGAATTTGATAACTATTTTGACTTAATAGAAAGTTTTGAGAACTCTCTTGTTCATCCAAGCGTTTAAGAGAAAGCTCGCAAGGTCACGTGTTTTACTGATGCAATTTTGCATTCACATTCTGCAGCCATATTTAAACACTGGGTTTTGGCAGTGACAACCATTCTAGCCAGGCCTTGCAGCAGTAAACATGTAATTCTAATATAGATAATTACGTTCTTTGAGTTTTCATGTAAAATTTTATGTTTAAAGATGTTTTTTATCTTAAGTAATTTTAAAAATTGATTTCAAGCAGTTAATTCTAATTTTAAATAAAACATTCTCAATGTTTATTTTATTTAAGAACGGGTCTAAATTGCACGAAGACAAAACTGCACGAGGTTAATATATTGCACGAGGGTACTAAATTGCACGAGAACAAGACTGCACGAGTGCACAAAATTGCACGAAGCCAAATTTGCAAGAGGACAAAAAATTGCACGAAGGAACAAATTGCACAAAGCCAAAATTGCACGAGGGCACAGAATTGCACGAAGGAACAAATTGCACGAAGATGATTTTGCACCAAGGTTCAGTTTTGCACGAGTTACATTTGAACGTGAGTAAAAAAATAAAAATAATAGTAAAATAAAAAAAAAACAGAAAAAAAAACTATAAATTAATAAAAAAAAAAAGAAAAAAATACTGACCGAGGGTAAGGGTTAGGGGTAACGGTGATAGTAAACAAATAACTAAAAAACAACTATTAAAAAAAAATTAAATAAATTAATAAAAAAAGGCTACTGACTTAAGGTAAGGGTTAAGGGTAACAGAAATAGTTAAAAAAGATTTAAGATAAAAATAAAACATTAAAAAAAAAAAATCGTTTTTATAACTACCGACCGAGGGTAAGGGTTGGGGGTAACAGTGATAGTAAAAAATATTAATAAATAAATAAATAAGTTAAAAAAAATAACACGTGCAAAAATGTCTCCGTGCAAAAGTACCTTCGTGCAATTTTGTGAACTCGTGCAATTTTGTACGCTCGTGCAATTTAGACAGCTACCCGTCTTATTGATATCTGAAAGCTAATTGTCTTTTTCGCAAAATTTAAATAATTTTTGAGATATAGTTGAATATGTTTTATTATATATTAACTTTTATAATTTTTTAATATTTAATAAAAAAAGATTCAAAAAAAAAGCTTGTATATAGTTGCATTTTTTTGCAATTTAAAAAAATGTCAAAACTTTAGATCAAAATATTTTCTTATCTTAAAGCTAACTTAGATTTATTTTTAGAGAACGCTCCAATCCCTTTAATTAAAATAATAATCCATTGGATTGTGGTTTGAATTTAGTAGTGGGACCCTTTAAAAATTTAGCGTTATTTTGATTTTTTATACTTATTTTAGCTTTTCTTGAATAATAAAATATTTTTTTTTTAACTTTCTTATTAAACTAATTTTTTTGCGATGAAATTTTTTTTTTATTTAATTTTTTTTCTAAAAATATGCCTAAATATCCCGAAATTAAATTTTCAAAAATGCTCTAATTTATCATGGCTATAATTCAAAAACATAAAATTTTTCAAATAATTTTTATCATCAATATTCTTATACAACTAAGCTTTATGTTAAGGAAACAATAATTTTTCCATTTTTTTTTTATTATATGACCTTTACAAGTTTTACATAAATTCATAGCATTTGAGCCAGAAATCCCTCGAGTTGTATGTAAAACTTGCATAAATCAAAAAAAAAACTTTCTAACATTAAACTTAGTTAAATAAGAGTATTGATAATATCAATTTTTTGAAAAATAAAATATGTTCGTAGTAAAGCCATGCTAAATTTGAATATTCTGAAAAATTTTATTTAGGATATTGAGGATACCTTAAAGAAAACAATTTAAAGGAAAAAAAATCCATCATAAAAAACTTAGCTTAACAAGTAAATATAATATTAAAACTATTTTTTTTGGGAAAAGCTAAAGTAAGTTAAAAAAATTAAAAATAACCTTAAACTTTTAAATTGGTTCCACTACGAAATTTAAACCCAAATCAATGGGTTTTTTATAAATAAAAGGCAAAGAAGTGTTCTCTTGAAAAAAATCTAAGTTAACTTTAAATATAAGGAAAATAATTTAAATATAAAGTTTAGAATTTTTTAGAAATTGCGAAAAAAGCTATAAGAGCAAAAGTAACCCCCGTGATCGAGGTTGTAACATAGTTTTGAGCATTTTTAAATGTTTTACAATAAAAGTTTTAAAAATAGACAAAATTTTAAAGTAAACTAAATAAGCTTATACTATATGCGCTTTTGTTTTAAGTGACAAGATGTCATTAATCGCTAAAAACTAAATAGTAGAATATTTATATCGAAAAAAATAATTTATACCTTAGTTTTATTTGTTTATAGCAAATAAATTCAGAAATTCTTGAAGCTACTATTTGTAAAAATTATTATTTATTCTTTAAACTTTACTACTTATACATTTTTTTCTCTTTTTCTAACTATATATTATACAGAACCTAATCGCAGAAATACAAAAGCTGAATATAATTATGTTTTTTTTTGTTTAGGTTTTTTGGGTCGGTGCTACAACCCAGAGAAACAATTTAATATTTCAATAAACATCATAGTTTTGATTGTTGCTATGCTTTTAGACATTCTTAGACTTGTGTTAAACTAAAAATAAGTCAGGCTAGCTCATACTAGTTTGGAAATTTATTGAAAAATTTAGACTGTTTTATTATTTTTACTTCAAATGAACTTTTCAAAATCTGTTTTCAACTGATTAGTTATTAGAAAATTAAAATATATTATGCTTTTGTCTTTCTTCAGTTAATAAAGCATAAATATTTTGTCAAAGGGTTGCCCCCTAGTATTAAGTGTATCATACTATCAAAATAGCAAATAGTTTATTAAGACTCAAGTGTGTAAGTCAAAGTAAATTTTAGTTCAATATACATGTAAAATTTAAAAAATCCTTCTGTGTATAGCTAAAGGCCGTTTAAATTATTTAAGGAAACAAAAGTAAGACCTTGAATTAAGCTAAAACAATGGTCTATTGTATGTGACTAAAACTAAAACCTAAAGATTATTAAAACGTGACTAAAACTGCGGCCTGCGAAGGTTTTGAACATTTAATTTGGCCCGCAAGCATCAATTTCCTGCCAACCACTGTTTTAATAGAAAAATTCTAATTTATACACTTATTACAATACCTAGTAGTGAGCAAGTTATTTTTACTAGCTATTTTGCAAAATGAAAATCTTAAAAAATGCTATGAAATGATTGCCCCCTTCATTACAAATCCCAGGATATCTAGTTATGTTGCCTTCTTTTAGCAAGAAAAAATCAAAATTCCCCCTCCGCCATGTCTGACTGAAATCACCCAAAAGGGGACAATATCGCCCCCTTTCGGAAACCCTGTTTTAGTCCGATAATACATTATACTTACGCAAAATTTATAATAATCACACTGTTTGATCCAAGAGTTTCTTGATGAAAAAAATCAAAAATTCGATAAAGCGTTTTTGAAGAATTTACAAGAGTCAATATAGGGGGAGGGGGTTAATAGCTTTTATTTATACTTTTATAGCAACAAAATACAATTTAAATGTCTTTTTTTTTTTTTTAACTAACTTTTACTAACCTAAAAACCTAAAACTAAATGTAAGGTGTACTGCACTAATGACGCGTAATTGTACAAATTTTGAAATTTTAAGTATGTGTTTTTGTCTGAAAATAATATTTTATCTTTAACTGTTTCAATAAAAATCTAAATAACTAATTGATTATTTTCTTTTTTACATGTTACTTACTTATCACTTTTTACACCTTAATCGAGAATTTAAAGTTTTAAAATGAGTATTTAAGTTACGGTTATTTTTAAAAAGTTTGTAAACTAGTACTGTTGCACTTGTAGCGTTTCATTGAGTTCAACATTTAATTTCACAGCCGGCTTTACATCACAAAAATAACACAATTTTGCCGAAATCGGCGGCTTTTCCATTCAAAAATAATACCCAGCCATCACAGCAAACATTACATACGGAAGCAAGCTAGCAAACCACTTATCCTCAATTCTATCGTCAATCCACTGCTTAACCGCTCTCACGTCCGTTCCCGCGCTCGGCCCGCTCGCCAGGCACTTATTCCGCGCCTCTGCGCACCCGTAGCTGTGCACCGCGAACACGACGCCATCGTGCAAAGGGTCTTCCCCTCCATCGAGAGCGCACACAACTGGCGCTCCCGAGTCGCCCCCTGCCGCCTGCTCGCACTGACCCGCGTCGCATCCGTAGCAGAACTGCAAACTTTTATCGAAAATCGAAGCGTTGTTGTGAGCGTAGTGACCGCATTTCTCGCCTTTCAAAAGGTGCACTCCTCCCTGCCTCGCTTCGTTCTGCTTGTCTTTTTCAAACTTCATTTTGTCTCCGGAAGCGACCACCTTGTTGTACCCCCACCCCTGCACGACGCACTTGGCGTCAGCATCAAACTTCATCCCGGTTTCCAGCAGTTTGGCGGGCTTCACAGTGTTTGTTTCGGCGAAGGCTTTTTTCAAGCGAATGAGCGCCACGTCGTAAATTTTGCGCGTCGGGCTGAACATTTTGTGAACAATAAGGCCATCTTCTCCTGCGCTGATTCGCTGCGCCTTCTCGCTTTTGTCGTTGTAGTCTTTCGTCCCCGCCAGCACCTCCACCCAGTGGAAAGTGTAATCCCGCGTGCTTCCGTCTTGCCTCGTTTCGCTCCAAGGCGCCACGTTGTGGGCGCACGTGAGAACCCAGTTCAGTTTCACCAACGTGCCCGCGCCCCTCGTCAGCTTGAGCTCGTATCTTTTCTCTTCCCTGATCGGAAACTTCATGTAGACCTTCAACCTGACAAGATGCTTCATCGTGCCTTCAACTGCCCTCTGTTCGCTTATCACCTGCGAGATGGTCAGGGTAAAGTGAAGGAGTATTACAGAAAAGAGCAAAAGCGCGTTTTCCATTTTGCAGGAAATCTGAAAAACTGACCAAAATTGATGCTGAGTTATCAGAATTTATACATTTTTGGCGAAATTTAAGTGATGTATCAAAAATAACACTTTATGACGTAGATTAAAAAAATTTAATTCAACAAATAAGTTTCAAAAAAAAAACTTTTGTTTAATATCAGTATACTGTCGAAGTTTAAAGCATAGTTTTTATTGGCAGTTAATTTGTGGAAAAAATGATAAATTCTTAGTAAATTTACTTGTGAATAATATTTTACATTTTTCAAAAATACTCTAACTATATTAGTTTTGCGTAAATCAAGTTTATTTACAAACCAAGTTATTGACAATTTTTTTTATTATTTCTAAATATATCAATTCTAGGTTTTCAGAGATTTAGAATAATATATTTTTTAAGTGTATTTAGTTACTAGCAGCCTAGTTTGTAACACTAAATAAAATGTTTTCTTAACTGAAAAGCTTCCCCTTATAACAGGGTCTCCCAAATTTAGTTTTATAATCGACCTTTTTTAGAAAACTAAAAATTGATTGCCCCCTTCATTACAAAGCCAAGAATATCTAGCTAGTGTAAGTTGTTACCGCCTGACTAGTTATTAGCCCTCAACTTACAGAAATCGTCGTAAAAGGATCAATATTGCTCTTTTTTAAAAAAACTGCTTTAGTCAATTATTTTCATCCCTAAGATACCTTTCAGATTGAACACGTTTGTAGTGTTATGTTTAACTACAAAAAATTTTACGGCATTAAAAACTAAATGCGTTTTGCACAACTTTATATTTATTTTATTTTTTTTAATTTAAAGTGTTGTAGCGGACCGTGGGCCAAATGCGGCCCTAAAAGCCTAAATATGCGGCCCGCAAGGTACTTTTTAGCTCTAAGCTTTCTTTTAAATACTTACAATTAGGTTATAATTTAAATATTACTCTTTACCAGTGCTCTATTATGGCTTATTTTATCAAAATTTTTGCTTTAAAATAGTATTCCTATATTGATTACTATAAGTGTTTTTAAATAAAAGCGGCGCGCGAAGACTTTTTTATATAATGCTGCCTGTAAGCAAATTTTTAATAAAAATTTTCCCGCGACTTACTGAAGGCTGCCGACTCGTGGTATAAATAAATGAAACTATTAAAAAAAATTGTTAATAATAGTTTTTGTTGTTTTATATGCTTAAATTAACTGTTTGAAAACAAGTTTAAACACCACTTCAATGCTTTTTAAATTAAACAGTTTTATTGATGTTTAATAATCGTTTTATTATCTCTACTTAAATTCTAAGATGTAAATACTTTAATTACTAGTGAGGCGTGATTAACAAATTATAAAAAGGTAAAGTTAAACTAAATTGATTACAAATTTTACATATACTTTAATAATTTGCCTATAATGTGTGATGTTAATATGTAGTTACATCAATATCAATACATATTGAATTTGAACTAGCAAAATATTGATATTTGGTTAAATTTTACTATATTATGAAAAAATTAAAATTTTTAACCCTGTTTAATAAACTTAAGTTGATAGTGAGTTTAGCTGCTAAGTTCCGTTAGTACTGTATACTAGTTTAATGGAAAAAAATAATATGTTTTATAAAAAAGTGTCTTATACATACAATGATTTTTTTACTTTACAAGCTTTCTATAAGTTACAAAGTTAAATTTTCAGATTTTTTAATTAAAGTTATAATACAACGAAGGATTTTACAAAAAGGATTACAAAAGTTAGTAAACTAAATAATGAAAAAAAAAAAAATTAATGTCTTGAATTAAGTAAACTCTAGAACTGACTTCTAAGTTTAATTTACTTCAAGGTAATTAGAAACATAAGCTAATATCTTTTAATTTACGACCTGTATGTTAAGCGTTGCCCGCCATGCTGTAACCTTTAGCGTAATTTTTATTTGGTTTGAAAACGACCTTTTGAAAACAATAATGTCTTTGGGCAAAAGTTTTTGTATAATTTTCTAGAAATTAAACTTTTGTTCACAGTAAAACCTAAAATGATTATCTTATTACAATTTTACATTTTAAGATATAGAAAAAAAAGTTATACAACATTCTTGAACTACTTGCCTCGCTGTTATTTACTTTCTGATATTTTAAAATGCAAAAAAATAAATTGTAAATCTGGCCCATTGAGTAAAAACGTTTCCCTGTTACAAATAAAACAAACGGTGATGTAAATAATTTACAAACTTAAATAAACATTAAACTTTAAAAACTTCAAACTAACTTTGATCAAATCCGTCAGAGCTTTGATTTTATAAGTTCCCGATCTTAAAGTGGATTTAAATTTCAATTAGATCCAGATCCTAATTTTGACCCAACTAAATGTGAGTGACTTAAACTTTTATTTATGTAACTTTACATTAGTTGCCAGAAATGTCGAACTTAAACTGTCTTAGTTTTAAGTGTCACACTTTAAATGTTAGAACTCTAACTGTTTAAGTTTCAAAACAATAAACTTAGATAAAATTAAAAAATAAATTAGAGCTTACTACTGTTAAAATTAGGCGAACCGTAACGTTGCCCTTAAAAACGGTAACGGGTCTAAATTGCGCGAAGACAAAATTGCACGAGATTACTAAATTGCACGTGGGGACTAAATTGTACGAGAACAAAATTGCCCGAGTATACAAAATTTCACGAAGATACTTTTGCACGAAGACTAGTTTGCACGCGGGCCCATAACTGCACGAGGGGACAAAATTGCACGAAGACTATTTTGCACGGAAGCTCAATTTTGCACGAGTTACAACTTTGCACACGGAAGGTCAATTTTGCACGACAGACAGTTTTGCACGGAGGGTCAATTTTGCACAAAAAATACTAACTTAAAATAACTAAATAAAAAATATATTAAAACCTTAATGTTTTATAAAAAAATATGTGTTAGAGTAATTAATTTCAATTTAATTAAGTTTATAGTAATTTTATTTTTTTATTTTTCTTTTAATTTATTTAGCTTTTTTTCAATTGAAACTAAATTATTCTGTTTAAAAACTAATATAAATTAAAAAAGTTTTTTATAAAAATATAACTAAAATTTTATTTTAATAAAAGTATCCCTTATTTAAGAATAAAAATGATTAATGTAAACTTAAATTAAATTAAAATGATACTAAACTTCAATATAAAATAAAACAAGATTAAAAATAAAAATAAATAAATAATGTTTACATGGGTAGGTGTTAAAATTGCACGAAGGGACAAAATTGCACGAAGAAATTTTTGCACGGAAATAAAGGAGCATGAAAAATAGTGAGACAATAAAAAAATTTAGATAGGAGAAAATCCGTCTGATGAAATTTTCATTGTGCATTGTACAGAAAGTTCTGTTATGGCTGTGTACTTCCATAAATTATACTTAAAATCTGTTTTGTTTTGTTTTATATAAAAGTTTTAAACATAATTTATATATCAATACTTTTTATTTTTCTAAACTTTATCTTAATTGTATCACTATTTGCACGCGTTTTACTCTAATTAGCTCTTAAGTTTCTCCAGCTCTGTTTTTTCTCTTTATCTAACTGACACTTGCGAAAAAGCATTGTCAGAAGCAGTGTTCTACTTAATTATTTAAAAGAAAAAGGAGATACAAGCTTTTAACTACAATGAAACAAACAAAACAATACAACAGCTACAATTAGTTAATTTCTATTTTTAACAAAAAAATTTATTAATATAAACAAAACTCTTTTTGGTAATTATATTGTAATAACGGTTAGAATCTAATTTTACTATCTAGTTTTTATTTTTATTTATATAATATTTTTTTTTATTGATTTTTGCTTATTTTATAATTTGTTCATTTTGACATTTTTAGTTATTATTTTTTATCACATTATTAATGACTACTATTAAATTTATTTAATTATTTATTTAATTTATTTGACCTTTTTTATTAATTTTATTAACTTTTGTATTAGACTTTATTAAATGTATTTGTTATTTAAATTATATATTTTTAATTTTTATAAATCTTATTATGTTTTTGATTTAACAAAAAAATACTTATAATTTAGCTATTTGATTTTTTAAATTCTGACTGTTTTGTTATTTATTTTAATGTATTTAACATTTAATTTTCATTTATTATGTAAAAGTATTTTTTTACTTAAAAATATTATTTATATTTGTTTTAATTTAGTTGTTATTATTTTTTATTACTATTTGATTTGTTATTTTATACTTAATATTTGTTTTATCTTTTTTTTTTTAAATTGATTTGTTATATTTTACTTAAAACTTTCTTAAGATTTCTTATTTTATTAAATATTATATAATTTTTTTTCGTATTTTGTATTATTTTGTTATTAATTTTTTAATTCTGATTCTATTAATTTTTTAAATGTTATATAAATTTTTTCGTGCAAAAGAGTCTTCTAGTGCAATTTTGTCCCCTCGTGCAAAAATGTCTACGCGCAATTTTGACCCGTCCCTGGGAAGGAGACAAAACCCGTGCAAAATTGACTCTCTGTGCTATGTTGTCTATCGTGCAAAAATGACCCTTCGTGCAAAAGTGTCTGCGTGCAAAAATATACCCTCGTGCATAAGTGTCTTCGTGCAAAAGGGAACATTCGTGAAATTTTGTCTACGTGCAATTTTATCTTCGTGCAATCTTGTGCTCTCGTGCAATTTTATCTTCGTGCAATTTTGTACGCTCGTGCAATTTAGACAGCTACCCCTTAAAAACAATTAATACTATTATAAGAATAGACTATATAGTCTATTGTTTTATTGTTCTAAAGTTACATAGTTTGTGTTCTAAAAGTTCAATTTGAACTTTACTTAAAACAACAACTTAACAACAGTAGTTATTAATATAAAAAAAAAACTATTATTGAATTATTTGCTAGTTAACATTGTAATATAAGTAATGCTTCAATGTTAAAGAATTTTTATACTTTAAATAATTTCAACAGGTATAAAGCTAGCAACACCAAAAAAATAAAATATTAATCATCTTTTTGATTGATTATTTTTTAAACTACGTTTTGTACTTAAAATATTAATTTTATAACTAAAATAAAGCTCCTTACAAATAAAAGTTTTCAAGATAAACACTTCATATGTACATTCAAAAAGGTATACATCAAATTATATTTATTTTCTCGTTAAAAAAAGAAGAACGTTTTGTTAATATTACAATTTGAAGTAGTGATGTCGAATTTATAGTTGTGATTATAATTACAAAGTTTTGTACTCAAAACGATATACACTTGTTAATTTGAACTGTTTTTAATAAAGATAATAAATTAATTAAATAAGGCTATATATGTTTCTACTAACATAACAAGTCTAAAGAGTACATCGATTGTTACTGGACATTATTTAGAATAGGATGTACAACCTCAAAACTATAAAACAAAAATTTAAATCATTTGGTTTCAATTTTACAATGTATTTTGAGATATCTGAGTTTTACCATTAGTATCAAAAAAAATTCAACTGTTTAACATTAAAAAAAATATTTTGATCTTTAAGAGTATTCTACTGTTAAATTAAGCAACTTAACATAGCAACTATCTAACTATTAAGAAAGCTTTGAAATATTTATTTATTAAGTTAACAGTAATTTAAATTTCTTTGGCTATGTTTTGAAATATATGACAATCTAAATTCCGACAATTCAAACTTCGACAACACAAGTTTTTCAAAATTGTATGATACGTCATATCCTAAAAAGTAATAATTATTGAAAAAAATAGATAAGGCGGTAGTAGATATAATAAACATAAGCTTTGAAAAAATATCAAAGGAAAACTCAAAAACTACTAAAAATTACTACAATTTAGAACTTGTTTTTGCCAATTCTTAAAATATATTTTGAAATATGCACAAAACGGTCTAAAGTCATTTATCAAACCTTTATCATTTTTCTTAAATGTTCTAGTATACATTACTTTTAGAATTGTGGCTCTTGAAAATTTTGAAAATTGTATTATAAACTATGTTCTTGTACAATTATTAATACTACAAACGAATTTATATCAAAATAATGATCAACAACATTTAAAGCGTTTAATATTTACGCGTCAACTTTGCTTAAATAATTCAAAATCGATTTAAATAAATTCTAAGTAACAAAAGTTTATTTTAGTTGAAGTTTAACTCAAAACTATTTGTGTTTATGAAATTTACTTGAGTTATCTTACCGACAACGGGTTGTAAAGTTATAAAGCTCATTAAAAAAATTTTACTTGGAATTTTGTTTAACTAAAATGATTAATTAGGATTGAACATGTTTACAAAAGCATTATTAAACTTAAGTTTTTTATAAGTTCTAAGTTTTAATCAGTATGCTTAAACAAAAAATGATAAAAATTCTTTAACACTATATAAATTTTCATTTAAAACCAAGCTAAGCAACAATATTTAAGCATTACTTCGTAAGTGTACGTGGGTTCGTTTAAATGGAATACTTAATAAAAGTATAGTGTTAAAAATATACCATTAAGTTGTTTATAAAGTATACATTTTTAAGACTGCAATTTATATTGTATAAAAATATAATGTAAAATAGTTGTATATACAAACAGTAAGAACCAGGGGCGGCGCATGGAGTGAAGTATTTGTGCATATGCTAAACCTAAAAAACTAAGAAACATTTTATAACAATATAAAGCTGTCAAAGATATTGCTTTTTAAGTAAATTTTTGTCTGTAAATTATTCATTGTAATTGCTAATTTTTATCTTTATATTAGTTTTAAAAAATAATAAATGAGGAAGTTTTTAGTTTCGGCTACCCTTATCGAAAATACTATGTTTCGCTAATGGTATAAAAGTTAATAGTTATTATTTAATTAGGAAAAACACTGAAACACGTTAAGAAGTTATTAAATTCAGATACATATAAAACAATTTATTAACTTTAACAGATTCTTACATATTTTAAATTATTTAAAACTAGCTTTTAGAATCATTAAACACTGGAGCTTATAAATTAAAAGAATCAAAAATGGTTACATAAGTTTTGTTTTAAAAGTTCATGTTTAACTTGAATCAAGGAACAAATTTATAACAGTAGTAATTATTTTAAAAATAAATTAGTAGTTAATCACTTACTTGTTATCATTGTAAGTTAAGTAGTGGATTAAACTTTAAGACATGATTATAAAACAACCGTAAAATTTCATCTAAAAATAAAAGTTTTTACTTTTTTTTTAAGTGTTTTTATTTTCAGTATATTTTTTTCTAGCTGTATTGAAACTTTTTCTCAAATATTAAAATCAAAACAAATTAAAGTAGGTGTTTAGGTAAGCAGCTTCTAAAATAGTTTTTGTTTAGTTAAATAGTGGTCAAAAGGTGATTATAGCTTAGAAATTGAATCAATGATACAAAATTACAGTTTTGATGAAAACTACTTAGCTTTTAATACTTGAGATATTTAAATTTGTTAACTTTAAACAGTTGTTTGTTAAACATGTAAGAAAGATAAAAAAAAACAACTAGGTTCGTTTTAGTTAGCTTTTAAAGCCTTTAGAAGTTAATCTTGATGGATATCATTTTGAGTGCGCAGTAAACTCACTCAGTTCTAATTAACAAGTATAGTATTGTTTGTGATAGTTTTGAGCTCAAAACATTATTTTAAAATGCAGCACTACCTTTTGAATTGGTACTTAATTGGTTTTTCACGTACTGTAAACTGCGCATTTTTGGGCCATGTTTAAAATCAAATTTAATTCCAAGATTAATATTTTTATTAGTTTATAATAAATATTTTAAGCATAAGCAAACAACCTAATGAAATTTTAGATATTTAGACTAAAACCTTTAACTTATTTATAATATAAATTTTCTTTCCTATAAATATCAAGCTCTTAGTAGTTTCAATCAGTTTGATATAGTTTATAAAGAAAGATATAGCTTTCTTAGTATGATTTTAAAAGTAAGTTTCAAAAACTCTAAACTACTAATGTTAAGTGACCAATCACGAAAGTTGTTTTGAAAACTAGATTTGTTTTGACTTCATACATAATTTTAAAAACGGCAATTCAAATTTTTGTAGCAAAGTTACTATAAATGTTAAATGTTACTAAAATTAAAAAACGTTATTAGAAATAAGCTGTACATTTATTTTAGAGGGATAAGTAAAAGTAGCCGGAAACTTTATTTGAGTTTCCTATAATAATTTTATAAAAGTTTTTCTGTTAAATTACTTTTTAAGCTGATTTCTTGCTACTTAAATAAACTTAGTTAAAATTGAAAATTAAAAACTAATTAGTATAATACATAAATAATATTTCAAGTAGGTAAAAAAGCATAATGTTTTTAATAATTTTGTTTCAATTTAGGTTAGATTTAAATAATTTTGTAATAAAGTTATATTTAACATTTTTTTATTTAGTTTTATTAATAAAAAAAAACATTTAGTTTGATGCTTTATTGATTTTTTTAAGTATGTTAAAAAAGTATCATAAAAGAGTTGAATTGTTAGTTACAAAACTTTTTTATTAAAATTTAGTACTTTTGCTTTGATCGAAGTTGAAGTTTGTTGACTTTTTTTTTGTAGTATAACAGTTTAACTTTTAAGGTTATTTAACTGACCTGAAAAAAATCACGTTACAAGTATGGGAAAGTTAAGTCGATTAATTTTCAATTACAAGTTTGCAATAAGACTTTTTTAAAAATTATTGTTTTTCTTTTTGTTTTTTGTATATAAAAGCACTAAATTTGGTACGTATTTATTTAAACATTCATAGTAAATTGAGAATTACTTTTAGTTAATACAAATTACTTTATACATATTATTTTAAAAAAGTTTTGCTAGTAAAGCTGTGTTATTTTAAACAATTAATGAAAAAAGTTTTGCATGTTTACGTA
This sequence comes from Thalia democratica, assembly GCF_965202585.1. Taxonomy (NCBI): domain Eukaryota; kingdom Metazoa; phylum Chordata; class Thaliacea; order Salpida; family Salpidae; genus Thalia; species Thalia democratica. Next base: position 22,451,322 of record NC_139169.1, on the reverse strand, counting down.
ATCGCTATAAAACAATCTTAAGGAAAACAAAATATTCATGATTTATTCATAAAAAAATTAATAGTTTAAATAAAAAATAAATTTACGTTTGGTGCATGTTCTGGAGCGTACACATAAAGTACAGTTTTTTATCCCAACATTTAACTAACTGACACATTTACTATGTTTAAACGAAACCAATTTCAAACTTTTATAAAAAAAGTTTTAATTAAAATGTAGACTTTTTTAACTTGAAATGTTTTTATTTTGTCATTTTAATTTCTTAACAACTTTCTTATTTTATAAATTTGTTTTCATATTTCCTGAGTATTTTGCAAAAATATAAAACAAAAGCTCTAATTTTAGAACTACTTAGTAAATACTTTTTTGATACCTTTTTTGAAATCTACATAAGCTAATTAAATATTGGTTTGTAATATTTTTATCAAGTATAAGAGATGTCCATTGTGTTTAGTTAGTATGATATGTAGTAAAAGTTTTTTTAATTTCTACTAATTAAAATTCAAAATAATTACAGTTATTTTCATAATAAAGCGCAAATTAAGACCAACAAAGATTAAAAAGTTCTAAACTGACTATTTAATTAAATTTAATTTTGTGATGGTAGAAGTAATTTTGTAACCTATAAATCTATCGATTATTAAATCTAATTTAGTTCAACAACTTTCTCAGCTATTTCAAAGATCTATGTAATTTCTTACAAAATTTTGTTTTTACTTTTATATTTTACAAGTTTAAACAATAACTTTTACATTATTTTTATCTTTTATGTAACTTTGTTCTATAAGATTTAGACGTTTTACTTTTTAGTTTTATTAAATAAGTATTACGAGAAAAGATATTTTATTAGTTATTTCAGTTTTTTAAATTTTGAAGTTTTTTAAGAAATTTTATTAATAAGATTAAATTCTACTTTAAAAAGAAAGCAATTTGTGACTTTTGTGAAATCCAAACATTTATTAGAAAAAATATAATTTACAGCAGGTAAGACATATCTTTGGACGTTATAAAACTTCTAAACAGCTAAATTTTGTTAAACGTTTCTTAGTATATTTTTTATACGTATTGAGAAATAATTATACAAATTTTAGATAAAACAGTATTTATCATTACATAAAAATTAGTTATATTGTTTATTTACATAATGACTAATTATTTTAAACTTTAAACTAACATACTTATTTGAATATGTGTTTGTTTAATTTTAATTAGCCTAAAGTCTTCTGGTTTTAGTTAGAATACAGAATTAAAGTTGACATAGTTTTATAGTTCTTTTTATAAAATTATCATTAGTTTACATGAGTTTCTTGCACCTAGATGGTTATTCAGGAAGTTTTATAAATTTTGCGGGACATACAAAAATTCAATTATAAAAGACAGTTTTATAGAAACTGTACTTATATCTGTAGTTCTATTCATACTTGCAAATACCATATATGCTTATAGGTTAATAACAGAACTGTATATTAATGCTGGTAGGGAAAAATAATTACGACCCCTAAAGTATTTTCGGGTTTAAAAAAGTTGTGCAAATCAAATAAAAATTAGATACACCTACTGTATTTAAATAGAGTTTTAGTATTAGTTTTGTAAATATTAGTGCTTCTTAAACAATAAATAGTTAGACATTTTATTTAAGAGAGGTTTTTTAATCTTATAGTATAATTATTTAAAAATCTACTAGTTTATTTTTATTGAGTGTTTATTAAGGCCATCATCAACCAAGCTGAGGTGTTTCGCGCCATCAACAATAAATTATGAACTTTGCTACACAACTATAAACAACAGCATCCGATACAACCGCTTGTCTCAGATACTGCTGTTGATGGTTGTGTGCTAAAGTTCTTTATTTTTTATATTTAACAAGTCAGACCTGCAAAGTGGTTTCTCTAGTAAATTTGGTACATTGAGTACAAACGTTGCTCACTTTTAAATTTTGATGTACAAAAATGTACAGTGTTCGATTAACATCGTAGATATATTAAATATATATAATTACCAGAAAAAATAAAAATAGAAGTTACGAAGTACTTTATTCATTTTATAAAAGTCAAAAACGTATATTTAAACTTATATGTAAAATACAGTTTATTACCAGGTTGTTTGTAAGATTTTTCGTTAGAAAGTCTCTTTTTCTTTCAAATTTAGATCAAAGGTCCGACGTTAGAATCAAAGATAAAGTTACGGCTGAAGATAGTAAGGAGAAAGATGGAAATCTTAATGAAATTGCTAACTTAGACGATACTTCAGAAAGAAATGCAAATGATACAGGTGACGAAAGTAGTAAAACTTTGTGTATATGTAGTTTGATTGTAGAATATAATTATTGGTTTTACATCCGATTTTATCGTTTAATATGATATGAATATACATTTATATGTATTTGTTATAAAAAACTAGTTTTTTTTTTGAAACAATTAACTTAAAAGTAGCTTTTATTCAACCAAAAAAAATTTTTTTTTTCGATTTTTTAAAAATATTCCTTTATACAGACGTTGCATCACATAATTTTATTTCTCGACCTTTGACCAACAGCATATTTAATCACGTCAGTAGAGAAACCATAAGAAGATACATGATCATTTTCTACCAAGCGATGAAAAACTCTTCAGGAAACCAGAGGACATCAAATTTGCAGAACACAAACCAAGAATTTCAATTGAAAGTAAACGTTGAAACTCAGAGAGTACGGAAAAAACAACACAAAGATGTTGAAAAATACAATTTCATTTCAAACAAGAACGCTTTGCAACAAGGTGAACAATGTTATTAAAGCTTTACATGAAAATATACAACACTAACTATGATTTTATAAATAAGTAATCAGTTTTACTGCTAATCTGTAACATTTGATAAAGATAATAGTTTTAAATAGTATGATTAATAATGTTACGGATAATATATTTTAATACATAGCTGCTTAGTTTTTAAACTGACAAATACAAGAATTGTATTTATTAATTAATAAAATATAATTTTGTTACTTATTTAGACTAAAAACATCAAGTTTCAAACTAATGCTCTACGTGGAAATAAATATATAAAAAAATTCAAACAGATACTTATAGTGAAAAGCTTAAAGTTGGTGCCCCAGATAAGCATATGCAACTTAGCAACACAGTATTTAAACCGGATGACAGTCTGAAGAAAGTAAATGCAGTAATTGGAAGTCAAAAAATTCATGCTGATTCAGTTCCAGAAGGATACTATGAAGAACGAGGTTCATCAATCTTATAAAATCTTTTGATTAGTTACATTTACTGATAAATAATGTGATAATTTTGACCATCTTACTGGCTTCAAAATGCACACAAGTTTTATAAAAAAGTTAAAGTGTTAATGTTTTTTTTTAATAAACTTACTCAAAAAACAATCAAAAACTGTAAAACTTATTAAAAAGTTCTAAAGTCTTTCAAAATAACTATTATAAGTTAATTGTATTAAAAATTTCAATTAGATTGTTGCTTACTCTGTAATCATTCATTTTGTAAAGTTTTACAAAATAAGGTTAAAGTTAAATGATGCTTGACATACATGGCAACTCGTATCTTAAATTATTAAGACAAGGTTTTTTTTAAGACTGTCTTAAACTTTAGTTCTCTAAATACTAAAAAGTGTGTAGCTGTCAAATTTGTACAAGCGTACAAAATTGCACGAGCAAACAATTTTACACGGAGACATTTTTGCACGGCTTAATTTATTCTTATTTATTTTTAATTTTTTATGAATTTGTTTTTTATAATTGTATTTATTTTTTTTACCATCACTGTTACCCTTAACCCTTATCCTCGGTTGTTAACTTTTTTCTTTTTGTTTGTTTATCAACTTATTTTTTTTTTCTGTTTCAATTTTATTTTTATGTCTTTTTTTTTACTTTTGTACACAATGTAGCTCGTGCAAAACTGACCCTTGGTGCGAAAATGTTTTCGTGTAATTTCGTTCCCTCGTGCAATTTTGTGCTCTCTTGCAAAAGTATCTTCATGCAATTTTGTTCTCATGCAATTTAGTTTAATAACTTCGTGCAATTTTGTCTTTGTGCAATTTAGACCCGTTCTTAAAAAAATAGTTTAATGCTTACAGTATTTAATAATTTAAAGAACTTACTACTAAAGCAAAAACTATTGTAGAATCACTGGGAAAGATGAAGAGAAAACGGAAGATATACTCTGAAGAAGATACAAAGCTTTTAGAGAAGACTTTCAAAACATACAAAGGCTATATCACAACCAAAGAAACTTCTTATTTAGCACTTAGAATTAAAGTAAACCCCTATCAAGTAGTTTATTATATTTTATTAAGTCTAATTTAGTAGTTTGTAGTGTTTAAATACTCAAAACTTATGTTTGAGTATAAAGCGACACTACGTAATTTAAGTACTAAACTTTCTACAAGTTATTCGTAAGAAGTTTACTTGCATTTTTGAAGTTTGCGTCACTTTAAAAATTTAACAACTTATTCTTTAAACATAGCAATACTATATTAGTCTAAACTTAAATGGTAGTCAAAAATAAAACATTCTCTGGCTTAACATAATTCAATAAAGTTATTTGTTTGTCAACAGATTAGAATTTGGTTTAGCAACAGAAGGGCAAAGTTTTCAAAAGAGTGGGATCGTAATGAAGCAGGAAAAACTCAGAGAGCTACCCGCGAAATTTATCAGAAGGACAAAGAAATTGTTTGGCTCTAGTAGATTTAGAATGCAATTTTTTAGATTAAATAACATTTTTCATGTAATTTATAAAATATCTTAGAGTATTTTTATCTAAATTTGTTTTCTGAGTATTTGAGATTAAACTGAACTACTTATATCTTATACAGTACAGTTATAGTTGAATGTTGTTAAACGCTTATTAGAAAAAGATTATACTAAAGAAAAGGCTCAAATCAGTGTTTAGAACTTAAAATGGTCAAATATGGTTTTTTTTTTATATAAGCTTAGCTTTTGAATTGCTTTTTTTTATATAGAGTTCAATTTTAAACATTGAATAATTGACCACTTAAACTTCCAAACATTAAACTAGATGTTCTTATTTGTAAACAGTGAATAAAAAACTTAAACATTGTTTTTTGTATCAAACATTTCACCTCATATACTTTAGTGCACAAAGCTTTATTAATTCCAAGTACACACTTTTCATTTTTTGAAACATTTCTACTAAATTCTAATAGTTTACTTTATTTCTTGATAGTTGCAAATATATTACTTGAGTTAAGTATTATACATTGAAACCGTTTTCGGGTTTCTTATACTATTTTTTATGTTATTAACTGTAAATAAAATACATTGATTTAAAAGTCTAATTCTTATGTACAATATTGTTTATAGGATACTTAAGTACATTTAATTTTGAACTTTTGTACAATAGTAGCTTAAATAAAAAGTTACTGCTGCTAAATTTTATAAATAATTAAATAACTTACTGAAAAATTCGAGTTAAAAATAACAGAACGTATGTTTAACAAAAAAAAAACATTTTACTCATCAGCTATAGGCTTGAATTGAATTGTATTATGCTAAACAATAATACAAAAAATACACAATAAAACATTATGACGTAATTATTGAATATTTTAGAGTACCAAAATTTAGTGCAAAATAAATCTTCCATCTAAAATTTAAATTCTAAACAAACAACTAAAATTCACTAAACTACAAGTTGATATTACTTTAAAATTATTCGATTTTTGTAGCTTTTTTTGTATGTCGACAAAACGACATGAGTTTACTCCTTTTATTTGTGCAACCCTCTTTGTTCAACCATATAAACGGCCGGTGATTTTTTTAAGCATGGCTTATAAACATGGTTTTTACCAACTGCTGTAGGCTGTGTCCTTTTTTATCACCTCCTAAGTTGTTCAAATGTCAATGTTTTTTGTGCTTTAAGTCGGAAACGTACTTTGAAAGCTTAGTCTTATTTTCATACACACCACCTTTAAAATATTTTTTATGGTTAGCTTGCCGGAATCCGAACTGAGTTGAGCATAAGCCCATGTAGAGCTTTTTGTCAAGATCGAAGTTAACTGTTGCCTTGTAAATAATGTTCTCCGAACCAGAATGGCCCCCTTTCAAATTATAATTTCAGCCACAGTGTCCTGGGCATGACGTTAAACTGTTCTGGTGTATGACTCGATAACCGAAAGGTTTTTTGTACACCAGGTCCTCAGGCCAAACCTTTTGAGCGTTTTTTTTTTTCGTTCAATATACAATGACACAGAGAAACTACGTTGATTTTGAATTAGATTACTTTTTTTAGTAATTTTTGATTATGTGACTAAATTAATCTCTCTTAATTCATGTACACGAATAACTAATTTGCATATTATGTTTGTTGAAGAATTGTTAAAATATTTTTTTACCAAATTTGTAAATTCTCTGCCGATATTTTATTTTTACTGAACTACTGTATGGGGTATTATACCAAATATTATTTCGTTTTTATTTTATTTTATTGTTTGTTTTAGTTTTCGTTTAGATTTTTTTCAAAATTAAGTCAACTATTGTAACTGCATTTTTTCTTTGTTAATTCATAATCGTTTTTTGTCTTTAAATACATAATACATACTGTTTCTTTTATTATATGTAAATTTAAGTACATTAAAATCTTTTTAAAGTAGATTTTACAACAGCCTATAGTTGTATAATCTATTGTGCACAAAACTTATTAAAAGAACTACTGTGCGCAGCTTTTAAAAGTATTGTTTATTGAACGACAAAAAAGTGCTCAAAAAGTTTGGTCCAAGGACCTGGTGTACGAAAAAACCTTTTAGAATTATCAAAATCTAATTGTACAAACTAATTGTTTAGAATTTAAAGTAAAATTTGTTGGATAATAAAATAAGCTTAGATAGTCTATTCTAGTTTTTAGTTTCAAAGTTTTTATTTTTTATTTAAGGTTAAAAATTTTAAAAGACATAATTATTTAATCAGTATTTATTTAATATGTTTTCGTAGTTTATAACTTTTTTTTTCTACAAATCAACTTTTTAAGTTGTACCTTTTCAAAACAATAATTTAAATAAGTTCTGTTATATAAAGAACATAATATCTCATATATATCGTGTTTGCTTAAACCATCATAATATTATAAATTAATTTAAATTTTATCAAGATTAATTTGTAAGTCTTATATGAAAAGAAATTAACTAATGGTAAAAGAAAGTATGATACTGGTATTCACATGTACTTTGTCGAACACTTCTTTAGTATAGATTAGCTTAGTTTGTTTTTTAACTGTTTATATTCTTTCAATTTGCAAATATTTCTTAAATGAGTGCACAATTCAAACTTTAAAACTTATAATAATTTTTAAACCATTAAGCTTCAAAGTTTTATTGTGCTTCTTAGTTACGTTAATTATACTTTTGTTTAAAATAGCTGATACAGAAAGATAGCTGATACATACTTTGAACTACAAGCTAAACACAAAAAAACTTTTCCTGTTGATCTGCAGCATTGGATAACCAACAGAGCTGAGATTTCTATAAATGAACTTCATCAAATAATATCGATTTCTCCGAAATTTAATGGCAAAAGCTATTCAAAACTAAGTGGTCAGTACCAAGTAAGGTAGATAATTGCTCTACTTGCAATCTAGAAAGAATTGGTATTGCCGTAGCGGACAGAGATAAAGCACTTAATATAAGAAAAGAAAATGTGCCTTTATTTTAAATTTAGCTATTTCTAATTTTTAACTATCTTTTTATAATTTGTTTATTATACCATCGTAAGTTTTACTTACTTTTTTTTTATTACTGTCAGTTATTTTTTTTTATTGACGAGTGTTTTTGCTTAGTTTTTATATTACTTTTAATTAAATATTTATATATCTACATAAGTACACATTTACATTGACTAATTAATTACTTTCTTATTACTTGATGTTACTATAGAAACTTGTGTGCGTTGTGTTATTCCATTGTTACTTAAAAAATTCTGAAGATCCATTTAGGAGAAACAGTATTAGTTGAAGTAACAATTGTAGAATAAATTTTAACAGCTGAGTCTTTGTATTTTGACTACTCTAATTTACACAGTTTTCTAATTGTTGTTTCACTGTATAAACAATGAAAATATTTATTATTTTATATTATTAGTTTTGTATTTGATTTATTCCTTAAGTCAAACATATAGTTTATGTTTTTAGGTTTTATAAAATTCATTGAATTTGAAGAACTTAAGTAGTTTATGACAAAATATTTTTGTATAATCTATAAAAGTAACATGTTAGCATAGATGTTGTAGAAATACCAATTAGAATAAAACTTTTAAATTTAAACAAGCAGTAAATTTTGTTTAAAATAGCCGAAGTAACCTTTTGATTGATGTTTAAAAATTTTGTTAAATCTTTTAAAATGGTGAATTGGTTCCATAACTAATCGACTACGTCAAAAAAATTCGTATCTTTAGAAACAAACAATTTGAAGTTTAACAAGTCTTATTTATAAAAAGTAAGTATACAATTCTAGCGTGGATACAACTTTAGAAAAAATTATTTAAATTAAAATTGTACTTATATGAGCATTCGCAGCTTTAGCTTCTTTAACTAAGTTAGTAATCAAAAAAATGTTGCAAGGTTAACTTGTTTTTTTAAACTATTAACATAACTTAAATAAGTTTACATAACGTATTAAAGCAAAATTCTTTCTAAACGTATTAGTAAGTTACATAAAATCTGTTTTTAGTTTTAGTTTTTTTAGTTTTATAACTTTTGTTTAACTTATATTATTTTCCTAAACTTATTTTTTTAGAGTTTTGAATACAGTTTTGTTGATAAGTAATAGTGCTTTAGATTTATTAAATTGTTATTCTAATTTTGTTAAGTATGAATATAATGCTCATAACTTTCAAAAATAATTTTGATAGATAATTCGAAATTTCAGAGTAAGAAAAATTTTACTTCACTCGTCATTTTTTTTAAGAAAACGTCACAAGATCATTTGTTTTTAGTGATCTACCGGATGCAAATATTAGGAATATCCAGCCGAATCCGAACAGTTTAACTTTCTAAATTGTTATTGCTAAATTACACTACATATATAACATTTTTATACTTTATAAAACTAAGTTGTTATTATTATTTTAAAGGCTAATGGTGTTTTGTGTAAAACCAAATACATTTTAAGTAAGAGAATTCTTTTTTTAATCTAGAATTCAATCTTCATAGTTTATATTACATACGATTTGTTGTGTTAGGGTATATCGAACATGGCTTAAATTAATAAACTTTATGTACTTATATATAGAAAACATTGATATATAACATACTAAAAGATATGATGGAAATATTAAGTTCTTAAGATAAACAGTACAATAGTTAATGTTGAAGACTAGTTTAATTAGAGCTTGAAATCTTTATAGACAAATAGTTTATAACGATATTCCAAGTTTCACTTGAAAACCGTTTTGTTTTTAAGAGAAAATTAAGAGTTATTGCAGTTATTAATTAAAAGCACTTAAAATTTTACCCGGGCAAAGTCTGATGTAACAAAAAGTAAGAAAGAGAATGAGAGCGCATTTCTCTTTTATGAAACTGACTGACGAAATTTTTTATTATTGTTTTTAGTCACAAGCTGATAGTCCAGACTGAGCTGTGTGTTGTACCGCCAGGAGCTGCATAGACTGTTTACAAGAAAGACACTTGAGTATTGGTATAGATTTGTTTAATAAAGATTTAGTATATATATTTATAATTGTATTTGTTAGATTTAAAGATTGTTATTTAAAAAAAGTTTTGTAATTCTCTTACTGTACATTTTATAGCTCCTTTGATTTTCAACAAGTGATTTACTTAGAGCATTTTTTACAGTTTATAATATAAAGCATTTTTCACATAAGTGACATACTTTACAATTCTTGTATTTTTCATCAATTGGTTTTGCATTTAATATTAAGTATTTCTTAAAATATAATTGAGTTTTTTATAGTAGTTGTTATACAGTATTTTAGTACACAAACTACATATTTAACAGTTCTTGTGATTTTTACAATTGGTTTTGTGTTCATTGAAGTTCGTTTAATAGAGAAACCCGCTCAATTGTTGTGCCTGGTTATTTATATTAGTATTAATATATAGTGATACAAAGTCTAGACTAAATTAGTAAATATGTCAAATTCCAATAGTAAAGTCACTCTTAAATTAAGCCCCAAGCATGAACGTGCTAGGGTAAATAAACCTTTGAATGTTGGGTCACCAACCCCCATTGGTTTCAATTTATTAGTTAGATTTTGATATTTTTAAGTACAAGTAAACTACATAATCATATAGCAAAATTTTCTAAAAGACACTATATTCACTTAATTTTATTATTAAACATTAAAAAACACTTCTATCTCATATTGGTAAGAAGTAATAAACTAAAATATATTATGCCGTTAAAAAATAAAGCCCTTTTGATAGGTACCAGGTTAAACTGAAAAACATTTTATTTAAAAGCTACTAGAATATAAAGTTATCAATTGATAAAATGAGTATATTATTTTTCTTATGTTTTTGAATAATGCAATAGTTACTTTTTATTCAAGAATTTCTTCATTGATTACTCTATTAAAGTTTAGATGACATTGGTCTATTCTTAATTGTAGCAACTTTTTATTGTATACTAAATTGTAATAACTTATATTTAACTTAATAGTAAGAAACACAGTATTTATAACAGTGTTGCAATTGGTTTTTGAGAATTTTCTACAAGTTTTTTGAAAGTACACAATTTTGGGTCTATTTTTGGTTTCAAAGTTTAGTTTAAGGTTAAAAACTGTGTTAAGTGATATAACAAAAATGAAAAGATACTGTAAAGCTACTTTAAATGTGTTTTTTAATTTAAAAAATTTTAAAGATGATAAATATTTCTTATCTCTACAATAGATTCTTTGTATCAAAAAACAATTTTACACTTAACATGTAAAAATTGTTTAAAATTCAATTTTTTTCCATATCTTTTTAGCTTTAATTGTCAAAGTCAAGGTTTTTTGAGGTTTAGTGGCAACTCTGTTCAAAGATTCTAAAATTACTAATTCCTACTTTAACTTTGTGTAATTTTATATATTAAGCTTAAATTGGTATCAACAATCGTAATTTATGTTGTTTTTGTTTTCTATCATTAATATTATCGTTAAACAGAAGTATTCTACTTTTATAGTGTTATTGGAATGGTTTATAACGCAACGTGCGTTTTAACTTATATAAAAATGTTCCGAAGCTATTGCTTAAATTATATTTGATAAATAGACTAATATGACTTACTTACTATTTACTAAAGGTTTAATAAATAAATTAATTATACTACTGTTAAACGTAATTCGAGTCTGTGGTGATAAAATTTATTTACAAAATAATTGCAAAACGAAAAGATGATAAAGTACTGTACAAAATAAAACAAATAAATCGAATTATCAAATCTTTTAAAAGACTAAAATACATAAATCAAAGAAGCTAAAAACTACGTGTTTGTTTAAACTAAACTCATAAAGCAATATAAAAGCGAAACAAATTCGCTTAAACAAGATCGAATAAATTCACAACTAAATGCAGCGAAAAGCTGCATTGGCTTTAAGCTAGCTTCGACGTTGCAAAAAATAAAATCCATTATAAAACTAGTTCATTAATTAAATATTAGTTTTGAGAGCAGAAAAGGAAATATATAAGATGACTTTCTATCGCTATATAGCGGTTCAACGTAAGTTTTGTCCTAAAGTTGTACACAGTATAATTATTACATGTTAATAAAAATTAAAATATTTTTGTTGGAAGAAATATCAGAAACTTAAAATGAATAATAATATTCAAATCTTTTCATTTTTAAGTAAAAGTGTCTGTAAAATTAAAGTTAAAAGTCTAAAGCAAATTAAGTTGTTAAGGAACACAATGTAAGGACAGTGTCCTCCACCTGTCCTTTTGATAAGCATGAATTATGTCGAGTATTTACCGTCATATTAGAAACAACATTTTCCAGTTTTGAAAAGTGTGTACACAAATTACTTAATTAAAGTATAGAAAGTTTCGACTGAAATGGAAATTTTCCTTAAAGAAAATTTAATTCTGTCGAACCAGTTTAGTTTTCGGATTTTCGAATACTGTTAAAGTTATTAGTACTTACGCTTAAGATATTTTGCTTTATTTAGGTTTTGCCACGAGTACGTTATAACATTAGATTATAAGCATATTTAACCGATTTAGAATTAATTTACATTTTTCAAGCACTTATTTTTTTAGTAGCGCATTATTAATATTATAACATTTAATTTCCCACAAACCATCCCTTTTGAATATTCATTAACTAACGTGAGCATTTTATCACCGCTAGTTATTCTTATTACGCCTATTATCCTAAACAAGTTCAAGAACCTACCTTTATATTTATTTTTCTTATTACTGATTAAGAGGTAACTAAACATCTAACGTTGTTTTGGAAGGATTAATGTCTTTCGCAGTAGAGTATTTACAAAAGATAGAGTTAAAAAATAAGGAAATACTTACTAAATCATTACATCTTGGTTTACTTTGCATAATTTTTTCGTCTTAAATAGAGTAAACTTAATTTGTTAAGGTTGATTAAGATACTATTGACGAGAGTTATCCGGTAACGGTTAGGTTGTACGTGAATTTTTACTAAATCACCCGTTAGATTTATATCGTCAAATTCTAAGGTGATTCCTTATTCGTTCACCCACTTAATGAACGTGTCTATAAGGGTTACAAGGTTAATGGCAAGTAAGCTCGCCGCTAAAACATTACTTACTGTTGGCGCCAACTGCCGGTTATAACGAATGTTACAGCTTGGATGCTGCATTCTGTGTGAAAACGAATAATAAAAGAACTAGTATCTGATTAATACTTTACTAAGGAAATATGTTTTTTTTTTTTAATAAAATTCTAAAAAACATTTTTATATTAAAAAGTATTTTAGTAACATTTAATACACGACAGTGCGACTTTACCGTAAGTCCTGCACTTCGATGTTTTATGTGTACCTATCATCGCAAATTTAATCTACCTAGGTATTGTAAGTGATCGGAATGACGGTGGTTATCATTATATGTTGTTGCGAATGCTACAGTTGAGATATTGTTGAATCTGTGTGAAAACATACTAAGCTAAAGAGCCATTCATGAAAAAATGTTTAAATGAGGTATTAAGGTTTAGTTAGATATATATTTTTTTAGTAAAATTCTACAAAAACTTATTTGTTTAACAAAATACTTCGATATTATTTGATGCTTGATACGTCAACTTAATCGTAAGTTCGGCATGTCGCTGACTGATTCGTACTGGCGAAGTCTCCATTATTGCAAACATAATCTAACTAGGTGTTGTAAGTGATCATGGTGACGAATGTTATCAAGATATGCTGTTTTAAAAGCTACATTTGGGATGCTGCTGCACTATGTGTGAAAGCGATTTGATAAGTTCCAGTAGTGAGATATCATTTGATAAGACAACACAGTTTTGTTGTAATATAACGTATATAATATAATGTATTTTCAAATTGAAAAAGCAACTCAGTAACACTTGATGATTGACACGCTAGATTCACTTGAAGTCCTACTATTCGCTGACTGATTTGCACTAAGGGAATACAAATCATCGAAAACACAACCCACCTGGTTTTTTAAGTGAACAGGATGACAAGTGATTATTTACATACACTTTTACAAAAGATTTTGCTCGACACTAGATGTACTACTTGTGAAAAACGACAGAATAGTAAAATAGAGTTTCAAAAACATTTGTTGAAACTGCCCTCTTTAAAGAAATAAAAAAAGTTATTACCCCCTTCAACAAGATAACTTAACAAACACAGGCAGAACCCATTTTTTTCTCTTTATCAACAACTTCAGAATATCTAGTGTATTTTTTCACATTATGACCTCATGGCCCACTTTGGGAAACGTTCTAATAGAACAACAGTAAATTAATATTTTATTGAAGAACTATGGTTTTATTATATTAAAGTTTTTGAAAACAAACTTTACAAAACACTTTTCACTCAAAAGTGTACTTTTGTAATACATGATGTTAGAGAGTTTAAAATCAACGTAAGTCCTAAATACCATCGGCTGAATTGTACCGGGGGAATGCTTATCACTGCAAACATAATCCACCTGGTTGTTGTAAATTACCAGGTTGACTGGCGATATTCAATTAACACACGCTGTAGCTAGAATTAGGATGCTGGTACACTTTTTGTGAAAAACGAATTAAACAAAGAACCGCTTTTAAAGTTATGATTAAATGAGGTAAAACAGTTTATTTTAAAAATTAGTTCGGACATTTTTGATTCAAAAATAACTTTAAGATATTTTATGTTTCTAACGTCCATTTAACTGGAAGTCCCGCAACTCAGCTACTAATTTATACTTTTTGAAAACCAATCATCGCAATCATAGTCTACTTGATTGTTGTAATAGATCAGAATGACGGATAGCTATCAACAATCGTTTCTGCGAAAACTAAAGTTGGGATACTTCAGGACTAAGTGTCAAATCGTTTAAATTAAAAAGCCGGTTTCAAAATAATATTTAAATTAGGTATTTCGGTTTATATTAACATACTATTTTAAGTAAAATTCTACAAAGTAATTACACTTTCATAACTTTAAAGCAACTTTATAACGTTTGATACTTGACAGTTCTACTTTGCCGGAAGTCTCTCACGTCTCCGACTGATTCGTACTAGGAGAATATCAACCTCGATGTTGTAAGTGCTCAAGATGACGGATCGCATCCCATTATTATATGCAGTTACAAAACATACACTTGGGATCTTGCTGCACTCTGTTTTAAAAACGACTATATTAAAGAACCAGTTGTGAAGCAATATTTTAATAAGGGAGTACGGATTAGTTATATAAATGCTGTTAGATAAAATTCAACAAACTTAATAGATAAAATACTCCATGAGGTTAGGCAACCAGTAAGCCAAATAGATAAACCACTATAAGTTCAAGTATAGTTAGGTAACTCGTAGTCCAAAAAGTTTAGCCATTAGTAGTCCAAGTCGTTTAGCATCACGTTAACTAAGTAGACCAAGTTTTTGGGTAACTAAATATAGAAGTAGTAGGAAATTAATTGTAGGCCTAACGATTGGCCTATTAGTAGGCATTCGCATAATTTTGAAAATTTATCAAGTTTTTATTTTGATAATAAAGATTGTTGTTATATGTTTGATACTCCATGACATTTTTCTATAGATTTATGAAATAGCATGACAGCAAATCAAGATATAATTCACATAAAGTTACTTAAAGTCTCAGTAAGATACTTAGCGGTGCTTTAACTTAAAGATACAAGGGGTGTTGCATATAAAGGTTACTTCAACTAATAGTTTACTAGCAATCAAAATCTAAATGTAACTGTTCATAATTGTTTTAAGCTAATTAAAAACAACTATTAAACATAAGAAAAATACTACACTGTTTTTTGCGTTATAAAGATTCAAAAAAAGTATCTAGAACTAATAAAGTAAACATAATATAAACAATTATTTATGTATAAGTATAGTTGGTATAAACAGGCTTGTTTGAAAGTTGTAAAACCTCACGCCAACTTAGGCTAATTTTAAACTATTCTAAATTTTTAAACAAAATTTAGTTTTTATAACTTTTATTTTTTGAGATACTCCAGAGTCAGTATAATTTAAAGGTTTAGAAAAACAATAAGAATATTTTTTTTATTTTAGGAAAGTTTTAGTGGAATTGGTATTATATATTTTGAGATTTTTTTTTTTTTTGATTATTAAAACTATTCTTTTTAATTTTTTTTTTAATTACATGTATTTTTGTGTAATAATTACACTTTTAAAATGTTTTTGCTAGATTAAAATTAATGTTACTGACTAATTTTTTTTTCTTCTATTATACTTGATAATTAATTTGTATACTAATTAATTTCCGGTCAATTAGGTGCTTTTTGAATTTCATTGAGTATATTCAAAAAATTCAAGCTTGTTTGATTTATTTGTGTAAAACTAAGGATTTGTAGATATATCCTTAACCTCAAGCTAACTTTAATAATGTTTTTAAGAAAAATGAAGTCTGTTTATTTTTTGGCAATCACTAAATAGAATTTAAAAATCATAAGCTAGTCATTTTCTTTTAAACAACTGAACTTAGATTAAATAGAACACAATTTTTACAAAAGTACTAAACTATATATGTTTTGAAATATATTTAATCAAAATTATTGAACAGCTGTTATTAGAAAAACTATGAATGTAAAACCAAAATTAAGGAGTAAGATATTCTTTTGAATTAGTTGTAGCTGTGAGAGGTAAAAAACTAGCTTAGAGTTTATAACTAAAATAATAAATTTAAAAGTGAACATGAAGTTTCTAAATAGGGATTTCTATTTATTTTAAAAATCAATTATATCATTATATTAGTTTGTTAAGACTATTTAAGTAAGTAAACAAAAGTTTACAACAATATTTTGCCAGTTTTAAAGTTTTTATTCCTTTTCGCCAATTCCAAAAAATAAAAGATAATAGCCAAAACTATGGTTTTAAAAATGTTATAGTCAATAATAATAATACTTTCTAAATTTGCCAGCTGAAAGTTTTGTTTTGTAAGTTAAAAGTTATAAGATTAACGTTTTTTATAAACTTATGTGTTGCATATAACTTTAGTTTGTGTATTTTATAACCAATCAAAAACAGTCATACTTAGTTTAACTTAGACTTATTTTTATATTTTCAAAATATCAGATTATTTTTTTTTTTCATAAATTTCAGTTTAGTTTTTAATAACTTAAGAATGTTGTGCCTTAAATTTTTAAAGTACTTTTGTTTTAGTTATAAACAATTTCAAAAAATTAAAGTTTTTTTTTCACTCACTCAAAATAATATAAAATTTTTATTTTGGTTGTCCTAGTAAACTCTTTTATACTCACTTCAGAAAATTCTTTCTAAAGCTTTTTTTTTTAATAATATTTCATGTTTTAAATCGTCTCAAATTACTTTCAAGTGAACGAAAAAAGAATGACGATCAACATATTTTGAAAAAGGACTTGGTGCACAAAGAACCTTTCGGTTATATAGTCATACACCATGGATGCCTTTTAACATCTTGTCCAAGACAAACTTTGACATAATGATTTTAAAATAGTAAATACTACCAAATAAGCCGTAAATACGGTGGTAAATAAAAACTACAGTTTAATATTTCTGACAGTTGTACAATATAATTTAGTTTAGAACTGCTCTATAGCTAAAATCAAAAGCTCTCTATTGAAAAAAACAAAAGAAAATTTTTAAATTTTAATTTCTTTTTTAAGCTTTAGATTTTTTGATTTTAAAATAGTAAATTTTTAAACCAAAATTTTGAGATTTTTTTATAAAAGGTTGAAAAGGCATGTATGAAATTTTATACATAAATAAATGAGCTGTAATTAAATGATTTTTAATAAAATTTATAGTTTACATATGTATATGTATATATATATATATATATATAAACAAGTTGATTATTTGAATAAATTAGATTTACCGATACAGAGCCCAGTTTAAGGGCTTTTTAATAAAAAAAAGATTATTACAAGACGTAAAACTTGCAGAACTTAAGTTTCGTGCCTACGCACTCCTCAACTGCAAAACAAGTTTAACATAAAGAAGAAATATTTAAAATGACAGTTTAAAACTTAAGCATTAATACAATACGACGTAATTTTAAAACTATTAAAAATTTTGCAAACGGCTTGCGCAAAAAATAATTTCCCAATCAACAATAAACTGGCAAAAGTTCATAAAACTTCAGTGAGTAACTACAAATTTAAACAGGAAATTTAATACGATTAAAATAGGATGAAAATTTAGATAAATTTTCAAGTTGAAATTTATAAGGTGAAAGTAAAAATTATTAAACTATTAAACGTTTTCCATGATTTCTAACAGTTTAAAAATTACGTCTTAATGTATTAATGCTAAAGTTTTAAACTGTCATTTTAATGTTTTGTACTTTATTTTCAACTTTTTTTGCAGTAAAGGAGTGCGTAGGCACGAAATTTGATTTCTGCAAGTTTTTACTACTTGAAATAAAGTTGAATTTTATATATATATATATAAATTTATAGTTTTCAAATAAATACGTACAATAAAAACAATCTTATCATTAGTTTTAGAGCTTTTTCAAAAACTACTAACCTAATTAATTTTTCGTAACTATAATTTTTTTAATTGTTTCATTAAAATTTTCTCAAAAACACTTTTTTTTAATGATTAGAAACAGTTGTTGCTGACAATATATCAAAATCACAGTTAATTATTGCTATTTTGGAGCCACTAAAACTAGCAAAAAAACTTTTATAAATTTACAAAATTTAAGTTGAATTCTGCAGGGAAAGGAACAACTGCGCTTGCAACAACTAAATCTGGCCTTTTAGACTAAGTTTTAAAGTTTTTTTCCTAGATTTAAAGCGATTTGAAAATAACAGCGCAAAAAAAATTAAAAGAAAAAGTCTTAGGTACGGTTTACGGAAGATTTAAGATTTCCTTAAGAATAAAAAGTCATGTTGAGTTAGTACTTGTTGAAATAAATCTGTCACTTAAGTAACTTGTGTATTCTTTAGCCCGCAAAGGACTATATTTTTCTAAATCTGGTACGCTGACTAAAATTTTTGTCCACCCTGTTCTAAAATTTAGTATTTTATGATATCGTACGCCAAATAATGTAAAAAAAAATTATATAAACTACTAGAAATTTCATAAAATAAATAAAATAATTTAAGCTAGAAAAAAAAGTATCAAATAAAAATGTTTTTGCGTAAAAGTTCAAGTTTTGTCAGAAGATCGCCCTACTTAAAAAAGAAAATTTGCAACGACTAGAAGTTTATTAAATCAGATGTTATCAGTTTTTTTTGTGTTTTAAAAAGTTTCTACAAAAAAAATTATACAATGCAAAAAATGAACTCTTATTACTTATATTTTGACATTATGTAGGCATTAAAATAAAATTAATGCTGAAATAAAAGTTTATGTATCACTTAAAAACACCAAAGAAAGTTCAGTAAAGTGATTTATTTATTAATTGACTTTGTCAACGATAAGTTTTACATTAAAAAGAATGCTTTCTAATTGAAAACACGTCGACAATTTGGGCATGTGTTGTGGTTTTTAAACCAACCGTCTGCACAAGCTTTGCACAGACAGTGGTCAACATGACAGTCCAGGCGAACCATCTGCGTGCCAACTTCCAAGTCACCGAGACAAACAACGCACCTTTCACCGACCATGGACTGGTCAGCGTCAAATTGTTGAAACCTCCCGATGCGTTCGGACGTGAGACCTCTTCCAAACAATGTTCCTCCGAAATCTTCTAACGCGTTTCGCAGCTGCTGCAAACGAACATCTCGCATTTCGCTACTTCTCCACATTTCAAGTTCTTCTTCCATTACTCGCCACTCTGCCAATCGTTGCATGCGCTCGCGAGTTCTCGCTTCCATCTCCTCCCGAATCGTTTCAAGCAGTCTATTCTGTTCTCTCATCTCGCGAACCTGTCTTCTCGCTCTTCTTCGCAGACGTCTCAGCAGACGTGGGTCTTGAAAATTTCGTTCGTTTTGGAGTATTGGCTCTTGTCGACGATTTTCATCCGAAACTTGTCTAATGCTGACTTCGCGGACATCTCTATCTTCCATTATTTTTAATTATTGAATTAAGCTGCAAAAACAGAATATAAGTTAATGATTTTTTTAAAAATATTAACAGTTTTTCTTTAATAATTATTATTATATGGTAACTTTTTTTGTAAGTTTTAGAATATGAAAGCAAACCTTTTTGTGCTTTTTTAACTTAAGTATGGTGCTTGTTAAAGTAACTAAGTTTTTCTATCTGTATTTTAGGTTACTTAAAGTAGGGCGAATTTAGTAAGCGAGGTTGAAATATCCAGTAAGGGTATAACCTTAAATAGATACTCGGATAGCTTAAAATAATGATACCTGTAAGATAACAGTGTAGTTTGCATCTACAAAATAGCAACCATAACTAAATTAAATCTAACTGATTGCTTTCCTGTAATCTAGTAATTACGCTAACAGGTAAAAGTTTAATAAACTAAACTAGATACATATTTTAAATAACTTTTAATTAATTAGTAAAATTATGAAAAACTTTATATTTTTAACAATTTACGTAAAAAAAACTTTTCAAAAATAGTTATTCTTTAAATAAAACATTTTATAATTTTTTATTACTGAAGTCAACGACCATTTTGATTTTGTTAGTAAAAATAACTGTTAGTATTTTAAAATTTACTTTAACTCTTATGATCTTTTATTTCAGCAAATTAATTATTTCCATTGCATATACATAAAACTCAGTTTAAAATATATTTTTACCAACATTAAAAAAGTTGAGACAGATTACCTTAATTAGTAGAATATAATGGTTTTAGTACAGTTTCAATCCTAGTTATTAACCAAAGATAATTTTAGACTTAACTTAGTACTAACAATACTGAATGCTATTCAATGTAATTTATACTACTTATAAAAGCTAGGCATAGCATTAAATGAACATATTGTTTTAAAAACGATGTCCAATAATTAAAATAGAAGACTATATGTTTTATACATAACTTCGAATGTTATCAAAGCCTTAGTAGCAGCTAGGTGGTAGCTAGAAGTAATTACCTGCTACAACTGGTGAGAATTTATATACGGCTGTATTATGCCCTTGCAAAGTTGCAACAAAAATTACGTGACTATGTGAGCTTTCTCTTAAACGCTTGCATAAACAAGAGTTTTTTTCAACATTTTCCATTAAATCAAAATGGTTATAAAATGCAGTTTTATATACCGTTACAATGTGTTTTAACTTTTCTTATCAAAATACCTCTAATTTCCATTAAATGGTTATATTAATATGAATTATTATTGTACTTTTACAAAAATTTGTTGTTAGATAAAGTGTTTTAAAAATAAACAACTTAACATCTAATTTGTTCATTTGCACCACTATTGGTGTCCTTGTAATAGTTTGTTTGCTTTGGAACAAAATTTAGGCAATAACAACAGTCGTAACTATGATATCTTAGAGTTACAGCTTTGTATTTAAAGTTGGTTCAGAGATAAGAAACATCATGAAGTTTAAGAATAGTTTAAGTTTCTAAAATTAGGTTAATTAACAGAAGTAAAGTTTATATTATAACATAATTTACTTTTTACAAATTGAAACAAAATAGAGTTTTAGACGCTAAAAATATACAATAGAATTAAGAAATGTTTTTATTCTAACAAATATTTTAATTTAATCGTTTTTAATGATGTATACTATAATTTTATCAAAATTAAATTGTAAATTTAGTTAAACAATTATACTCAAAATCATTTTAAAACGAACCTAAAAGAGTAAATAGAACTTTGTTTCTGTTTACTTTTAAAACTATAAAAACACTTTCATGTCCTCTATTATATAAGGTAAGTAACATTAAAAAAGGCAAACTTAAATATACTTTTAAGGTTAAAAATATAAAAGTATTTATCTTGTATATAAACTTTATCAACTGGTTATTTTTTTCCTGAATTAATACAGCCTTGATACCAATTTTTGATAGTTTACAATGGGACTCCCCAAACTCATTTTAATATTTGCCCTTAAAATAATTTCCTTATTTCCTTACAAGCCCAAGAATTTCAATAGAATATATCTGGTGTAAGTTAGTATTTTCCTCTGTTATTGCCATTTTTTTACCGAAAACTCCGAAAATCGCTTCAAAAATGTAATACATTACCTGGTTCACTTGCTGGTTAGTTCATATAGTTTAATGCCGAACAGTATAAAACATGTCATCCGGAAAGCAAGTAGTCTGTTGCAATGTTGATTAATGAACTAGCTAACGTTATATACTAAATTAGTTTTAAAACTTTTATTACCTTATGACATTGTTAACATGCTTGCAGTCTAATTGGAACCATAATTTGCTTTTACTTTATTACTAAAAGTTTTATTACGTAGGTATTCTAGAGCTTATTGCAGAAATTAGACTAAGTCTGAAAGTTCTTTGAATTATTATGCAGTTTGATGGTTTATAAAATAGTTTAACATATAAGCTACTAATTTGAAATTAATGTTGTGGTTAATTATTTAACTAAGTTACAACTTAAAATAGCATAAAGCTTTAGATGTATAAAACAATTTCTTAAACATTTTGTAAATTTAATGACAATTTTTTTATTTTATATAAATAAACTTTTCCCTTTTTTTATAAAATTCACAAACAAAGCTTTTTTGCTAAGGTCCGCATCCGACCTGATCCTAGTTTTATTAAAATATCTGGATACCAATTCAAATTATTTTTCAAAGTAATTGTAAAATCATTTAACAATAGTTTAAAAATATTTGGCTGATTTCAATGTAAAGTTGTCTTTTTTAAATTGTTAAACTTCGTTAATTACAAAAGTTTTATACAGTTTATACAGTATTTTCTACAAAAATCATTATAAAACGTCGTTATTTTTGACGTAATTCTATTTTGCTGCACTCAAATCTATCCATAATTTGATGTGATGTCATTAAAATTATGGGTAGTATTGAGACGTTGCTGTATTGAGATGATGATTTAAATAAGAAATAAAAAATGGTTGGGCCTTTTATAAGTATTATAGATAGTTTTTGTTGTTAAGATTGTATAAAGAAAAAGAAAACTTGAATACACATAAACCAATTGCTTGATTTATAAGCACATTTACGTAATTTATATATAGTAAACTTATAGAAGTAGTTTCTTGGCCTATTATTAATATTATAAATTGTGTTTGTAACTTAAAATTTCAAAAACAAAAATCTTGAATACACCTAAACCAATTGATTGACTTATGAGTACGTTTTTTTAACTTATACTTTTTAATAACTAAATTAAATTTAGCTAGATATTATATAATTAACTAGGATGATGTTGCACCAGCTAACATTTTTAAGTCCATTAACAAGTGGATAAAAAGTATTGGACATTTATGTTCACCTTCAATGCCATTGCACTGCAAGCAATATGGGCAACCCCAATCCAAGTTTGTGGTATTCTAAATTGTAGAGTCTATTATAAAATAATTATACTTCTCTTTGATTTGGACAGTTTCTTATTTTGCAACATTCAAGTAAAAACTTGGAGTCTTAGGTTTTGGTGATGGTTTTCATATAATAACTATTTATCAACCTTGAAGCGGCAGTCCCCAGCTCCAGTATTTTTAATACGAGTTAACTCTGTAGGCAATCCAAGTTGCAAATTTACGGCTGTTTCATCAAAGTGTACACTTTGTCTGAATTCACTATGTGGCCTAAAACTTAACCTGGGAAATTCACTGAAAAAAGCTTTGTTAAATTATTTTCTGAGAAATGTTTCCATTTAATATTTAATAAAAATTTTTTGTGTCATATCTACCAAAATTAAAACTGTTACAAATAAATATATAAACAAATTACTAAATGATCATGTTTTGTAGGGTTTGAACTAAGGTATAAGTTCCATTTTACTGTTTTACAAAATTCGAAATAGTTTTTGATATATAACAGATCAAAGGTGGAATTTAAAAAGTATAGTAAAATTAAGAAACTCAAATCATTAAGCAACTAAGCTCACCGTGCAAGAACAAAAAACTACATAATTAAACTGTGTAATAATTTTACCAAAATAAAATTAGTATTTCGTAAAAACTTTTTAATGAGCATTATAACAAATATTTAAAACTAAAATGACCTACTTAACATCTGTTTTACTTTATGTATGTTTATTTTCTATATTTTACAACAGTTAAGTTGTGACAGATTCTGTTATCTAGTCTCCTATTTTGCTGCTGACACTTTTACTTCTTTTTAATGTTCTATCTTGTAAAAAAATACAATATATTACATACAATATAGAATAATTAAATTG
Organism: Thalia democratica; assembly: GCF_965202585.1. Lineage (NCBI taxonomy): Eukaryota > Metazoa > Chordata > Thaliacea > Salpida > Salpidae > Thalia > Thalia democratica. The sequence continues at coordinate 22,427,469 of NC_139169.1, read as the reverse complement.
TTAAAACTATAATCTTATACATAAAAAAAGTATAAAATAGAATATTATTTTTAATTGTAATACTTACAGATAAAACTTTGCAAATGAAGAAAAACAGAAAAAATATTAAACAATTTTAATGACAAAATTAAGTTATAAAAAAGTCACACACTAAACTTTCATGTGGTCTGGTCATTGTAAAAAAAACAAGCATTCATGAACATAATTATAAGCAAATTTTAAAATCTTAAAACTACTAAAGTAATATTTTCAATGTTTTGTTTAAGCCAATATTCCTTACTTTGCATAAACATAAACTTGAGTTCAACGTTTTAGAGGCCTAGACCTTTTTTTTTTATTTGTTTACAAATAAAAAGTACAAAAATTTCATTTAACTGCAGTAATACCTAAATGACGTCACATAATATTATAAGATTTAATTGCAGCAATTTTACCATAAAACGTCAACCATAAAAAATTTTAAAAAAGGTATAAAATCGCTTTTTTATAGTTTTTTTTTTAATTTTTGTTAGGGGTCGCACAGGAAACCAGTCAAAACAAGCCCCTGAAAAGAGATATAAATAAACGAAAATTGTAAACATTAATTGAAGTATATCGATGAAATAAAAACAATTATAGCTTTTAAATTGTATAATATCGAAACTAAGTTCTATAAACAACGTTTATAGTTAAAATTTTACTTTTTTTGTTTTTTTTTAAGTTTTAAACATAAGAATATTAAAAACAATTTAAATTGACAGCAACTTTTATGAATTTACAAAAAACCCAAAACTTAAAAGCAAACTATTTTTGTTATCTTAAGAGCTGATTGTCAAAATTTCTTTATTCTAGAGAATGTTCCTTTACCTTGAAACTAAAAAAATATCATCAAATTGGGGTTTTAGTTTTTGAATAGGTCCACTTTAAAAAAAATGAGTTTTTTGAAGGATTTTCACTTTAATCCGTATTAAAACAATTTTTTTTTTAATTTAATTTATTTATCTGTGTCCTAATGCTTTTTCTTTTTTTTTTCTTAATTTTAATGTTTTTCACAACTTTTCCTTATTCAAATTTCAGGACACTAAATTTATGAAGTCTTTAGAGCATCAGTGTAGCTATTAAAAATAACTATAGTTATAAAACGTTTTTAATTAAATTATAATCGTAATAATTAAACACAGTAATTTTTTTTTTCATTTTTGACCAATTTTTATGTAAGACGTGACCTATGCAATTTTACTGAAATAAACATAATACAAACTAGAAATCCTTCATGTAAAGACATTGTTAAGGTAACTCCCCTGGTTTTCGGTTGTTAGTGTAAAATTTGATGACAATTATTGCATAGTAGCTTTTAACTGATATAAAATCTATTAAAATTACTTAAATCTCAAAAAATCACTTAAAAATTAGACTGATATTCAAACACAGCTACTATTATATAGAATTATACTATCGAACTGTCATACTAATTTTAACACTTTATATATACAAAAAAAAATAAGAAAAATCATTATGTTCAAGTTGAACGTCTCAATTGACATTTATGTGAGACTCTTGTAAAAACAAATTAATATCACAAAATTAAAACAACTTCTAAACAGGAGTTGTTAAAGTTAGTTGCTCTTTAAGTATTAACAATCAGTGAGTGAATCTGTTGCCATGATTATTTCCAGATTCAATGAATTTAAAAGTAGGAGTGAATTATTATTTCTAACCATCAAAAAGAAACTGACCTTTATTTTGCTACACACTACAAGGGCCCAAGATTTTTTTAAAGCATTTTTTTTCTAAACTTCAAATACATAGATAAATTTTTTATAGAAAACAACTTTAACAGTGTCTTTGAAAATTTACAACCATTAACTCTATGTAATTACTTACAGTATAAAATTTAATAAAACTTTAGTAAAAAAAAAAAATTAAATGCTTGTTTCCAAATTGTCCCGCAACTTATAACTTCACTTTAAATTATAATATTTTTAAGAATAAATGTATACTAAACTTCACAGTAGAACAATACTTCACCTGAAAGGGGTAAATAAGTCTAAATTTAACTGTAAAGACAAATGTACCGAAATAGGTGAGTACTAATTAAAGGTAAAAGTCCAGATGCTCTTTATTAGAACTTAATGCGAAAGAGGGAAATATATGAGGACATGTTAGACAAAGAAGATGACATTAAAAAGCTTGTGCCGTCTAAAGAAGTGCTACACATATCAAATTCGATGCAATTAAAAAGATATATATTAGATTATGATCATTTTATTGAATTAATTATATTTAAGAAACTTTTTGAAACCGAAAACTTTTTTTTATTAGAGAAACTACTTATTCACTAATAAGATTTTTTCTTTTTTTGAAAAAATGTATGATGATTAAAACATCTCTAGACCTAAATTTAGATTGCACCGAATCTCTTTTCCAAAAATAAAATGAAAAGTGAGCACTATATTATTTTATTGCTTTGCCTAGCATCCGAGACATAATATCTTAACGTACATGTCCTCAAATATCAATTTGTGACGCCATTTTGGCTGACCATACAGCCATTTCAATAAAAAACTGACTTTTTTTTTTTTGTAAAACTGTTTAAACAAAAACTTTAAAAAACTCACCAAGTACGAAAAGTTGAAATTGACTTTTTGCACGCCTCAGTTGAAGCCTTTAACAAAACAGTTTTTTAAAACTTATCTGCAATGGTCGTTTAGAGTTGAAACAAAGTCCAAGGAAATATCACTTCGCGATGTATTTACTTTACGACCTCTAAGGTGAACTTATAATCTAAAAAAATATCCCACCGTAAATAAAACATTTGAAACATTTTATAACAGCTCCCACAATCACCAGAACTATTAAGAATTCTTAAAATATAAAGGAAAATAACAACTTATATCAAATTTACCAACAAACAATGATAGAAAAAGTTTGTTTTGAAATAGTATTATTTAAAAACTGTACAATCATAAGCATAGGTATTAAAACACTGCAAGGTTCTCAGTGGTTAAATAATGAGGTAATATATTCTTTTTTCAATGGTTTCCGACAGTAGACAATTTTGTTTTTGTTGATTCCATAAATTTTCAAACATCTAAAAACTACCAAAAGTTAAAATTGACTTTTAGTTTTTAAAATATCAAAGTGTCTTTCAAAGCATTAGATATAATTTTGTTTGCAATCAACTTTAACAAAGGTGAAGATTTGGCCCATTGGGGCTTTGCAATGGTAATTGTTAGAGCAATAGCAATATAATTTTTTGATTCTATCAAAAATTGTGGTGTTGATTTTAGTGGTTATGTGTTTGCGATGGTTTTAGGAGGTTTCTCAGGACTTTTAATTTAATTTCAAATATACCAGCATGTTAATGGCAGCTAGAATACCCGGAGACACCTCAGCAGCCTGTAACAGCTGTGGTGTCTTTGCATGTCAACTTGACAACTAAAATTCCAGAAAACAGCAGTTAAAAATAGATTAAAAAAAATATTCTTTTTTTAAGAAAAAAATGACCTGTGAACATTTTTTAGGAGTTTTATTTAAGTGAGGATAAAATTTACTTTTTATTGTGTAATTTATACATTATTTAGTAATATGTTCTGTAGTGTTTTCAGATGAACTTGAGAAAACTTAGCAGATGTTGACAACAGTGGATCTTTTTTTTTTAGTTTTTCTCGAAATTTTTCTCAAAAAATGCTTGTAAAAGGCAAACTAATAGCATATTTGAAATAAGTTTTTGGCTGAGGTTGAACGATATATATATATATATATATATATATATATATATATATATGTTTTTTAATGTGGCTTCAGCATGCGAATTTTTTTACTTTATTTTCGAATAATTTAGTTTTAATTACTATTTATTCAATTTAAAGCTTACATAACTCACGTTTCAATGGTAAAGTAGTGTGTTTGAACTGTTATTTTATTTAAGTGTATGTAACATTCTGGCTGAGAGAATTTTAAATATTTTTATAATTAAATTTGCTTACTAAATAGAGGTATCATAGTTATATAAATAAATCTAAATATGGAACTGATGGGCTTTGAACCCTAACACAGTTGTTTCTAGGCAGAGGTAAGCCGCCTAAACCACTCGTCTATGTTATCTGTCGAAAGCTGCAAATTTAGCGTTTATAAATTTAATAATATAAAAAAAAATCAAAAGTTTTTTCATTGATATTTGTTCATAATTATTAATTCAATAAATATATGACAACATAATTAATTATGTACCTATTTTGTTCACATAACAACTAAATTAATATATGAATTTATTTAATCATTACATTTCATCAAGTATAATTAATGCTATTTAAAAAAATACAGAATAACTAATATGTTTTGAACATTACTAATACATTTGAACTGTTCTGACACAGATGTTGATTTGACTGAAAATGAAGAATAATTAATAAAAGCGGAGTCATTAAATAATTTAGAAATAGCCCAACTTCAAAAAAAAATGAACCTTTATTATTGAAGAAAGCCTAAGAATTAAAGCAGGAAGTAAAGTTTGTGGTATCAGAAGCCTTAGCATTAATCCAAGAAGAAGATAACCAACATATAATTCTACCCTCGATATTACGTTTGACAGCATTTGAATTAGCTCACGGGTATTTACATTTAGGAGTAGAAAGATCTATGATAGCCACTGCAAAGGATTACTGGTGGCCAACTTTAAGACTGTCATAAAAAATTGGTGTAAGAGCTGTGCCGAATGCCAAGCTACTAAAAATTTTAGACACAATCGACCTAAACTAAGTCTATATCCAAAGAATATAGAACGTTTCGAATTTTATTCATGTGGATCTTATAGGTCTAATGTATTTAATTTCAGATGATAACAAGTATATTATGACAATTAAAGACAGAGGTACCGGATTTTTGGTAACTGCGCCTTTACATAATAAAAAGCTGAGACTGTAAAAAATACGCTGATACAATCGTGGTGCGGGATTTTTGGAGTACCACAAGTTGTTGTCACAGACAATTGATGTGAGTTCATTAATAGATTTCTCAAGGACGCATTTTAACAACTAGGTATAGACTAGGGGTGGGCAACGTACGGCCCGCTGAGTACGGCTCGCAGAGTGAAAATTACCGGGCCCCCGACCGTTTTATAAACTTTAATGGGATCTGACCCGCAAATGAAAGTGATCGGCCCGCGAGCAAATTTATAGGCCTGCAAAGGGTCAATGTTACAAAACTTTTACAAAACTTTGTATCATATTTTTACAAAACAAAACTGTAAGAATCTGACTTCAACAACATGCTAAAATATTACTTTAAAAATAATGTGTACTAATAAATACACCATTTGGTCCTAACATTTTGTGTTATTCCAATTTAGTTGGTATATCTTTTTGTAAAATTACCCCAAACAAAGTGTTTTTTTTAAGTAAGATATATTTTACATACGTACCTTTGTCAATTATAAGTCAATTCTATTTATAGACATTATTTAAATATCTGGCATGTCTCAATCTACATCTTAAATTGTCAGACTTGAGAAAATTTTTTGAATTTGAAGGATTTTGAAAAGTGATAATCTCTATCCATAAATTTATATTCTTGCCGGATCCAAAACGCTTATTTACATTAAAATCCGACCGGATCTGTATCTCGACTTAATAATAGTTTCCAGTCGGATTCGGATCTAAAAAGTCATTATTCGGCTTAATCCGGATACTGGATCCGACAAATCACTAATTCGAAATGCTCCGGCCCGCAAAAGATTAAATTTTTCGGATCCGGCCCGATGATTGAAAAACGTTGCCCACCCCTAGTATAGACCATCGATACGTACCACCTTATAGTCCGGAAAGTAATGGATTTGTTGAAAGACAACACAGAAGTATTAATGTTGCATTACGAACGTTAGTCGATAAAGAAAAATGGTCTATGCTCTTACCTCTGATAACTACATCCATTAACAACTCGTTTATTGAAGGGAACCTGTTTACTCCGTCAAAATTAGCCTTAGGAACGTGCACAAACATAAGTGGTAGGGTATTTTCAATCAGGTCAGCAACAACCATAAGGGAATTGACACTTATGAAACAAGTTTCTTCCTTCATACGATGTCAAATGCTAATTGAAAACATAAATGCTACACAGAAAAGCATACTTATTATGAGCCTGGTCTTTTTTATTGTGAGAAAGTGTAGATAAGAAAAAAGAATAAATCACATTTGAGTGCACAACATCACGGCCCGTACCCAATACTTTCCCATTCCGATCACTCCATGATCATAGAATAAAAGTAAAAGACCTCATTGATGGTAAACCAATAAAAGTCTCATTAAGAAACGTAAAAGGGTATTCCCTCGTGAGGAGATCGACGCGGACTGTAACAAATTCGGACCTACGGCTGCATACAATTAGAGGGAAAGAAATATTGAACTAAACTACGGAGATATAGACACTACCACATACAAAGAATCCGATTAAAAATCAGTTTTAAATTGAGAGTAAGAATATTAGGTTTAATCAGATTGACATGTACTAAATATTTTATTCTTACAATATTATTTTAGTTTAGAATGATATAATAAAGATAATTTTTAATATTAAAGTATAGCTGTGTGATTTGTTAGAATAAGCAATTTGGTGCAAAATACTTATTTTATTTTTTGATTTTTTTGCATTATTTGTAAAGAAAAATTGAAATAATTGGTGTTTTGTAAAAAAGGATTTTACAGTTGATTAGGGTGGAACACACAGCGTTTTTTGTTTTAGTTTTATTAAAAGGCCTGTTTAAGCTTAAACCAGCGATGGTAATCAACATGTTGTGTTATTATTTAATCTTATTGCATGTAATTAATTTATTTTGTTGTTCTGCCGTTTTTTTTTTGTATAAACTAAAAAATAAAAATAAATAAAATAAAATAAGAAAATAAAACAAAAAATTTATAAAATTTCTAAAAATTTGAAAAAAATTCTGTATAACTTATATTGTAAACTTATTGAACGTTAGAATAATGTATTATATTATGTATTAACAATATTTATAAATTTTATATCGATGTTACACAAGTATAAAGTATCAATGGTTTAAGTGAATTAAATAAATAAATATTATTTTATATTATATTTAAAAACATTATACATGCATAAGATGCTACAGTTTTCATTTAACAACTTTGTAATATGATATGAAACTTTTTGTCAATAAAATTAGTATAGCATGAGAATAAAATAATAAATATTTTTAATGAATTTTTAAATAAAAAATATGTTTTTAAATTAATGTTGTTAATAAGTCCAAACGAATATTTTAATTTTTTTTAATATGCGATTTTATACACAACGGATTTGTTTTCCAAATTATGGTATTTATTACCATGGAAACAAAATTAGTGAAACAATCTATTTTAGATTTTGATTGTAAGATTTGTAGAGTCGCAATGTTTTTATTTTTATTTTATTTCGTACTTAGTATTCGCAGCTGTATATTTTACTTAATATAAATTTTTAGCTTGTCGGTAAAAAATTGATTAATATTTATAATTATTCAGAAGAATAAAAAAAAATTAAAATAAAATGAAAAAAAAAAAGATATTTAAGAAATAAAAAATGTTAGATTAATGAATGTGTTTACACAAAAATCTTTTAAATTAAAAAATCAAAAAGTTGTGGCATACATTTATTCTGCCAGCATTTGGATCGTTAAGAAACTAAAAAATACTTTAGTGCTTTTATTAAATTAAACTTTTCAACTTATTCATAATTGAATTAAATCAAGTAAATGGAGTCAGGGGAATGCAATTAAAAAAAATTAATTATAACTAAGTTTTTATCAAGTAGTTACAACTTTGATAGAAGACACTTAAGATTTTTTTCTTTTGTTGTGATCATGTAAATCAACTCTTAAAGAAACATTAAAATAATTCAGCCAAAAGAAAACAAGCTTAGACTTCAATTTTTTTTTTAGTTACATTAGAATTTATATGTAGCATACTAAGATTTTTTTGTGCTTTATTAAAAAATAGTATAATTGTAAAGAGTTAAATACTATTTTATTAAATTTATTTGCTTATTAGTGCATATTTGAAAAGTATGAACTTAATACTTATGTTAAATTAATTGATTAATGATTTAAAGTAGTTTTATTCTATGATAAATTATAGTACCATAATTTAAATTCTTAAGATGCAAAATAATAATCAGTTAATAAAAAAATACGCGTTTGCTTTACAACACGACCAATTTCATACTTCAATAAGGCAGTAGTAATTTTTTTTTACTTTTTATATTAACTTTTTATTCTTTCGTATTGTTGGGCCTAAAAATGAGAACATGGAAACTAAATTTATGTGTGGATTTAAACATTGTTTTGTTTTTCGTTTTGGCCTAATGGAGCTTAATGAAGTGTAAAAAATTGAAAGCAGAGCCGAGCAAACTATTTCTTTACAACTTATTTTAAGAAAGCTTGGAGAGGTCAAATACCTTATTCAGAACTAATTTATTAATGGATTGGACAGGAGAACTATTCTTACACAGAATACTGAATAATAGGAACGTAATAAGAATGAACAGCAGAGCCGCACAGTGGACTTAATGGGGAATAGTGTTAAAAAAATGGACAGCAGAAATACTCAGAGAAAAAGACAACCGACCGGCAAGAAGCTGGACAGAAGAACCTAGGTTACCAACTGATTTTACGTGTGTGAAGAGAGTATGAATGGAAGATCACGATGCAGCCGAATATAGACAGTTTATCGAGTCTTGAAAAATCTTGTTTCTGCAAAGTTCAGCTCATTCGGAAGAAATCAATTAAACCGTTAGTCACTATTTTATTTTTTTCATTATTTAGATAATTCTGTTTTTTAAGCATCACTATTTGTTATTATAATTAAATAAAAAATAAAGAGAAATATTGAAATATTTACATTTTGATCAAATATATAATAGCTTAAAAATATAATTTTTAAATTCAAAATTTAAAACTTATATGCTATGGTAGTATTTGTGTTGATTAAAAATTGAATATTTTAATTTTGAAAGTAGACAAAACATTTTAAAAACACTTTAAAAAACACATTTAATGTTGTCCTGCGTTTAAAACAAATTTTATTTTTCGAATAATACTAACAGTTATGACTTTACCCAATAATTATTGATATCAGAATAAGACTTCAATTCTTTAAACAAAGTTTTTGATTTTTTTGATATTTTGTGTATGTTTTACATCGTAATTCTAAAATATTAAATGATACAAGAAGTATTTAAGATAGTAATAGTTAAACAAGTAAAGTGATAACATTTATAAAATGATTTTATAATATAAAATTTGACATAATGTGTAGTTAGGTAACTTTCAAAATTTGCTTAAGTGCAAATTAAGTTGTTCAAGTGTTTGCCGTTTAGGTTATAGATTTTCCCAATTTAATTCGGAAACTATTATTATGAATTAATTTGAAAAATTATACTTAAATTTTTTTAGATTCATGTTTTTTCAAAATATCGAAACAATTAAAGTTTTTTTTTAATACCACATACTAATTATAAAGTTATTTCTTTTATTTAATTTTTTATTTTTCTATGTAAAATGTTCGTTTGGTAATATAAAAAACAGAAAAAGTATATAAAATTGAAAAATATGTCAAAGAACCATAAAAAAGCTACAAACATTACATAATTAAATAATGGGAAGAGTTTGTTGTTTACATTTACAAACTAATTAACTACGCCATGTGTTTTATTATGTTTTGTTGTCATTATTTTTATTGTTTTTGTCATTAAGGATATAAGAAATATAAAATTTTTTAGATATTATTTCTTAAAAAAGTTCAAATTATAATTTAAATATATTAACAACATAATATTTAATAACTTTAAAAATATTTGATTTTCAGACTTTAAGTTATTACGATAAAATCTTATAGCTTAACTGAAATTCTCTTCTTATAAACGTTATTAATTTTGTTAAAACAACAAAAGGATTTTAAATTATTTGAAGCGCACCTGTAACTTATAAATTTCCGACTAAAATTAAACTTTAAAAGTAAAAATGTAAATTTAACTAAAAACAAATGAAGTACGGGTTAACAATTTTAGAAAATTTTCACATATAATTATTAAAATATTTTTTTTAAATAATCACAAAATAAAGGTTGCTATTTTCGTTTTACAAGCATCTGATAATTTAATATTTTTAACGTCGTAAAATTAAAACTTTATTATCAATTTAAATTTTATTTAGATTTATTTGTTCATGGATAAAATCTAAAATGTTAGGAATAAATAAAAAACATTAAAAATTTTTTAACACCTTAATTTATTTAATTTGCGTTATTGATTATAAATTGATAACAAAACAGAAGCTAGAAAAATACAATGAAATTTTCCGAACCAAAAAAAAATTAATAGTTTCATTAATTTAATAGTCATATTGTTCTCCTGTGAGATAACTTGAAAAGTAAACTTAATTCAAATTCAATTGATATAATACGTCACAGCGTTCGACAAACTTGTAGTTTAATAACTAGTTTTCTTTGTAGGTTTAAAGTTATTTTGATTACTTATAGTGATTTATATCTATTGATAAAGTTATAATGATTTTTCAGTAAAAAGTAATTAATACATTTTTTATTTAACTATTAATAGTTATAATGATATTTTTATACTAATAGCTATAATGTTCTGATAATAACTATCAAACATATTTCTGTGAAAACAGATTAAAAATAAAACTGTTATCATTTAATTAATTTAAATCAATTATTTAAATAATATAATAAATACTTTGCTCTAATAACTTATGAATTCAGTTTATTAAAATTAATTATAAAAAAATATAAAGTATGAGTAGCTATATCTATTTTTAACAATCTTACTTAATGCTTAAAAAAGTCCACTAATGTTTGCTTAAAAATTGTATTAACAATAGGTATATAAACTTTTGATTGTAGCTTCACGAGCAATTGTGATTTGTTGGGGTAGCAGTAATGTTGATATTATGCATTAGGCATTTTATGGGTTTGAGCATCGATGTAGGACTTTCGTTGTCTTAAACTACAAATTACTTATTAAGTTTATTCTCATTATATCATGCTTAGAAGTATTCTATGATTTATAGTTACTATATGTATAGTCTGTCTGTTGTAGTTTTCGTATTATTTTGTCTTTATTCTTTTAACTTGTATGTATATATTGTTGATATTAATTGGTTTTATAATATAGAAATTTTGGTTTTTGAGAAAGCGCAAAATTTCTGTTTTTTTTAAATTACTAGTTTTACTAATTAACTCGTAAGCAACTTCGCCTGACATGTTAACAGTGAATTTTCAGCTTCTCTTACTGCTCGTAAAATGGCAAAAAAGAGAATCTTAAGTCTTTGATTTTAAAGTCGATGTCAAGTTCAAACATATAATTATGTTTAAAAGTTTTCCTTTAGAGAATTTTTAAGTATGTAATGTTTCCTAAAACTTTTGATTGTTTAAATTAAAGCATTAACTTCTTTTGTCTTTAAAAATGTTGCAAATTACAAAAATAGCTTTTACGAACGCCAAACACACTTTCTAAATTAAAAAATTTTTTTTGTAAGTAAATATAATAAAACAATAAAAAAGTTTTCAGTATTTATTTTTACAATTATTTATTGTTACAATTTAGGTTGCCTCTATTAGTATGTGCGTAGGTATTTGAAATAATTTCCGAAACTAAGTTAGTTTTGGTCAAAACAAAGTTTATTACTTCTAATATTTTATCTGTGAACCAAGTGTAAAAAGGTAAAAAGTATTTATGGTGGTCATAAAATTATTTTTACTTAAAATTAAAGGTCCTAGAGGTGTTAAGTGAGTTTTTACTGCCGATAAACATTTATTTTTACTTACTAATATGTAGTTAGTCAATAATGGTTGGCAGTTTTTGCTGCCGAATAAATAATAAACACAATTATTAACACTACTTATTGCATGCCGTTGCTGCAAGGTTAACCCTCCTGTTGAATGGTTTTGTTGTTGTAACTGGGTAGATATCCTTTGTGGCGTTAGATGTCTGTTTACATAAGCCCGGATCATCAAGTTTGAAGATCCTGATTACCTTGTTTGTACAAAAGAATAACGTAAATTTTGTATTGATCTCTCCCTGGGCAATTGAGACTAGGATTAAACAGTGTATCAATAACATTACTCTTGCGCCAACCAAGAAAGATGTTGAATAATTAAAAGCTTATAAATGTGGCAATAAAAATTTGATTCCGCAACTTGATTAAACTGTATTTTTTTGAAATCGTCTTTAAAAAACCATTTAATGAAATATTTTTGTGGTATTTAGTATTCTTTTTACACATAAAAAAATAATTCTTGTGTATTTAAACAGTGTAATTTCGTTTAAGTAACCAGTTAACCATTTGTAGTTTATGTTTCAAACCCAAACTAAAAAACCCAATAATTTAAATTAGCTGTTTTATTTCCGCGATTTAATTATGTATATCATATAGTAAAAAAAAAGTGTTAAAGCAGTAAAGTTTAAGTAGAACTTTTTAAATTAAAACTGTAAATCTTGGCCCTTGTTTAAAAAAAACCCCGCAATTTTTTTTTCGTATAATCAAAAAAAGCTGATGAAGAAATTTGTTCTTTCGATAGAATTATTCTACTATCAAGTATTGAGCGGTTAACGGCATTGATATACTTAAAACAAAAGTTCTTATGGTATAAGTCTATTTAAAATACTTAAAAATTTTATACACTATTGAAATTTGAATTGTAAACAATCTACAAATGTTACAATTTTGAACAATTTTTTTTGTTACAATATTGTTACAATATTGAGCTATATTGTTGTTAAATAAGTAAAATTTGAAGGAAATTTTTATTGAAGCACAGTAATAGTGAAGAACTACTTTTAAATAAATTTTGAGAAAAAATATTATTAACTGAGATCAAGCTCAGTGCCCTACTAAATATTTGATCTTTAAATGTCTACAGTGCATAGAAACTGCTAAAAACTAATAAATATATTTCATTGGAGATAGAATTTGGTGTGGTTGTTGAGGAGTGGCTTCGCAGCAGATCTTTAGATCTTTCGCTCTACTGAGCATGAAGTATAGTTTTTCTCAATAATTTATATTAACAACCGTATTAATTGATGAAACAGTAGTTGTAACATACGAGTGTTCATTTATCTCGATTAGCATGTTTGCAATTTTCAAAAAATATCCCAACTTTAGTCTCATCTTACTTATCTTTAAAACTAACTGGTATATCTTTTCTAATTCTAGAGAACGCTCGTTTGCCTTTAATTTAAGAAAAATCATTGGATTTGGGCTTGACTTTTGATCGGGAACCATTAGAAAAACTTTTTTTTGGACTTTTACTCAACGGTTGTCTTAGCCGGGTAATATATGTTTTTTTACTTTGCTCTATTCTCGAGGGTCATTGTTTTTTTTCAATATTATAATGTTTTAATAATATATACAAGTATGCCCAATTGTAAATTTATGTAAGACAATACCCATGTACTTTTAGTGAAATTATCATTATTTTAACATGAAATCCATCATATTTCTTTTATAACTTTCTATTTGAACTAAAAATTTTTAAAATAAATATATATTTCAAACCAAAATACTAATAGCTAAAACAAAAAAGATAATTAACAGTAATTGTTCTCAAACATTTTTAATCTAAATAAAAGTGGTAGCCTATTCGGTTTGAGCTTTTATCCCGAAATATTAGCTTAACATATGATTAATATTATTATTTAGAACATTTAAAAACTATGTTACTTGCAATCTTTATGTATGTTTTATGTGGGTCCTATGAAAGTGGTTACTTTGTTAAATACACTAATCGATTTTTTTCTCATAAAACTTTGTTCAAAACAACTTTATAGACGTTTTAATTGTTTTTTTTTCTATTAAAAAAATTATCTATTGTAAGTTTATATACTAAACCTGCTCAAACTACATTTTTTATTATTATCATGTTATTTTTGTGCTTGAAACCTGTATATAAGAGGTTTTATAAATGTTTTTATTACCAAAAAGTGTATATAATTTATTTCTTAATTAGGACTGTTAACTTACTATCAAAACTGTATGTTTATTTTATGTACTAAAGCAATTTTTAGCATTTTAAATGCTATAATTGTTTTTTCGTGTCTCTAAAAACTTTAAAGTACAATTATTCTCAAATTCACTATTTTAATTGCCTATAAAACCAAGCCTCGACCAATTATTTAGTTATTTATGTTCAGTAACCTCTCGCATCTTTACGCACTCGTGACGTTACGCACTTTCGTTTGGTTATGCACTTTAGAATTCTAAAAAATTAAAAAAGTAAAAATTTTAATTTAAATTCCTCGAAATTCTTATGACATGAAATTTCATATCTACTAAAAACATCCATTAACATATCTCTAGTACAATGCAAGACAAGTTTATCCTTATTTGGGCAAAGGTCATAATAACATAAACAGTTTTTATTAAACCTTTTTTTTCTTATATATTTTTGTTCAAAAAAAAATTCCTTCACAACACCAATTGCATATTTTTGTTAAAGGCTATAGAAACAAACTTTGATAAAGAAACTACACCATTTTTTAATTGTAAACAAATGCTTAACTATAAATTGAGTTTGCTAAGTAATATAGAATATATATGTTAAGTATCAAATAAAACATATAAATAAAGTTGAAATTAAATCTAGTTATTTTTAAGTTAGTATAATTTTTCTAATAGTATTATTATTTTATATAAATTTAAATCCTCTAATTTTTAGATGTTTAGTTATATCTTTTGTTTTCATATTCACAAATAAAGTAAACAAATTGCTAAAAGTAAGAAAGTATATAGTTTGCTTTTAACTAAAAGCAATACCAAAAAAAAAAGCCATTATAGTAAGTATACTTGGTACATCTCGTATATTTACGATCTCTCGTATATTTACGCATTTTTTCTGTGAACACAATGTGTGTAAATAAGTGAGAGGTTACTGTACAAAAAGATTCTAATACCGACGTTTAAATGCTTTTTTGTGTTTATTTTAACTGAAACACTAATTATTGACAACATTAAATTGTAGCTTTTTAAGTTATTACTTACAACTACTAAAAATTAGTTATAGTTGTTACGTTTAAACATGTTTATTTAAATTTGTTTTAGATATAAATTAAATTAATGTCAAATCAAAATTTAGTTAAAACTGATCAAATTCAAATCGTATAGTATATTTATTTGTTTTATTACGTTTCAACAGTTTCATTTTTGTTTTATCAGAAAAAATACAGTTGTTTATCATTTTTAATCATTTTTATTTCGGTAAGTCTAAATTCTTTTCTATATACAATATTATAACTATATTATAAGTAATTGCTATTTTTTTTAGTTTTTTAGATAGATACTGTTAATAATTTGTTTTTAATAAAATCATCCTTTTGTGAATGTAGATTTATTTAAAAAATTAGTATCTATATTAATGCTTATACTAAGTTATATTTAAATTGTGTAATTTCATTATACGTTAATTGTACTGAAAACTATAAAAGTTTCATGTTTGATAATTTTTAAGTGTTAATATAGGTTTTATTGAAAAAAAAAAAATTAAATAACACGTTTGATTTTAATATAAAATCTTTTTTGAATAGATAAGGTTAATTTTCATATGTAATTTTTAAATAAAACAATATTTGTTTAGATTGTTTAATGTAAAAAATAACATAACTAATTTGTATAAATAGTGAAATTTAGATAAAGTAAAGTGTAATAAAACAGTAAAAACACTTGAAAATATGCCCGTTCAAAACTGATATTTAAACTAAATTTATTCAACTCTCATTGGTTTTCATCGCTATTTAACTAGTTACGATAATGAACTTTGTATTAGATAACAGTCAGCCGAATTTAAACGTTGAACACTATCTTTAAAAAAGCTATCTTTTGTGCTCAGTAGAGCGAAAGATCTGGTGGTCTGCCCATTGTTGAGCAACAACTGTTGCTGCAAATAGCAACTAAATAATATTGAAAATTGTAAATTTGACAGAAACTAGAGGAATTATTTATGTTTTATAATTATGAAATTTATCACTAATTACTAAAGGTAGTTTTCTCAAAAGACTGGTTACACTGCTAGTCTTTTAAAACTTGTTTAAATCTAATTGTTTTTTTATTAAATTAAGGCCTTAGCGTGGTAAAACACTTTTTTTGATTTTAGTTTATTTACATTAATAACCATTTAAATTTCATTGTTTATAATATATAATTTAAAATAAGCTTTTGATATTTAAGTGATCAGGAAGTTTGACATGTTACTTATTAGAGGTGGAAACTAAAAAGGCAAAATTCTATTTCCTCATGAAAATTTTATGGAGTCTCATTTAAATTATTCTTTCCAATCTTTAAAACTAAAAAATCTTTTGGATTATTTATAGATTGTTTAAAATAAAACTTTGTTTATTTGTCAACCACTGAGTTTTTGTTTTGCAATGTTCCACTGAGGTCCCTTCAGGACTTTAATAAGTTTGAAGTTGAAGCTTTTCTGAATAATTTGAGTGTGAAATTGAGAAAGATTTGTGTGCTGTAGATAGTGAAGATGTTATCAAATGTTGGGATGAGTTTGAGAGTATTTTTAGTGGAACGATATTTGATCATGTTCCAGTCAAAATATTAAGTAAAAAAGAACAAAAATTAAAAGCTAAACCGTGGATAACAAAAGGTATACTTATCTCAATTATCTTTAAAAACTTAATGTTTAAATTTGCTATTAAAGATAAAACAAAAAAAATCCTGTTTCTTTTAAAAATATCAAAATAAATTATACAGAGCAATAGAACGTTCCAAGAGACTTTATTTAAAACAAGTATTTAGAAAGAATAAACAAAATAGTAAAAATTATGAAAAACTATGAATGACATCGTTTCCACTAAATCTATGTCTAAGTGTAAAATTAAAGGTGTGCTTGATGTGTGTTGAGGCTGGTGAGAAAAAAAAATAAATTGCTCTGTATTTTTGGATTTGGCTAAAGCTTTTAACACGGTGAACCACAAAATTTTAATATCAAAACTTAAAAATTATAATATAAAAGATACAATGTTAAATTTATTAACAGACTATTTAAATGACAAAGCCAATCAACTTTCATAAATAATGTTTCAAATCAATTGTGTCTGAGCGTGAAATTGTGAATGTTAGAATACCACAAGGTTCTTGTTTGGATCCTTTGTTGTTTCTTGTGTATACTAATTATACTTTTTCCTCTACTGAGTTAAATATGAAATTGTTTGCTGATGATGCCTGCTTGAGTTACCAACATAGTGACCCTGAGTAACTAAATGAAGTTATTAATAACGAGCTGGTTAAAGTTGATAAATGGTTGCGTGATAATAAACTTTTTATTAATTATTCAAAAACCAAATTTCTGCTTTTCAATAAAACTTTAAAAAGTTGTGAATTTAGTGTAAAGGTTAATGGTTTTCTTATTGAGCAAAGTGATAGTATAAAATATTTACGAGTGGTTTTGGATGATAAGCTGATTTGGAAGAATCATTTTAGTTCTCTGAAATCGAAATTGTCTAGGAGTTGTTAGGTTTTGTCAAAATTGAGATATTATTTGGATACGAGTACTTTGATAATGGTGTATTATAGTTTGTTTTATCCGCACATCCAATACTGTATATCTGCTTAGGGTGGTGCTGCTGACTGTTACTTAAAACCAATTGTTTTTATACAAAAAAGAGTAATTAGGTATGTTTGTTGTGTACCTGCCTTGACCACAACAAACACTTTGTTTAAATAAAATGGTGTTCTAAAATCAAATGATGTGTATAGATTGCAAATTTGTAAGTTGTTGCGCGTAATACTACAACAGGATTTGATGTAGAACACAATAGATTTACACTTGCTAGCTCTGTTCACTCACACAATACAAGATTTTCAAAGAAAATTATTTTTATAACTTAAAGACCTAGAACAAGACTTGGCTTAAACTGCTTTAGGTATTTGGGTCCCAAGTTTTGGTCTAGTGTGCCTGAAACTTTTAAAAACTTAAAAAAAAGTTGTTTTATATTTAGATATAAAAACTTTTTGTTGAATAACTACAAGGAGTAGATCTAGAGTGCTTCTGCAGGTATGTTTTGTTTGTGTTCAAATTTGATTGATGTTATTAGGGCATCAGATTGTGATGTGTTGGTCTTTATTTTCTGAATGTCCTGTTTAATGTAAGAGTGATTGTTATAAATTATTGGAATAAATTTCGCTTATTGTTTATTTGTTTTATTTGTTTTCATTTTGTTATTGTGTTAGATTTAAGATAGTTCATTTTATTTATTAGTTTTTTTTTTATCTTTTATTAGAAATTATAGATAAAAGTATAAATTTAATACAAAATGTTTATATATTTTTTTTTTTAGTTTATTTATTTATTTAATATTTATTTATATTACTTTTTTTTCTTTTTTTTTTGAATTTTGTACCAAGTTAATACTAAAAAGATTGTAAAACACTTAATATTTTATTGATTTTAGTGTTGAGATATATAAATATATATATAATTTTTTTCAATACAAATAGTTACTTTTTTTCCTACTTACAGTATTTCTTTATTCTAATTTTTTTTATAGAATTAAATACTTTAAATTAGATATTGGTTTATCTAAGTTTTCAACAGCTGATTGTGATTTCACACTGGTGGCAGTGATCACATGATTGGATTGTTGATGTGTTTTTTGTTGTAGCGCCTGCGGATACTTACTTGGGGATTTGAGCTTCATCGTTTTCCCACTTTTTGTGGTTTTTGATGTTGAGATTTTAGCCTTGTGAGTGTTTGCCAAATGGCGTGTCACCAAGAGTTTTGTTTTTGAATAAAGGGTTAGGATTATTTTTTATTTTAGTTAGTTATTATTTTTAAAGTTTTTAGACTGATTTGTATTTATTTAAAATTGATAAGATTTTTTTCTTAATAACACGTGATGAGCTCAAACTCACTTTCTTGACCTTCAGAAAACGTTTATTGTTGTAGACGGGAGAGTGGGTTTCTTCTGAAATTTTTCTACCTTAAAAAAAAAGTTTTCAATACTGTTTAAGACCAAAACAAAATAACTTAAACTTTTCCGTTGTTAAATAAATAGTCTTTTTTGTTTATGTACAAAGTTTATTTATTTATTTGAAAACTTTTTTTAAAGATGTTTTAAATGTAGCAATGAACAATCCTTAAAGTTTAAATTCTCAAGCTCTAAAAATAAAAAATAACTTAGGTATTAGTGAAGGTTTTAGATTTATCGAATTCTAAAGATAAAAATTTTCAGTCTATAACTTTTTGATAGAAAATTTTTACACAAATGACTACTATGTCTTAAATAGCAATTAATTTTTTAATGTTTTAAAAAACTGGCATATAGTAGGGGTAGGGAGTACTTGGGTGATGTTTGCTAGACACATGAAGAGTCTTGATTTGGATGTGTTTTGGTCCAATTAAGAACAATTGAAAAAAATTTTTTTAAAATTCTTAAACAAAAAATGCACCCCAAAAAACTGATCTGGACCCCAAAAAACACATAATTTTTGATTTTTCGACTTAAATAGTAATAAAGTCACTCATACATGTCCTAGACTTATATATTATATCTTAAATGAAAGCTAATAATTATAGGCATACCTTTAATGACATTTCAACTGCTTTTGATATATTATGACGTCATAATTACACAAAATATGCAAATTTTGTCTGTTAAATCGAATTTTTTCTATTATGAAAAGCTAATTCTTCTGCTGGTTTTACTTTTAGTTTCTATGATTTTTAATGACGAATTCTGAAGTCAATCAACCAGAAAGATATTACTAAGTCATTTCAATTGATTGTTGATAAAGATATAAAAAACACTCTAAACCACTTTTAGATATTATGTTTATTGAGAGCACCTGAGTAAAAGTAAAATAATAAGACATATATTATAAGAACTACATGTAAATTTATTAAAATTAGTGTTATTTTATTTTTTCATTATAAAGCATGGTTGCCACTTTAAATGATGATGGGACTTATAAGATGGACCACCTCATGAGAGTTCAAGACAGAAGAAATTCGAAGTGGAAACATCCACCTAAACGTGATTTGCGAAACTTGCATTTAGATTCTATTCTTGATTGTAAAGTTGATATTGGAATGGGATGTTTCTTATGAAAGATCTATTACTTTTTCACTGAGAAACCATGTCAAAATAGATTTAATAGTAGAACAGATGTCTTTTACATAAAGTTAAAAAGTAGTTTTTATGTAGTTTTATGAGTTTTATGTACATATAGTCAGTTAGATTTTTATCAATCATTTGACAGTTATTTTATACTAGTATTTTTAAAAGTATCAGTCATTTTGCAGTAATCTTAAGTGTTAATACTAAATGATACAGTGCAATGTTCGTTTTATTATGCAATGTTCTTTATTTCTTTATTTTACTAGTCTCTATTTATTTTGCAATCATTAACCTAATGTTAAATGCCATACAACATTTTGTTGCCTATAACAAATTATAACTTTTTTGTATTTCGTTATGTTCTTGTAATGCAAATTGAATAACATTCTTAAGTTATTTTTAAATACTTATAGCTAAATGAATTATGACATCAAATATCCCATAAGTATACATACAGCATCACCTAAATTTTAAAGGTAAGTAAGTATATCTACAAAGTTTTATTTTAAAATATTTTGTTTTAATTAGATTAGACAACCAGCTATGCTTCTTAATTTTTCAAAATGCACCATTTTACAAATAAAATTTACAAATTTTGTGTGATTATGATGTCATAATATTCCAAAAACTGTTGAAATGTCATTAAGTGTATGCCTATAATTATTAGCTTTTTTTAAGATATATCATATAAGTCTAGGACGTGTATGAGTGACTTTATTACTATTTAAGTCAAAAAATCAAAAATTATGTGATTTTTGGGGTGCAGTTTTTTTTTTAGGAATTTTTTAAATTTTTTTACCAAAACACATCCAAATCAAGACTCCTCATATGGATTTTACAACATGACCAAAAAAATGTGCTGTACTCCCTACCCATACTTATAGTTAATTCATACTTCAGCTTCCATACAGCAGCCATTTAAGTTTTTTATAAAAAACTCAAACTTTCCTATGCTCTTAAAACAATTTAGATATTATAAACGTTTAGTTAAAAAAACATGACATAAATATTTTAAAGTTATATAATAAAATAATATTTATGTTATGAAAATTATAAAGTCACTGAAAAAGAGAAAATATTTTCATTAAATAAGTTTTCTGCCGTAGAGTTCATTACAAGATTTCCAAAACTTAATTTCAAAAGGCCTCCTAAACTTGGGTTAAAAAAGTTATGCCCCCCCCCCCCAAACAAGATTACTACCTTCTAAAGAACCTAAGAACTTTATTTTGCTCCTCATCATTAACTCAAGAATATCTAGTATAAGTTTTAAATTATGACCTCATTGACCCTCTGTGGCTTCTTTACAGCTCATGCCCCCCTAAATTTCTGTCAAAGCCCTGTTTTGGGAAACCCTGGGTTATTACAACACTGTAAGTTGGTGAGAAAGTTTTGTATATGTACAAGTTAAGGTTAAAATAGAACAAAATATATCTTTAAACAGTACTTATAACTCAATTGTTACAATGTTTAAAACGTATTTAAAATTTATTATATAAACAATTGTATTTTCATGTATGTTTTGGTTTTCTATGTTACACTATTTTCTTTAGAACATCTGTCTAAAGTAATCATGGATAAAATAAATGGAGGAACAGTTGTTGAGTTCAAAGGAGATGAAATGACCCGCATTATTTGAGAAATGATCAAAGAAAAACTCATCTTTCCATTTGTTGACCTTGATATTTAGTGGTTAGTTTATATTTTTTATGATTTAAAAAAATGTTGATTAGAATAGTAAGCTTTTTGCATTTTACTTTTACAACTTAAAAATGGGTTTTTAAATTACAACTTAAAATTAAAACTTTTCAAGTATTTTTGTTGTTTTTAATTAACAACTATGTTTATGTCTTTTGTAGTTTACACTGTTTCTATTTTTATTTAATTATTGTTGTCAAATTTAAATCAGAGACTGGTTAAACTAAGTTTTTAACTTTGTGATAATGGTTGAAGAAGTGAAAGTATTTTGTTATGTATTGGTCTTATTACATGAACTAAAACATGGTTTCAGCACAATAAGAATTAAATATTATGCAAAACTCAGACTAGTTTAGACTTCTTTCCAAAAAGATTTAAGTAAGCAGTTACTTATATATTAAATTTTGTTTTCACTTTTATGTATCAAGTCCTTTTGCTATTACAATGTTATATTTTGGCAATCAATCTTGATCAACAGTTATTTTTTTAAAGTTTTAGCTTATAAAACTTATGTAATTTTTTAATGAACTCCGGCTAATTTTTGAAAGTTCTGGGTGACTTTAATACAAAAAAGAAAAACAACCTTTAATTTTGCACAACTATACTAAATCAGTGGTTTATAAACTTATAAGAGTAACAAAATACACCAATCAAAATAAAGCTGTAAATTGTAGGTATAATTATAATACCCTTAATATTACCATATCAAAAAAACCACTTGAAATATAAATTGTTGTCTCACTAAAGTTTTAAGTTGTTATGATAGTTTTGACTTAGAATTTGCATATAATGATACTTAAAATAAAATACTTAAACTAACGATACTACTAAAATTAAAATTAAATCCAAAAATATTTCATTTGAATAAACAAATCATCTTTTCGACAAAAACAAAACAGACTTGTAAGTATTTTTTTTTGATATAAACTAAACATGACAATTTTGGCTTAAGACTAAGATACAATGTAACTAATGAAAAAAAAATATATACATACATTGCAGTAAATTAATTTAAGCATATTTAAAAACAGTTTTTTTGTAAAGATAATTTGTTTCTACTTTCCACAAAAAAAAAACATATTTTAATAAAAACCATTACAGTTTCGACTTGGGACTTGAGTACAGGGATGAGACAAACGACCAGGTGACGGTTGACGCTGCAAACGCCATACTGAAGCACAATGTGGGCATCAAGTGCGCCACCATAACACCCGATGAAGCGAGGGTGGAGGAGTTCAAACTGAAGAAGATGTGGAAGAGCCCCAATGGAACCATCAGGTACGATCAGTATAATTTTGTTTTTGTGTTCTTGTTTTCTTTCAATGATTGTTTTCACTTACTCTTAATGTGTATATAAATGAAAAGTAGTTTGTTGTTTGTTTTGAGTAGTCTTCTAAAACTGTTTGTTTTTGTTCGTGGCTTACTCATATAGCATACTTTCATTTTTTCTTAAATTTTTGGTTGAAAGTAGTTTAGATGCAACAATCAGATTTGTACACATGCTATTTTTCTGTGTTTGATTTATAGCTTTTCTCTCTAGATATGTTTTCAAATTCTAACTTTTGCTTAATATTGTGAGTTAAGAGTAATTACAGTACAAGCTTTGTTTTTTCTTAAATTAGATTTTTGATCATTTTGTTGTTGTTTAATTTGAGTAAATTTATCTTTTAAATTTGTGTGTTTGTTCTATATTTTTGGTTTCCTATCAAAGCATGTTGTTTTTTTTTCCCTTATAGATATTATCAGTTAAACGTTTTAGGTTTATGTTTTTTTAATGTTATATTGTTTTGCATGAGTTTTAGAGTGGATGTTTGATTTGAGCAAGGTCAAATATATCATAAATGCAAAAATAATTAATAAATTTAAGTTTTAACTTTGCTGAAGTCCTCAAAATTAAACACTTACATGACCCATACAAAATATCAAAGCAATTACGGGTTATATTACCACCTACTCCTGTTATAAAACTAATTATTATTTCTTTGTGTTTTTGTTTTTTTTCAGTCAAAACATCTACCAAAATTAATCCATGTTCTTTATATTTATAGATTTACAAAAATCTTAATTTTTTGTTTTTCATATACTTTTTAATATTAAGTATTATGATTTTAAGATTTTAAGTATGCTTTTTATAAGGTTTTAAAGAACAATTAAAAATTTTAGTTTTAACCTTACCTTTTATAGTGTACTCTTACAAGTTTTATGAAATAAAAAGTTTTAATTTGTGTTTATTATTTCTAACGTTATTTAGTTGTTCTTAGGATTTTATTTTAAGACTATGTGGAAAAATCCAATCAATTTCTTTTAAGTTAAGAATGGTCTTAAATTAATTTACTTGTTACAAATAACTAGTTTCAAATGTTGATGTAGTCAGTTTTGTAAAAGCTTTCTCATAGAAAACCAGTTGAGGCTAGTATGGGTTATAAATAATATAATACTAGAAAATATGTTAAATAAAAACAAAAATGTCAAACAAATGTTATCACTCAATATTAACAAACTTATTTAACATCTAATTTATTCTTAATATTACAAATAATAATGATTCACGTTACTTTTTTTTTTTTAATTTTTTAGGTTTTACTTAGCTGTAGACCTCAATTTTCAAGAAAATGTTGCATATAAAGAGGCTTACTTTTATTTTATGACCTCATTCTAAAAACAATCTCTACACTTCTCAAACAAAGTTGAGAATACGTACACTGTAAAAATTAGAAAAATAAATTTTATATAATGTAGAAATTGGTAAAATTTAAAATAAGTATTTTATTTTTAGTTAGAATTTCGAATATTGTTTCGGTAAAGCACATTAGTTTTGATTCCCTATCTCAAAAACTACTTTGAATTTTGTTAAGTTAAAATAAACTTTCTTGAAAAATATTACTAAATTGTTGATATCTATGACTCTATACGAAACTAGGTCTTAAAAATCTAAAATTATTTTATAGAGCCTATTTTTTCTGTTTATGCAAAAAAAGTTGAATCTAAACTTGTAACTACTTTTATTAATTTACTTAAATAAAAAGTATTTGAATTTTTATCAGGTTTTCATTTAAACATGACAGTAAAATGATTTTTGCCGTCTTTTATTTGATCATAATAATCTTTTACGTTAACTATTATATTCAACTATTAAAAAATGTAATTTTTATCGCTTTTTAAAGAAATATACTAGAGAGTTTTTATAATTTTTTTTGTACTAACTTTTACTTTTTTGTTTATTAATTTGTGTTATTTACACTTAAACATAGTACAAATATCTTTGTATAACCTACAAAACATTTAATTCAAGGTCAAACCTCGTTCTTTGCAAATTGATATTATTGTGTTAATAAAATATTTTTTTACTTAAATTCATTTATATATTTTAACATATACAATTATCTTGAGTAAATTATACAGCTCTTGTTTTTAAGTTTTCTCCAAACTTGATTTTTATCATTTTATAACACTTAGATAAAGCACACACTTAGTTTATCTATAAAAACCTACAAGTTTTCACACAGAAACATACTGGGAGGCACTGTGTTCAGAGAGGCCATCATCTGCAAGAACATTCCCCGATTGGTCAATACCTGGAAGAAACCCATCGTGATTGGACGACACGCTTTCGTTGATCAAGTTAGTTATTTGAATCTTTTGATGTTAAGAATTGATATTAGTGTTTTTTGCTTATGTTAAAAAGTTGTTATTTATTTTTACATTGATTTTTTTGTATCTTGATCTTGTAATTAGTTTTTATAATATTTCGATAAATTGAATTTTCATATATTGTATATAAATCTAATTTTAAAATATAGTTAGTATTTTTTCTAGCTATTGTATTTTTAAATTTAACTCTAATTATTTGATGTTTATTTTTAACATTTAAATCTACATTTAACTTAAACTACATTTAAATCTAATTACCTGTAATTTACAGAACGTTTTCCTTGCACTTTTAAAAACTGTCGTAAAGAGGTGTTAATTTTGTAACTATGTATATTTTTTCAAAAATAAACAAAAAACATTTTTCTGTTTTTCCTTGATTATAACATTTATATCTTTAAATAAAAAGAAAATTTCTTACCACATATTTTTCTAATTATTACAAGGAACATTTCTTTAAAATATGAAGTATTTATCTAAAAAAAATGTAGGAGGAAATAGATTCTAGTTATTGCTTTTTTTCGCCTTTTTAGTTTTCAATTGTAAAAATCTGTTAAAGGCAACTTGCATCTTAGTTAAACTTTTATAATATTTTGACTTGCTAACCAATTTAAAATTGTTTTATGTTTTCCTAGGTTTTAAAAGTAAACTTATCAATAAAACATTGTGCCGCTTACGCGGTAATTGTCTCTTTTTTACTTTCTTCTTTTTTCTCAAGCGAGTATAAATTCAACAATCTCGAGTAATTTAGAGTTCTTTTAGTTTCTACTGCATTGCAGCGGACTGAACTCAGTGCAGCTTTTCGCTGCACTTAAGTTTTAATGGTTTCAATTTTGTTGTCGAGTTGATTTCGATTTTGGAATACTTTTTGAGTTTGGTTTAAACATTTAGTTTTTAGTTTCTTTTATTCGAGTATTGTCGTCTTTTAAAAGAATTGATAATTTGGTTTATTAGTGTAATGTTGTGCAGCATTTTATCATCTTTTCGTTTCGCAAATTCATTGTAAATATAATCATTATCACAGATTCGAACTCAGTTTAAATTAGTATAAGTAACTGATTTATTAAACCTTTAGTAAATAGTAAGTAATTCATATTAGTTTATTTAAGTCAACTAGAATTTAAGCGTTATCTTGGGATTTCTATTATACAAGTTAGAGCGCACGTTGCGTTATAAACCAGGCCAATAATAGTGTGTAAGTAGAATCCTTAGTTTTTATTTCGTACAAGGACAAAGACGGCAATCTCGTCAGAGAGGATTCAGTTTTCAAATTTAAAAGTTTGTTTTTGTTTATAAGTTTGTACGCATTTTAGTTGTTTTTGTAAAATCTTTTGTTTAAAATTTTCCCAAAAGTAGTATGTTTTTACTACAATTGTCATTAAAAAATAGTTGTTTTAATTGGTTTTCGTTTTCCTACTGAAACATACAGTTTGAAATGTTTCTGTGAGATTTAAAATCTTTAAACGATTAACTTATAGTTGTGAGTTGAAATTTCATTACAAACAACTATTATAAATTAGTTATTAAAAAATATATGTATATCATATACTATAGTTTATATTTATCACTATAGTACAAACATTTACTAGTAAATTATAACTTTTGTAGCAATTTTAAATATTTTTTGAAATGTTTTAAAATGAATAATAAAACTTTCAAGCTAAGTCTACTTTACTAAACTTAAGTTGTGCTACTAGTCCTTTGTGTTAGTGATACATTTTTGCCTATATTTTTTATACTTATCTTCCTGTATTACGTTGTTATAAATAACAACAAACTTTAATTATTTGTTTTATTACAAGTCACATACACAATAAAAGAAAAAAAAATTAATTCTTGAAAAGTTTTAAATCAACAAATAATGTTTTGTTAAAATATTTTTATGAAGTGTATTTCTGTTTTTATAAACTATTTAAAAACAGTAAGTTTAGATTAATTTGGAAATTATGTTAGTTCTAGCCTTTGAGCTGAACAGCGAAAATAAGTTGCATAATATTTATCTATTTAATATTTACTTCATGACAGTATTGTGAAATGTTGTTAGTATTATGTTTGTTCTACAATCAAATGTTATGCCAACCTACAAATTACCTGGTCTTATGCTAATTGTGTTTTTTATTTAAATGGCTATTTGCGATAGCCATGTACAATAAAATTTTTAACAATTAAAGACATCAAAAGTTATAAATTATAAATTTTATTTTTAAAACTAGTACTTTTAATTGGTCCTGGACATTCAACAAATCCATTTCTTAAACATTCAGTTAATGATTAGTGAACACCTTGTTAAGAAAACCTCGAATTAAAAAAAAATCACTTTGCCCAAACTGTACGCATTTTTTGTAAATGTCAAGTCAAAATATCACTTTCGCCCAATTAAACATGTTTGCAGGCGGGGGAGGGGTGGCGATGGCCATGTACAACACGGACAAGTCCATCACCGACTTCGCGCACTCGTGCATGAAGTACGCGCTGGGGAAGAAGTGGCCGCTGTACCTGTCCACCAAGAACACCATACTCAAGCAGTACGACGGCAGGTTCAAGGACATCTTCATGAAAGTTTACGAGAGGTTTGTTATTGATAATTACGCTGTTGATGGCCTGTTTATTTAAATTAAAAATAAATCGTTTATTTGGGTCAAGAAAAACTGATCAAGTAACTGTTAAAAATTGTAGTGTTTCTTCAATTTGTTCATTTTAAACTTAAACTTAAAACTGAGAGATTTGTATTGTTTGTATATTACAATTTTTTTTACATAATATACCATAGACGGCTGGTTAACTTGATTGTTTTAGAGCTAAGATTTTTTCTTTATTTTCATGAGTTTTTACAAGAGGATTGTTTTGTATTTTTTACAATCATACAAATTTCAGCTTGGTCATTTAATTTTAAAAATAATTTTGCTTGGTCAACGAAAAATGGTGAAGCACTTGTTAAAAATCGTGCTGTTTCTTCAATTTGTTCATATTTAATTTCGTTTATTGATAAAACATTTTGTTAGTCCACATATCTCTTGAAAAACATTAAAAGTTCTAGTTCTAAAACATAAACAAAAAAAAAACACTATTCCACAAATTAACTTCTGAAACAGTAAGCACTAAATACAATTTTAGTCTAACATGTTTCATTTTTATTGTTTAGTTTTTTAGCATATTATTTATACTTTTAAAACAAAGGTCGGCATCATTTTATAATTCGCAGGCCGCACTGTATATAAAAAATCTTCCGCGGACCGCAGTTATTTAAAAGTATTATTATTAAAGTATGTAAAAACATAATAGAATAAACAGTACTAGAGAACTAGTACTGAGTAAGTACTAAACATATAGCCTAATTTCATACTTAAATCCTGAAAACATTCCTTGTTTACTATTTTCAAAAAGGTATGCTTCGAGCTGAAAAGTACCTCGCGGGCCGACAATCTTAACTCTAAGGGCTTAGAACAAGCATATACTTGTAAGCTTGTTCAATTTTTATTAAGATAAATCAAAAAGTAAACGAAAAAGCGAATGCTATGCTTTTAAATGAAATATTCATAAGTTTATGATAAAAAGTTTACAGTTTTGAAGATTTAGATAAGACGGGAATTTCTCATATTTTTTATCTTTATTTTCTATCTTTTTATCAACTTAGCCCTACTTTTACATGTTTTTTTTTTTGATTTATTCTTTATAAA
Organism: Thalia democratica; assembly: GCF_965202585.1. NCBI lineage: Eukaryota > Metazoa > Chordata > Thaliacea > Salpida > Salpidae > Thalia > Thalia democratica. Next base: position 22,398,340 of record NC_139169.1, on the reverse strand, counting down.
ATATATTAATGTACTAAATTTATAGTAATCCATTTATTAATTTATAAAATACAATATCCTCAATACTGAAATGTAGATAACGGAAAGGTAATATGTAAGCTTTTACCCTTTGTAACTAACTGTAAGCTAATTTAGAACGTGACAAAAAGTTTATACTTCAAGTTAAATAGTTTCAAAAACTTTATTTAATGTGATAATACAATAGATTTTAAAATGTTGGTCTGGTATAGTATAAGAACTCAAAAAGAAACTAAGTTAAGATACAGTTACATCTCGCATCTTTACGCACTCGTGACGTTACGCACTCTCGTTTAGTTACGCATTTTAGAATTCTAAAAAAAATAAAAAGTATATTTATTTTTTTAACTATTTTCAATGTTGCACGAATTAGGTTAATGGTATATTTTTTATTTAAAATATGTTTTTAAATGATGACCCACCTCTCTATATTTTTGGACTAATTGATAAACATTTAGTTATACTTCAGTATATCAGAAATTTTGTAAACAATAAGAGATTAAATGAAAATTTTGAAAGAAATATGACTGTGATAAATAATGAAAGTGTAATGAAATGAGGAGAGTTTAAAACAAAAATAAATAATGCAGCCCTATATATGAATAAACATCTGAAAAAGAAATATAATGAAACTTCCTAGCTAAAAATAACAGTGGTACTTTATAAATATAGAGCTTACACTTAACACAAATCTCAGTTGGTTTTTTAGTAAGCATATTACTAGTTAAATGAATAGAATATAAATGTTAAGTATAAAATAAGTCACATATAAACAAAATAAAAATAAAATCTACTTATTATTAAAAATAATAATCTTTTTATACAAGTATTATTATTTTATATAAATTTAAATTTTTTTTATTTATTTTATGTATAGTTTTATCTTTTGTTTTCATATCTATAAATAAAATAAACAAATTGTTAAAGGTGGGAAAGTCCCCAGTCTGCTTTTAACTAAATACAATATCAAAAAACAGCCATTGTAGTAAGTATATTTGGTACCTTTCGTATCTTTACAATCTCTCGTATCTTTACGCATTTTTTCTGTGGACACTATGTGCGTAAATAAGCGAGAGGTCACTGTAACTGTAATTTTTATTGAATTGTTTTCATAGTTTTGGTTTGCTAAATACTCGAGTCGAGTTTAAAAGTAAAACAAACAAACTAATCAAATAAAAAGAACGTAATTGCTCACAATTTTAATTTCTTAAACAAAGTTACTCTTATTCACAACACTGACAACTCCCAACAGCGAATACAAGCAGTCATACTTGTCTGGTACAGTACAAGAACTCAAAAGAAACTACATTAGAATAAATGTAATTTTTATCGATCTGTTTTTATAGTTTTGGTTTGTTAAACAATCGAGCATCAACTTTTAAAGTTAAACAAACAAACTAATCAAATAGTAAAACGTAATACAATTACTTTTTATCCCCAACAGCGAATACAAGCAGTCGTACGAGCGAGCGGGCATTTGGTACGAGCACAGGCTGATTGACGACATGGTGGCTTACGCCATGAAGTCGGAAGGAGGGTTCGTGTGGGCGTGCAAGAACTACGATGGTGACGTGCAAAGTGACTCCGTTGCTCAGGGTTTGAATTGTTATTGCTTGAAGAATACAGAACTTATGGTTGATTAAAGTTTATTTTTCGTTTGCTAATTGAAAAAATAAGGTTAGTGTCGTCAAGTAATGTACAAAAAAATAGACAATATGCATACTATTGTTATAAACTTATTGCAGGCTTAATATGTTGTCAAGTGTTTTGACTTATTAACGTATACTTATGATAACAAAATCAGCGTTGTAAATAAAATCACAAATGAAAATTAAGCTTATGTTTTTTTTATAATACCTGAAGTATCAACCTTGCTACTGAAAATCTCCACATAACTACTCAACTGTCAAAATCGATTACATATACAGGGTTGCCACTTTACCTGGAAACCTGGAAAAATCTGGAATTTGACAAATTAGACAAAAAAAACCTGGAATTTAAAAATTTTAACATGTTCAGTAGTAAAACTTTGATTTGACACAAAAATGCATAGACAATTTTTTTTTTGTCATCATCAAAATTTTATTTATTAAAATTAGATTTAAAGTAGTATTACAGTATCTTTTTAATGTTTTTATACAATTTAATATAGTTTCTTACCTTAAACTTAACTTTAAACTAAAAATAGACCCAAAAATGTGTACTTTAAAAAACCTGGAAGAAATTTGGAAAATCTTGAAAAAAGCTTTGAAAAAAACAAGTGGCAACCCTGTACGTATATACGCATCCTCAAAGTTTATTTTCTCAACAGGATACGGGTCATTGGGCATGATGACGTCAGTGCTGATCCACCCGGACGGAAAGACGTTGGAATCCGAAGCGGCTCACGGTACGGTCACCAGGCATTACAGGAACCACCAGCAGGGAAAAGAAACGTCCACCAACTCCATCGGTTCGTTGAATGTTGAAATATTACAACACTAGTTTTTTAATTGATTCCTTTCATGTCGTGTTTTACCCACCATCCAACAATATCGGTTTGGTACTTAAATTAGCAGCATTATTTGGTCTTTATTTGTTGTTTCTTTAACCCGCTGGTGTACTATCTACTTAAAAAGTTTTTTACACCAAACAGAAATACGGAGTCTCTATGTTTTGTTTGTTACAAATTATAATGTTATATATCAACAACTACATTTATAGATTTTGTGTTTACTGTTGTTTAATTGAAAACTTTAATGTTAAAAAGTTACTTGAAGAAAGATTTGTCAATAAAAAAAATGTCTAAATAACTAAAATTGTAGGTTATAAGAACATTATGGTTATAGTTGTTTAACCAACAGTTATAAAAGTAAAAAAAGAGGTTAGTAAGAGGATTTAAGGTTTTGTGTATGCTATACTTCGTTATTTTGGTGATAACTTTAAAATAAAAACCTGTTTTACAGTTTTTAGTATTTTTATTTATAAAAAACTAATATAACATCAGTTTAATATTTTAGCGTCTATATTCGCATGGACCAGAGGTTTGTTGCACAGAGCAAAACTGGACAGTAACGATAAATTGGGCGAATTTGCGAAATTACTGGAACAAACTTGCACCAACACAATTGAGGAGGGTCACATGACCAAAGATCTGGCCATTTGCATCAAGGGATTGAAAAAGTTTGTTGAAAGTTTTTGTGCTTGTCAATAGTTTTTAGCTGTTAAAAAGTTTACGTGTAACTAGTAAAATTAAGTGGACAAGTGTAGCTAGTGATTTTAGATGGATAAGTGTTATTAGTGAAATTAAGTGGACAAGTGTAGCTAGTGAAATTAAGGCATGGAAGTCACAATAAATTCCGGAGTTTCTAGTACTTAACATTGATTAAAACAGGTTTAATAAACAAAGCTAAATGACTATTAATACAATGATAACCTGTGAAAATAAAAACTGAGAATATATAAGAAATCTGAGTCACTGCTGTTAACTGAAATAAAATCCAAACTTAACATGATACCAATGAAATAATTACTTTACTAATCTACCTGAACATGCCCATTTTAACTTGAACTTTATTTATCTGACTTGTAAAATATTTTTTATGTAGAAATTAAAAAGTTTAAACATAACTCACTCATTTTCGAAAAAAAGTTTATTGATTAATTTCGTTTAGCTCTCTTCGGAATAAAATTGCTAAAAACTATGAATATTATCGAGTAATTTTATTTATATATAATGAATTTGAAAAGTCTAACAAAAAATAGTTACGTCATAAAGTATAAAAGTCTGTTTAGAAAAAAGATTGAAAAATAGAATAGAGTTGTACTGAACTAACTTGAAGTAATTTTTAAGACAAAATTACTAAAACAAAAACATTTAAAATAGTAGAAATTTTTACCTGAAACTTAATTAAATAAAAAGCACATTAAAAATACGACAATAACGACAACAATGATACTATTAAAGACGCTATTTTTAAAGTTTTAAATTGTAAAAATCTCTTTGTTTGCAAATTTTATGCTCGCGAGTTCTAATAAACAAAGATTCTAGAACCGAAAGATGGTAGGTGTTTCTAGCTCGGGATAGGATTTCGAACCTATTATCCAGGTAGTTCTCAGAATGTTGAAATTGAAATCATATTGCTCCTAATAACAGAAGAACATGTTAGATCTGGTCCATATAGGGGATTTTTACTCTTACCAGGGAAAACTTGGAAATCTGGATAACCTGGAATTTGAGAAACTTTGAAAAAAAAAACTAGAATTTTTAACAAAAATCACTAAAAAACCAGAAAAAAACCTGAAATTTTTAACAGTTTTTACATGTTAAGTAGAAAAATTTTGATTTGAAACAAAAAATCTACCATATAAATAAAACATTTTGTCATCATCAAAAATTAAAAAAAAAACACACATTTGAAGTAGCTTTACAGAACCGTTTTATGTTTTTATACTATTAACAGTTTTTTACCTTAAACTTAACTTTAAACTAAAAATAAACCCTAAAATACGTACTTTTGAAAACCTGGAAGAAATTTGGAAAATCTTGAAAAAATTAACCCAAAATATTTGGCAACGCTGTCGTTCGTAGCTGAGCCTGATTCGGTGTTTTCTGTTTCGAACTTGACATTCCATGGAAGACCTAAGTGCACTAAAAAAACATTTTTTGTCATTTGCGCGCGAACAACTGTAAGTACACATTGTGGTAACAGTTCTTTTAAAACAATAATGTTCAAGAACAGCAATTTAAAAATGTTATACATTATTTAACCTCAAACCCATCATACAGTTGTTTATTTGCCTAAATCTCAAACCTTTGAGGCTAAAAAAATAAAAGTAAATGATTGTTACATAAATATTGAAAGTCCATCGAAACTGCTATCGATAAACGAAACCACGTTTTACAAGCGGTGTATAACTTCTTCAACGGTCCTTTTCTCCAAGCAAAATAAGTCCTACACAACGGGTGGCAAAATTTTTTATAAAGTACACTGTCAGGTTCCGGGCATCTCAAAAGTATTTGCAGTAATTCTACTTTTTTTTCCTCCCCGACAGACCTTTTAAAGAAAGAAAATTTGAAATATTTAGTTGCTATTTTACCCATGAAATACGTGTAGTAAAAGAATTGAGATTTGCATTAAAATTATTATTTATAAACATAAAAAAATTAAGTTTGTTATTAATTTTTTTATCCCTTTGGTTTATAATTTAATTATTAAGTCTCTGTAAGTTAAACTTTGTGTAATAAGCTGTTTTAGTAAGTTTAAGTTTAAGAAATAAATAGTTATCAGTTAAAGTAGATTTAAGTAAGTTTTATTTAATTTAAAAACAACATCTTCATTAAGTTTACTTTTATAAATCACGATATACACCTATTTTTTTTAAATTTTTAATGATATTTGGATTTAAAATTTTACTTTTTATAATTAGACAGTTTATTAAAAGTCAAAAATTATAAATAAAATTCAAAAACTGTAAAAAAAAAAATTTCAGTACTTTAAAGTTATGAAAACCAAAACATCTATCAATTTTATACGAATGCTTTAAATTAAAACTTGATTAATTATAAATTTTTCATTAAGTAAACATTTCGTTGCATATATGATGTACAAAAGTATTAACACTATTTTAGGCTGTCTCAGGGTTGCCATAAAACCTGCAATCTTAGAAAAATCTGGAATTTGAGATATTTTGCAAAGAAAACATCTAGAATTTTGAACAAAAATCACTTGAAAAACATTGAAAATTATAAAACAGTTTTTCCATGTAAATTAAATTTAGATTAGAAACTAAACATTTGTCATATGCAACTAATTTTGTTGTATATATTAAAGTAAGATATTTATTATAATAGACATTTAAAGTAGCACTATAGTATCTTTTCAATATTTTTATACTATTTAACACAGTCTTTTACTTTGAATTAAATTTTAAACAAAAATGGACAAATAAAACTGGTACTTTTAAAAACTCTGAACAGATTTAGAATACTTGAAAAAAATCCAAAAACCTATGGCAACCCTGCTATCTGCATTAACATTGATAAAGCGTTGATAAAATAAAGTATAAAATTAACAATGTTCAAATGTTCTGAAATAATCAAAGTCTTGCCTACAAATTTAATTCATTACACCCTAGTTTTTGTATTGTAAGAAATTTAAGTTTAGATAAATTATTTTATTAGTTTTTAAATAGTTTATTAAATGTTCTTAAAGGTTGAAAATAGTATGACTATCGGTTAAATATGTATAAAAGTCTAAGATTATGTTAATCCTATGAAAAAAATACTTATACAACTTCTAATTATCTATGTATACATGGATATTAATTAAAACTTATTATTATCGTTTAAATAAACATAAAAAAGCAAAAACCATTTAGTTTTATGATAATAAGTAATTTATATTAATTAACTAAATTGTTTCATTAGTTTTCGTCAGCATTGTACTTGTTTAAGCCTTTATGTGATTCTTTTAATGCATAACAACCTTTAATAAAGTAACTTATTAATGTATTCACAGTGTGACAAGAAAAGATTACTTGAGCACCCAAGAGTTCCTGAACAAAATTGCAGATAACTTGACTGTTGCTATGAAAAAGGCTTCTCTGTAAAATGTTTGAAAAGTTATTTAATGTAGTAGTTGTTGTTCATTAATTAACTGTAACAAAACAACTTAGTTTGTAATTCAAAGCCAAGTACTTACGTACTTTTTTTAAGTGCCGTTTTTTTTTTCAGAAAACTTTTTAAACTATTTAGTTGATTCGTAATAACTTTTTTTCTATATGCGTCATTTATACTCATAGCCAACTTAAAGTTTAAGTGCTTTAAGTAAACAATACTTGGTACAAATACGTATTTAATCATTTTAATTGTTATCTCATTGTGTTTTATACCTGTTTGAAATTGTGTTTGTTTAGTGACTTATTAGAAAGGCTGACCTAATCAATTTTGCAATACACCTAATTTATGTTTTGCCACAAGTTAATTATTAATCTGTTCATACGTTTTGACGTTTTTGTAATTTTTTTTAATTTATATGTGCATTATTTTGGTATTTATATATTTCAATAATCATTCTTATTAACCGTCCACAATAATCTTATATGCATTTTATTCTGTGACATTGTGTTTTTTTTGTAATAAAATAATTAATTTATTAATATTAATGCTAAAACTTGTTTTTTTTTTAATACTACGTATCTACACTATTTTTATCATGCTTTTATTAATCTTATATTTTTTTAAACTTTGAACGTTTAACTGATACTACTTAGAAAAAAAAAGTTTTTAAATTGTTTTAAAACCTTAAAGCTTACAAAAATACTTTTTAAATACAAAAGTAACTGTTCCAAATACTTCAAGTTTTCTGCTAAGTTTTCTAGTTGTTTTTTTTTAAGTTTGAGTACAAGTCTTAATCAAGTAACAATTTTTTTTTCTAAACTATATTACTATTTACTTTCAAATAGTTATAAAGTTTTTTATTAGAGTTTATGATTTATACAAGGGTTACCCAATGGGGCAATACTACACCTTTAGAGCGATCAATGTAAGTTGTGGTGGGGCGGTAACTAGTAAGACAGCAATAAATAACTTGCACTAGATCAGGGTTTCCCAAAGTGGGCCAAGTGGCTCTCAAGGGGGCCATGACAGATACTCAGGTGGCCAAAGGGGGAAGAGGGGGGCCATAAGCAGTAAAGAAACCTCAGGGGGCCATGAGGCCATAACTTGAAACTTACACTAGATATTCTTGAGTTGCAGATGAAGAGCAAAAAAAAGGTCTTATGTGTATTTTATGGTAGTTTATGAGTAATCTTGTTGAAGGGAACCATGGCTTTTTCAATTTTTTTAAAGGGGCCATTTGCAAAAAAAGTTTGGGAAACCCTGCACTAGATACTCTTGGGTTTCTAAAGAAGGGTAAAAAACATCTGAAGTATAATTAACAGGATATTTAAACTTGCATTAGATATTCTTGGAACTATAATTTTTGAGTTTTACTTTAGATTCTCTGAGGTCAGTAATGAAGAGGGACAGTTGTTTGTTAATTGTCTTTAACGAGGGTTATTATCAAATTTATTGGAGAAATGCTTAACTGTTAGATACTTCACTGTGTTGTTAAGTGTTGCTTTACTATAATAAAATTTAGTACTAAACTTTGTAACTATATAGACAACATTTAAGTTAGGTTTTTCTTTTCTTTTGAAAGATTACAAACATGCATAAAATGCACAATCTCTTGTTCAATTATTCAAATAAATGCGCAAAGTTTTGAATTATAATTCTAATTTTTGTCTTAAAGTTATGGAGCTAACGAGTTAATTTGTTTAATAAAAGATCTTTACAGTTTTGTCAATGCTCTAAATTTAATCATCTTATACATACTCTACTTAATACGATAATAAACTAACAGCTTGATGTTATTCAAACAAACCTTATTAACTATAAAGTTTACTGTTTGCAATTAATACATCATTTAATGGCAAAAATAAATTTTAAATATACGAGGAGATCATAAACATAAATCGATAAACTCACAAGCGATAAAAATATGTACAAAAATACAAAATTTATATGAAAAAGCCTATAAGCAACTACAATTTAGCGAAATAAATCTTAAATTGATAACGAACTTAATACCTGAAGCGATGAAGAAACTCAGTTGACTTAAAAAGTATTTTCTAGGTAGTAGCGCACTGTTGAAAATGATAACTGATCTATAACGATCAATAAACTTTTTAAGTCTGTTATTTGTGTACAAAAACTTGAAAACAATGTGTTAACAAATCCTTAAACATTAAAGAAAAAAATCATGTCGCAAAGTATTTTATTATTTAGTACTTAATAAAAAAGAAACGTATACATATGTTTTACTCAGCTAATACAATGAAAATAATTTTAAAATGTTTTTAATTGTGCTAATAATATTGTTTAGTCATTTAAACCATTCTGACTAGATAGTTTAGTTATCTTTTTTCTATTAAGTTTCTTTACTTCGATGTAGATTTTCTGGTACAAGTGGAAAAACAATTCTCTAAAACACTTTGTATATATACAAACATAGAGTTCTAACATACTATTTTAATAATCTCGCTTACCGCGAGTATTTGAGTACTACTTTTTTGTCCGATTAGATATTTCTATTGTCTAACTAATATGAATATGAAATTAAAAAAACACTTTTGAAAAAGGTCTATCAAAATGAATTGTTAAAAATTATATAAAACTTAAAAAATTAATTTTGTATTAGCCACATGTTAAAAAATATTAAGTACCTTGAAATAAGAAAAATAAAACAATATAATTAACAAGGTTACAGCCGCATTTTTCACTTTTTTAAAGTATATATAAGTTTTTGAGATGTGGTTTCTTAAAGATAAAAAAAAATTTTTGTTCGAATTGGAATAGTACTGTAACAAATCTGTAAAGAAACTCGCTTACAAGCAACTTTATTGCTTTTTAAAGACAAACTTTTTTTGAAGTTTTGAAAAAAATCCCTGTATTCTCATCAAAAGTCAACTAAATTTTTGTGCTACTTGAAAAGCGTATTTAAAATTAATTTTATTAAAAATTTAACTATTTAGACGATCATTAGTGATATAAATAGTTTTTGTTGGTAATTTTGTTAGTAAATTTTAGGTTTAAAATCTGATATGTGCTTGACATTAGTCATCAAAAATATTTCTAACTAATAAAAGCTGTGCAGAAAAAAACTGGCTTTAAACTTTAGTTTGTCAAATAATCTGCTTTTACCTTAGACTTTTTATTTTACACGTTTATAAACAAGCTTTTTTTTTTTTTGTTTGCTAAAATGCATAAACAATTGACAAAAATGTTTGAGGATTCGAGTAGCTGTTGATTGCAGGTTGAGCTAATTGATTTTACTTGTGTTAATAAAATGGGCTACTTTAAATACTTTAAGATTAACATAGTTTTATTTCAATTCAAAATTATAACTCTTTTAACCAAAACAACGTTTAACTCACTTGAACCTAGTTAAACAAGATCATCAATTTTGAATAAAATCTGTAAAAATTTCTACAATAACATTTAAGAAGACATTAGGCTAAACATGAAATAAAAAACTAAAACAAAAAACAAATAATAAAAATATAAATAAAACTTATAATTTATTGATCATTCTCCTTTTAATTAAGTTGAGAACTTTAATTATTATCTTTAAACTAAAAAGTACACAATAGTTTTTATTTGCAAATTCATCAAAATTATGTCTGTATTATAATATTTGTAAGCAATAAAAGGTAGTAAACTAGTTTAAGTCACAGTGAGTTAATGTTAAATTCCATGTAAGGCCTTTAAATTTAAATGACATATACAAAAAAGACAACATTTAATAATAAACTAAAGTAGCGAAGACCAATAAAACATGCTATAAAAACTTGAGATTTGTAGCATAGGGAACAGGCATGACATTTGAAATACTTTTTTGAATGATATTATTATGTATCTGTTTTTCAAATACTGCAACCTTTATAGTAGGTGTTATAACACATGTTTAATTTTTTTTGAAGCTATAGTGAATTTTTGAATTTACAGTGTAAACAGAAGAGATTAAAAAGTTTTTGGTTAATAAAAATACAATAGTTTTTAGAACTCAAAGGCTATATCTTAAAAATTGCGTAGTTAAGTTGTTTTCTAATTTACCTTTATACTTTTTCTAAAAACAACAATAATACTTTTGAGACCAATTCAAATCTGATACGTGTTACTTAATTTTCTTGTTTATGAAGAAAGCGAGTGTTTATCTTTCATCAAAAGGCAGAAAAGAAGTAGAGTGAAGATTTTCTTTAAAAAAAAGAAAGTAGAAGAAGTGTAACAAGTATTAAACTGAATTTGATAACTATTTTGACTTAATAGAAAGTTTTGAGTACTCTCTTGTTCATCCAAGCGTTTAAGAGAAAGCTCGCAAGGTCACGTGTTTTACTGATGCAATTTTGCATTCACATTCTGCAGCCATATTTAAACACTGGGTTTTGGCAGTGACAACCATTCTAGCCAGGCTTTGCAGCCGTAAACATATAATTCTAACATAGATAATTACGTTCTTTGAGTTTTCATGTAAAATTTTATATTTAAAGATGTTTTCTTCTCATAAGTTATTTTAAAGATTGATTTCAAGCAGTTAATTCTAATTGTAAATAAAACATTCTCAAAGTTTATTTTATTTAAGAACGGGTCTAAATTGCACGAAGAAAAAACTGCACGAGTGCACAAAATTGCACGAAGGAACAAAATTGCACGAAGGAACAAATTGGACGAAGATGATTTTGCACCAAGGTTCAGTTTTGCGCGAGTTACATTTTTGAACGTGAGTAAAAAAATAAAAATAATAGTAAATAAAAAAAAAAAAAACAGAAAAAAAAACTATAAATTAATTAAAAAAAAAAAGAAAAAAATACTGACCGAGGGTAAGAGTTAGGGGTAACAGTGATAGTAAAAAAAAAAATTAAAAAATAACTATTAAAAAAAAAGTTACAATAAAAATTAAATAAATTAATTAATAAAAAAAGGCTACTGACTTAAGGTAAGGGTTAAGGGTAACAGTAATAGTTAAAAAAAATTTAAGATAAAAACAAAACATTTAAAAAAAAATCTTTTTATAACTACCGACCGAGGGTAAGGGTTGGGGGTAACAGTGATAGTAAAAAATATAAATAAATAAATAAGTAAAAAAAAAAATAACACGTGCAAAAATGTCTCCGTGCAAAAGTACCTTCGTGCAATTTTGTGAACTCGTGCAATTTTGTACGCTCGTGCAATTTAGACAGCTACCCGTCTTATTGATATCTGAAAGCTAATTGTCTTTTTCGCAAAATTTAAATAATTTTTGAGATATAGTTGAATATGTTTTATTATATATTAACTTTTAAAATTTTTTAATATTTAATAAAAAAAGATTAAAAAAAAAAGCTTGTATATAGTTGCATTTTTTTGCAATTTAAAAAAATGTCAAAACTTTAGATCAAAATATTTTCTTATCTTAAAGCTAACTTAGATTTATTTTTAAAGAACGCTCCAATCCCTTTAATTAAAATAATAATCCATTGGATTGTGGTTTGAATTTAGTAGTGGGACCCTTTAAAAATTTAGCGTTTTTTTGATTTTTTATACTTGTTTTAGCTTTTCTTGAATAATAAAATATTTTTTTTTTAACTTTCTTATTAAACTAATTTTTTTGCGATGAATTTTTTTTTTCATTTAATTTTTTTCTAAAGATATCCCTAAATATCCCCAAATTAAATTTTCAAAAATGCTCTAATTTATCATGGCTATACTTCAAAAACATAAAATTTTTCAAATAATTTTTATCATCAATATTCTTATACAACTAAGCTTTATGTTAAGGAAACAATAATTTTTCCATTTTTTTTTATTATATGACCTATACAAGTTTTACATAAATTCATAGCATTTGAGCCAGAAATCCCTCGAGTTGTATGTAAAACTTGCATAAATCAAAAAAAAAAAAAAAACTTTCTAACATTAAACTTAGTTAAATAAGAGTATTGATAATATCAATTTTTTGAAAAATAACATATGTTCGTAGTAAAGCCATGCTAAACTTGAATATTCTGGAAAATTTTATTTAGGATATTGAGGATACCTTAAAGAAAACAATTTAAAGGAAAAAAAAATTCCATCAAAAAAATCTTAGTTTAATAAGTAAATAAAATATAAAAACTTTTTTTTGGGGAAAAGCTATAGTAAGTTAAAAGAATTGAAAGTAACCTTAAACTTTTAAATTAGTTCCACTACGAAATTTAAACCCAAATCAATGGATTTTTTTATAAATAAAAGGCAAAGGAGTGTTCTCTAGAAAAAAAAACTTAGTTAGCTTTAAAGATAAGGAAAATAATTTGATCTAAAGTTTGGAAATTTTTAGAAATTGCGAAAAAAGCTATAAGAGCAACCCTCGTGATCAAGGTTGTGACAAAGTTTTGAACATTTGTAAATGTTTTACAATACAAGTTTCAAAAATAGACAAAATTTTAAAGTAAACTAAATAAGCTTATACTATATGCGCTTTTGTTTTAAGTGACAAGATGTCATTAATCGCTAAAAACTAAATAGTAGAATATTTATATCGAAAAAAATAATTTATACCCTAGTTTTATTTGTTTATAGCAAACAAATTCGGAAATTCTTGAAGCTACTATTTGTAAAAATTATTATTTATTCTTTAAACTTAACTACTTATACATTTTTTTTCTTTTTTTAGTACATATTATACAGAACCTAATCGCAGAAATACAAAAGCTGAATATAAATATGTTTTTTTTTTGTTTAGGTTTATTGGGTCGGTGCTACAACCCAGAGAAACAATTTAGTATTCAATAAAAATCATAGTTTTTTTTGTTGCTATGCTTTTAGACATTCTTAGACTTGTGTTAAATTAAAAATAAGTCAGGCTAGCTCATACTAGTTTGAAGATTTATTGAAAGATTTAGACTGTTCTATAATTTTCTACTTAAATAAAGTTTTCAAAATATGTTTTCAACTGATTAGTTATTAGAAAATTAAAACAAATCATGCTTTTGTCTTTCTTCAGTTAATAAAGCATCAATATTTTGTCATAGGGTTGCTAGTATTAAATGTATTATACTATCAAACTAGTATTAGTTTATTAAGACTCAAGTGTGTTAGTCAAAGTAAATTTTAATTCAATAAACATGTAAAATTAAAAAAATCCTTATGTGTATAGCTAAAGGTTATTTAATTATTTAAGGGAACAAAATTAAGACCTTGAATAAAGCTAAAATAATGTTCTATTGCAGTGCTTCTGAATCTTTTTCTAGTGACGGAACCCTTTTCCAAAGTTCTACTTTTCTGCGGAACCCCTAATTTTTACTATACATTAAAATTTTAAATTAAATAAATATTCTTTTTTAAATTTCGATAGGCTTTGCGGAACCCAATTTCAGAAGCACTGTTCTATTGCATGTGACTAAAACTAAAACCTAAAGATTATTAAAACGTTACTAAAACTTCGGCCTGCGAAGGTTTTGAACAGTTAATTTGGCCCGCAAGCACCAATTTCCTGCCAACCACTGTTTTGATAAAAAAATTCTAATTCATACACTTATTACAATACCTAGTAGTGAGCAAGTTATTTTTACTAGCTATTTTGCAAAATGAAAATCTTCAAAAGTGTTATGAAATGATTGTTACCTTCATTACAAATCCCAGGATATCTAGTTATGTTGCCTTCTTTTAGCAAGAAAAAATCAAAATTCCCCCTCCGCCATGTCTGACTAAAATCACGATATCGCCCACTTTAGGAAACCCTGTTTTAGACCGATAATACATTATATTTACGCAAAATTTATAATAATCAAACTGTTTGACTCAAGAGTTTCTTGATGAAAAAATCAAAAAAACGATACAGCGTTTTTGAAGAATTTACAAGAGTCAATATAGGGGAAGGGGGTTAATAGCTTTTATTTATATTTTTATAGCAACAAAATACAATTTAAATGTTTTTTTTTCTATTTTAACTTACTTTTACTAACCTAAAAACCTAAAACTAAATGTAAGGTGTACTGCACTAATGACCAGAAATTGTACAAATTTTGAAATTTTAAGTATGTGTTTTTGTCTGAAAATAATATTTTACCTTTAACTGTTTCAATAAAAATCTAAATAACTAATTGATTATTTTCTTTTTTACATGTTACTTACTTATCACTTTTTATTAGCTTAATCGAGAATTTAAAGTTTTAAAATAAATATCTAACTTACGGTTATTTTTAAAAAGTTTGTAAACTAGTACTGTTGCACTTGTAGCGTTTCATTGACTTCGACTTTATTTAACAGCCGGCTTTACATCACACAAACAATACATATTTATCACTCTATTCAAAAATACCACCCAGCAATCACAGCAAACATTACATACGGAAGCAAGCCAGCAAACCACTTATCCTCAATTCTATCGTCAATCCACTGCTTAACCTTCCTCACGTCCGTTCCCGCGCTCGGCCCGCTCGCCAGGCACTTATCCCGCGCCTCCGCACACCCGTAGCTGTGCAACGCGAACACGACGCCATCGTGCAAAGGGTCTTCCCCTCCATCGAGAGCGCACACAACTGGCGCTCCCGAGTCGCCCCCTGCCGCCTGCTCGCACTGACCCGCGTCGCATCCGTAGCAGAACTGCAAACTTTTGTCAAAAATCGAAGCGTTGTTGTGAGCGTAGTGGCCGCACTTCTCTCCTTTCAAAAGGTGCACTCCTCCCTGCCTCGCTTCGTTCTGCTTGTCTTTTTCAAACTTCATTTTGTCTCCGGAAGCGACCACTTTGTTGTACCCCCACCCCTGCACGACGCACCTGGCGTCAGCATCGAACTTCATCCCGGTTTCCAGCAGTTTGGCGGGCTTCACAGTGCTTGTTTCGGCGAAGGCTTTTTTCAAGCGAATGAGCGCCACATCGTAAATTTTGCGCGTCGGGCTGAACATTTTGTGAACAATAAGGCCATCTTCTCCTGCGCCGTTTCGCTGCGCCTTCTCGCTTTTGTCGTTGTAGTCCTTCGTCCCCGCCAGCACCTCCACCCAGTGGAAAGTGTAATCCCGCGTGCTTCCGTCCTGCCTCGTTTCACTCCACGGCGCCACGTTGTGGGCGCACGTGAGAACCCAGTTCAGTTTCACCAACGTGCCCGCGCCCCTCGTCAGCTTGAGCTCGTATCTTTTCTCTTCCCTGATCGGAAACTTCATGTAGACCTTCAACCTGACGAGATGCTTCATCGTGCCTTCAACTGCCCTCTGTTCGCTTATCACCTGCGAGCTTGACAGGGTAAAGTGAAGGAGTATCACGGAAAAGAGCAAAAGCGCGTTTTCCATTTTTCAGGACATCTGAAAAAATGACCAAAATTGATGTTGGGTTATCAGAATTTATACATTTTTGGCTCAAGTTGAGTGTTGTATTAAAAATAACACTTTATGACGTAGATTAAAAAAACTTTAATTCAACAAGTAAGTTTCAAAAAAAATATTTTTGTTTAATATCAGTATATTGTCGAAATTAAATGCATTGTTTTATTGGCAGTTGATTTGTGGAATAAATGATGAATTCTTAGTAAATTTACTTGTGAAAAATGTTTTACACATTTCAAAATTGCTATAACTATATTAGTTTTGCATAAATCAAGTTTATTTACAAACTAAGTTATTGACAATTTTTTTTTATCATTTCTTAACATATCAATTCTAGGTTTTCAGAGATTTAGAATAATATATTTTTAAGTGTGTTTAGTTACTAGCAGCCTAGTTAGTAAAAGTAGAGTAAGAAGTTTTCTTAACTGAAAAGCTTCCCCTTATAACAGGGTCTCCCAAATTTATTTTTATAATCGACCTTTTTCAGAAAACTAAAAATTGATTGCCCCCTTCATTACAAAGCCAAGAATATCTAGCTAGTGTAAGTTGTTACCGCCTGACCAGTTATTAGCCCTCAACTTACAGAAATCGTCGTTAATGGGCAATATTGCTCTTTTTAAAAACACAGCTTTAATCAATTATTTTCATCCCTAAGATAACTTTCAGATTGAACACGTTTGTAGTTTTATGTTTAGCTACAAAAAAATTACCGGCAATAAAAACTAAATCGTTTTGCACAACTTTGTATTTAAACTATTACTTTTTTAATTAAAATTATTATAGCAGGGGTCGGCAAACTGCGGACCGTGGGCCAAATGCGGCCTTAAAAGCCTAAATATGCGGCCCGCGAGATACTTTTTAGCTCAAAGCTTTCTTTTAAAATACAAAAAAACGTTTTTTTTTACGATTAAAACTTACAATTAGATTATAATCTAAATATCACTCTTTACCAGTGCTCTATTATGGCTTATTTTATCAAATTCTTGCTTTAAAATAGTATTCTTATATTGATTACTATAACTGTTTTAAAATAACAGCGGCGCGCGAAGACTTTTTTTATATAATGCTGCCTGTAAGCAAACTTTTAATAAAAATTTTCCCGTGACTTACTGAAGGCTGCCGACCCCTGGTATAAATATATGGAATTAAAATAAATAGCTAATAATAGTTTTTGTTGTCTTGTATATATTGTAAATAAACTGTTTGAAATTAAGTTTTAACACCACTTCACTGCTTTGTAAATAAGACTTTAAACAGTTTTATTGCTGATCAATAATCGTTTTATTATCTCTACTTAAATTATAAGATGTAAACACTTCAATTACTAGCGAGGCGTGATAAACAAATTATAAAAAGGTAAAGTTAAACTAAATTGATTACAAATTTTACATATACTTTCATAATTTGCCTATAATGTGTGATGTTAATATGTAGTTACATCAATATCAATACATATTGAATTTGAACTAGCAAAATATTGATATTTGGTTTAATTTTACTATATTATGAAAAATTTAAAGTTTTCAACCCTGTTTAATAAACTTTAATTTAATAGTGAGTTTGGCTGCAAAATTTCGTTAGTACTGTATACTAGTTTAATTGAAAAAACTTTTTTATGTATGTAACGTGTTTTATGTATACAATGATTTTTTTTACTTTACAAGCTTTTTATGAGTTGCAACGTTAAATTTTCAGATTTGTTGATTTAAGTTGAAGTACAATGAAGAATTATGCAAAAAGGATTACAAAAGTGAGTAAACTAAAAAAAAAAAAGTTTAATGTCTTGAATTAAGTAAACTTTAAAACTAACTTCTAAGCTCAATTTACTTCAAGGTAATTAGCAATGTAAGCTAATATTTTTCAATTAAACTAAAAAATCACTGTTATTTACAGCATATTTTAAATAAGGTATTACATAAGGTCAATATTAAATTGAGTGTATTTAAAATTTTTTTTAGTTGTTATTTAAATAAATAAATTGTATTGCTGATTCTGTATAGCCATATTCAACAATTCATATATACAAAACATAAACAACTTATTGTAACAAAAAACATTTTGTTAAAATGATAAATTCAAAGTATACTTCTTAGGAGTTTTATATGTTGAAAAAATATGGTTTACCTGCTGGTTTCAGAAATTTGAAACTCGTTGATGAAACCAACATAAGAGTTTGGTCCATTCAGATGCTGCCTGTTAGTAATTTCAGTTGTATCATTTCAAATTATAAGTTCTAGAATTGTATAAAAAACAAAATACCGTATTTAGTGTTTCCGTTTAGTCAATTAGAGATAGAATTAAACAGTGATAAATCTCTTTAATAAAAAAAAAATCAATTAATTTGTTTATTATCTTTTAGGATACAAAGTTAATAGTTTTCAAAGTGAAAAGTACTAAAACTATTGTAAATATTAAACACTTTTTTGATTTTAATACAAGGTAAACCATATGACCAAGGGGCCTTTGATGTCCATATAAAATTTGGTGACAGTTACCCATTTAAAGCCCCCACAATTACTTTTATTACCAAAATCAAGCATATCAATGTTGATGAGAATGGTAAACTTCGCCTTCCAATGTTGTCATATGAAAACTGGAAAGCAAACATTAAAATTTCATTAAGTAACTTTGACTTTTTGCATTAAAAAATATTTATTTTCCTTAAAATATATACAATATTTTCTGTTTTAATGGTACGTAAGAATGAATTATAATTTCAGTTTGAATACAATATTTACTTTTTTCTTAAATAGTTAAGTGTTTACATTTCATTGTAATAAAATATGTCTTTTTACAGCATTAAGTTAACTATAAACAATTTTTTTTTTCTTAAAACAAAATATAGTTTTTTTTTTATTGTTTTAGTAACGAACTGAGACCGTCTAAGTAGACTAAAAAGACTAATATATACTTAATTATGAAACTCCTAGTTTTTTCCTAAAATACTTCTAAGATTGCATTTAAACTACTTTTTTACATTCAATTATTATTCATTTAACTAAAAAGTCAACTCTTTTAAAATTTTTTAACTGCATATAAACTTGCAAACTTTGATTAATAAACATGTTAAGGTTGCAACAATTATGATTTATTAAAATTCATTAAAAAGCAGTTCATGAAGTTCACAAAACTTGTATAGTTTTCTACTTTTTTTTACAGTCTTGGAAGCTGTGTTTAAAATCATCGCAAACCCGGATCCTGATTACGCCGCTTTGTCGATGAAATCGATGAGGAATTTGTGGCAAGAAAAATTATTTTAAGAATGCTGCCGCGTAAAATGCAAAACATGCTTTGAAGCGTCATTAAATGATGAATTGTTTTAATGTGATTAGAAATGCCTTATAAATGCATAACAGTTTTATATACTTACAGCTTGAAATTTGTTTAGTTAACTTGTGTACATATGTATAAAAATGCATTTTCTAGCTCGTTAGTCATACATGTAGATTTATTTTTATAAGTTTTCACAACTTAAATATATTTTCATTTACGCTGTTGTTGTTAGTTTGAAATCAAATAAACAAAGCTGTGAAAATCGTTGTCTAATGTTCACTGAAAGAAAATATATTGTATGAAACATAAGTAACTGTAGAATCAACTAACTTTGTAAGAAACTGGTTTAAATAAACAAATTAAATAAGTTTTTTTTGATAATTTTTGTCAAATTAAATTAAGTTGTTTTTCAAAACTAGGTTTTGTCAAAAAAAAAAACATCGTTAATTAATATTATGTAGTTTATTTACAAAAATGATACTTATAAATAAAACTAAGGCGATAGATTAAATAAATATTAAAGGTTTCAAGTATTGATAGAATCAGAAAATTTTAAAATAAAAATGCTTAAATGTTTTTTTATTAGTTAGTAGTTCGATTTATAGCTAGCTAAACTATAATTAAAAAATTAGCAATGCAGATAAAATAAGTCACTAAATAAGTTTTGCTGAGTTGTATTAATAATTTTAGTCTTGTCAATAAAAAATAGGTAAAACTTACATCTTTAGTTATATAACTACTGTTTAATATTAATGAATAATACTACAAAGTAATTAAAACAAAAAATAAAACAAGTTAAATACGACACTTTGTATAGATTTTAATGTTACATTAAGAAGGAGTACATTAAGAATAAATGAAATATGGTTTCTAACACTTGAGAAGTTTTAAGTCAGTTTATTTTAATACTTATACAAAAACCACACTACATAAACAAGATTTTTATTTCAGTTTGCTGTTTGTTATACTTTAATGTAGTATAATACTTTTCCTATAGATTACAAACGTTTAAAATGAAAAATAATAATAAAGTGGAATATATCATTAGTTTATTTGTTTAATACAATATATTTCTTAAGGTAATTCATTACAGTTTTTTCAACACTTGGATGTTATTAATAAAACAGATTAAGTTAAAACTTTTTAAGTTTTTTTTTCTGCAATTTGATTTCAAAGTCTTATGTTCTGTAATCTTATCTTCGACAAATTGATTGATTGAAATATATATCAATCGTACAGTCAAAGAATATTACAAAGTTATTACGCTATTTTGAATTTTTTAAAAAGTTGCTGTAATAAATTACGCATTCTTAAATTCAAAACATAAATAATGTTTTACGGCATTTAACTTTAAGACATGAGAACCTTTTTCTAATTCAGTTTAAACTTAATTAATTTAACAAACAATAAAAAGTAATGTGTGAAATTCATTACGATGCAAATTTATTAGTAATTAATTCACTCACACGCGTCATAATAGTTCTTCTTACAATTATTATGACAAGACTTATAACTAAACACTTAATCAAAACATATTGAAATTAAATAAACACTTATGTAAAAAGTATAAGTTTATAAAACAAAACACATAATAAAATAAGCTTTTCATAAGTTTAAAAAAACGTTAAACTTTTAATCCTTAATAAACGATTGATATAAGATCAACTTTACAAATTTAAATTATAACAAATGATAAAATTTTTACCATATAAACATTTTTATTAATTCAAAAGAAAAGTTTGATGACAAAATCTATTTCAGACAGATAAATAAAAACTAAATTCTGAACATAAAACAAACTACAAAGTATTTTCTTTTTTAGACCCATAACTTCTTAAAATATTACTTTTTGAAAGGCAATATATAGTTAAGTCGCCATTTATGAAATAACTTGTTGAAGATTAATACAATTTGAGTTAAAAGCTTAAATGAACTGATAAATTTTTCACAACACTACATGTTTAAGCATAATTAAAGTAAAATTTCTACTTTAAAAAGCATTTTTCTATGGAGTAAATATTACAATATTCTAATTTGAGAGCCGAGCTTATCAAACTAATTAGCAATGATTACAAAATGTTTACAAATAAATTACAAAAACTGAAACAAATACAAAAATACGATCAGAAATAGTAAATATAAATGTAATCCTAATTTTTGAATCATCGTTTTACATTTTTTTTTTTTATTACATAAACATTTTTCTTAAAGTTTTAGGGTCAGCTTTTAAAGCAGTACTACAATTGAAAACTTTAATTTCATATTTTTAAACCGCTTTCTCATTGACTCTAGGTTGTAAATTACACCTCGTAGCATTTTAATTTTACGCAGCCGTCAGTTATTTCGTGTTAGCCCTATAGTTTGGTATATCGCATTCGTTTGTAAAAATAAATCGTCATTTCAAGTACAGGTTTGAGAACAACTAAAAAACCAGCAAATGTAAATGTTTTAAAATTGAGATAAATAATAAATCGTAAAAATAACATAAAATTGTAGTCAAAATAAATATAAAACTGTTATAACGATAATATCAATAAAAAGCTGGAAACTTGAATGTGAGACGAATGGGCGAAGTACGACCTGTATGTTAAGCGTTGCCCGCCATGCTGTAACCTTTAGCGTAATTTTTATTTGGTTTGAAAACGACCTTTTGAAAACAATAATGTCTTTGGGCAAAAGTTTTTGTATAATTTTCTAGAAATTAAACTTTTGTTCACAGTAAAACCTAAAATGATTATCTTATTACAATTTTACATTTTAAGATATAGAAAAAAAAGTTATACAACATTCTTGAACTACTTGCCTCTCTGTTATTTACTTTCTGATATTTTAAAATGCAAAAAAATAAATTGTAAATCTGGCCCATTGAGTAAAAACGTTTCCCTGTTACAAATAAAACAAACGGTGATGTAAATAATTTACAAACTTAAATAAACATTAAACTTTAAAAACTTCAAACTAACTTTGATCAAATCCGTCAGAGCTTTGATTTTATAAGTTCCCGATCTTAAAGTGGATTTAAATTTCAATTAGATCCAGATCCTAATTTTGACCCAACCAAAATGTTGTGAGTGACTTAAACTTTTATTTATGTAACTTTACATTAGTTGCCAGAAATGTCGAACTTAAACTGTCTTAGTTTTAAGTGTCACACTTTAAATGTTAGAACTCTAACTGTTTAAGTTTCAAAACAATAAACTTAGATAAAATTAAAAAATAAATTAGAGCTTACTACTGTTAAAATTAGGCGAACCGTAACGTTGCCCTTAAAAACGGTAACGGGTCTAAATTGCGCGAAGACAAAATTGCACGAGATTACTAAATTGCACGTGGGGACTAAATTGTACGAGAACAAAATTGCCCGAGTATACAAAATTTCACGAAGATACTTTTGCACGAAGACTAGTTTGCACGCGGGCCCATAACTGCACGAGGGGACAAAATTGCACGAAGACTATTTTGCACGGAAGCTCAATTTTGCACGAGTTACAACTTTGCACACGGAAGGTCAATTTTGCACGACAGACAGTTTTGCACGGAGGGTCAATTTTGCACAAAAAATACTAACTTAAAATAACTAAATAAAAAATATATTAAAACCTTAATGTTTTATAAAAAAATATGTGTTAGAGTAATTAATTTCAATTTAATTAAGTTTATAGTAATTTTATTTTTTTATTTTTCTTTTAATTTACTTAGCTTTTTTTCAATTGAAACTAAATTATTCTGTTTAAAAACTAATATAAATTAAAAAAGTTTTTTATAAAAATATAACTAAAATTTTATTTTAATAAAAGTATCCCTTATTTAAGAATAAAAATGATTAATGTAAACTTAAATTAAATTAAAATGATACTAAACTTCAATATAAAATAAAACAAGATTAAAAATAAAAATAAATAAATAATGTTTACATGGGTAGGTGTTAAAATTGCACGAAGGGACAAAATTGCACGAAGAAATTTTTGCACGGAAATAAAGGAGCATGAAAAATAGTGAGACAATAAAAAAATTTAGATAGGAGAAAATCCGTCTGATGAAATTTTCATTGTGCATTGTACAGAAAGTTCTGTTATGGCTGTGTACTTCCATAAATTATACTTAAAATCTGTTTTGTTTTGTTTTATATAAAAGTTTTAAACATAATTTATATATCAATACTTTTTATTTTTCTAAACTTTATCTTAATTGTATCACTATTTGCACGCGTTTTACTCTAATTAGCTCTTAAGTTTCTCCAGCTCTGTTTTTTCTCTTTATCTAACTGACACTTGCGAAAAAGCATTGTCAGAAGCAGTGTTCTACTTAATTATTTAAAAGAAAAAGGAGATACAAGCTTTTAACTACAATGAAACAAACAAAACAATACAACAGCTACAATTAGTTAATTTCTATTTTTAACAAAAAAAATTATTAATATAAACAAAACTCTTTTTGGTAATTATATTGTAATAACGGTTAGAATCTAATTTTACTATCTAGTTTTTATTTTTATTTATATAATATTTTTTTTTATTGATTTTTGCTTATTTTATAATTTGTTCATTTTGACATTTTTAGTTATTATTTTTTATCACATTATTAATGACTACTATTAAATTTATTTAATTATTTATTTAATTTATTTGACCTTTTTTATTAATTTTATTAACTTTTGTATTAGACTTTATTAAATGTATTTGTTATTTAAATTATATATTTTTAATTTTTATAAATCTTATTATGTTTTTGATTTAACAAAAAAATACTTATAATTTAGCTATTTGATTTTTTAAATTCTGACTGTTTTGTTATTTATTTTAATGTATTTAACATTTAATTTTCATTTATTATGTAAAAGTATTTTTTTACTTAAAAATATTATTTATATTTGTTTTAATTTAGTTGTTATTATTTTTTATTACTATTTGATTTGTTATTTTATACTTAATATTTGTTTTATCTTTTTTTTTTTAAATTGATTTGTTATATTTTACTTAAAACTTTCTTAAGATTTCTTATTTTATTAAATATTATATAATTTTTTTTCGTATTTTGTATTATTTTGTTATTAATTTTTTAATTCTGATTCTATTAATTTTTTAAATGTTATATAAATTTTTTCGTGCAAAAGAGTCTTCTAGTGCAATTTTGTCCCCTCGTGCAAAAATGTCTACGCGCAATTTTGACCCGTCCCTGGGAAGGAGACAAAACCCGTGCAAAATTGACTCTCTGTGCTATGTTGTCTATCGTGCAAAAATGACCCTTCGTGCAAAAGTGTCTGCGTGCAAAAATATACCCTCGTGCATAAGTGTCTTCGTGCAAAAGGGAACATTCGTGAAATTTTGTCTACGTGCAATTTTATCTTCGTGCAATCTTGTGCTCTCGTGCAATTTTATCTTCGTGCAATTTTGTACGCTCGTGCAATTTAGACAGCTACCCCTTAAAAACAATTAATACTATTATAAGAATAGACTATATAGTCTATTGTTTTATTGTTCTAAAGTTACATAGTTTGTGTTCTAAAAGTTCAATTTGAACTTTACTTAAAACAACAACTTAACAACAGTAGTTATTAATATAAAAAAAAAACTATTATTGAATTATTTGCTAGTTAACATTGTAATATAAGTAATGCTTCAATGTTAAAGAATTTTTATACTTTAAATAATTTCAACAGGTATAAAGCTAGCAACACCAAAAAAATAAAATATTAATCATCTTTTTGATTGATTATTTTTTAAACTACGTTTTGTACTTAAAATATTAATTTTATAACTAAAATAAAGCTCCTTACAAATAAAAGTTTTCAAGATAAACACTTCATATGTACATTCAAAAAGGTATACATCAAATTATATTTATTTTCTCGTTAAAAAAAGAAGAACGTTTTGTTAATATTACAATTTGAAGTAGTGATGTCGAATTTATAGTTGTGATTATAATTACAAAGTTTTGTACTCAAAACGATATACACTTGTTAATTTGAACTGTTTTTAATAAAGATAATAAATTAATTAAATAAGGCTATATATGTTTCTACTAACATAACAAGTCTAAAGAGTACATCGATTGTTACTGGACATTATTTAGAATAGGATGTACAACCTCAAAACTATAAAACAAAAATTTAAATCATTTGGTTTCAATTTTACAATGTATTTTGAGATATCTGAGTTTTACCATTAGTATCAAAAAAAATTCAACTGTTTAACATTAAAAAAAATATTTTGATCTTTAAAAGTATTCTACTGTTAAATTAAGCAACTTAACATAGCAACTATCTAACTATTAAGAAAGCTTTGAAATATTTATTTATTAAGTTAACAGTAATTTAAATTTCTTTGGCTATGTTTTGAAATATATGACAATCTAAATTCCGACAATTCAAACTTCGACAACACAAGTTTTTCAAAATTGTATGATACGTCATATCCTAAAAAGTAATAATTATTGAAAAAAATAGATAAGGCGGTAGTAGATATAATAAACATAAGCTTTGAAAAAATATCAAAGGAAAACTCAAAAACTACTAAAAATTACTACAATTTAGAACTTGTTTTTGCCAATTCTTAAAATATATTTTGAAATATGCACAAAACGGTCTAAAGTCATTTATCAAACCTTTATCATTTTTCTTAAATGTTCTAGTATACATTACTTTTAGAATTGTGGCTCTTGAAAATTTTGAAAATTGTATTATAAACTATGTTCTTGTACAATTATTAATACTACAAACGAATTTATATCAAAATAATGATCAACAACATTTAAAGCGTTTAATATTTACGCGTCAACTTTGCTTAAATAATTCAAAATCGATTTAAATAAATTCTAAGTAACAAAAGTTTATTTTAGTTGAAGTTTAACTCAAAACTATTTGTGTTTATGAAATTTACTTGAGTTATCTTACCGACAACGGGTTGTAAAGTTATAAAGCTCATTAAAAAAATTTTACTTGGAATTTTGTTTAACTAAAATGATTAATTAGGATTGAACATGTTTACAAAAGCATTATTAAACTTAAGTTTTTTATAAGTTCTAAGTTTTAATCAGTATGCTTAAACAAAAAATGATAAAAATTCTTTAACACTATATAAATTTTCATTTAAAACCAAGCTAAGCAACAATATTTAAGCATTACTTCGTAAGTGTACGTGGGTTCGTTTAAATGGAATACTTAATAAAAGTATAGTGTTAAAAATATACCATTAAGTTGTTTATAAAGTATACATTTTTAAGACTGCAATTTATATTGTATAAAAACATAATGTAAAATAGTTGTATATACAATCAGTAAGAACCAGGGGCGTTGCATGGAGTGGAGTATTTGAGCGTGTGCTAAACCTAAAATACTAAGAAACATTTTATAACAATATAAAGCTGTCAAAGATATTGCTTTTTAAGTAAATTTTTGTCTGTAAATTATTCATTGTAATTGCTAATTTTTATCTTTATTTTAGTTTTAAAAAATAATAAATGAGGAAGTTTTTAGTTTCAGCTACCCTTAACGAAAATACTATGTTTTGCTAACGGTATAAAAGTTAATAGTTAATATTTAGTAAAGAAAATCAATGAAACATGTTAAAAAACTAGTAAATTCAGCAACATATTAAAAAATTTATTAACTTAAACAGGTTCTTACATATTTTAAATTATTTAAAACTAGTTTTTAGAATCATTATATACTGGAGCTTTTAAATTAAAAGAATCAATAATGGTTATATAAGTTTTGTTTTAAATGTTTATGTTTAATTTGAATCAAGGAACAAATTTATAGCAGTAGTAATTATTTTAAAAACTAATTAGTAGTTAATCACTTACTTATTATCATTGTAAGTTAAGTGGTAGATTAAACCTTAAGATATGATTATAAAACAACCATGAAATTTCATTTAAAATATAAAAGTTTTAGGTATTTTTATTTTAAGTATAATTTTTTCTAGCTGTATTTAATTTTTTTTTCAAAAAACAAAAACTAAACAACTTAGAGTAAGTGTTTAGGTAAGCAGCTTCTAAAATAGTTTTTGTTTTGTTAAATAGTGGTCAAAAGGTGATTTTAGCTTCGAATTAGAACAAATTATACAAAATTACAGCTTAGATGAAAACTACTTAGCTTTTAATACTGATAAATTTAAATTTGTTAACTTTAAACAATTGTTTGTTAAACATGTAAGAAAGTTAAAAAAAATAATTTGGTTCGTTTTACTTAGCTTTTAAAGCCTTTAGAAGTGAATCATGATGGATATCATTTTGAGTGCGCAGTAAACTCACTCAGTTCTACTTAACAAGTACAGTATACTTTGTGATAATTTTGAGCTCAAAGTATTATTTTAAAATTCAGCATTACCTTTTGAATTGGTACTTAATTGGTTGGCAAGTACAGTTAACTGCGCATTTTTGGGCCATGTTTAAAATCAAATTCAATTCCTAAATTTATATTTTTTTAATTTATGATAAATATTTTAAGCATAAGCAAACAATCTAAAGAACTTTTAGACAGTTAGACTAAAACCTTTAAATTATTTATAACATAAATTTTATTTCCTATAATTGTCAAGCTCTTAATAGTTTAAATCAGTTTGGTATTGTTTATAAAGAACGATATAGCTTTCTTAGTATGATTTTAATAGTAAGTTTCAAAAAGTTTAACTTACTAATGTTAAGTGACCAATTACGAAAATTGTCTTAAAAGCTAAATTTGTTTTGACTACATACATAACTTTAAAAACTAAACTAGAAAAATTTTTGTTGCAAAGTTACTAGAAATAAAAAACGTTGCTAGAAATGTGCTGTACATTTATTTTAGAGGGAAAAGTAAACGTAGCCGGAAACTAAATTTAAGCTTCCTATAATAATTTTGTAAAACTTTTTCTAATAAATTACTTCTTAAGCTGGTTTCTTCTTACTTCAAAAAACTTATTTAAAATAAAAAAATAAGAACTAATTAAAGTAATACATAAATAATATTTTAAGTAGGTATAAAACCATGATGTTTTTAGTAATTTCGTTTCTATATAGGCTAGATTTAAAAAATTCTGAAATATTGTTATATTTAACATTTTTTATAAAGTTTTATTAATAAAAAAATAACATTTAGTTTTGATGGTTTATAGAGTTTTTTAAATATGTTAAAAAAGTATTATAAAATAGTTGAATTGTTTTTTCCAAAAGTTTATTATTAAAAGTTAGTACTTTTGCTTTGATCGAAGTTTAAGTTGGTTGACTTTTTCTTGCAGTATAACATTTTAACTTTTAAGGATATTTAACTGACCTGAAAAAAATCACGTTACTAAGTATGGGAAAGTTAAGTCGATTAGTTTTTAAATGTAAGTTTGCAATAAGACTTTTCAGGAATTAATGTTTTTCTATATGTTTTTTGTTTATCTAATAGCTCTAAATTTGTTACGTATTTATTTTAACATTCACAGTGAGTTGAGCATTACTTTTAATTAATACAAAATACTATATACATATTATTAAAAAAAAAGTTTAGCTAGTAAAGCTGTGTTATTTTAAACAAAATAATAAAAAAAAGTCTTGTATGTTTACGTAGTCGCTATGACATAACTTTAACGAAAAAAAAAATACTCATGATTTATTCAGTAAAAAATTAAAAATTAAAAAAAACGTTTGGTGCATGTTCTGAAGCGTACAAATAAATTATAATTTTTTATCCTAACATTAAACTTACTGACACATTTAATATATTTAAACTAAACTAACTTTACATAAACTTTTATAAAAAAAGTTTTACTTTAAATGTAGACTTTTTTAACTTGAAATGTTTATATTTTGTCATTTTACTTTCTTAACAATTTTCTTATTTTATAAATTTATTTTTATATTTCCTGAATATTTTGCAAAAGTATAAAACAAAAGCTACAATTTTAGAATTACTTAGTAAACACTTTTTTGTTACCTTATTTGAAATCTACATAAGCTAATCAAATATTGGTTTGTAATATTTTTATCAAGTATATGAGATGTCCATTATGTTTAGTTAGTTTGATATGTAGTAGAAGTTGTTTTTAATTTCTACTAATTAAAATTCAAAATAATTACAGTTATTTTCATAATAAAGCGCAAATTAAGACCAACAAAGATTAAAAAGTTCTAAACTGACTATTTAATTAAATTTAATTTTGTGATGGTAAAAATAATTTTGTAACCTATAAATCTATCGATTATTAAATCTAATTTAATTCAACAACTTTCTCAGCTATTTCAGAGATCTATTTAATTTCTTACAAAATTTTATTTTTACTTTTATATTTAACAAGTTTAAACAATAACTTTTACATTATTTTTATCTTTTATGTAACTTTGTTCTATAAGATTTAGACGTTTTACATTTTAGTTTTATTAAATAAGTATTATGAGAAAATATATTTTATTAGTTATTTCAGTTTTTTAAGTTTTGAAGTTTTTTTAGAAATTTTATTAATAAGATTAAATTCTATTTTAAAAAGAAAGCAGTTTGTGACTTTTGTGAAATCCAAACATTTATTGGAAAAAATATAACTTACAGCAGGTAAGACATATCTTTGGACGTTATAAAGCTTCTAAACAGATAAATTTTGTTAAATGCTTGTTAGTATATTTTTTATACGTATTAAGAAATAATTATACAAATTTTAGATAAAACAGTATTTATTATTACATAAAAAGTAGTTATATTGTTTATTTACATAATGACTAATTATTTTAAACTTTAAACTAACATACTTATTTAAATATGTGTTTGTTTAATTTTAATTAGCCTTAAGCCTTCTGGTTTTAGTTAGGATACAAAATTAAAGTTGACATAGTTTTATATTTTTTTTTATAAAATTATAGTTAGTTTACATGAGTTTCTTGCACCTAGATGGTTATTCAGGAAGTTTTATAAATTTTGTAGGACATACAAAAAACATTATAAAAGGAAATTTTATAGAAACTGTACCTACAGCTGTAGTTCTATTCATACTTGCAAATACCATATATGCTTATAAGTTAATAGTGGAACTGTATATTAATGTTGGTAGACCAAAGTAATTACGACCCCTAAAGTATTTTCTGGTTTAAAAAAATTGTGCAAATCAAATAAAAATTAGATACACCTACTGTATTTTAATGGAGTTTTAGTATTAGTTTTGTAAATATTAGTGCTTATTAAATGATAACTAGTTAAACATTTTATTTAAGAGTTTTAATCTTATAGTATAACTATTTAAAAATCTACTAGTTATTTTTTTGAGTATTTATTAAGGCCATCATCAACAAAGCTAAAATGTTTCGCACCATCAACAATAAATTATGAACTTTACT
Source organism: Thalia democratica (assembly GCF_965202585.1). Classification (NCBI taxonomy): domain Eukaryota; kingdom Metazoa; phylum Chordata; class Thaliacea; order Salpida; family Salpidae; genus Thalia; species Thalia democratica. Next base: position 22,367,901 of record NC_139169.1, on the reverse strand, counting down.
ACACAACCATCAACAACAGTATACGATACAACCGGTTGTCTCAGCTACTGTTGTTGATGGTTGTGTGCTAAGTTCATAATTTATTATTTTTAAAAGGTCAGACCTGCAAAGTGGTTTCACTAGTAAACTTGGTACACTGAGTATGAACGTTGCTCACTTCTAAATTTTTTGTAGAAAAATGTACAGTGTTCGATTAACTTCGTAGATATACTAAATATAAATGAATACGAGAAAAAAAATAAACGAAAGTTTTGAAGTACACTTAAGTACAATTTATAAAATTCAAAAATTTATATTTAATCCTGAATTAAAATACAGTTTTTAAACAGATTACTTATAAGATCTTTCGTTAGAATGTCTCACTCTCTTTCAAATTTAAACCAAAGGTCCGACGTTAGAATCAAAGAAAAAGTTTCGACTGAAGATAATAAGAGGAAAGATGGAAATCTTAATGAAGTTGCGAACCTAGAAGATACTTCAGATAAAAGTGCAAATGATACAGGTGACAAAAGTAGTAAGATTTTGTGAATACGTAGTTTGATTTTAGAAGGTAATTATTGGTATTACTTCAAATTGTTTCGTCTAATAAGATATGAATATACATTTATACGAATTTATTATATAAAATCTAGTTTTTTTGAAACAATTAACTTAAAAGTATGTTTTATTCAACCAAAAAAAATATTTTTTTCTTTACTTGAGAATATAACAAATTTAAATATTCCTTTAAACAGACGTTGCATCACAAAATTTTATTTCTCGACCTTTGACAAACAGCATATTTAATCACGTCAGTAGAGAAACCATAAGAAGATACATGATCATTTTCTACCAAGCGATGAAAAACTCTCCAGGAAACCAGAGGACATCAAATTTGCAGAACACAAACCAAGAGTCTCAATTGAAAGTAAACGTTGAAACTCAGAGTGCACGAAAAAAACAACACAAAGATGTTGAAAAGTACAATGTAATTTCAAACAAGAACGCTTTGCAACAAGGTGAACAATGTTATTAAAGTTTTACATGAAAATATACAAACACTAACTATGATTTTATAAACAAGTTAACAGTTTTACTGCTAATCTGTATTATTTGATAAAGATAATAGTTTTAAATAGTATGATTAATAATGTTACGAATAATATATTTAAAAACATAGCTGCTTAGTTTTTAAACTGACAAATACAAGAATTGTATTTATTAATTAATAAAATATAATTTTGTTACTAATTTAGACTAAAAACATCAAGTTTCAAACTAATGCTCTACGTGGAAATAAATATAGAAAAACATTCAAACAGATACTTATAGTGAAGAGCTTAAAGTTGGTGCCCAAGATAAGCATATGCAACTTAGCAACACAGTATTTAATCCGGATGACAGTCTGAAGAAAGAAAATGCAGTAATTGGAAGTCGAAAAATTCATGCTGATTCAATTCCAGAAGGAAACTATAAAGAACAAGGTTCATTAATTATTCTTATGAAATCGTTTGATTAGTAACATTTGCTGATAAATAATGTGATAATTATAACTAGGTGGTACACTATCTTACTGGTTTCGAAGAGCACACAAGTTTTATAAAACATTTAAAGTGTTAATGTTTTACTCAACAAAGCAATCGAAAACTGTAAAACTTGTTAAAAAATTCTAAACTCTTCTAAAATAATTATTACAAGTTAATTGTGTTAAAAATGTCAATTAATTTCTTACTAACTCTGTCGTCATTCATTTTGTATAGTTTTAAAAAATAAGGGTAAAATTAAATGAAGTATGACATACATGGCAACTCGTATCTTAAATTATTAAGACAAAGTTTTTTTTAAAGAATGTCTTAAACTTTAGTTCTCTAAATACTAAAAAATAAGTAGCTGCCAAATTTGTACAAGCGTACAAAATTGTACGAGGGAGCAATTACACTTTTGCACGAGCAGACAATTTTTCACGGAGACATTTTTGCACGGCTTAATTTATTCTGTTTTATTTTAAATGTTTTATGAGTTTATTTTTTATATTTATTTTTTTTCTTATTTTTTTTACCATAACTGTTACCCATAACCCTTACCCTCGGTTGGTAACTTTTTTTCTATTTTTTTTTTGTTTATTAATTTATTTTTAGTTATATTATCTTGTTTCTTTTTACTTATGTACAAAATTTAGCTCGTGCAAAATTGACCCTTCGTGCGAAATTGTTTTCGTGCAATTTTGTTCCCTAGTGCAGTTTTGTGCTCTCGTGCAAAAGTATCTTCATGCAATTTTGTTCTCATGCAATTTAGTTTAGTAACCTCGTGAAATTTTGTCTTCGTGCAATTTAGACCCGTTCCTAAAAAAATAGTTTAATGCTTACAGTATTTAATAACTTAAAAGAACTTAATGCAAAAACTATTGCAGAATCACTGGGAAAGATGAAGAGAAAACGGAAGATATACTCTGAAGAAGATACAAACCTTTTAGAGAAGACTTTCAAAACATACAAAGGCTATATCACAACCAAAGAAACTTCTTATTTAGCACTTAGAATTAAAGTAAACCCCTATCAAGTAGTTTATTCTATTTTGTTAAGTTTAGTTTAGTAGTCTTTAGATTTTAGGTACTCAAAACTTATGTTTGAGTATAAAGCGACACAACTTAATTTAAGTACAAAAGTTTCTTCAAGTTATTAGTGAGAAGTTTACCTGCATTTTTAGTTTGCATCACTTCAAAAATTTAACAGTTTATTCTTTAAACATAACAATACTTTATTAGTCTAAACTTAAATGGTAGTGAAAAATAAAACATTCTCTGGCTAAATACAATTCAATAAAGTTACTTTTTTATAAACAGATTAGAATATGGTTTAGCAACAGAAGAGCGAAGGTTTCAAAAGAATGTGATCGTAATGAATCAGGAAAAACTCAGAGAAATACTCGCGAAACTTATCAAAAGGATAAAGAAATTGTTTGGCTCTAGTAGATTTAAAATGCAATTTTTTAGATTAAGTGACATTTTTCATGTAATTGATAAAATATTTTAGAGTATTTTCATTTAAATTTTTTTTCTGAATACTTGACATTAAACTGAACTACTTATATCTTATACAGTACAGTTATAGTTGAATGTTATTAAGCATTTATTAGAAATAGATTGTATTAAAGAAAAGACTTAAATCTGTGCTTTAAACTTAAAATGATCAAAATATGGTTTTAAATTGAAGCTTAGCTTTTAAACTGTAATTTTGTTTTGAAATAGAATTCAATTTTAAACAATGATTAGTTGATCACTTAAACTTCTAAACATTAAACTAGATGTTTTTATTTGTAAACAGTGAATAAAAAAGTTATATATTATTTTTGTATAAAATATTTCACCTCATATACTTTTGTGCACATAAATTTTTTAACACTAAGTACACATTTTTTCATTTTTTTGAAACATTTCTCCTAAATTTTAATAATTTACTTTATTTCTTGATAGTTGCAAATATGTTACTTGAGTTAATTATTATACATTAAAACCGTTTTCGAGTTTCTTATACTATTTTTTATGTTATCAACCGTAAATAAAGTACTTTGATTTAAAAATGTAATTGTTATGTACAGTATTGTTTATAGAATACTTAAGTAAATTTAATTTTGAACTTTTGTACAATAGTAGCTTAAATAAAAAGTTACTGCTGCTAAATTTTATAAATAGTTAAAAAATTTACTGAGAAAACTTGAGTTAAAAATAACAAAACATATGTTTTACAAAAAAATAAAAATCTTTTTACTCATCAGCTGTAGGTTTGAAATGAATTGTATTATGCTAAACAATAATAGAAAAAATATACAATAAAACATTATGACGTAATTCTGGAATATTTTAGAGTACCAATATTTAGTGCAAAATAAATTTTCCATATAAAATTTAAATTCTAAACAAACAACTAAAGTTCACAAAACTACAAACAAGTGGCTATTACTTTAAAACTATTGGATTTTAAGAGCAGCTTTTTTTGTATGTCGACAAGGCGACATGTGTTTACTCCTTTTATTAATGCAACCCTCTTTGTTCAACGCATACAAGCGCCAGGTGATTTTTTAGGCATGAATTATAAACAGGGTTATTACCAACTGCTGTAGGCTGTGTCCTATTTTTATCACCTCCTAAATTATTCGAATGTCAATGTTTTTTTGCGCTTTAAATCGGAAACGTACTTTGAAAGCTTAGTCTTATTTTCATACACACCATCTTTAAAATATTTTTTATGGTTAGCGGAATCTGAACTGAGTTAAGCATAAGTCCATGTAGAACTTCTTTTCAAGGTCGAAGTTAACTGCTGCCTTGTAAATTATGTTCTCCAAACGACAATTGCCCCATTTCAAATCTTAATTACAGCCACAGCGAAACTACATTGATTTACTTTTTATCAAAATTAATAAAAACTTGAATACAACTAGCAATTGAATGAAGTTTACAAGTAGCTTATGTCTAAGCTTTTAATCTTAGTTAAAACATTCAGCTTAGATATTTCATAGTGAACTACCTAATGTGCAAATATTCTAAATTTAACAAAGTAACCTACCATTCTTTTGTATCTAAATTTTGTGATTTTATTTTTTTTAATCTGTTTTTTTAATTGAGCAAATTTATTTAACAAATTTAGTGCTCACTTGATAGCTGAAAAAGTTAACAGGTTAAAATAAAAACATTAAACATGTTTAGTGCTTTATTTACTAGTAATGAAAAAATATTAGATACAACACGCCAACAAGCGATTTGAAATTATTTATTGCAAAACAGAATAAAAATTTTATTTAATGTTTAACATGAGTTTTTCAGACCTTAGCATATAAAAATCTAAACGCATAAAAAACGTGTATTTAGTTTAAACTACAAAGTATAAAACAAATAAATTTTACACTCAGTTAGCCTAGTTTTATAACAGCTAAATATAAGATCATGATCAGTAGTAAAAAGTTAATGTGTCGTGTCATTTTTGATATAGTATAGTCAATCTACTTAATCATTTCTTATTTATTTAATAGACAAAAATGAATACAGTATTAACTTATCATTTGATAACAAAAAACTTGTATAAAATAGAGAAAAAAAGATACGCTTCTAAATAACATTAAATTTAATCTTATTCTAAATATATCTATCCCAAAAAAAAAAAATTAACGTGTATACTATATACTGTTAATAAGATTTAGAAGTCAAACGATTTAATATTATATTCAAGGCTCTGAAGAATCAACAAACTCTTAAAGCTTTAACTATAAATAACATACAGTGCAGTAACTAAAGAGTACTGTAGTCCTAGAGGGCCTATAGGAGCTACTGTTAATATCTACGGGGGGTTGCGCGTCTAAGTTAGGGGGAAGTGAGTTAGAACTTGTAGGTTCCATGTGGGAGCTACTAGGTAAAGAAGATGCTCTGCCTGCGTCTCTTTTTTCTGCTAAGCGTTTGGACCTTTTTAAACCTGGTGTCAGTAAGTTACTCAAATATTAGGGAATGGGTTTCCTGAGTTTCCTGAACTCATATCGTTAATTATAACTTTAATGAAACTATTAATAAACTTAATTAATATAGTTTAAATGTGATGTGAATTTATTCAAGTTAAAGAACACAGCTAAATCTGTAATAGTGAATAGACAAAACTGCGAATAAACGATAACCAACAAATAAATTCTGATGACAAAAATATGTGTTATTGTTACAACTAGAAAATTAGAAGTGAAGTGCATTTTAAAATTTGTTTACATTTTTAGTAAAAGATTACGTGGCCAAGTTAATATTGACCCTCTCGCGCCACCTGGCGGAGATTTTAATAACAAAAATACAATTTTGGTTAAATTTCCACACCTAATAGTCCTCGATTAAAGTCTTTTGGTGGGGTCTTGCAACATTTTTATAGTTTTTAAGGTGTAACTTAAAAAAAATTTCAAATTAATTACTTTAACGTTAAAAAATCATTAAATTGTTTGTCTTTAAGAATAAATTGGTTTTGTAAAGCATACACACGTGAAAAAATACTTATAAATTCATTTTAAACGATTCAAATCTTTAATTATTTCAACACAAAAATATTACTATATTATTACAATTTTTTTTTTTTAAACTATACGGGTTAGATCATTATGTGATGATTAAACGATGTTACTTGTTTAATTAAATGCACTGAATACTTTAAGTCATAACTAAAAACAGGTTAATATTTCTAATGAGTTTATAAAACATTAAATTTCATTTAATTTTATTTTAATTAATTTATATTTTCTCTACTTTTTTGCTTTTAAATTTCAATGAAACTTTGTAAGTTAGAGAGTTATAAAAAATGATTATGATACTATTTACAAAACACAAAAAAGTTTTCTTAAAATGATGAACACAATTTAAATAATTTTTACAGTTGAATTTATAAAAATAAAATTTGCTAAGTTTATATTTTTATTTTTTTTTATTTTCATTAGTTTTTGCTTTTAAATTCTAATGAAACTTTGTAAATTACTTCTTTAAATGATTATGATACTATTTGAAAAACAAAAAAAGTTCTTAAAATGATGAACACAATTTGAATAATTTTTACAGTTAAAAAGTCTTATGAAATGTTTTAGAAGTAACCTTTAAAGTTCGAATGTTTTTTTTTCTTCTCCTCAGCTAGCTATTGCTGCTTTCTTGCGTCGGCTGCTTGTTTTCGACCTTCCTTGTCTTCCAAGTTCTACATGGTCGCCACAGAGTCATGGCGATGAGAAACGTTAGTACAACGCCCCAAAATCTGGAGATTATATCCAAGGGATGAGTAATATAACTCCAGAGAAATCCCTTGGGCAGGAAGATTTCTTCAATCGACCCTTGCTCATCCAAGTGGCCATATTTGATATATTGGCCAACTTCAATACCTTCTCTTCGAAATTTTTCGGTCGTAAGCTCGATCAGATTTCGTAGTGCTTGACCGTTATGTGATTCATTTTGGTCAACTGCATTATAAAGCTCTTGAACCGTTTCCAATTCATCGAATTCAATGTTTGTAGCACTGAAACTGACGTCTTGATTTAGCGAAACCTTTCTCAAAGACGGACCAACCTATGATAATGAGTTGTTTTTGAAATACAACAACTTATCTTTGAACAAGAACGTCTTCTTTGTGTTGTTCTTAATCGTAGTTTTTAGTTGTTGTGTTCCAAACCTTCGGTGGTCCATTGAGCTTGAATTGTTGACGTTCCAAGATGGACATTGAAAAGAAGACGTTGCGAAATTTTATTGTTCAACTTCAGACTTGGCTGCAGAATTGCGGTCACACTTTGGCATTCGAGTTTTCGAAGTATTCCATTTTTATATGACGCAAACGTTTTTCGCCCGAGCAAGAGGCTCAAAACTGACGATGGTGTAGACTTCTGTGCTGCCCGTAATGTGACTAATGTTCCTCGGTTAATTTCACAAAGCATCTTTTTTATGTCATTTTTTACTAAATTAAACTGCAATTTTGTCGCCAGTGCAGTAGAAGCAATCGCTGCTTCCAGTATTCTAATTTCCGTTGGTAGCGTCATTACCTCTATATTTTCTGCGTTACTGCTATGTTGTCCTTTAAATGAATTATGTGCCCACTAGGGCTACATACAGTTTTCTTCCAGCTGTTACTGAGGCAGGTTGCTGCAATTTTATCACATCGTATTAATCTTGTTGTTATGATCTGTGCTTTTTGGATTTTGTATAAATGCCCGTTCTCCAAAAGAAATACTTCCATCGAAGCATTCTTTATGGTTTTTGGGTTATGACATTTGGATGTGTCCACTTTCGGTGAGATTAAGCGCCAGCTAGCAGTCAAACAGGTCAATATTTTTGTATCATTTACGCACTCGATCCTGGGGAGGCTTACATGAGATATTTGACCTGAATTAAGGTCTGCAATGACCTTTGTATAAGTTAATTCAAAGTTTTCGACCAATATAGTGTTTGTGATTGGCCAATTAAACTTTGGCACCAGAATATTTGACGTACTGAGAGAATTCTCGTTGACTGGTACTAATGTGCCTAAAGAAGATTGGAATGTTTTTTCAGCTATTAAGCATTCATCGGTGCTAACGCTAGCATAGACTTTGGATTTTAGAAGACAAGATTGAGATCCCCAGAAGTAGAATGTGCAATCATATTCGTCTTCTCTCCTACGGCACATGAACACGTCCATGTCAATATTTTGTTGTAGAGGAAGGATGACGTCTACTTCGATTTGCTTGATTTCATCTCCTTCCGTCGAACACTGGTGCGGTTTGTTGATAAAATAGTGGCCCTTAACGCTTCCACTGCAAAGTGGAAGCTTGTATTTTCGCCCTATTTCGGCTTCCTCGCCGTAAGCACTAAGTATTAAAATTATAAACCAAATAAACATGTTAACCTACTTGCTTTTTAGTTACAAATAAAGTGATACATGCGACAGTTCCTTATATACTGTTCAAAAAAACAAAAAAAAGAAAAGAAAAAATTTATATAGCGATAATTGATAGAATTTTAAACGTTAGATGGTTACAAAGGTCGTTAATTTTAAAAACAAATATTAACAATTATTCATTTTGTAATAGCTAAAAGCTTTACTCAAAAACAAACTTATTAAAATTTTAATTATCAAAAAAGAAACAAAGGTATCAAAAGTTATTAAAGCTGTTTTATTAGACAACTAAATATTAACCTTTTAACGTTACTGCTTAATCTAAACGATTTAGTTGAAAACAGGATATAAAAACAGCATTTCAAAGCAATTATTTTATTATTGTGGCAATATAAACCGTGAATTAGTGTTTTTTTTTTAACTTTGCTACAAATCAAGTTCATACATTCAAGTTTAAAATACGTGATTAGCCAACTGTAAAACTTTTAGGTCTTTCCAGTTCACTAATCAAAAAAGCAATTAGTTAAGTTAGTTTTAAAGCACACTTTTCAAAACCGTTTTGAGCAAGTTTATAGCAACGAAGTTTGAATTTGTTCTAAATCATGTTAAATTTCATAGGTCAAAATGATATTGTTTTAAGAGAACAGATTAATTTTAGTGTTTAAAATAAATTTACACAGTTTATATTCAAAGTTGTAAAAATTTGACCCAGAAAACTTTAAAGTCAAGTGTAATAAGGTCAAATAAAAAATAAAAATTGAAAAAAATCACACAATTTGAACTTAAATTTATTTTTAAAATAGCTAACATGTTTTTCTTTATGTTTAAAATTGACCTATAAAATTTTGAAGTCAAGTTTTATAAAGTTAATCGAAAAAAATACTAAGAAAAACAGACAATTTGAAGCCAAATTTGTTCTTAATATAGCTAAAAAATTTTTAACATGGTTGTAAAAAATTGACCTAAAAAAAAACTTAAAAAGCAATAGTTAACAAAGCAAAGTGATATATATTTTTTCATTGTTGATATTTTTAGAAATGAACCTAATTTGATTCTTAAAATAGCTTAAAAAAGTTTTTTATTTATGGTCGTAAAATCTGACTTCAAATTTTCATAAAATAAATTTTAACAAGTTGCTTAACTTTTCAAACTGAGTTGCTATTTTGTAAAAAACATAGTGGAAAACTTTCTGAAAATTTATCTTTTTTTTAACTGTAAAATTTACTTGCACTTGTAAGCACAAAACAACATTTTGTTTATAATAAATGCTAAGGTGTTTTATCTGTTTATAATTTTTTTTTAAGAACCTTATTTCTCACAATTTAACCTGCTCAAACGTGTACACCAGTATAACCAAAAAAAATCTTTAAAAACTACATAGAATTATTAAATAAACTTTAATTTTTGGAAAATTTGTTTATAAAACCACATTTTGTGTTCACAATGATGTTCTAATATTTTAAAATATTGTTTAAGAGAATTTTTAGAATCATTCAGTAATATTTTCACTTATATTAGTCTATTAAAAAATTTTCTCACAAGTTTGCTGCAATTGATTATATTGATCTCTTTGCATTTTTAGTATTGTTAGAAAGCAGTTTAAACTATAAGAATTCAAACAAAAAAAATGAAACTTACATGCACTCTTGTAAAAAAGCTTTATGATTTACTAAAATTAATTTTTTTAGTGTTTTGTTTCAACAAAAAAAAAAAAAAAAATAAATAAAAATAAAAAAAACCTTCAAGCCATCAAAATTCAAATTTTCAATTAATCATTTTTTTTAATAAGGTAAAATCATTTATAATTACCATTTTCACTAATCACAGATATTTTTTATACAAAACTAAGATAAAAAAACTTTCAATTATTATTTTTTTCTTTTTTGATTTAAATTTCACTAGTTGAAAACTATGTTTTAATGCACTAACAAATTATGCTGCTTTCTCACCTGCCTAAACTCACATCAAATATTTTTAAGCCAATAAGTAATTAACGTTTTAATGAGTAATTACTAAAATGTTATCTTGTATTTAAAAAAAATAGTTTTAAAAACAAATTATTTGTTGTTTGCCTGAGCATAGACTGTTATATACAAGTAATGGGCTTAGCAAATTAAAGTTCTTTAGAGTCTGAACTTTCTGCATAATTTACTCTTTCTTTTCGTTTTCTAAGATTGTAAGGAATGTTTTTTCTAGTTTTTTCATTACATGTCTCTGAATTTTCCCGTGGGATGAAGGCTTTGACATTTTTGAGTGAAACTTTCTCTACTCGATTATTCTTTAAAATGTGCATACTATATTCCGATGTATCCAACATTTCGTATGGTCCATGATAGAGTGAATTTAGTTTTCTTTTATTTACTCGTCTGAGCCACACTTTCTTACAAGTGAACAGTGTCGGTTCATAGTAGACGTTATCATTCTCATAACGTCTGCTCTTCTTACAAATGTTGGTCATGATGTTAAGGAAAAGCCGCATATCGGCTTGTGAACAGTTTACCATTTCACCATGGGCTTTGTTCATGAATATTTGTTCGGGTAGATTCACACACGTTCCAAGTGCGTATTGTGATGGTGTGAACGGTGTCCCCTCTATGGGCGTATTATTGATAGCTACAGTTATTAAGGGAAGCTTTAATGACCAGTTTGTCTTGACTGTCTCTGCGCGAAGGGCTTGATTTAGTACACGATGCTGTCTTTCAATAAACCCATTTGTCTGGGGACTATATGGCGCTACTAATCGATGTTCTATTCCCAACTGCTCACAAGCTTCTTCTAGTGAGCCATTTTTGAATTCTCCTCCATTGCCGCTAATGATAACCTGTGGGATTCCGAAGTATCCGCACCAATGTTGAATGAACGCGTTTCTTATTGTCTCTGCCTGTTTATTTGGTATTAGAGCTGTGACTAAAAAACACGTGCCCCTATCTTTCATCGTGAGAATATATTTGTTGTTTTCTGAAGCCACATCCATTGGGCCAACGGTGTCTATGTGAACAAATTGGAAACGTTCTGTCCGCTTGGGATAAAACCCAAGCTTAGGTTTGTTGTGACGTGTTACTTTTATAGCTTGACATTCGATGCATGAACGGGTCCAATGTTCTACATCTTTTTTTAAAGTGGGCCACCAGTAGTCTTGTGCAACTATTGTTGTGGATTTGTCTATTCCTAGATGTAGTATTGGTGGGTTACATTAAAAGCTGCCAGCCGTAATTCTTTTGGTAAGATTATTCTGTTGTTATTTTCTTCAACTATAACAGCAAGGTTTTCTGGTTGAAGAAATTCAACTTTCTTATTTAAATTTCGGGCTGCTTCCACAGGGTTTGGCTCGTTTCGTTGTAGTAATGCAATACAATCCTTATTAATGATCTCTGGAGAAATTATTTCCTCGTTGTCGTCTGTTGTTTCAGAAAGGAACTCTTCTTCAGCTCCTGATTCTGGATCAACCAAGTCTTCGTACTCTGAGTCCGATTCATAATGTCTTAGGTACATTGACGTTGCTTGGGGTGGTCGACTGAGTGCGTCAGCCACATAATTTTCAGTTCCTGGTATATGTACGATTTCAGGGTCGTACTCTTTGATTCTTTGAAGGTATCTCTGTTCTGAAGGTAGTTGGTTTTTTAGCTCGTTTTCTACGGCTTTTACCAACGCTGAACAATCAGATCTAATGATGAGTCTTCGACCCAATATTCTTGCATGAAAGTGTTTCATACTTAATGAAAGACCTCGCAGCTCTTTATAAAAGACTGAGCGTACTCTACTAAGTCTTGGTAGACTTTTTGAAAAGAACGCCAGTGGAACCATTTTTCCTTCTTCCTTTTCTTGCTCGAGGACTGCCCCAACATGAGTGTCAGAGGCGTCCGACGAATGTATCAATGGTTTGTTGTGATCTTCATACTCCAAAGTTGCTGCTTCGGCAAGTGCAAACTTTGCTTTTTCAAATGATTGTACATGTGCTTCATTTAATTGAAGTACTGTCCTGTTAGTCTTCTTGGGGCCCCCGGAGATCTAGCTCAACGGTGCTGTTATTTCTGCCAGTCTTGGGATGAATTTATGGTAATAATTTATTAACCCGAGAAATTTTTTCAGATCTCTACGGGTTATTGGCAAGGGGTACTCCCTGATAGCTTGTACTTTTGTGCTTAACACGTCTATTCCATTTACACCGACGCAGTGACCAAGAAATTCAAGCTGCGGTTTGGCAAAGGTAGACTTTGATGTATTAAGGAACAACCCATTTTTTTATATCACTTTTAACACGTCTTTCACGTGCATGATGTGGTCATTTTCAGTTTTGGAATAAATGAGGATATCGTCCAAGTATACATACGTGAAGTTTTCACATCCTCGTAGTAGACTCTCCATCATGCTCTGAAAGCGCATGGGGGCATTTTTCAGCCCAAACTGACAACGTGATGGGATAAAAATCCCATTGTGTGTTATCACCGATGCGTACTTTCTAGAGCCGACTTCAATAGGTAGGCTAAAGTAAGCCTCTTTCAGGTCTAGATTTGTCAAGAAGCTAGTCCCTCCTGGAAAGATAGCTGATAACTCACCAATCTTTGGAAGAGGGTAGCATAAAGGTCTTGTGAATGAGTTTAGTCGGGTATAATCCACGCAAACCCGGATATTTCTATCTTTCTTTTTCACACAAGTGATAGGGGAGGCACATGTGTCTCCACTACTTCGCTTAAAAACCCCTCTTTCAAGAAGGTCGTCAAAGTGCTCATTTATTTTGGTTCTTTGGCCCCAACATCTTCGGGGTTTGACAAATTTAGGTTCATAATTATCTACTACAATCTCCAGACTGTGATTATGTTTTGGACTTTCAGTGTAGTTTGGTTCTCTGGTGATTTCTGGGAATTCTCCTACCAATTTCCTGCATTTTTCTTCTAATGATGAATATTTATCGTCAGAGACCGCTATTTTGTTGACTGACACTACCATTTTTGAAGTTAACTCGTTTGGAAATGACAGTTTGGCTACTCGGTCGGATTCTCTTTCGCGTAACTCTGCTGTAGCCGGTGAGATTGTTAGACGATGGCTCATAAGGATGTCTAAGCCAATGATACCATGGTTTCCTGGTTCTTGTAGAACCCAAAAGGTGTGCTTAATCGGGTTAAGATTTCCCAGGTGAAGGGTAACATCTGCACTACCTATAGGGTGGACTACGCTGTTTCCTATTCCTTGAATCGCTCTACTTTGAGGTGGGAAGTATTTGTTGACTCCACTAGTGAGTTTCTTAGCCAACATAGATATTTCGCTACCAGTGTCTATCAAAAAGACTACGTTGGTTTTGGTATCTACCACGAATTGCAAACTCTGTGGTAAGTCTTTAGGATTGATGGCTTGAGTATTATTCATCGTAAACGTTGACTTTTGTACCTTACCTCTAGGGGCCATTGCAGCTTGTGTGTGGACGTTTTCACTTCCATTTGCCTCAACTTTGAGGGCTGCACGTGCGATTCGGAATGTGGGTTTTTTTGTGACGTCATGAAGGCTTATGACGTCATTGTCGGGGCTACTAGACTGTGGTTTGGCTCGTTTGTTTTTCTTTTTAGCCTTGACAGTCTTTGCGAGAAGATATTTGCCCCCATCCTCTCCTCCTCTCATTGTGAGGAGGACGGGAGCCCGTTTTTTGGTTGGTAGGGCGCAATGACATCCCTCATTGGGCATGTATCAGGTCTATCACATCGTACTGCATTGTAACCTTGAGTTCGGTGTCGATAACAAAGATCGTCATTCACCTGGTTTCTATAACGTCTGTTACTGTAGTTTCGGAACTGATTGTTCTCAAATCCGTTTCTTGGCTCTCTGTACCCATAATTGTCCTGTCTCATTGACGGTTCATTTCTCCTCTGGGGTTGAAATTGCTGGTTTATTGGTGATCTATTGAAATATCGGACTTCTTTTGACGCATCCCTTGTTTTTCTAAGATCAGCATCGCAGCAGTCCACCACACTTCTCTTGAAATCTGCCAATCCCAGTGAAAGGCTACTAGACACCCTAGTTTTCAAGTGGGTAGGTATGAGATGTAAATAAAGGAACTTGTATAAGGTTTCCCTGTTCTCCAGTTCCATAATCCATCTACTGACCTCACTGTTCAGATCACAACCACTGATAAAGTTAAATTGCTTTTTTGGGAGCAATACTCGTGGTAAAACTCCGTCTTTTTGCAATAGATACGTACGTAAGGTTCTGAAGTTTCTGTCTTCAGGCGCTGTGCATAGAATATAGGCCGACATGTCATTGTTTGGCCAGAATTCGCGTAAAACCCAGTATTTTTCTGTGTTATCAACTATGCCATGGTCGGCCATTCGTTCTTCAAAGTAAAGAAATTGTGCCTTTGCGTCATCAATATCAAATTTAAATGACTAGCCACTTAAGTCTACTGTCACCTAAATTGATAAACTCTGGGTATGAGCTGATTTCCCTATTGAATCTTTCTGTCTGAGTTATTGTTTGTCTTAATGTTTGGTTGTCTCTGGGACTAGTTGAATACCTTGGCGTTTCTGTGTGGCGAAAGGTTTCTCTTGCAGGCATGTACTGAGGTGACTCTATGTCAAACCTAATTCTATCCTGATTTGTCCTAAGTCTCTCTCTTTTCTGTCTAATTAGTGCTTGTAAGGTCTGTCTATCAAATTCCTGATTCTGACATCTAAGCTCTCGTAGTTCTGCTACTAAGCTAGTAAGTCCACTAGTAGTAGGAGCTTCGTCCCTTATCGTATTAAAAGGCGGTAATCCTCTTCCTAACATTTGACTGTCACCTTGCTGTTCAGTCATAGTCGGTCTATCAATATTACTTGAGCTAGGATTGTTTGGCGAAGCCACCGCGTCTGGGTTAGCCTCTGTTGTATTAGAAGGTCTTGTGTCCGGTCGTGTGTCAAGGTCAACAATTGTAGTCCTAGAGGGCCTATAGGAGCTACTGTTAATATCTACGGGGGGTTGCGCGTCTAAGTTAGGGGGAAGTGAGTTAGAACTTGTAGGTTCCATGTGGGAGCTACTAGGTAAAGAAGATGCTCTGCCTGCGTCTCTTTTTTCTGCTAAGCGTTTGGACCTTTTTAAACCTGGTGTCAGTAAGTTACTCAAATATTAGGGAATGGGTTTCCTGAGTTTCCTGAACTCATATCGTTAATTATAACTTTAATGAAACTATTAATAAACTTAATTAATATAGTTTAAATGTGATGTGAATTTATTCAAGTTAAAGAACACAGCTAAATCTGTAATAGTGAATAGACAAAACTGCGAATAAACGATAACAAACAAATAAATTCTGATGACAAAAATATGTGTTATTGTGACAACTAGAAAATTAGAAGTGAAGTGCATTTTAAAATTTGTTTACATTTTTAGTAAAAGATTACGTTAATATTGACCCTCTCGCGCCACTTGGCGGAGATTTTAATAACAAAAATACAATTTTGGTTACAGTACAACTTAAAAATAACATGTGTTATAAAGTTAATAATAAACAAAAACAAAAAGGTATTGTACGGTTGTAGATTTTATTTGCCCTTGTCTTTCTTGTTTTCAAATCTTTGGGATAACTAAAGAGTTTAAAGAAATATTTTTTAACGACGATTCGTGGTAATATAAAAAAAAAACAGTATATTTAATTGTTTAACAAACTTTTTGTGTCTTAGTTAAGTAAGATAGTTTCAGCTCATCTCGGCTAAATACTTAAAGTTCTAGTATTTAATATTAAAACAGATAAAAAAAAAACATAAGTTTCAGGTATATAGTTGTTTAATTAATTCTAAACATAAAATTTTGAAGTTTCACGTAATTGTGTTGACTATAAAAACTAGAAATAAGTTAAGTAACTTTAATTACATTTGTTACGTAATTAGACCAAAAAAACTTTGTTGTATTTTGAATTCTGTTACGATAAAGTAGTATAAAACAAGTTTGTTTAAAGATAAAACAAAACTTATTACAATAAAAAATATTATTTGAGTATGAAATTTGTAAAATAAAAAACAACTTTTTCTAATTTTTAATAATTGTTACTCATTATTTTAAAATCAGCGATGATGAGTTTCAAAATCAGATATGCTGTTATAAAATGTATGTTTGCTTATTGTATTTAGTATATAGGCATTTTTACAATTTATTTTATTTTAATTTAGGGAAATATTTAAGTAAAAATCTCATTCTTATTTAAATCTTATTAAGTATAAAACAAATTTAAAACTGTACAATATACATACTGATTTTAAATTAAAGTTTTGTTATAGAAACAAAGCTTTCATTTAACTTCTTATTGTAGAATACAAAACGTTGAAAACATATACGACTTTTATACATTATAACGAATCGAAACTTTAAGGTAAAATGTATAACTTTAATAAAAAATATGTTTATAATAACTTTATTGCTGTAACTAGTTTTTATTTTAAGTTTAAAATATCATAACTAAAGTATCTTGTGTGTCTAAAAATATTATAAAAGTTAATAATACACAGTTTTAATATAAATTAAATACATGCTCTCTTAAATATATAAAAAATAGATTAATATACATAAATAATTTTGAAATATTTAAATTTAAAAGTTCTTGATAAAAAGTTTAAGTAAAACATTTTTAGAATGTTGCTGATGTTAAGCTGCCTCAACCCTTTAAATGAATTGAGCTTGAAATTAATTATCTAAATGATATGCTTTAATTTAAAATTGAATACATGTTTTTGTTTGTTAAACTTGTTTTAACGAAGGTTTAGTTTAACACATTTGTATTGAAAAATTTGAAGTCATTATATCAATTTCACTATGGTTTTCTATGCAGGAGCGTGAACTTGGCTTAATGGCTTTTTTTATTATTAATTTTTAACTAAAATTTAAAACCAATTATTTTCAAATTCTTTAATGCTAACTTGGAACTTTTTTTTTAATTATATAGAACGTTCTTGTGCTTTGCTTATCACAATAACTTCCATCAAATTGGGGTTTGATTTTTTAGTGGGGCCCTTTAAAAACGTTAAGTTCTTTTCTAAATTTTTAATTTTACACGTTTTTCTCCAAAAATAATAATATTTTTTTTAATTTGTTTTTTTTTAACATACTTATTTAACCAAGTTTAAACGTTTAGTTAATTTTTTATTTAATTTTACTTTTTATAAGTCTAAATAAATTATTCAGAAAATTTTAAGTTTTGTACAATTTTCGGTTTTTAGGTTTACACACTTTTATGCAAATATAATTTGTTTTTTAATTATTTTTATTTTTAACAGACTTCTATAGTTAAGATTTATGATGTAATTATATTTTTATACTAATTAATATCATTTTTAGAATATATGACTCAAGTTTTACCTAAACTGTTCGCATTTTAGCAAGAAATCCCTCAAAATAGCTTTGCTAAGAATTTAGGTAAAGCTTGTATGGGTCAAATATTTCAAAATCAATAATTAATTGGGGAAAGAAGAAAATTACATCATGAAAATTAACTTTACAAGTCTGTTAAAAATAAAAATTATTAAAAAACAAATTATTTTTTAAAACTATATTTTTTTGCATAAAAGTCTGTAAACCTAAAAATCAAAAATCGTGCAAAGTTGGAATTTAAAAAAAAAATTTTTTTAGGCTTATGATATAAAAAATAAAAAGTGGAAATAAAAATATATTTACAAGCTTAAACTTCGTTTAATAAGTATGTTAAAAAAACAAGTTAAAAAAAGTTATTATTTTGGAGAAAAACTTGTAAAATTAAAAAAATAGAAAAAAGTCAAAATTTTTAAAGGGGCCCCACTACAAAAGTCAAACCCAAACTCGATGGAAGTTATTGTGAAAAGCAGAGCAAAAGAACGTTCTTTAGAATTGATAAAAAGTTCCAAGTTAGCATTAAAGGTTTTTGAAATAATCTGTTTTAAAGTTTGGTAAAAAAAAATTATTAAAAATGTCATTCAAGCCAAGTTCACGCTCGTTTTCAGTTCTACATTACAATGATAAATAAAGATAAAATTGTTCAAAACAGGGTAATTTTTGGCCTCAAGACTCTGGCCCGATCACACCAGTACCCTTAGATCTTAAAATGTAAGTAAAAAAGTAGTGTTGTGTAAAACTTCGTAAAGATTGCAATTACTCATTTCGAGTGTATCATGCACTCAAAACCAAAAAGGAACATCATAAACATATACATGTAAATACAAAATAAACACATCAGTGACTGCTTTTTGTATCCATCACTTAAACTGTTACAAGTAACTACAGATTGTATTGTATAGTTTGGAAAACCATACTTTAGTTTAAAACAAGCATGTACTAATACAAATATGTGTACAACTTATTACATTGTATAAAAAAAACCATATTTTAATTATATTGTACATAATAAAACTAAAAGTTCATTGTGATTCCTTAGGTATAGTTTCGTTATAATCGACAGTTCTGTAAGATAAGCTTCAAAGGGGTAAAGCGTATATAAACACTAAAAATCGTAGTAAAATTGTTTGTCTTGTATTTAAGAAACTAATATTACTATATTTTACAGGTAAATTGATAACTTTTTTGTATTCAAAAATAAAACTTAATTAAATTTTTAAAGTTAGTTTATGTTAGTTAAAGTTCCTTAGAAACTTATGTCCACTTTGATAAAAATCATCAAGTAATTGAAGCTAATTTAGTAATTGAAATTTTATTAAGTATAAACGAATGAAGTTAGTTTAAAAATTCTTAGTATTAGCTTTTGTTGTCTTGCTTATATTGTAAGTAAACTGTTTGGTTTCAAGTTTAAACACCACTACACTGCTTTGTAAATTAATCTATAAACAGTTTTTTTGCTAATCAATATTCATTTTATTATTTTTAATGTGATTATAAGATGCAAATACTTTAATTACTAGCGAGGCATAATAAACAAGTTATTTAAAGGTATAGTTGAATTAAATTTATTACAAATTTAACATATAAAACTTGTTTCCATATGTAACCTATATTGTGTGTTACTTACATTTAGTTAAAACAATAACAGTCTTCTGTTTGCACTAAATAATCTGTGATATTTGGTTAAAATAAGTTTAATTTTTTAATGAAAAATTAAAAATTTTCAAATATATTAAACAAACTTTAAGTTAAAAAAGAGTTTAGCTGCAAATTTCGGTTAGTGCTGTATATTTTGTTTAGTTGTAAATTTGAATGTTTTATAAAATTGTGTTTAATGTATACAATGATTTTTTACTACACAGCCTTCTATGAGTTAGATTGTTTAATTTTCAGATTTTTTGATTAAAGTTAAAGTACAATGAGAAATTATACAAAACGGATACAAAAAGTGAGTAACCTAAATAATAAAAAAATTAAATAAGAAATCAATTTAGTTCAAATATATTCTAATTAGATCTTATAAAAAGCAGTATCAAATTGACTGTAGAGTGCAAACTATGTAAGTTTTCAAATTTTTTATCTTTAAAAATAAATTGTAATGCGGTTGTGTAGCTGTTAATTTAAATATACAAAATATAAGCAATTATGTGAAACAAAAGATATTATGTTAAAATAATAACTTTAAAATATACTTCTTAGGAATTTTATATGTTGAAGAAAGACGGGTCTACCTGCTGGTTTCAGAAATTTAAAACTCGTTGATGAATCAAACATAAGAGAATGGTCCATTCAGATGCTGCCTGTTAGTAATTTTAGTTGCATCATTTCAAATTATAAGTTCTAGAATTGTATAAAAAATAAAAGTCCGTATTTAGTGTTTCCGTTTATTCAATTAGATATCAGAGTTAAAACTGTAAACCTCTTAAACGAATGAACCGATTTTTTTTCTATTTAAGTACTAAAGTTAAAATAAATCATTATAAAGAAGTATCTAAAATAATTGTAAAAATTGAAAACATATTTACTTTTATACAGGATAAACCATATGACCAAGGGGTTTTTGAAGTCAATATAAAATTTGGTGACAGTTACCCATTTAAAGCACCCACAATAACTTTCATAACACAAATCTACCATATTAATGTTGATGACAATGGTGAACTTCGCCTTCCACTGTTGTTACCTGAAAACTGGAAACCAAGCATTAAAGTTCCATCAGGTAATTTATTTTATTTGTAAATTAGTTGTATACAGTTATTTCGGTTTTATGTAAAATAAGAATAAATTATAACTTAATTTGAATATAGTGCTTATTCACTTATCCGGACACTTTTGGCAAGATTTTTCTGTAAACATCTCCGAATAACCGAAATTCCGGATAATTACAAAAAATATTTTTTTTCATATAATAATATAACTGATGCATAATAAAAGTTTTGGTAAAAAACAAATACGTAGTGATTGTGAGTAATATACAATGAAATAGTAAATGATAAAAGCTAAATTTTAAGTTTAATATTTTATTTTTTATAAGGCAAAAAAATATCAAACACCAACCCACTGCAACGATATACGTTTTTTAAGTGTCAAAGTAAATTCATCATTTGTAATTCCATCTGCCCTACTGAAAAAGAAAATTGTTTCGGAGAAAATATAAATTAAATTTATCTTTATAAACAAAAAAAATGTAAACAAATCTCTCTGAAAAAAAAACTTTTTAAACAAAGAAAAAGCAAAACAGACATAAAAAAAATTAACAAAATTGTAGAATTTATGAAATAAATTAAAATTTTTTAAAGCATGAAAACTTAAATACTTGTATCACACAAAAAATATAGTGTTTAATATTAAAGATTTATTGAGATTTTTTCTGACCAAAACTGTTCGGATAAGTGAGCGTCCGTATAAGTGAAGTCCGGATAAGTGAATAAGCACTGTACTACTTTAAACTTCTTTACTTAAAACTAATTTATGGTTTATATTAAATTAATTCAAACAAAGGCAATTTCGTTTGACCCAACAGGGATCTTTAGGCTTTTGATATTGTCTCCGATATAAGTTTTATCGAGATCTTTTGTACTGAAGATACACTCTTTACATACAACTAATTTAAAGCTAAGATTTCCTTGTAATAAAAAATGTATTTTGCATTATTTTTATTTGAGTTTGAGACAGAAAAAAAACAAAGATGTTTATAGCATTTTGTTAATTATATGTATTTTCTTAACAACATAGTATAGTTTGAATTTTTTATTTAAATTGCGAACTGAGGACTAATAATATATTAATACAGTAGACTACCGCTTAAGTACGCACTTTTTTTGGTACGCATCACGCCTTAAGTACGCACTTATCAAGAAAGGTAGAATGGCCAACCTGCTGAGTTAGCCTAAGATTTTAACAAATTTTAAATTAGGGTGAGTAATCCTGAGTAGTCTAAGTGGCCAATTGTGACAGTCCTGTTGCTAAATGTTAATAAACAAAATACTTATATAGTGGCTGAAGAAAACTGAAAAAAATAATGTTATTTTAGCTGTAATGCTATTAAATTAATAAATCTAGATGACAAAGCTAAAAAACCTACAAATACAACATAGTTAAGTCATAACTTAATTTAAATGTACAAACATTGATGTTTTCAAAATGTTTGGCAAACACAATGTAGTTTGGTACTTTACTTCTAACAAAACAAAATATGGCTTAATATTCTTTTTTATACCATTGACTGACATTGACTTTCTATATTAATAGTATGTATTAATTATGTAGAAACTTTTTATAGACAAAATAATGTTTTTTAAATCTAATAAAAAGTTTTGCAGATTAGAATTATGTATTAAATGTTATTTAAAATAAAAAGACTTGTTTATTTGGCTTAATTATTTGGTGGCTAGTTTTAAGAAAGAAAACAAACAACTAAAGTTTATATTATACTATGTCTTTAAAAAGTACGCACTACCCGTGCTAAGTACGTACTTTTTGGTCGGGTTCAATTTGCGTACTTAAGCGGTAGTGTACTGTATTAGTATTTTAAGTAAATCGAAAGGCCTAATATTTTCATAATTATGAAACTCTTTGCTTAGATTACTATTTAGCGTGCATTTGAATGAATAATTTTGATAAACAAAATATTAAAAAAGTCTACATTATTTTTGTTTTACTTTGAGTTAAAAATGTTTATACATTTTTATTATTTATTTATTTCAACAGTTTATTACAATCAAAACAATGTTTTACTCCTATACTTGCATATAGGAGATCCTCAGTTGTTGTAAATAGATTTTATTTGAATAAGACCTATTTACAACAACTGAGGATCTCCTATATGCAAGTATAGGAGTGAAACATTGTTTTGATTGTAATAAACTGTTGAAATAAATATTGGATATAAATCTCCTTAAAGACATTTAAGTCGAGAACTTTAAATTGTTTGATTTAAAACAAGTTACATTATTATTTATTTATTCAAAAAATCAACTTGTTTTTATAACAAATAGGTGCACATATACTTTTAAAGTTTAATTTACAAAAATGTTAATGTTGCGTTGCAACACTTTAGCATAATCTATTAAGATTCATAAAAAATCAGTTCATGAAATTAACTCAACTTGTACTTTTTCAAATTTTATAACAGTTTTAGAAGCTTTGTTAAGACTCATGATAGACCCGGATTCTGATTGTGCTAAGAGTAATGAAATTGGTTCGGAATTTTTGTTTTATAACAAAAATTTTCTGCAGAATGCTGCCGAGTATACTGCAAAATACGCCATAAAGCGACATTAAGTGTGATTAAAAACGCTATATAAATGCTATTTCTAGCTTCTAAGTCATACATATAGTATTTTTAAAGAAATTTTTTACTACTGTAATTTACTTTCATTGGCGTTGTTAATTTGAACTTGAATAAACAAAGCGGTGAACATCATTGTCTCTTATGTACTGAAAAATAAATTAATATTGTTTGAAACATAAGTAAGTGTAGAATAAAACTAACCTTTAAATTGAAACTATAAAAAAATGTGATTGTTTTGTAACAAACATTAAAAGTTTAAGTAAATAGTTTAAGTTAATTAAAACACATTAAAAAACATTTAATAAAAAAATAAGATTTTTTTTTCAAAATTAATTTACACTTTTATATAAATAAAATCATTTTAAATAGTAATGGTTGTTTTCAAAAACTAGGTTTTGTTCAACAAAACACCGTTAATAAATGTGATATATAGTTTACTAATAAACATGATATATAAAGAGTTTAATATTTTGGTGATAAAAAAATATATTAAACATGGTTAAGTTATTAATTATTAGTTAGTAATTCGACTTTTAGCTAGCATTGCTACAATTGAAAAAAATAGCGACACAGATATATTAAGAAATAAATAAAATAAAGTTTAATGTTTTGCTGAAATGTGTTTATAATTTTAGAATTTCAATGAAATAAACAATTAAAACTTACAACTGAAGTAATAAAACTATAGATATCTCCAAGTAGTTAGTAGAAAAAGTATTACAAAAGTTAAACACGAAAATTTTAAAGAATTTTGTTAACACTGTTTACTACAGGAGTATTTTTTGATAAAAAATTTGATACAAATACAATTTTTTAATAAATTTTACATTTCGAATTTGCTATGCTTAGCACATTATACTAAGTTACCATTTTCTTATGTAGTTAAAAGTAAATGTCTGTTGTTTAATTTTTATAAATATTTCGTTTATTATATTTGTCCAGAAGATTTTAAAGAAAAATATGTTGAAAAATTGTTTTATGAAAAAAAAATCAGAAAACAGGTTTAAAAATGAGGGTTAAAGATGTACATATTTTGTAAACATATATTAATTGAAGTTGTTTTATAATTTTTAGTAAAAATTGATGAAATATGTATACTTTATATTAGATTTCAGTAACGTACCTTTAATTTTGTTGAAAAGTATTATTAATATAATTAAAATATTAGATAAAAAATATAACATTTAATTATTCGATGATAAAAAAAGTATGTAACTATAACATGATGAAGTCAAAAAAAACTACGAAATAGAACAAGCTCGGTTCTTTAACTTTTACGACTATAAAAAGTATTTAATCATTTAACTGACTAACTAAAAAAAGTAACGGATTCTCAATATATTTATAACCTTAAAAAGGCTGGTGAATTATTTGTTAACAAGTAATATCATGATTGGTGTCATGAGCCTATTTTTTGATCGAATATGTTTACTTTTGTTAGCATTTTTTATACTTAAACTTTGCTACCTGATAAATAAAAATTACTCAGTTCATGAAATTTACTTATTGTTGAATTTCTTTTAAGTTTAATAAGCTATGTTAAGAATTATGGCAGATCCGGTTTCTGTTTAAGCTAAGAATAATGAAATTGGTGAGGAATTTGTATTTTAAAAGAAAAAATATTTGCAGAATATTGCGGAGTACATTGCAAAACATGCCTTAAAGCGCTATTAAGTGTAAATAAAAACGCTATATAAATGCTATTTCTAGCTCGTTAGTCATATATGTGGTACTTATCATTTATTTTTTTTACAATTATAATATACTTTCATTGATAGAATTCAACAATTAATAAAAGATAATGTATTTAACTAAAAACAAGGTCAATCACATAAATTTAGCAATAGAACAAGTTCGATGCTAATTTTTTACAAACATAACATATAATTAAATCATTTAACTGACTAACTAAAAAATATAACGGATTCTCAATATATTGATAACCTTAAAAAAGCTGGTCAATTATTTGTTAACAAGTAATATCATGATTGGTTTCCTTAGCCTATTTCTTCGATCGAATATGTATACTATTAATAATTTTATTTATGTGGTGAGTTTTTTTTTTCTAATGTTTTGTAGTTTTACTATGCTCCATGATAAATAGAAATAACTAAGTCTCATTATGAGTTTATGTTTACTATTTTAATTTAGTAAGTTAAGTTTCGTGAAAAAAAAAGAAATTTTAACACAACTTTATAAACAAAGTAATCGTTTTCAAGTAAATTTTTATCAGTTTCTACAGTCCTGACTTCATATACAAACATAGAACGAATACAGCCGGCAAAATAGGTGTAAACTGCTTAAAAAATATTTTAAATGATATTGTAACAAAAATTATTGTACCCTAGTTTAGAAACTTATTATTGTAACTATTTTAAATAACTAATAAAACTTTGTTTTAATTAAATAGAGTATATATTAATAGTTTAAATTAAATCTTTTGGGACTATGAACAATTTGAACATTTATTATTATACAATAAACCTTGTTTTTGGTTTTTTTAAATTTCTATAACTAATAAACAAGAAAGATTTTGGAAATCAAGTTAAAAATCAACTGTAATTTAAACAAATAATTTTCACATTGTTCAATACAACAAAAATTTGTAAGAAATTTCAATTATAACTCTCATTGAAATTCAAAATTTTAGGCTATCAAAACAGAAATCGAAAAGAAAAACTAACAAAACGTTTAAGCTAACATCAAAAATTTTACTACAAGAGCTTGCCATGGACGCATCACTGTTAAAGTAGATGGCGAGATGTCCAACAACAAAGAACCATTATGAACATATTTAAAATATTAAAAATTCATCCACTGTTTGCTGGTTTCAAACTAAAACAAAACAGTCATCAAAATATATGAGGTACAAAATTTTTTTTTGTTAGTAAAAATAATTATCAACGCGATTAGACTATAAATACATTGTTTCAAAGGGGGATTCCATGTCTATCCCGTCTTTTAGGAATAAATTAAACAAAAAAAACTAAACTTACGACAGAAGTTACAAGTTACAATAGTTTTTAAAGTTAATACTGTTTACTTATCTTAAAAAATGTATCAGTTCAAATTTCAATGAAATTATCCAGAGGTACATTAGTAAAAACACTCTTAACGTCAAACGACGGAAAAATGTATTATTTGCTTACGTATCTCTAGTTTTTTTTAACGAACACAAAAAATTCTTTAAATGATATGATGTAAAGTCTTCAAAACTCGTTCAAGACTCAAGTTTTGAAAAAAAATTCATAAAATTGTCTACTCAAAAAAGTAACTTTATAGCAAATAATGCAAGACAGTTTAACTTTAATAAAAGTTTAGTAAATTAAAGGTAATGCTGCACACTCTACGGAAAAGAACTAAATTAAAGAGGTAGTCATGAAATGACATTTTTATAATGCAATACGGTTTGATAATATAAAGATTTGTGAAAAATACAAAACACTTTTTTTCTAAAAAAGTACCTTAGTAACAATCGATGCGACACATTTCAATTTCACTGAAAGTCCTGCACTTTCCCGGCTGATTTTAACTTCAAGAATCCTCATAATCGCAAGCATAATCAATACTGATGTTGTTATTGATCGGAGCACGCGTCTTTGTTTAAATTCGCTTTTGCAAAGCTTAAGTTTGGATGCTGCTGCACTACATGTCAAAAAAAAAAACTAATTGAAAGAGCGAGTAGTAAACGAATACTTTCATATGGCAATACAGTTTATTTATATAAATATTCTCAAAATAAAACCAACAAAAATTACACTTTAAAAAGTACCGTGGTAATATCTCATGCTTTACAAGTTCCGACTAAATTGTACTGGAAATACCCATCATTGAAAACATAATTCACCTGGGTGTTGTAACTGATCAGGGTGACGTGATGGGTACGCTGTATTAGAAGCTACAACTGGGATGCTGCTACACTTTGTAAAAAGAAATTACCAAAAAAAAACAACCGTAAAATAATATTAAAATAAGGTTTAGTTATAAAACAGTTTTTTAGATAAAGTTCTACAATTTTTTTTTTAATTTGTCTTCTCAAAATCCGATACCTGACTCGTCAACTTCACCTGAAGTCTCGCATTGCGCCGACAGTTTGTACAGGTGGAACACTAATCATTGCAAACAACATCTAACTGGTAGTTGTGAGTCATTTTAATGACGGGTGTGATTCGATAAACGTATGCTGAACATACGTTGTTGCAAAAGCTACAGTTTTGGTGCTGCTACTTTTTAGATTAAAAACGACTAAATTACATAATTAGTCGTGAAATCGTATTTAAAAAATTAAAGGCGCATTGATTTTCCAAAGATTTTAAAATCAAAAATCAACAAAAACTTTTAGCTCAAGAAAAAAAAAACCTTAATAAAAACCGATGCTTGGCAGCTTGACTTTACTTGAACTCTCGCACTTTACCGACTGATTTGTACTAGGAGAAAACTAATTATCAAAAAAAAATCAATCTTTGTGTTAATATTAATTTTTAGACGAGTGTGATGTTAGCTTGAAGAATTTTTTTTCAAGTGTCCAAACCTTGGACCTAATTATTTTTCATATCTTAAAAGCTAATTTAATTTTTTTTTATACTAGAGAACGGTCCTTTGTCATTAAATTTAAAATAATCATTGGATTAGGGTTTGGATTTTTGAGTAGGGTCCCTTAGAGAAAATTTAGTTTTTTATATTTTTTTTTATTTTATGAGTTTAGTAAAAAAAAAACTATAATAATTTTTTTTTATCTTCTTAATAATGTGTGTATAAACGGCTATATTTTTTTTTTACTTACTGTCACTGTTTCGCACAATTTGGCCTTAAATGGTTTTTTTTAATAAATTTTATGAATTATGAACTCAAACTCATAAATTAAAAATCATAAAAAAACTCTATTAAGGCCCAATTGTGCAAAATATTGACAATTTGTAAAAAAAAATTATAGCTGTTTGTACACATATTAATAAGAAGATAAAAATAAATATATTTTTAATATTTGTTTTTGCTTAAACTTAAAAGATAAACTTTTTTTTTTAAAAACCCAATTTTTTCTAAAGGGCTCCACTCAAAATCCAAACCCCAATCAAATGAATATTTATTTTAATTTGAAGACAAAGGACCTTTTTTCTAGAATAAAAAAAAGAAGTTTTTAATTAGCTATTAAGATGAGGAAAAAAATTAGATCCAAAGTTTGGACATTTTTAATAAATTTCTTCAAGCTAACTTCACACTCCTAATTTTTAGTTTATGTTAGTGGAAAATCACTAATGTTATTTGGTTTGATGTTTGTATATATTTTTTTAACTTTAAATGTGAACCTGAAATTTAAATAGATTTTCATATAAAATAGTTTTTAGCATGCCTTTATTAAGTGATTTCACTAATATATTAATGTTTTGATTTTTTTCTCTAGTTGGATGTACTATTAGAAATTGTACAAAAAATTCAATTTAGTTTTAAGATAGCTCTTGATTTTTTTTTGTATGTGTCAACCACTGGGTTTAAATTTTTTAGTTCAACTCAATGAATTTTAGAGTTGACATTAGGGCTCTTACGCCATCATACTGCAAAAGATTTTTTTAAATTGTGTGAATAATATAATATAGAATTTAATAAACAGATTAAAGATACAACTTATAAAATTAAAAATAAGTCAATTATTTTTATCAAGCACTTAGTTTTACATTAAAAAATTATAAATATAATTTTTATAATTCTATTGCTTAAACTTTGAATTCATATGTTTTTTTTATGAAAAACCTCTTAATCAAGATAAAAACATTTGATAATTTTTAAGATATATATTTTTAGTTTTTGATCAGGATTGCCACAGACTCAGGCTAGTTTTAAATGTTATTATAAATTCATAACAAGGTGAGACGGGTGCACGACTATTCAAATTCTTAAAAAGTGTTTAAGCCATTTCTCATAGAGTATAGTATAGTATAGAATAATGAATTCTTACAGTAAAAGGTTTTAAAGTTATTACTTATCTACAGACGATTTTATTTAGCATAATTTTGATTAGTTTATAAAATATATTTATAATAACTAATTAAACATATAGTTTCAAGAAAATTTTGATTTTTTTTTTATAATTTACTATTTTATTATTATTAGTTAGATCTTAAACTATGTATAAAATTCAATAATTACCACTATATTTAGAAAAAAAATTGAAAACTTTCATTTGATTGAATGAGGAAATTAAATATTAATTATAAAAAAAATCTTTTGACATATTGTACTTTTTGTGTTAGTTGATTAAAAAAAAATTAAATACCCAATCCCAAATAACAGCAGTTTTATTGAAATATATAAAGAATTATCTTATCGGGAATAACATTTATTTGTAATAAAAATTATACTATTCAAGTTAAGTAAGTAAGAAGACTTGTTCTAAAAATTAAACATGTTATAAATAAATGTACTGAAAGTTTTTAACACTGTAATATAGGTACAACTGCCACTGTTTTAGTTTTAATAAACAAAAATTGAAATTAAAACCTGGGCCTAACAGACCTTACTACAAAACTAAATCTACAAGTAAAGAAAAAATTAAATCTTAAACCCCATCACTAACAAAATCAAATGGGTTTAGTTCAAAGAAAATTGAGGTATACTTTTTTCGAGAACCAGCAGCAGTTTTATGTTGGTTAGAATGAATTATCAAATAGCATGTAGTTAAAAAAGCATTTATATGTAAAAAAATATTTAGTGTTTTAGGTGTTTTAATGATTTTAAATTTTAATTTTAAAATTATCACAAGAACTTTCATTTTTTTTTAGTGTAATAAATTTATTTATATACCATTTAATTAACTTTTTAAGTATAATATATTCTTTTTTTTTCTCTAAATTACAAGTTATTTATCAGAACGCTTTACTTCTAAAGTTTCAGTTTCACTTAAAAAAAATTTTTTTGATAAAGGTTTAAAATTAATTCCAATCAATTTATATTTAAAGTAGTGATGTACCGGACTCACTATCCGGGTCCGGATCCGGTCGGATAGTGCCATTTTTGTCTGATATCCGGATCCGGCCGGATCCTGATATGAAAAAAAAATCCGGATCCGGCCGAATTCTAATTTGAAAAAAAAGTCCGGATCCGGGTCCGGCCGGATCCTAACAGAGATCTGGCCGATTCGGATCTAGTTAGTAAAAAATAGCATACATAAAAGTATTTTTTTGAAAAGCAAACCCTGTGTTAATTAAAATGAGTCATTTTCGTCAATAATTAAGTTCGAAAATTAAACACCTACCGTGATTGGCTCATTTTGTACACGTGACTAATTTACATTTGTTTACATTTAAACTAAGAAACAAACAATTCAGAAATGCCACTTTTGACCTATGTTGTAAAATTAAAAACTTTACTACCAAATTGTCAACCTTATGGGTAGCTGTTCTACTGATTATTAGATTAAAGTAATTTTAGACTCAGGCTAGTTTATACTCACTCTAGCTAGTTTTTTTTTTGACTTAAACAGTGGCAACCCTGCTAGTTTGAAAATTTTTGAGAACTTTTGAAAATTTAAGGCTACCTCAGGCTACTTAAGTTTTTTATAAAAACTCAGGCTAGTTTTAAGATTTTTTGAAAATCTTAGACTATATTTCTTTTAGATTTTGAATGAATTTAAGACGATCCAGTTTTCAATACTTTGTGATTTTCTAGTTAAATTTGTTCTAGAACTTGATTGTAATTGATTTTAGATTGGTAAGGCTATAGGGGGGGTTACCTTGATTTTTACAAGTTGTTCTTATTTGATAGATTTTAATCTTAGCTACTAGATACTTTTTACAGCTCAACAAAATTCAAAGTAGTTTCTGAGATACAAGGGTCAAAGCCGGCCAGCTCAATAGCTTCCTTGGAAGAGGTGCAAACTAAAAAGACAAATAAAAACATTTAAAAAAAATCTATCTCCTCCAACAGATTAAAAGCAATCTTATTTAAGTTTTCACAGTTTACTATTTACTAAATTTTAAATCATTTGTGTTTTGGATTTTTTTTGAGGTGTTTTTTTGAATTTTAGATCTTAAAATTTTATATTTCAGTTATTTTAAATTCAACACTAAAAAGCTTTTAAACTATGTAAAGAATATTTTTTTGAAAATTTGAATACCTAGCTTAAAAAATTCTAGGAGGAAATAGATTTTTAGTGAAATGGATATTTCCGCGTTTTTAGCTTGCGCCTTACATTAGGTCCCTAAAGAACTCTCGGCTTTGACCGCCTATATCTCAAAAACTACTTTGAATTTTGTAAAGCTTTAAAAAGCATCTAGTAGCTAAAGTAGTATTCTATTAAATAAGATCAACTTGTAAAAAAAGTGTTTAACCTCTCTATAGCCTTAATTGAAAACAACACTTAAAATGTTCAACCTTGTGGCTAGCTGTTCTACTGATTGTTAGCTTAAAGTAATTATTTTTTTGGTTTTTCAAAACTTCATTCTGAATCAGGAAAGTTTATAATCACTCAGGTTAGTTTTTTGAATCAAAAAGGTGCAACCCTGATATTTTAGTTACCAAAAATCATGGAAAGTTTATTAGTTTAGCAAAAAAGATATTTTAGTATTTTTCATTGTTCTTTCAATTTGAAGTTTTTTTACTGTTCTTTCAATTTAAAGTTTTTCTTTTGTTCTTTCAATTTTAATGAAATTTAAATGTAAATATTGTTCAGAAAATTAGCAAACATACCAGCTACTATTTTTAAATGTTAATCTTAACTAGACCTTAATAACATATCAAAAACTTTCTTACTATATAATTATTTTAGCAGCACATTAATATTTTTTAGTCAAACTTTTTTTTAAACTATAACTTTTCAAAATTCAAAAGTATATAATTAGATATAAAACATAGAAGATAAACTTCACACAATTATACTTATGTAGTAGTTAGTTATATAAAATTGCATTATCGTACATAGTAGTTTTTATACTACTTAAATTACAAATAACTTAGAGTATTAAGAATCCAGTTCCGGATCCGGTCGGATTTTAATTTGAAAAAAAATATTCGGGTCCGGTTCCGGCCGGATCTTAATCTTAAAATAAAATCCGGTTCCGGACGGATTATAATTTGAAAAAAGTCCGGATCCGGGTTCGTTACATCACTAATTTAAAGTCAGTTAAGTATTAATTATAATTATATAGTTGTATTATATTTTATCAAAATATTCTTGTTTGAAAGAAAATGGCAGGCCTGATTATTTTTAGTTTGTTGGTTCTCATAAAAAAATAAATGAAAGAATTCTTATAAAAATTGTTAAAACTTGCATGAAATTAACTAACCATCTATAAAGCCTTAACTTCACTCAAATTAACTAACACGTTTGAGTTTTTTTAAATCGACTTAATGTTTTTCAAAACGCCACTAATCAACTATAAATTTATTGATTTTAAATTAATAATCAAGTTAAAAAAAAATTATAAAACTGAAAACATAAATCTAAGATTTTAGAAAAATTTAATAATTTATAACACAAAATTTATAGAAATTCTCCTAAAAACTAAATATATATATTTCAGTCTGTTTAAAAACCTTTAAACTGTCCTGAGTATCTTAGAAAAAAATAGACTATTAAAAACTAAGTTTACAAAAAGTTAAGTTTATCTTCAAACTAGTTTAAGTTTTTGTTAGGTTTCAAAATTTCTAAGAAGCCTGTTTATACCAATTATACCCATCATTTATACATACTCACTCGTTTTTGTTATATTTAAATTACATTCTCTAGTATTACTATTTAATTGGTAGAATTGCTGCAATCAATTACGCCAATAATTTGATGTGATGCAATCAAAATTATAGGTTGTATTTAGATGTTGCTGGAATTAAGTTGATGCAATTAAATGAAAAATAAAATGCTGTCTAAACCTTATATAAATATTACGGATAGTTTTTTGTAGTTAAAAATTTATAAACAAAACATTTACAAACGAAAAAAAACTTGAATACACATAAACCAATAGTTTGATTTTTATGTATTTTTAAGTAATTTATTTTTTTTATACTAACATAATTAATGGCTTGTCATATTATAAGTTTTTTTGATATTTATTTTATTTAGGATTTTATAAAGAAAGTAAAAAAATAAACTTGAACACACATAAATCAATTGTTTGATTTATAGTTGTATATATGTAATTTATATTTAGTAAACTTATAGAAGTAGTGGTTTAGTCTTATGTGTACTATTTAATGGGCAGTATTTTATGTGTAGAATTGCTTCAATCAATTATGCCCATAACTTGATGTGATTTCATTTAAATTATGGGTAGTGTTGAGATGTTGCTGCAATTAAATGAAAAATAAAATACTGTCCATACCTTAATTTAATACTATGAATAGTTTTTGTAGTTTTAAACTTATAAACAAACAAAAAAAAAAAACTTGATTACACATAAACCAATAGTTTGATTTATTTTTACATTTATCAAAATTATATTTTGTAAACAAACAGAAATAGTGGCTAGACTTACTAAAAGATTATGGGTATTTTTTTTTATGTAGTATTTAATAAAGAATAAAAAACTTGAATACACTTAAACCAACAGTTTGATTTATAGTTGTATACATGTAATTTATATTTAGTAAACTTATAGGCCTTATGTGTACTATTTTATAGGCAGTATTTTATGTGTTGAATTGTTTTTTTTTATTTGTTTGTTTATAAATTTTAAACTACAAAAACTGTTCATAATATTTGTATAAGGCCTAGAGAGTATTTTATATTTTCATTTAATTGCAGCAACATCTCAATACTTCCCATAATTTGAATGAAATCACATAAAATTATGGGCATAATTGATTGAAGCAATTCTACACATAAAATACTGCCCATAAAGTAGTACACATAATGCCAAACCACTTTTTCTATAAGTTTACTAAACATAAATTACATATATACAACTATAAATCAAACAATTGGTTTGTGTGTATTAAAGATAATTTTTTTAATTTTTTTTTTAAATCTTAAATAAAAAAAGTTTAAAAATACTTATAATTGCCAAGCCATTACTTCTGTTATTATAAAGATATAAACTATTTAAATATACATATAAATCAAACAATTAGTTTAAGTGTACTCAAGTTTTTTTTTTCTTTACTAATCATACATATAAAAACTATTTATAATATCTTAATAAGTCTAGCCAATACTTCTTTCAGTTTACAAAATATGACTTAAATATCCGTACAAATCAAACTATTGGTTAATGTGTATTCAAGTATATTTTATTTGTTCGTTTATAAATTCAAAACTACAAACACTATCCATAATATTTATATAAGGCCTAGACAGTATTTTATTTTTCATTTAATTGCAGCAACATCTAAATACTACCCGTAATTTTCATGACATCACATCAAATTATGGGAAGAATTGATTGCAGCAATTCTACCCATAAAATAGTGCCCATAAAATAGTACCCATAAAAAGACCTACCCGGGTATAATTCATTGCAGCAATTCTACCCATAAGATAGTGCCCATGAAATAGTACCCATAAAAAGTCCTACTAAAATTCCTCTATTCCCGCTATGACGTCATCACGTGTCATTCCTGATATCGTTTATTTTTTGCAGATTTGTAACTTTTTTCAGCTAGCTACAATCATGGTAAATAATTAATGTTTATTTAGTACTATATGTTGATCAATGCATGTATATATATTAGATATATTTAAGTTGTAGTTTAAAAATGTTCTGTAAAGTTGATTAGTTATTAAAACTATTAAAACAATGTTTTATTCAAACTTTCTTTATAATGATAAATATTTCATCTAAAACTTCTATTTGTAATGAACTTTATAAATCAACCAAAAACTATTGTTATTTTTATATTTAAGCAATTTAAAAAAGGTATATTCGAATATTGAGTTAACAGAATGGATAGTAAGTTTGATTTAAACGCCTTTTTTACTTTCAGTATAGAAATAAGTAAATACTTTAAAATAATGTACAAGCTAGTAGATGTGACAACGAAAAATGCTAGAAAAGTTTTTGAAAACAATATTTTTAATTATTTTGTAAAACAAGGTGAGAAAAAAAGTCTATTAAGTATAAATACTTGTATTCTAAAAGTATATTAGTACAAAGGTTATATATAGCTTAAAACTATTATGCAATTTATGTTTTTTGTAAAACTTAATTTTATTAGATACAAATTGATTATTTTAATTCTAAAATTAAGAAATAAAATAAAATTCTTTTTCTCTTAAATAAAAATAATTCAGCTTTTTTTAAACGTTAGTTTGCATTTGAAATTGATATATAAACAATTTAAGGTATTATACTGTTTTAAACTCATTTGATAAGTTATTTTGAAATATATAGAATTAATGTTTGTTTTTATTTTCAGCTAAAACGAAGAGAACTGAGAATGAATTAGTTTCTACCTTAAAACTAAATAAGTTTTTATTAAATCAAGGAAAAACTTTGAGAATATGCGAAAACATCAATACGAATACAACTGTTAAAAATGTTCTTACTATTTACACTTTTGCTATACTTTACAACTTAGCTAGTGTTAAAGAGTCGTCTTTGATTTATATAGAACGTTGTTTTCAAATGCTAGTTGAAACTGAAAACTTCTCACATTTAGATTTTAAACTTATTGGTAAAATACTTAATAGCTCTGAATTAAATATTCACTCAGAAGTTGAGGTATTTTACGCAGCAAAAAAGTGGTTGATACGCAACAGTGAAGAACGTAGCAAAAATGCAACAAAACTGCTTCTAAAAGTTCGTCTTCCTTTGCTGTCAGAACATGCAATAAAACATTTAATAGATGAAATTTCGTTCTTTGCTGAAAATAATGAGTTTAAGAATATGCTAAACAAAGTCTTAGTTGGAGGGAAAATAACTAACAACAACTACACAAGTAGGTATTGTAAACAAGATAATTTTAATATATTAGTATGTGGAGGTGTACATGATTCAGATGATTTTGTTACAAACGTACATCAAATTAATGGAAGCAATTTAGAAGACGCAAAAATTTTTTCTCCAATTAAAACTAAACGAGAATTCCACATTGCTGTATGTTTAAGAGGTGAAATTTATGTCTTTAGTGGCAATAATGAAGAGATAAAAATCGTGAAATCAG
This sequence comes from Thalia democratica, assembly GCF_965202585.1. Lineage (NCBI taxonomy): Eukaryota > Metazoa > Chordata > Thaliacea > Salpida > Salpidae > Thalia > Thalia democratica. The sequence continues at coordinate 22,331,847 of NC_139169.1, read as the reverse complement.
TTGAAAAGTGTTCACCTTCTAATAACACGTGGACTGTAGTAACTAATATGGCCGACAAACGGCTGTACTTTAGTGCTTGCGCATTTATAGATAAAATATTCGTTTTTGGAGGTTATGTTAGCAATAACGCTGATGGCGTTATTAAATGTGATGACTATTCACCAACAAATTCCTGTTTAGAGTTCTGTACAAAAAAAAAGCGATTGGAAAGAAGTTGCTAGTATGAGGGTAGCAAGAGATCTTACTTCTTGTGCAGTTTTTCAAGGAAACATTGTAGTGGCAGGAGGTGAGGATTTTTATGAAAACAGATTATGCACAGTAGAGTCATATGAAGTATTTGCTGACAAATGGTTACCAATGCCAAGTATGATCAAAGGTAAAAGTAGACACAGCTTGGTTGTTGTAAAAGATAAACTGTTTGTAATCGCTTATAGAACAGACAAGTGTGAAGTTTTCGACAATGTTTGCAAACGTTTTATAACTTTAAAGACACCTTATAATGATATTATTTCAAATAATGCTATGTCCATCGGTAACAGAATTATTATATTTCTGGATAAAATATCATCAATAATTTGTTATGATGTTGATAAAGAACAATGGTCTGAAAAGCCTAGTGAAACTATAAAAGATTTGGAGAATTTTTCTTGCACGAAGTTACCTTGGTACTAGCGCATTCTGTGTATAAACAGTGTTCTGTTACTAGAACTATTCTAAAAAACCTAGATTAGAAATTTAAATTTATGTACAATTAGTAATATATAAATAATGAATAAGCTTCAACTGTGTTTTTTCATTTAGATTTCAAATATTAAAGTTTTTAATTTTTCGATAACTTGATTTAATGCTTTAAATTGATTTAGACATACTTTTAATAATTTTACTACGAATAGGTTAGAAAATGTATTTTATATCTATTATGTTAAATTTCTACTTTAAAAAAAAGTGTTTATGAATTAAAATTTTTAATATAAACTGATAATCTCTAAGAAATAAAGCTTTTTTCATTTGTAGTTAGTACTTGTTTGACTCTAACTATCTTATTCATTACTTAAGAACAAAAAACAATTTTTAATGTATCGTTTTAATGAACTGCTTCCATTTCTTGCATTATTTATTGTTTGAACTCTGAATATATAAAGCTCGACATGACCCTATTTGAAAGCGAACTCTTAAAGCACCCAAATTCGCCAATGAAAAACTAGGATTAACGAGGCTAAATTACTTATGAAATAATTCATAAAAACATCTATAAATACCTGTTTATGTGTGGAGTAAGTTGTTTTTTTTTTGTGTAGCTGGGATAAGAAACTACTGAATAAATTTTACTTGCACACTCAAGTTTTCAATCTTAAGTATTCTCTAGATGTAAATTTGATATTTAATTTGGTGTTTAATTGCTTAAATATTTTTGCAAGATTTACATAGTTCGTAATAGTTTACCAAACCTTTTATAGTTTATTGCTTTCTAAAAATTTTATTTAATGTTTAGTTAATGATTTGAAATTGATTTAAATGGTTGCTAATTAAATAATTGTTTTAAAGGTTACTGCACTATGCTTGCAGTATTATTAATTTTGAACTTTTGCCAAGTGATTTATAAAAATTTTCAAAGTAATTTGAATTTTGAAATAGGTCATTTGTGTGGTGTAGTTTTGTTGTGTGAATCTTTTGTATAATAGATACATCACCTAAACTGTCTTGTCTAATTTATATAAAGTAGTCCAAATAGAGTATAGTATTTATAAGATAGTAACCAAATAAGGTAAGATTTAAATATGAAGGGTAGTAATAACAATTTAATTGTACCATAGTCTACGCCTTATATCGTTTTATGTTTTATTTATCAGTTCTAAAATTCTTCAATGACGTAAGATAAGTTTAGTATTTAGTACTAGTTAAAGACTAAACACAGTTTATATCAAAATACAATTTGCGTTAAAATATCAAATATTCAGACAATATTATAACGGCTTTTAGCTTTGTAAATTATCGTAAAAATGAAGTGGCCATAAAAACTTGAAAACATTTTTCCGAAAAGTGATAAGAGTATTATATAGATAGCTAAAATAGTATTTATGTTTTTAAGTCAAAATTTTTATACCAACTAATTAAGCACAAAATTTTACAATCGTTACAATAATAGAAAGTTAATACTGTATACTTCATTTAAAAAAATAATTGGTAATGAATAATAAGCGCGTCTTACTAGAATAACTTGCAAAGATTTATTTATTTTTAGCATAATTTAAACAAAAGATATAGAAAAAGTTGTTAGTGTAAGTTTAAATAGATTAGATAAAGTACATATTATAGTACATCTTGGTTAAAAAAAAAATTTCAAAAAATTGAAATAAGTGTATAACATAAAGTTATAAGTCCTACATTCACTTAGTTTTTGTAAAAGTTTCATTTTTGTAATTTATTATGCTTTTTTAGAAAAGTTGGATCTAGATGAAACTAATTTTCGCAAACATTCTAGTGTGTAACGATTTTTAGTCGTATAAAATTTATACTAAAAAGTATTAAAAGGTAATGTTTTCGTGTACATTATTTTGTGCCTTTTAATTAAAGTAAAGTTTTTGATTAAGATCAAATATTTTAAATGTTTTACAAATTACTTTAAACTATCTTTAAGAAAATTATCAAAAAGGTGGGTATTAATGAAAGTTTTAATTAGATTTAGTCACAGTATTTTGTTTTAGCTGTGAACTATTTAGAATTCAAACGTTTTACTACTGATAAATGAGAAAATATGAACATAATAAATATTTAAGACTTTTTAATTCAATTTATTCTAAATTAAATAAGTAGTACATTTAAAAATTTTACTCAGCATTTTAACTAAATTTTTATTTAGAAATGTTCTTTGTTACTTGTTTCTTTATTATAAACTTATTATATCAAAAAAGTATAACTTAATTTGGTAAGCTTTAACAGCATTTAATTAACAAAAATCTGTGATTGAAAAATGAGTATTACAATTTATAGCTTAAGGATAGTGAACTTCTATACTAAACATTATATTATAAAAAGCATATTAAAATATCTATTTAGTTTTTTCTTGATATAATTTGTTTGAAGATTAGAATATGTCAACTAGTGATCGACCGAATGCGAGTCTTATTTTAAAATTAGGATTTGGTCGGATCAGAATCCGAATCTTATTTTCTAATTAGGATTCGGCCGAATCCGAATCCGGATCCGAGTACGAATTCTAATACTTTAATGAATGCAATCCTAAAAATCTAAGTTGCTTGTAATAGAAATACAATACGAGTTTTTAAAAATTACTGCGTATTATTTTATAACTTATTTAGTAGGAAAAAATTAAATAATATTTTTGACGTGTTAATAAATTAATACAAAATTATATTTGAATAATTTATTCTAAAAGCAAACAAAAATAGACAAATGTTTTGCTGGAAAAAGAATCAAGCTATACACACAAACTTAGATTCAATATTTTGATATACATGCAAGCAACTAACTTAAGTTATACTTTTGTTATACATAACAATTTAATTATAGACTTTAATTAATGCTTAAAGCAGAAAACAAATCACTAACAAAGTTAAAGTATTTTAGGGCTAACTTATGAGTTAGTTTTTATTGTGACCATAATCGAATTAAAACAAAACTTTTCCAAATGTTCATACTTATAAAACAAAGTGCAATTGAAAATAACATTGAGCCGTAATAAACCAAAGTAGAATACCAACTATAATAAATTCCTAAAAAAGAATAAGAATTTAAATTGTCATAAAAGTTTTAGATTCCAATTGGGATTACCTTTTTGTCATTACTAAAAAGAAATGTAAATTAACTTAACAACTGCTTAAAATATGAAATGAATTACAATTGCTAAATGTGTCACTGTTATATTACGAAAGAATATTCTTGTTTTTTCAAGTTGTGTTGGAGAAATAAACGTTTTTCGCTGGTCTTTCAAAGCAAACGATTACGCTTTTGCTTCTAGATACTACCAGCTTCAGAAAATAATCTTTTATAATACAAAGAAGATGATGGTAAAGTAAGATATTTCCTTGCAAAGCTGGCAAGATGTGGGTATTTGTCTAGTTCAAGTTACACCAGTTTAAGCTTTATTTTCTTTAGTTTCTGCATTCAAATTTTCTGTAGAAAAATAGCTAGTCATTTCTTCTTCAATTTCTTCATCAATAAAATCCTGTTGTTCGTCCTCCTGTGTAGCTGTGTTTGATACTACTTAAAAGAAAGATAGTAAGTTAGAAGTTTATTTGGATTAAATTTTACAGAAGGTTATGGTTTTGGTTTCTCTGGTCGCAATATAGGAGAATCGCCACTTTAATCAGCCTTGAAAGAGATATCCTTTTTAATGATTATTGAGATAAGAACGAAAAACAGAAAGTCGATATCGTAGATCAACAGCTGTTGTGACAAACACTAATTTTTTATCATTCAGGTTTAAGTTGTTCTTATTGGTATAAAATCTTCTTTTGCAAGCCCCTCCTATGTTTTTGTCCAAAGTTTTACAAAAATTTTATACTTCTTCTGAGTTTTCATAAAAGTTAACAAACGTCGCAGTGATCTGGTATGCGGGATTACGCTTGGGAGCAATGCATTGTTTTTACTACACTCCTTTGTTACAAAAAAGGTTCGAGCATTAGAATGATGTCATAGTTGCCATTCTTCAGGTTTAATAATCGAAATTGAATGTTTTTATATTTAGCCACATAGTACCGGACACTTTATTTAAGCTTGTTCAGTCTCTACAGTATAGGATATGTTGAATTCCACTTTGTATCAAGATCTTGAAGTAAATCTCTTTGTTTTATTTGTGCGTTGTCAAAGTTTATCTGGTTTTTTTTTAGCAACTTGCTCGCTTTAGAATAATTGCTGAAATGGCAAGCTATTTTTCTACCATTGCTAATAGCAATTTTATACGATCGTTCTAAAACATTGAACCCTTATTGATTCTATGAAGCGTATGTATAAAATAGGGTACTGAAGAAGTTCTAACAATGATGTTGCCTTATCAATGTTTCTTGAATTGTCTAGCAGAAAACATGATTACCATCTACGATATATTTCAATCACTAAGCGTATTCACAATATAGTTACAAATATTTTGGCCAGTGTACTCACCCTTTATTTCTCGGGAATGCTAAACACTTTATTTTAACTCAAAATTTTCATGCAACCAATGCACGATAAAAAAAATATATATCATTCAGTTGCCATTGAATTTTTTTCACATGTCGCTTGTGAATGACAAAGAAGAAGCAAGTGACAACTCTTTAATTATTTTCATTTTTAGAAGCCTGTGGAAACATTGTTTCATTAAAAAGCATAGTATTTGGAATAAAAAGAAAAATCTTAGTTAGATTTCAAGATAAGGAAAATAATTGGATCTAAAAAATAGACCTTTTTTTTTTAATTTAAAAAAATGCTAATCGAGCAAAGTTAACGCTTGTAAATGTTTTATGTAAACTAATTGCTAAGTTTTTCAGTATAATTTTCGATTTTTTTTTTAGTTTTAACGAAACTCTTTTTAAATATTAAATTTTTTATAGCATTTTACATTTTACAGAAATAATTATGATTTAATTTAAATATATTAATTATAAGTTGTTTGCCATTTTTTAACTGGATATGTATTTTTTGATTTCAATTACATGTTATTATAGTTATCTTTCGCTGAAGTAAACATTCTGAACTCAGAAGAAAGTTTATAGCTAAGAATTACTATTCACCTAATAAAAAACCTAACAAAAAATTTTAATTTTGCTTCAAAAGTGTGTACTGAGTAAGAAGTGCGTACTAAAATCGGTACTTGTCAAAACATTGTACTCAAAGCACATACTTATCAAAATGCGTAGCGTACTCAATGTGCGTAGTTAACTAGATGTGTGTTTTAAAAATGCGTACCTTAGAGAAAGGTTTGTTCAATTTAAGTTAAATTAAAGTTAAAGTTATAAATTTTTACATGGCAACCCTGTAAATATTAAATATACTATATAAAAGTTTACTAAGGTTTGTAACATAATATGTATCTGTATAGAAAATTTATTTAAGTTGCATAAGTACACTATACTAGTAGTGGTCAAGGTGTAAACTAGTGCACACGAAATTTTTTTTGAAGTGCATAAAATTTTTAGGGTAAACGAAACTAATTTAGAGGTGCACAATATTTTAGATAACACAAAACAAAATTTAGTCTTATTATCATATTTATTTAGTTTAAGCGGTAGACTTCAATACTAAAATTAAATTTAGCCCTGGTGTTTATTTTAGCTTTTAGTTTTTGGCCATTTTACTTTCATGATCTATTCTAGTATTTAATCTCACATATCATTTTTTATATAAACAATTCTACAGCTGAAAGAATGGAAATGCTCAAAGCTCATGTCAAGTCCATTAACTGACGTGAAGGAAGCTGTCATCAAGCTACTATTATGATTAAAGGACCAAATCAAAAGGTTACTATTTTTTTATTTGTAATTAGTATTAGTAAATTACAATGTTTGGCTAAATGTTGAAAGCTCACTTTTTTTAAATCAAAAATATTAATATTACATACTTTTTAAATTAAACAATTATTCGTATACGGATATTTACATAATAATGATGTTATTAGTTTAGTAATTATTAACATTTAAAACTAGTTTTTATATTTACAGGAACATTTAAGAATTTATGTTGGTGAATTAAGATAAAAATATTTAAAGTATATTATCAGTTCTCTTTAAGTAGATGCATGAATGTAGTAATTAATAAACTTTAAGTAATAGTTATAAGTTTTAAATAATCCAACTTAAGTTATTATTATATTTTTATCCATAATTGAATAATACATATAAAATCTACAGAAATTTTGACTTAAGTTTACATAGAGTTGAAGCTAGTTTGAATTTTATAAAGATTTTTTTAAAACCTCAGGCTAGCTCATATTATTTTGAAGACCTTTTGTAGATTTCAGGTTATTTTGTCTTATGCTTTTGAATACAAATATAGTTATTTAAATTTTTTAACTTTGTTCTCTAAAGTTATCCTTATTTTCTACCTATTTTGTTTTATTGATTTAATTTATTTTTGACTGTTTTTCTGTTGTTGTTTGTTGTTTCTGTTACTGAGTTTTTAATTAGTGTTCTAACATTTTTTTACTTTTTTTCATAAATCAGGATGACTAGACTAGCTTCATGTAACTCAGGATAGATTTATTTCTCTCAACAAAAGTTTTTGCTTTTAAAAGTTGCAACACTTTTAATAATCAGTTTTAGTGTCATTCAGGGTTGCCACTCACTCAGCCTAGTTAAACTTTTTTTAGAAATAAAGTTTTATAAAGACTTTTATTTTTGCAGAAAGTAGTTTAAAATTGGTATTTGTATTAACTTCAGAATACATTTATGTCTAAATTAAAGTATAGGTATTTTATTTAGACCTTATTTTTATCATAATGTTACTTTAAATATACTGCTACATACTTTTCAGCTTTGGCTTTCTCATTTCTCATTTTAAACTTAAGTTGACCATAGCTAGTTTGTTGTAACTCATGCAGAGTCAATCACACTTAGTATAACTCAGGACAGTATAAATCTTTTAAAATTCTCAGGATAGTTTAAAAAATTTTTTGAACCTTATTCCAATGATTTTTATTTCATTTAATAAAATTTCCTTGTTGTAGTTTCAATTTTCTGTTTTTTTTTTAAATTCCAAATTAGTTGAATAACTTATATATATTTTTTAATTATATTTTTTTAAAATATATATTTATGATTTTTTATAAACATCTAAAAACTTTAGGCTCAGTATAGTTTTTTGAATCAAAGAGTAATAACCCTTTTTATGCTTTATACTCAAGCTGATTTAGTTTTAATTTTAAGAAAAGCAAACTTAAAAATTACTATTGAACTACCAACTAGTAATTTCAATTCTTTTATTTATAAAACATATAAAGACAGCATTATTAATAATTTTATCAGAAGATTAACAGTATGTGATTTAAAAAACGTAAATGTTACTATATGTTTAAGAAACATTTTTAAAATAGACTTTAAATTTTTTTTGTATCTTAATAATATATAAGTTTGTATAAACAATTAAAAATTTATTATTTTTGAAATATTAAATTTGTTTTTTATATTTTAGTTAGACTTATTTAAAAAACTAGTTTTACATTCTGAATGTTTCAAAATACTTTACATTTCTTTATTTGTATTACTTTACTTAAACATTAAAAAAATACTGTTAGTTGACATACCTTTCAGTATTTTTATTATGTATATAATTGAAAAAAATATAGGTAGTTAAAAGTTTTTTGATATTATTAAAACTCAGACTAGTAATAATTTTTTTAAATATTCATGTAAGTTTAGAATTTTTTTCTTGACTTAATGCTATTTTTTATTATTTATTAACAACATGTTTGCCTTTATATTAATGTTTTGAATTGTCTGTATATTATAACTATGATGTTTCAGGTAATTTTCAAGGTTACTTCAAATTCAGAATAAACCTAAATACTTTGAATTTTTTGAAAACCTAAGTATGACACATGATAACTCAGGAAATTTTGAAATTGTTGTTTCTACTCAGGCTGACTCAAGACAGTTTTTTTTGATCTCAGTACAGTTAAAAGATTTTAGCCCAGTTTTTTTTAGCTTTTGAATGAGATTTATTTAATATTTTTAAATAGTTCATTACTTTGTGGTAATTTATGTTGAAAAGCTTGGTTTTTCTTGCCTTTAAAAAGTTTTAAATTAAAATAAAAAACTAAAAAAATCCCTGGATGAATACAGGTCAGCTTAGAATCATTCAGTACAGTTTTTAATCAATCAGGACAGTTTTAACTAAAAGGATTGAAATCCTGTCAAATTTTATTAATGATTTCCAATTTTATTGTTTGACATAATAAGAAAATGTTTGCTATAAAGAGTAGAAACTAAGGTGTTATTATATTAAAATTTATTTTATTGCAAACTATTAGATTGTCATTATAACTTTTGTTTTGCGTTTTACATCTTTTATTTACTAAAGCTCTGATTTTTATCTAAATTCTTATATTATACTAAGCTAAAATAAAAAAATTGTATTAATAATTAGTAAAAAATACTTACAGTAAGACATCTAATTTACTTCATAATACCAAACTTAAACTACTTTTTTCGTTAAAATTAGATATTTTGTAATTGTTATATAAATAAAAAATTTAAAATTTTGAAAATCAGCACATTTTTTCACTGCTAGATTGTATTTATTAATTTCTGATATTGATTTAACTAGACTAGAAGTAAATAATGGTATTTAGTTGTTTAAAAAACAGGATTTTTATACCCTCAGACTACACAGGGCAACTTTATTAGTATTCTAAAACTTTCGAAAAATTAGACTATGTAATTTTTTTGAATAAGTAATGCTAACACATGTTGTTTGATTTTTTTTTTAAATTCAGACTAGTTAGATATATTTTCTTTATCTTATTATTTTTTTTTTAATTGACTTTTTGTTTGGTTAACTGATGTTTTATTCATCAGGGTTGCTACTTTACCTGGAATGCTGGAAAAACCTGGAGATTGATAATTTTTGCAAAAAAAAAAACTGGAAAAACTTTGAATTTAGAAAGTTTTGAAAAAATCCTTGAAAACCATGGAGTTTTGAACAGTAATCACTAAAAAAAAAATGGGAAAACCTGGAATTTGAAAAATATTCACATATTTAGTAGTAAAATTTGATTTGACTCAAAAATTCTATCGTATTAATAAAAATTTTCTGTCATCATCAAAAATTTTTTTGCTAAAATACATTTTTAAAGTAGTTTTACAGTATCTTTTCAATGTTTTTAATTTATTTAACACAGTTTCTTACGTTGAACTTAATTTTAAACTAAAAATAGACTCAAAAATGTGTACTTTAAAAAACCTGAAAGAAATTTGAAGAAAATTGAAAAATTTTGAAAAAACAAGTGGCAACCCTGATTTATTTAATCTTTATTAATTTGTTATTTAGTTTTTTGGCCAACATAAAAATATATTTTTAAATATAAACTAGCTCAAAGAATTATAAACTGGTTTTTGGTTATTCAGGATCGCTTTTTTACTAGAAAGAGTAATAATCAATAAAATATATTACTAAATCCAGTTAAAAACTTAAAATATTGTAGTAATATGTAACAAAATTCATAACAAAACATAGTTAAAAGTTCATTTTTTCATCAGAAAGAAGTGACAAATAGTTACAACCCTGAACTTCGTAAAGTGCAAAAATTCAGTCTATGAAAGAAACAATGTATGAATCAACAAAATATGCATTATTTTTAATTTCGCTGTTTTAAACTCGTTTTTTTATTTCGTTTTTATGTTTGTTTGTTATCATTTGTAGAAACAGATAATACTTGCAAAGCAAAAGATACAAAATTATTTAAATGTATGTGATTATTATTAAATAAAATATTTTAAGAATACTGTACTGGGATGATTGCGGAGATGTGTTGAATTAATAAGTACGTAAGACAAAGTCATATAACTAAAATATCAATTTGAAAATAAGGTGAATCATATAAAAAGTTCATTAATTAGGATCAAATAATAAATTTCAGCTTTAGTTATCAAAAGGTTTGGATGTAAATATAAACTGAGTTACGACTTTTTTAAAAAGGAGTTAAACTTTTTTGCGTTCCATGAAATCTTATCTCATTAACATAAAACTTCAAAAATTTCGCTTTAAAGAGAAATCTATTCGTAAAAGTGTTTACAGAGTATTACCACTAGCGACGATTATCAAAATTAGATTTTACGTTGCACCGATTTTATTTTTTGCAGTTTGGTGTAAACAGATTTTGATTAGCTAGATGACCACCTGAATATGAAAACTACAGTAAAACTGTAAATATTTAAATACAAATTTGTATGACAAATTTATTGTCCCATATACCTTAAAACTAATCGTATCACTTCTTCAGATTTATATGTAAGAAAAATTTGTGTATGCTTTACTTTATTTAAAAGTTACTTTTTTTTCTACTTAACGTTATATATATATATATATACTCTGTGTATAAGATTTGTTGTTATTCTCTTAAGCTGTAAATAATTAGAAGTATAAAAAAGATAATCAACAATCATTAAGCAAATTAATCATTAATTTATTTTTAATATTTTTTTGGTTACATTTAATCTTAACTAAAATATGTTTAAAAACGTTATTGTTATTTTAACATGTATATCTCATTAATGCTATTTTTTCAGATTTACTAATTCTATGTGTATTTTTAAAATACGTACTTTTTAACTTAAAAAAAAATTATTTGAAGTATCAAAATGAATGTTCATCAAGTAGAATATCCTATAGGTAAGAATTATCTGTATAAGTAATCAGTTATAGTTTATTACCGTTTGTTTTCATTCCTTACTGAGAGTTTTAATTGAAGTTAAGCATAATGTAATATCAAATTATTACCATACTTATTAATATTTTATTATTGACTCTCTATTTTTGAATCTTTGATAATATGATAATATCTATGATAATCTCTATTTTTGAACGAAACAAAATTAAAAAAAAATCTTTTAATATAGAAGAAATAATCTATATAATATAGAATAGCACTTTTTAAATGCAGTACAAAAAAAATTCAAATAATATTCGAAAAAACGTGTAGGATATACATCACCGATTGGCCAAGAACTTAAAGAATATAAAGAATTGGAAGAGTGTCGTAAAAGGACTTACAACCCTAAGATTAATGCATTTACATTTGAATGGTTCCTTGGTTGTAGAAAGGTTTGATATTTGTAACAGTTATATGTTTTACTTTGCCATTTAGATTTAAATTTATGTTTTATAAAACATTTTTAAACTCAGTAAAATGTCTAATGTGAAAACATGCGAAATTAAAAAAAAATTAATTTGTTTAAAACTATAATTAATTTTTGTTTCAAAATATGACTTAAATAACGAGGAAAATAGTAAAATTAAAGCTTTTTGAGGTACAACTTTTATTTTGAATTTATGTACAAGTAATAGTAATTTTTATAAATGTTGTTTTTCCAGTGGTCTACACATTCCTTTATCCTTATTATGAAAAATATTACACTCCTTGGATGTACTATCATTGCTGCTACTATCCTCCCCTTTATCCCGGGCAGCGAGCCATGTTCAATTGCGAGTGGGAAAACTACGGAGCCGCTCACGAGTTCTTCATTCCCCTGCAGGGCCCATTCAACTGTGAAGATGAGCGCAGTATTTGCTTGGAGAGCATGAGCAACGGCAGGGAGGTGAGCAGGATGGCGCGTTGCGCGCACCAGTTTCACACCGAGCGCATCCGAAAAGCGAGCAAAGTCGCCCAGCGCTGCCCGATTTGCAGGGCGTGCGGGCCGAAGATGGAAGGAAACTGCCCGCCGGGCCGAATGGTGTGGGAGGTCAGCGACGAACTCGAGGGAAGATTGGCCGGCTACGAAGACTGCAAAGTGATCGTCATCACGTACACGATGAACGGCGGAATACAAGACGGCAGGCACCAGAACCCCGGCGTGTGATACATAGCGACAGAGCGGAAGGCGTACAACCCTCAGGGTAGACGCGTTCTCGACCTGTTCAAGCAGGCGTGGAAGATGAAGAGGACGTTCACGATCGGGAGGAGTCTGTGGGCCAACGCTGACAACAGGATCACTTGGAACGACATCCACCACAAACCGACATCAAACCGAACACTGAGTATCCGGACCCTACGTACCTGATGCGAGTTGTTGAAGATATGAAAGCCATGGGAATTAAGTAAAACTTCGAAACTGTGGATTATCCGTTGTGTATGATTTGTAATTAAAAACTTATTTTAGATGATAAACTACTTACAAGTTTTTTTTTATTTATTAAAAGCGTTTGCATAAAAAAAAAAAGACCAAGCGTAGTTACTTTAAGTTAAACTTTAAATTTTGAAAATTATTTTTTATTAGCTCGTAATAGTTTGTAAAAGTATGTTGTATACGACTCAATAATGAAATATTTTTCTCATAAAGCAGGTCGTTAGACAAAACTTTTTGATTCTTTTATTTTATCGTACAAAAAAGGATATTATATCCTAAACGTACACCATACAAAATTGTCTAATAAAGTTTTTTTTTCTTGTATAAATGTTACCGAGTAAAACGGTTTTAGACTTTTAACTTTAAATTTTACAGACACTTTATTTTAAAACTAAAATAACTTGATTGTTATTATTAATTTCAAGTTTTAAATATTTCTTCCAACAAAAATGTTGTAACTTTTTATAGCATGTAATAGTTATACTGTGTACAACTTCAGGCCAAAACTTACGTTGTACCGCTATGTAGCGACAGAGAGTCATCTTACTTCTTTCCTTCTCTGCTCTCAAACCTCATATCTAAGTAACGTACTAGTTTGATAATGGCTTTTAATTTATGCTAAAGTTAGCTTTAATTTAAGCCATTGCGGCTTTTCGCTGCATTTAATTGTGAATTTTTTTCGATCTTGTTTAAGCGAACTTATTTTGCTTTTATATTGCTTATGAGTTTAGTTTAAACACTTAGTTTTACCTTCTTTGATTCATGTATTTTAGTCTTTTAAAAGATTTGAGAATTTGATTCATTGGTTTAATGTTGTACAGTATAGTATCATCTTTTCGTTCCACAATTTTAGTGTAAATACATTTATCTATCACAGACTCGATTTACGTTTAACAGTAGTATAAGTAATTTATTTGTAAATAGTAAGTAAGTCATATTAGTCTATTTATCATATATAGATCAAGTGTTAGCTTGGGGACATTTTTATATAAGTTCAAACGCACGTTGCGTTAAAAGCTCAATAAAACTATAAAAGTAGAATACTTTTGGTTAACGATAATATTAATAATAGAAAACAAAAACAAATTATGTTACGATTGTTGATATCAACTTAAGCTTAAGTCATAAAACTACACAAAGTTACAGTAAATATTATTTTTTTAAGAATCTTTCAACAAACTTGCTACAAAACCTGGAAAAACCTTGACTTTGACAATTAAGTCTAAAAATAATCTGGAAATTTTTTTTATCTAAACAATTTTTAATTCTTAAGTATTAAAATTATTTTTTGACACAAAGAATCTACCGTAGAGATAAGTAATATTTACCATCATAAAAACTTTCCAAATTAAGAAACTCATTTAAAGTAGCTTTACAGTACCTTTTCATTTTCGTTATACTACATAACACAGTTATTAAGCTTAAGCTTAACTTTAAACTAAAAATAGACCCAAAATTGTGTACTTTTAATAAACTTGAAGAAAATTCTTAAAAACCAGTGGCAACCCTGTTATAAATACTATTTTTCTTACTATTAAGTTTAATATAAGTTTTTAGAATTTAGTATACAATAAAAAGTTGCTACAATTGAGAATAGATAAATGTTGTCTTAACTTTAGTAAAATAATCAATAAAGATTAGTCTTGAATAAAAAGTAAATTTAGCATTATTCAAAAACATAAGAAAGATAATATACGCATTTTATCAATTTATAATTTTTTAATTTAGTGGCTTTTAAACAAAATATCTCTCAGTTTGACCTAGTACCTAACAAAATAGCCTTATTTTTTACAAATAACGTATTTTAGCTTTTTACTTACTACCAATACAAGCTAGAAATTTTTGTTAATGTTAAATAATAAACTTAAGTAATTTGCGAAATGAATATGTAGTTTACTTGTACTTAAAAATATCAAAGACTAACTTTAAAGATTCCAAGCACTAATCTAAATAGTCTTCAACATTAACTATTGTATTGTTTATCTTAATGTTCTAATACTTTCATCATATCTTTTAGTATTTAATATATCAAAGTTTTCTATCAATGAATCTATAAAGTTTGTTAATTCTAGCCGTATTCGATATACTACTCTAACACAACAAATCGTATATAATATAAATCATAAAGATTGAATTCTAGATTAAAAACAGAATTTTCTAACTTAAAATGTACTTGGTTTTACACAAAATACATTAGCCTTTAATAATCTAGTTTTTGATGTTTATACATGTTCTTACCAGTAAATAAGGTATAAAAATGTTTTATATGTAGTATAATTTAGCAATGATAATATAGAGAGTTAAACTGTTCTGGTTCGGGCGGATCTTCCTGATATTTGCATCCGGTAAATCACCAACAACAAATGGTCTTGTAACATTTTCGAACTAAAAATAACGAGTGAAGTAAATTATGATGAAATTTAAAACTATTTATCAAAAATATTGTTAAAAGTTATGAGCTTTATTTCTATACTTAATAAATTAAGAATAATAACTAAATAAATCTAAAAAACTATTACTTATCAACAAAATTATATTAAAAAACTCTAAAGAAATAAGTTGAAGAAAATGATACAAGTTCAACAAAAATTAAATAACTAAAAGAATTAAAAATAAAAACATACACAACGTAACTTACTAGTATGTTTTGAAAGAATTTGGCATTAGTACGTTATGTAAACTTGTTTAGTTACATAAATAGTTTAAAAAAATTATTTAATATTACAAAATTTGTTTGATTACTAAAATTTCATTGCTTTAGATAAAAAAGTTAAAGTTGTAAATGCTTTTACTATAACCAAATGGGTTATTTTAATGATGTTTATGTTTTATGTCTTAACTACGTGGTCTCCAGTAACTTACTGACTGCTATACTTACGAGAAGTAAATAATATACTAACAGTATAAGTTACAAAACTATTTCCTAAGTTATGAATAAAACACACTTTGAATAAATGCAATTTACTTTATTTTCAATAATAATTCTTAGTTCTGAAGAAAGAAACTATTAAATCACGACACAAATAAAATCTATAAAAAGTATATAGATCGTAAAGTTACATAAATACTAACATCAACTCCGCTATGTAGACGTTTTCTTGATTCTCGATAATTGAAGTAAAACGTTACTTGATCGTACCGCGTAATAACTTTGCAACTAACTTTAACGCGTATTTGAAAGAAAAAACGCCGATATATACGCGTCGGAATGAAATTAACTCCCTTGAGTTGTTTTGGGAATTGGTATAACTGTTTTGAGAAAGCATATCATTAATATTATTGTTACAGAAAATTCCGTATTTATTCACACGCTTTAAAATAAGAAAATTAAATGTTAATATCATTACACTATTTCGTTTTTAGCTTTTAAAATAGTGTTTAAAGCCTAATTTTAAATAATCTAAATCCTTAAAATCCTACTTAACTTTAAACATTTTTATCGATATTAAAAGTTTGGGTTAAAAAAAGTAAGAAAAAGAAACTATTACTTATTATCTCAAAAACTACATAATTTACAAAAATTAAGATAAAACACCATATAAGGACAAAGTAAAAATGATAGTCATTTAGTTGGCTTCTTTTCCTCGGGGTTCTTGGGCTTGTTGTCCTCGGGCTTTTTCTATTCCGGCATTCCTCTTCCGGTTTCTTCTTCAACGGTGGTTTTTTTAGCAGGAACGAACTGTTTTAATTCGCTTGTTCTTCTCTAAACTTCAAATTCAAAAATTCATCGAAGTCACTTGTTGACATAGAAAAAATTCATCTTTTCATTGTCCATCAATGTAGTATTCATTTCAAAAATACGCGGTTCAAAAAAAAAAAGTTGAGATATTCTTTCAAGAAAGTTTAGTAAAAACTACTATGTTATTATGCCACAAGGCAATAACGAAACTGTCAGTATTTACGTTTAAACCTATTATTTTATACAAAACAAAACATTTTAAGCATTTAAAGGTGCATTAAATAGAACATTAATATTTTAAAACACATGAAACATTTTGATTTTGTTTTTAACTTAGAAAAACATATGTTCTTAATATGTAACTCGCAAACTTTAATAAACAAAACAGAAAACATTTTCTTTAAAGTATTTTACAAAACAATAAGTACTATTTTCATGCACAAACTTTTATAGGATTCAAGTATAAAGTATTTGTTTATAAAGTGACACAAAACTTATGCATTGTAGAAGTTTATAAAGAGTAAAATTTAGCGAGTGCTTTTTTTCGATCGTTAACAGTCAAAACTAAATGGGAGTTGAAAGTACTTTTAAATTCAAAATTTATAGGAAAAGTTTATCACGAGTTGAATTTTAAAGCTTTAAACTTGAACTTGATTATTTTACGAGCAAAAAGTCTGGTAGTTTAATTTTGTTTTAAAGTTAGAGAAAAAAAGTAGTTACTAAAATTTTAATGCAAAAAATAGGCATATGAAACTTTTCTATTTTATAATTGCTATTTGATAGCTTTTAATTAATAGTTCAATTGCTAAACTGTAATTTATAATATAAAAAACTTCATAACACATCATTAAAAGTAAAAAAGCAATAAACTTTACAATTCAGAAATTGTATCAGAAAAGAATACAAAATAAATACACTTAATAGTTTCTTTCATTTTCACTTCTTAAAAAAATTACCTGAGTTTAAAAAATATTAAAATAGATGTTCATGTTAATAAAAAATTACAATTTTTTACCTTTATTAAAATCCGGTTCGTTAGTTTTGTGAAAATACTTATATTTTATCTTCAAAAGGCTTTATGATAAATGTTAAAAGTTTTAGACCTGCTATTAGTAATTCTGACTCTTTTTTATTCTGTGTTATAATTTCTTTTTTGTCAAAGGAATTAAGTACTGCCAAATTGTTTTTCTCTTTAGCTAATATGTTGCTTGATACGCTAGTTTGTGATTTTGTTTTTGAAGAATTGTAATAGCCTGAGTCTTGTTTATAACTTTTAAGCTGCACTGTTGGCACTTGATATTTTGGCTTGCTATCATACTTTTTATTGTAACTGATATTTTTCTGCTGTTGTTTCTGATGTTTTTCTTTGATAAGTTTACCTTGTTTTGCTTTAAAAGCAAAAGCTTGCTTATAAGCTCTACTAGCTTTTATTTTCTGTTGTTGGAGGTTACGAGAATGATGGTTTGCGTTTAATATATTTTGTTGAAGTTTTTGATTGTAGTTTGAATTTTTATCTACAGCATACTTAGACCCTTGAACTGTTTTACCATTAGGACCTGTCACGTTTGCGGCTTCTGACATGTCATTTTTACCTACAACAATATCAAACTGGACTTTTTCTCCTTGTGCAAGAGACCTTAATAATTTGTTAGGGTTGTTTTTAATGATAGCTGTATAATGAACAAAAATATCGCTGTTCCGATCATCACGTTGAATAAAACCGTAACCTTTGCGAACATTAAACCATACTACTTGACCAGTTACTCCAACTGCTAAAGTGTTTTTGGTTACCTGAGCTTTTTCTTTGGTTGTTTGAAACTCTTTGCTTGTATTAGATGTTTTTTTAGGTAAGTGTTGATGACATGACAAACACTGTGCTATGTTAACATTATTACTACTATTCCCATTGTATGATTTTCTTGGTTTAAAACTATCTCTATCTTGGTTATGTTGACGATAATTGTAATTATGATTAATACCATTATCTCTAAAATGAAAATTTTGTTGATAATTAGGACGAACTCGCTTATGGTAATTTATTTTAGACCTATGCTGACTTTGCTCATACTGCTATAGTCTATTGTAATTAACTTGCTTAGGTACTAATGTGTTTTCTTTATAAGCATTCCATATGGCTTGTCCTTTTCTTTTAAAAAGTTCTAAGCTTTCATCAAAATGTTCCCTAATCTTATCTTTGATCGAAAAGGGCATTAAGTATGCTAGAAAAAACTTAATTCTGTCCTGTTCTCGACATTTGGCCCAACTTACGGCTGTAGCAAATATTTTATTAAAGTTTGTACACTCATTCCAAATTGGAATTTTATCTAAAATTTCAGCTAACTGATTGTCCCTATTAATAAAAAAGTTTCTTGAAGAACTGTAATTTCTTTCACCTCGTTCTGTCATTTTATAATAGTCTGACAACTCTTTTCTCGGCCAAAACCCAGTTAAAAATTTATACTTTTCTGTATTACTAGAAATATTTTCATTTAACATTTCCTCCTCGAAAAAACTAATAATATCACGAGGGTTTCTTACAAAGTCTAACCTTTTAAACTTTTTACTTAGTCTTTGCGCCTTAAATGTGTCGCTAAAAATGTTTAAATTATTTTGATTACTTTTTTCGTAATCATCGTAAAAAGGTTCGCGTTTTTCTAGCATCGCACGTTCGTAATGTGGTGATCTAGACTGCTTTAATCTATTATTTAACTTTTTTATTTGCATTTGCAAAACTCTTAACTCTTCTTCATTTGTTAGCTGCTTAACTTCGCTTGATTTTCTAAATTGTTGTTGAATGCTGTTTGACGGATAAAATTCAGCATTATCATTCATCATCTCTGCTTGATGAGAATTATTAAGATTGATATCGTCATTGTTGTTTGTGTGCATTTATTCTGTTGACTGCTTAAAGATTTGTAACCAGAAGATTCAAGGTTCTTAAAAGACACTGCGTGGTTTCCACTTTAACCAAATGGGTTATTTTATTGGTTTTTATGTTTTATGTCTTAACTACGTGGTCTCCAGTAACTTACTGACTGCTATACTTACGAGAAGTAAATAATATACTAACAGTATAAGTTACAAAACTATTTCCTAAGTTATGAATAAAACACACTTTGAATAAATGCAATTTACTTTATTTTCAATAATAATTCTTAGTTCTGAAGAAAGAAACTATTAAATCACGACACAAATAAAATCTATAAAAAGTATATAGATCGTAAAGTTACATAAATACTAACATCAACTCCGCTATGTAGACGTTTTCTTGATTCTCGATAATTGAAGTAAAACGTTACTTGATCGTACCGCGTAATAACTTTGCAACTAACTTTAACGCGTATTTGAAAGACAAAACGCCGATATATACGCGTCGGAATGAAATTAACTCCCTTGAGTTGTTTTGGGAATTGGTATAACTGTTTTGAGAAAGCATATCATTAATATTATTGTTACAGAAAATTCCGTATTTATTCACACGCTTTAAAATAAGAAAATTAAATGTTAATATCATTACATTACAACTACAATTTTTACTTAAATAATTTTTCTAAAGTTGTATCCACGCTAGAATTATATACTTACTTTTAATAACTAAGACTTGATTCACTTCCAGTTTAAGAAGTGTTTGATTTTAAAATTACAAATTTTTTTAACGTAATCGATCAGTTATGGAAGCAATTCACAGTTTTAAAAGATTTAACAAAATTTCTAAACTTCAGTTTTAATGAATTTTGTAAAATCTTTAAAAATAAGCTTTATGTTTCACTTGAGAAATAAATCAAATACAAAAACTAATAAAATAAAATAATAGAAATATTTATTGTTTATACAGTAAAACAACAGTTAGAAAACTCTATAAATTACAGTGGTCGAAATATAAAGGCATAAATATTAAAATTTATTGAACGATTGTCACTTTAACTGATACTGTTTTTCCTAATTAAATCTTTAGATTTTATTAAGTAACAATGGAATAAAACAAAGCACACAAGTTTCTATAGTAACATCAAGTAACGAGAAAGTAATTAATTAGTCATTGTAATTGTGTACTTAAGTATATATATAAGTATTTAAGTAAAAGTAATATAAAAACTAAGCAAAAACACTTTCTAATATATCTTATAACATAATTATAAGATAGCTGACAATGATAAAAAAATGTAGTAAGTAAAACTTAGAATAGTTATAACTAATATAAAATTACAACAATAATTAAAAATAACTATATTTTAAATTGGGGCACATGGAGTAATTTTTTTTCTTATATTAAGTGCTTTATCTCTAAACTCTCCGGCAATGGCAATTCTTTCTAGAATGCAAGTAGAGCAATTATCAACTTTTCTTGGTACTGACCACTTCGTTTTAAATAGCTTTTGCCATAAAATTTAGGAGAATTCGATATTATTTGTTAGTGTTCATTTATAGAAATCTCAGCTCTCTTGGTTATCCAATGCTGCAGATCAACAGTATAAGTTTTTTTCATGTTTAGCTTGTAGTTTTAAATGTAAAATTGGAAAAAGTAAAGCGTATATTAGTTTAGTCTCCATAGTTAAATAATCGTTTTACACCGTTTTTCTTAATAATTTAAATAAATAGTTCGTAAGGGTAAGTTACGTGTCAAAGTTAGTTTGTTCGTGTTAGTAGTTTGTATTTCAAAGGGTAAGGATGGTAAAGTTACTGCTCATGATAATGCAATGTGCACGGTAAAGAAACAGGTTTGCTTGTTTTTAAGCATTTTAAAAATTAGCTACTTAAGAAGTTGAAGAAAGATTTTGTTATGTTAGTATTTAAACAGTGAAGTTTTAAATTTAAATTTAGTAAATAGAATGTGCTTGTTAATTAAGT
Source organism: Thalia democratica (assembly GCF_965202585.1). Classification (NCBI taxonomy): domain Eukaryota; kingdom Metazoa; phylum Chordata; class Thaliacea; order Salpida; family Salpidae; genus Thalia; species Thalia democratica. The sequence goes on along the minus strand of NC_139169.1, from coordinate 22,310,541 downwards.
GTCCACAATAGTCGAACAGTTATTTTTTTTATTCGTTTTTACTTTTTTTTTAGTTTGACGTTACAAGATGTAAGTAACGTGTTTTTTTTCTGTTTGTGCTTGTAGCTTTAATTGCAAACATAATAGAAATAGTGCACATGTTCATCAAATGTGAACTTGCACAGTAAACAAATAGTTTCATCTTTTTTCTAAACAATAACATTATAGTTGGTTATGAGGTGAACTACGTGTGAGTTTAAGTCAGTAAACGTTTATTATTTTTTAGGTTAAATGTTAAACTTTGTAAAAGTGCTATGCATATTTAACTTTAGTCCAAACTAAACAAATAAGAAAATAAAAAGTAAAAAAAAAAACAGTAAACAACGTACATTTAAGTACTACTAATTTTTATATTAGTATTTAAATATATTTTTATTTGTATTAGTTATAAAACAAAAACTAATTAAAGAATCTAGCAAAACTATAAAAAAAGCAAATAAAAAGTGGGAAAAATATAGAATTTAGTATATACTAGAAGCTATAAAACAAAAATAAGAACGGATTGAAAAGTGACAAACATATTTTAGTAAATTTTGCTGATGCTTTTTGTTTATTAATAAGAAGATAACTAATTTCTAAACTCTCATTTCCATTTTAATTTGTCCTTTCACCTCGTTTTCTGTCAGCAGTGTACCACCTTAAATTAATATTATTTTCAAAATTAAAGTAAATAAATTTGTCTATTTTTATTATTATCAGATCTAACTAAACTATTATAAAACTTTTTTGATAAATGTAGAAATGTTTATTTAATGTCGTTATTTAAAAAAATTTAAATTCCTCGTTTAAAATAATTTATTAAAAAGTTTATGCTTGCTAATACATTCAGTATGTGCATATAAAAAAAACTAATAGTAAATAGAATAACTTAAATTTATTAGCATTATTTTTTTTAACTCAACAAAAACGTATATAGTTTTAAAAATAATAGTAACACAGCTTAATGGGTAAAAGTCCTACTAAAACAAACATTTATAACAACAAAAACTATAATAAGTTGGTAATTTTTATGTCTATACAAATAGTATAGTTAATCAAATTAAAGAAATAATTAGAATTACACCAAACTACTAGCTATAATGAAGTTACTAAAAAAGCAAAAGCTGACCTTCATCATTCTTCTTAAAAGCTGCTGTAACATCATACTCTATAGATCGATTTCTTTTCTGTTTTGTATTAGAATTTTAACTAAAAATAAAAACAACTGTCAATTAATTTTTTTTTTGACAAGTAAAAAAATTAAATATTAGTAAAAAATAGTAGTAAATTTAGCTAGACGTTTATGTTAATATTTCAATTATAATTCATCACTTACGACGTAGACACAAGTTGCAACTCCAAACACTAGAATAACAAAAAGGCAGATAGCAACGATTGCACCGATTGTTAAACTTTCATTCATTTCATCATCTAGTGACGGACTACCTTCAGTTGAGCTGACCACTAGCTCGTCATTATCAATTGTAGTGTTCTCATCTATTGAAAGAATTTCTTTAGTCGAGTTGAGTAGTAGTTTGTTTGGATCAGTTGTAACATTGTGATTTATAAACTTTTTTTCTTCACTTGAGCTGTATGGTATCTCGTTTGCATCAGTTGTAGTTTTGTCTGTTCAAAAAAATTTCAAAACTTTTACATATAGTTTTATACTATAACAATAAGTTAAGTAATCTTACAAAGTTTAAATGGTATTGGTTGAATGAGAATCATCTGTTTTAAAGTTTAAAAAACAAGAAAGAATGTTAAGTAAAGTCTACAATTTTGAGTAGATTATAATAAGAATGTAAAAGTTTTTACTTAAAAGATATATTTTTTGTAACTGACTAATTGAATTTATAGTAGGTGAAGTTGTTGTTATTTCACTAAAGTTTTTGTTGATTAAATTGATGTTCAATGATATTTTGTTTTTACGAAGAACTTTTTGTTCTGTTTCGTACGCCTGTAAGAATAATAAAATTTTAAAAGGTTATAAACAATGTTTGTGTTAAATTCTTAATTTTTTGAAAATATATCTTTACAATCTAACAGGATGCAGTTTTTAATAATTTTTTACTAGTTTTTTTACTTGTTAAAAAGATGCTTGTTCGAAGATCAGTGCTTCAAGCTTTTTTAAATTAAAACAGTGTAGCCTGCTTTTTTTAAATTTTTGTAACAATAGTAAATATAAATAAGTGCTCTAAAAGAAGGTAAGTTTGTTATATGTTATCCCAAATGAGAAGTTACTTACTATTACCCAAATGTTTTTGAATGAAACTTTTGACTGGTTGTTTGTCTCGACAGCATTTTGAGTGGTAATTATTCCAGTGTTAGGATCCATATTAAGGTACTTGTTTATTCTTGTGTATTCACGCATTGTTGTAATTTCCCAGCAATACCAAATTTTACCTGTCAAACTCGCGTCCGCATCTGTGGCCTGTTAGTTTATTGATAAACGAAGAACCTTTCGATTATCAGGTCGCACACCACGAATACCTTTTAACGTTTTTTTAAAGACAGTTAACTGTTTTACAGAACTTTAAATGCGATACTTATAGTTATTAAAAATGTTTTTGATTACATTCAAGTGAAAGCACTGTTAAAGTTAGATGTTTAAAGACTAAGCTTAATTAATATAGATGTAGAATACATAACCTTAATTCTATTTTTTCAAACCATTGTTTAAAAGCTAATTTTCTAAATCACCCACTTAATAGTAATTTATGTATTATTGCTTCAATTTAAAAATTAGTAATTGGAAAACCCTGAACTAAACATTAAAGATACTTTTAAAACAATTACATAAACAAACTAACGTTAATTATTAGCACAGTTTTATTTCCCTCCATGTATTGCCAATGTGTAGTTCCATTGATTTTTGGATTTATAAATATTGGGTGATTGTCGTTGTGATCTTCAACGTAAATTATTAACCGCTGGATGGCAAATAAGTTCGAATTTGCTTCGTTTGATGCTTTTATTTGAAGCTGTTAAAATATATTTTAATCATGTAGTAAATAAAGTATAGATAAAAGTATAACATCAAGTTACACAAATTATCTCTTTGTATAAACCTTTTAGATGTGAAAAAAAAAATCTCAATTTAAATATGTAAGAGTTGTTTATATGCTATAAATACTTCTAAAAAATGTTATAGTTTACTGTGTAATTTTATATAATATATATACAATAAAAATACCTTATTCAACTATAAAATTAGAAATTAGATGTGTTTAATTCTTATGCACAAAAATTAATTGTAATTTCTAGCTTAAAACTAACTAATGTCTCTAAGCCTATACTAGGCAACTAAGTTATAATTTATAGTATTAAAACGTTAATCACAAAAGCTCATACTTTAGTTATTTTTTACTCTTAAAATAGTGTACTATAAATTTTTTATCTTTATCTACACCTCTAACCTAGAACAATGAAAAAAAATAAAAGCGCAAAAATAAAATAATTTATACAAAAACTTAAGCTTAATTTGCATCGTATTATTAGTAAATAATTATTTGAAACCAAAATACAAAACAATTTTCAAGAACAAAGCACAAAACAAACGATATGTTTTTTGTCTTTTTCATAATCTAGAGGTTTCAAAGCTGTAACTAAGCCGTTCGGTGAAACACTGAACTTGTCCGTCTTCTTAACAAGCTCGTAGAATATCTGAAATATTTGAAATCATTTCTTGTTTTTTGTTTAACTAAAATTACATAATTTATTGATTTTAGTATACTTCATTTTAATTGTTAGCCACCAAAATTTCATACAGTTTTTACTATGTTTAAAAAAAAAATAAAAAACAAATTAACAATATTGTTATATTTTCATTATAAGTTTATAGTAAAGCATAAATGAATAAGTGCATATTCTCCTAGAAGTCTATAAAAAGCCATGTATATTAGGTAAAACATATTTATTATTTTTTAGACTTAAGAAATAGAAAAAAGAATTATTTTAGTTTCAATTGCATCTATAAAAGGATATGTAAGATATTATATAAGAATTGTTAAGTTGTTCAACCAATGTACAATACTAAAGCAAACTAAATACTCTAAAATAAATAAAAACATATATTTTAAGCTTAACAAATAACAATTTGGAAGAAAAATAGACATAAAAAACATTCTTTGAAAACAGTAAAGTTTTTTCAAATAAAAGTATCTCAATAAAACTATGTGTTAGACACAAATGGTGTTTTTCCTTATTAACAACTAACCTTGTGGTTCAAGTTTGTGTAGTTCAAATATCCTGCATGTGAATAGGCGATTTTGTAAGGATATATATCGTTTTCAACCACAACTTTAATCAAGGTTGTTCGTTTGTATATTGGCTCAAGCTCATCAGGGTTAAACGTTTTTACTGTGACGTTTTTAAACATACATCTGTTTAGAAATAAATATTATTAAAAAAGCGTGAGGTTGGCAATGTCTTTAGAATTAGGAAACTGTTATACATCAGTTTATGAACTTATGTAGAAGTATGTATATCTAGTGTATACTATAAGTCAGTGCTTCTGAACCTTCTTCTAGTGGCGGAAACCTTTTCCAAAGTTCAACTTTTCCGCGGAACCCCTAATTTAATTTTACATAAAATGTTTAATATAATGTTTTTATTTCGAAAGGCTTCGCGGAACCCCTGAGAGGCGTCGCGGAATCCTAGGGTTCCGCGGAACCCCATTTCAGAAGCACTGCTATAAGTCATTGGTCGTAAAAAAAATTTATACTTAGTTTATAAAGTTTTATTTTTCTAAAACTCACGGTTCACTAATTCCTGATAACCGTCCTCTCGTAAAACAAACTGTGAATTGCAACTTTAACAGCTGATTTTTTTCGTAATTTGCATCTTTTCCCAGTCTTACAGCAAATCGCTTCCTCTTGTTATTCATCCCTGCATAAGTGACAACCAATTGAGTTTCGTTTAAAACTATTCCGCTGACATTCTTGATTGGATATTCGTACAGCTTGTCAGTCGTGACGTGGAAAATTACTTGAGACGAGTCTACTTTCATCGGCATGGAAACTGCAAAATTACTTGTTAAAATCTTATATCGGTTACCTAAAACTATGATCACAAAACTTTAAACTTAAGAAGAATTTAAATTTTGCAAAAGTAGAATATATTACAAAAATTTAGTATATTTATTTAAAGAAGTTAATTAAAGTTTTTCCATAATTAAAAGTTGACCAAAAAAATTTAAAAGAGAAAAATTTACTTAATCTAGTTTGTTTAAACTCAAAAAGTTTCAAAAACTTAAGCTGTACAATATATTTTGCTTTCTTTCATTTTATTAGTTCACGAAGTTTCAGTTTTTCTTCATACTTTAGAAACAACATTATTTTAACTAACGAGTTCCATCAATGTCGTACCCGTAGAAAGGTTTTATCTCAATGTCATGTACTCTTTCGCCATAATGGAATTTTTTATTCAGTTTGATTCTTATTTCCTTTCTATTAACCCACAATGGGCCGTTGTCGAAAACAAGCACCTTTCCTCTATTAAAATTATTTAAAATAAAAATGATCACTCTTTCAAAAAGACAGAAAAGTAATTCTACTTAATTCAAGTAAAGGAATACAGTATATCAAATTTAACAGCTTTTTTAACTAACAAAACAACATTTCTTTTCTCTGCTTCCAACTCTTTTCTCATTGTAATTTCTCCACTTCTTGAGTTCACTTCCACTAATCCCCACAAATCGTTGTTGTATCTTGGCAAGGCGTAAGTTAGTTTGCTGTAAGGGTATTTCTCTTTATCCCGAGCCGTCACAGTTGTTATGACGTCACCAGCCGTTTTGTTTCCCCACTCAGGAATTCCGTAGGTCTTATTAATAATCGTTTTTCAAATAAGTATATTTTGTTGAATTATTAAAAATCATATGTTGTTAGAATATGATGTAAAGGGAGTTCTAGGTTTATTTAGAAAATTATTTAGTTTTGTAAGACATACGAGAGTTTTGTATCATAACAGATGTTATGAGTGACCACTTTTGAATCAAAAAGCTTTATTTTTATTTTTACTCAAGACTTCGCACTCCCGGCGATCATTTACTTTCGGGCTGTGTGTAAGAGTACTCAAAAGGAAGTGTATACTCAAATAAAGATTACTGAACTTAAATAAACCCCTCAAATGTCTAATTAAATTAAGTTTTTTTAAACTTCAAAAAACTCACAGAATAGCTTATTTTAACTATTTATAGGTTGTATAAAAAAACCTCTTTAAACTTAAACTATTAAAAATAATTATTAAGTAATTGTATCAATTGTATTAAAATATCATTTTAATTCCAAAAATAAAAAAACTACCCTGCCATTTGGACTGTTTTGATTGATTATTACGTTGGAATTGACTTCGCAGTAGCCATAAAGCCCGTTTTTAGTTGTGAAAAATATCTTCAAGTATAAACTGTTTACACTAGCATCATCTAAAATTACGAATCGTTTTTAATAAGAAACTAAAACTATTCTATTAACATAAATCTTTAGACAGCTTGTCATTTTTTATTATCAAAAAAAAGTTTTAAACAGGTTTGTTTTAAAGAGTGTTTCACATTGGTGCTTTTTTAATTTATTTTATTAGCTTTAGTTAAAAAATTGTTTCAAAATTTTACACCACCTTTTAGGAAAAAAAATCAGTTGTATAAAATATATTAAAATGTTTACACTTATTTAAATTTAAATAAAACAGTTCTTAACTACTTTTTCAGAAATACATGTAAACTTATTTGTAAACATACTAAGAACTTTGGTGTTTTGAACGTTGAATACGTTTCTATCAACTTTCGATACTGTGTAAACGTCATTCACTTCAGAATGTTGACTGTACTCAACTGAATAATCTACATCTTCTTCAGCTATAAAAGCATTATGTTATTTAAATATTGTTATGTGTATTAGTACAAAAAAAAAGTACCTTTTTTGAAAATGATATATTGAAATTTTCATAGCTTGGTTAAAACTTTAAAGTTAAAACTAAGCGATGTTTTCTCATGTTCTTTATTTAAACTGTAGTTGTACAGTTTTATATAGCAAAAAATGTTACTTTAAGTTGTTTTATTTTAGTGTATTTTAACTAACTCTGCACAGTTATGTTCTTGTTATTAGTTCCTATCGGGTCCGTAGGATACAGTTCAAACTTCATATCACAGTTTTCTATTTCTACATACGTGTAATTCATATACTTATATACGTTTCCTTTATGCCAAATCTGCATTTCTAAATGGTATTTTTTTGTGTAAATCTGTGAAAACAAAAAAAAATGTATGAAACAATTATTACATTAAAAACGAAAAGAAGAAGTTGTAAGTTAATTATTTTTTTAGAATGACTAGTGATAATTACCTCTAAAACTTTTTAATTTGGTTATCTTGAAATATTATTTAAACTCTGTTAAGTTTAGCATAGTCTAAAGGAAAAAGAATGGCTCATAAAGTGCAAACAGTATCTTAGTATATGTGTGTTCTAAAATTATTACATTCTTAATTGTGATAGCACTTCTTTTTATACTTTAAGTTCCAACAGTTAAGCTTAGTTTAATTGTCATATGAAGGATTTTTTTTTTGTAGTTATCCTACTATTTTAGGGTGTGTCCTTATGTAACTATTCAGCCTGAAATAATAAACTAGTTCCAGTATTTTTATCTTCTTCAAATTTTAATCATTTTTTTATGACATTTTTATCTTTAGTATCTTAAAATCTTTAGAAAACTTTTTTTTTTTGACTAATAAGTAGAAACAGAGAAAAATATTACAAAAATTCAAAAAAAAAGTTTATTTAAAGTATATGTAAACAAGTATTTTATTGTTAATGATTAAGTGTACAACATTTTTGCAACATAACAGGTGCAGGATTTAACTTTAAACTCTTTTTTATCTAAATCACGAACCTGTTCATCAACATGTATAATAAATAATAAATAATAACAACAATATATAATAAAAACGAAATCAATTTAACTCACGTCAGCAGCCAGATAAACATTCTTCCACTTGAAAAACTGCATGATGGTGCTGTCGAACTCGTGGTCGGCAGCGAGAATTGAGAACCCGTCGAACCTGTTTCCGTCGTCCCTCAAGTTTATCAGCTTCAATTCGTCCATTGTGTTGAAATACTTGACGGTGTCATGGGTGGAGTTTAGTGGAACGACAAACTTAAACCGCTGCCCGAAACCGAGGACTCTGAACTTCTCAGTCAAGTTGAAAATTTCAAACAGTCTGCCGAAGTGATACCCTAGTAGAGAAAAAAAATTGTTTTTTAAGTTTATAATTATTTTTTTGTTCTAAATCTGTTTTGTAAAGTACTTACGTATTTAAAAAAATTTTTATATAAACTTAATATAACTACTGTATTTAATTTTTATTTAACTGATATATTTTAAAAAATTATAAAACAATAATTTAATTAGTTTTTATCTGTTTTAGATCAAAAACTTTAAGCAAACTATGTCACACCTTTATTCATGTTTTCCCAATCTAAATATGTTTTGTGAGTTAAGTGTTTCATATTTTTATATGATTCGTCATCAGCCATTTCCTTGAGTTTCCACGACATGAACTCCGTGGTGAACCATCCCAATGCACAAGGTGCAATAAAAAGGAAGATGTATACTAAACTTAATTTTGTCATTTAATTTTTGTGAATTCAGCTTGTTTACTGTTAAAAGTAGTTTCAAATTAATTTTTGTAATAAAAAAAAACATTTCTTTTATTTATAACAAGCTATACATTTACAAATTTTTTACATTTACAAATATTTTGATAAACTAAAATGACGTTTAGCTAATTCAAATTACTTATACCAGTAGATATTATTATTAAACCACTATTTCAATTTTATTTCCACACTATCTTCATCTCTTTTTCTAAAATCTTAAATAAAGATTAAACAAAAACGTTCCTAGTGTTAGCTTTAGCAGCATTCTAAGTTTACTACCACTTAATTAAAGATTTAAGTTTACTAACATTAAAACAAAAACAACTAGAACTAGATGTTCATCGTAGACACATTTAACAAACAAAAACAATGAAGTCACAACGCCAAAAACGAGAAGTGCTTAATATTGCCAACATGTCATTTCACTGTGCAGTTATAACGAGTTGAAAGTTTGTTCTGCCAAACATCGAGGGAATCAAAAGAAATTCAGAACTAAATTTGGATTTTCGTTCAACAAATGTGTGCATGAAGTTAACTTTTTTTCTAACAGTATTAAATAAAACTCAATAAAAGAATCAAAAACTTTGGGTAAAAAGATAAACAATATAAACTCAATGTTTAACTACGTACTGTGTTATACTTTGATTATCATTAAAAAGTTTTTATCAAAATAATATGCATAGTTTTATTTGGGTAATATATAATAAAACATTTTTAATTGTAAATGAAGAAGTATATATTTAAAAAAACATTATATTACAACAACGCTTGGTTTACATTAAAAAACTATGTTAAGATGGTTTTAGATACTAACTTGATTTAGGTAGAGTTTTTTCTTTTATTTATAACATTTAAAAGTTCTAATAGAATTTAAGTTTTAAAATATAAACATTACTTCACTACTTTTCTTTAAAATATTAGAACATTTTTGTGAAGGTTTTGATATAATACTTAAACATAATAAAATGCGTTTAGTGATCTAGTTTTAAAGGTTAGAAGTAAAATATAGAAATCTAACATATTATATATTTAAACAAATTATCTTTTTATAGATAATTAATACAGCACTATAAATATAAGGTATTGATAATTTATTAAACAAAACTCTACTACAAAAGTTCGTTTAAATTTAATATCAATAACAAACATATAAAAAAACTGTTTTTCTGAGTTTTAGTACATTTAAAATTTCTTAGCTTATATACTCTCATAATCTAAAAGTCTTATAAGTTTTTAAAAAGATCGTCTTTTTTATAATCTAAACTTTTCATGTTCTGAAAACGTTCATGTATTTAATTATTTCTTTATGGTTATATTGATAATTTAAATTTAACACAAATTATAAATCAATTAATTTATGTCATTTAGTTGCCACTGTAAAGTTTCTAACTTATTGAAACTTATTTGAAACTTATTGTGCACAATGCTAATTTTTATTCAAACAAAAAAAATTCTCTATCATGTGTATAAAATTTGTATCAATATCTCTTTTAGATTAAGAATATAGATTTTTACGAGATATGCTTATTCATACTCTTATTAAATAAAACCAATAAATCATCTTAGCGAAGTATACCATGAGCAGTTGAAAAAATTTAAACTTAGTTAAAAGATTAACAATAGGGTTGATCACGCCAATTCCCTATTGTTAAACTTGAGCTTGTCTCACGGCAAACGAAAGTCCAGGCTTCGGCACTGCTGACTTTCGCCGATGTTTTTTGTTGATCTTAGTTAAAAGACAGTTACTAAACGTATAATAACTAATTTATCACTAGAACTGTTGTATTATAAATTTTGCTTAAACTGTTAAGTATTAAATTTTAAAGTGGTTTAAGACATGCAATAAAACTAGTGTGTATAGTAATTTTAAATATGATTTTTCAATAACGTAACACTTTATAGTTTAAAATTTTATAGCATGTTTAAAATAATTTGTGTTATATTACTTACACAAAAAATAGTTAAATAAAAGCTTTATCTCTATCACAAGGCTTAAATTGAAAATAAATATGAATATTTTACAGTCTAAACTATGCTTTATAGTCATTAAAGAATTGATCAAAATATTTTTTTTTCAAATTGTGTCGTATTAATTAGAACAGTAATTTTTTAAACGTCTATATACTTAATACAAAAAGTAAACGTAGGGTATATAACAGCGTATATGATTTTTTAAACTCATTATCAACATTTCCGAAAGATAAAGAACCCAGATTATTAAATACTTTTAGTATTCTGATAATAAGCTTCAATTAAAAATATTTGCTTATTATGAATTTTATTTTATCTAAATAAACGATGATTTTTTATACTACTTAGTTAGAACAAAATTAAAAGTCTAATTATCTAGTCTAAGTTATCTCGTTTAACTATCAAAAACCATCTGAATTAAGTTGCTAAGATTTAACCAAGAATAAGTTAACACAATTACGTGCAAACTTATAACTTGCATTAAAAAAAAATTTATTATATGGAACTAAATATTTTTTCGTCATTACTCTAAAGCTAAAAACTAGAACGTGAACCGTCCAATTAAGATTATCTATAACTATCTCACAAAAAAAAAACATAAAACTAAACAAACAATATAATTTATATACGTACTTTAAACATTGTAAATTAAATACTGCTTTTATCTGTTTAGTTTCATGCACACTTTAAAACTGATAAGATAAGGCTAATAATTTTCAAAAAAAAAAGTAATATATCATTACATTTTACTGGGTGCATGACGACCAAAATGTATCTAACTTTTTAACACTTTCAGTTAAGCTGGTTATTTCTTTTGATAATTTTTTTTTAACCAAATGTTTTTTTTAATCTTTAGGTAGACCATTGGTTTATAAAACCTCAATTTGTTTAAAGAAGTACGGCAAAACGAAATTTTTAAACGTATAGTGTTTTTTAGCACAATGTTTTTTGACTTTTGAAATTCTTTGTAACCATTTATAGTTCCGAAATATACTTTTAAAAAGTTATTTAAACTAAATAGGTGTGTAATAATGCCTACTTTTTAAAAGTAAAACAATATAGTAATAAAAGTTTATCTATAATTTGAAAATATAAAGTTTTAGGTTTGAAAGTTTATTCAAAAGTTCTAAAATTAATTCAATAAAACGGTTTCACTAAGGACTTCGTTAAGTTTGCGTAATACACGGTCTCATCGTGAAGAAGTTCTTCTGTAAAATAATGTTGTTTTTTAAATAACATTTTTTTTAATATCCAATAGTATTTACTATTTTCAACTATTTTCAAAACCTTTAGCATTAGTTCTTATCTAGTGAGAAAAGTTATCTATTGTGTGATTTAATAAAGAATAGTAACATATTAATTAGTGTTACTTTAAATTATAATAAATTAAATTTAAATACACTCACAATATATAACTAAAAAATGCATAATAAAATGCGATTTCCAAACAATCGATAAATTCAAATGTATTATAAAACCCAGTATGAAAAAGTGGAAAAAAAAACTTTAAAAAATAACAATAAAACTGAAATATAAACAATTAAAATATGTGTTTATAATCATAAAAAAATTATTTGAACTATATTTTAGTTATTTTATTTAGTTTTTAAGCACTCAAATATACCTTTATAAATTCATTTTTCAATTAGCAGTTTGTAAAATATTTTCTGTTCATTGCATTTATCTTTGTTTTTAAGTTTTAATTATCCTAAAAATTCTAAATTTGTATAATTATGTAAATTATAAATCAGACACTGGTTTGAAATGGAAAATATTTCTTATTAAGTCAACTAATTTATTTAAATTTTTTTTTCTAAAAAACTAAAAATAATAATAACAATTAAAGTAACAGAACACCTATTAAATCCTTTTTTAAACTCCATATAGTCATTTGCAAAAGATACAGATTTATTATCAAGTGAGATTGCTATTGTGATTTAGCGGTAAAGCTGTAAGATATTATCCTAACTTTATACATTTATAACTTTATTTTAGTCTATCAGTATATTAACGTTATATAATGGTTTATTTCACCCCAAAAACTAGTTTGAAAAGTAGTATCAAAACAGTCAATATATTATAGATATAATAATTCAACCTAGTATCTGTTTTGTCTAAAACAGTGTTTTCAAAAGTAGGCAGTATCCAAATTTTCTGCTAATGAGACATTTATGGAATTAGTATTTTAAATCTTGTCTAACATAACCACGGTACCTTTTGTAACATTTTAGACAAATGTAAGTAGTTGTATAGAAGATAGTATAACCAGTCATTATTAAGATTAATACGGAGTAAAAAGAAACATTCGTAACTTTCAAAAATTATCGCCAAAAAGTTTAAAAAACAGACTAAAATTTTATGTTTTTAAAATTATACCAATATAATTATTACATTTTAACATCAATATGTTTATATATATAATACTATTTTATAACATAAAAATTGACAAAAAACCTATTAAAAAATCGTTTTCATTTTAATAATGATAACTGTTTTTCAGAAAGCTACTCTAAAAGAAAAACTTTTAACCTTATTAAAGATTTTTTAAGACACTATTTTTTTTTACGTAAAATGTGTTTTAAATGTAAAAAGCTAGTTTAAAATAAATTTGATTTATTTTACAAGAAAACTCAAATTTAAAAATATACTATATCTATAAAAGTTATTTTAGTTACATAAATAATCCCTTCCTAGTAGCTAAACTTTTAAAAAATATTTTTTTTTATACAAATACAAGACTACAAACAACACACTCTAACATTTACAATGTAAACTGCATGCTACTTATAGTTATTGCAAGTTTCATTTTAAGTATTTAAAAATAAAACGTTTTAAAATAAAACTTTAAACAAAAAACTACGCCTTTTAATATTTCAAGTGTAAACTAAGATTAAATAGATATGTTTTTATAAAATGTAAGAAAAATTATAATTTTTTTGATAGTAAAATGAAATTATTAAAAAAACCTTAAGATGTTAATAACATAGTACAACATCTGTTAAGTTTTGCTTTATATTATTTATGTTACACATCTTTAAAAAACTTAACAAAAACAAACAAGTAAGACTTTAAATTAGACGTTAAACTCGTATTCCGTTGTTTAGAACTCAAACACCGAAAAGTTTTTTGTGCACCAAGTCCTAGGACCAAATATTTTGAGCGTTCTTTTTTGACGTTAAATTTACAGTAATAAAAGTAAAACTGTCTACTAAAACTATAATAAGAAAGCGCTTTTATAAGTCAAAGAAAAACTAATGTTATTCTAAAACTTTTAATGTTAAGTATAAGTTAAACAATACAAAATATGCTTTTGTAAAATGTAATATATAAGGTATATTTAATATGTATATTTATTTATTTATTTAATTATTTATATGTATATTCATGTATAAAAGATGTTTGAAATTAAGTAAAATAATTGTATAATTTTGAGGATAATTTCACTACAAATTAAGTTGTTTGAATTTTATTTAAGTAATATTTTTTAAATTTGAAAAAACTATATAAGGATTCTAATTTTTTAATCAAATACTTTTAGTAACCCTTATTATTAATAGTTTTTTAAAGCAGTTAAAAAAATATTTTAGTAGGTGAACTTAACTATATCAAAAGAAAATCAATTTATTAAGTTTCTAGTTTACGATTATTTATTTTTATTATACTATTTATAATTGAATATATTCTGTCCATAATAGATTATAAAACTATAGGTTGTTGTAAATAAAAAAAAAACTTTTAAACTTTATGAGCTTATTAACAAAACAAAGTTGTTTAGAACTGTTAGTTTATGTTATTTTATAAATAAAACCAACAAAAAAACGTAATCAGTAAAATCTCACCTAATTTTTATGCATAATACTGTTCAAAATTGCGAACTTTAAAGAATTCTAACTAACTTATATATCTAAACACATTTTTCAGCAGCAACAACTTTACATTTAAGCAACCATTGTATGCGCAATGCGGTAATCAAAACTCAATGCACTTTAGTTTATTATAATTAATATATATAACATTTACCTGCTTAAAACAAAGTACTTTATTTAAAAAAAAACAGCATAAAACATATAATAATAAACATGAAAACGGTTTTAATGTACAATATTCAACTCAAATAACATATTTGCAGCTATCAAGGTAAAAAGTACATTACTTAAGTTAAAAGATAAGTGTCTAAAAAACTGTGTTAACATATTACTTATGTATGAGTTATATTGTTTTATACAAACAAAAACCTTTTAGTCTGGTTACTTACGAACAATAAAGTCTATATTAAAGTTTCCAAGTTCAAGTGATGAACTAAAAACATTTTATTAAAAATTGATAACAATAAAAACATATACAGTTGAAAAACTAAAACTTTAATCAAAAAGATTATTTAAACCATTTGAGGCTCAAAAGGCTGAAAAAATCTTCTTAGTTGTAAAATTCATTTCTAGTAAAACTAAAATTGTACTCAATTTTTATCTGTAATGTTCAAAGTAAAAGTAGTCTATTTAAATCTACAATATTTAGAAAACTAATTTAGACACAATAAACTTAAAAAAAAAATTTTCAAGTACATGTAAATGTTTACGAAATCTCAATATTTGTATTTTATATCTACTAGAGCCAAATTATTTCTTTGTCCTTCTGATAAATTTCGCGTGTAGCTCTCTGAGCTTTTCCTGCTTCATTACGCTCCCACTCTTTTGAAAACTTCGCCCTTCTGTTGCTAAACCAAATTCTAATCTGTTTTTTTTTTTTTTGTTAAGTAAATGTTTCATATAAATAAATTTTATATTTGGACTATTAAGTAATCGTTATGTTTGAACGACAAATAAGTACCGTAATAAAACAAAGATTATAAAACCTAGGCAAAACTTTCGAACCTAAATTTTAGAAATTTTAAAATTCAAAACATATAATTGACGTATTGACTCATTTTCAGCATCCATTACTAAATTAAAACTAAATTAAACAGAAACTTATTCAAAATTATTTACTTGGTACGGATCGACTTTAATTCTTTTCGCCAAATAAGTAGTTTCTTTAGTTGTGATATAGCCTTTGTATGTTTTGAAAATTCTTTCCAAAAACCTTATTTCATCTTCAGAATAAATCTTTCGTTTTCTTTTCAGCTTTCCTGCCGATTTTTTTTGTTCAAACATTAGGTTAATTGGTTTATTAAATGCTGCTAGTAATAATGGGTCAATGCTCAGTTTTTTAGTGTTTTTTGAACAAAACTTTGAAACATAGTTTTACATATATAACACTTTTAAAACACTAATAATCAAATTTCTATAGTTCTCATATGGGAACAGGTCAAATATGCAAAAAGACATTTTTGCACCAAGAAATTGTTGCACGAATACACTTTTGTGCTTTACACGAAGAGTCATTTTTGCACGAGATTAAAAAGAAAATAATAAGAGTAATTATCTAAAAATAAAACTACAAGATAAAAATAATCAAGATAAACTAACAAAAAAACAAATAAGAGAATAAAATAAGTTGTCGACCGAGGGTAAGGGTTAGGGATAAAGGGAACATGTCAAATATGAACGAAAACATTTTTGCACCAAGGGTCAAGTATGCACAAAGAGATAATTTTGCACGAAAAGACAAATTAAAGAATATAAATAAATTAAACTGTAAAAAAAAAGTTATTAAAAACACCGACCACGGGTAAGGGTTAGGGCATATAATGATTGTAAAAAAAAAGAAAAATTCAAAAAATTCAAAAATAAACAAGAACATAAAAATAAAGTAAAAAAAAATAAAAAGAAATAATACCTACAAAGAGTAAGAGTTAAGGGTGATAGTAGCATTAAAGTATAATAATAAAAGATTAAAGTTGGTAGAGAAAAAAACTTTAAAAAATTCAACCCGTGCATAAGTGTTTCGTGGAGAAAAGACCCTTTGTGCAAAAGTGACCTTTCGAGCAAAGTTGTCCCTTAGTGCATATTTGACACATACCCTTCTTTTAATATCAAACACAATTATATTTCGCTCGCTATATATATAATACTACAAACAGATTTGTTGTAGATTTTGTGAAAATATATTCGATATGTTTATACAGTTAGTAATTATTAAAACTTTAATATTTATCTTAGAGGATTTTAAAGGACTTTAGAACTATCCAAACAAGTTTTAAAACTCTTGTTTGCTTTTTTAAGTACTTATATCTCATAAAATTAAAACTCATTATTGTTTTTAGATTGTGTACAAAGTTTAAATCGTTTTTTATGATGTCTAATTTAAGATAAGTATTTTTTTTACTTTTTACTATCTAACTAACTCCTAGTTTATACTATGACATCATAAGTCAGTAATTCTCACTTAAAAAAAAAAAATTAACTAATCTATCTTGTTTTTCATAGTTTACTTCTAGCATTGAATCAACATGAAATTTTTTACTTCCAACTACTACACTTTCATTTTTCAAACTACTAACTGGTTTAGGTGCAGTTTTGCTAAATTGCAGACGTTTATCTTAAATACCTTCTTTATACTCATTATGATAGTATTTTAAAGTTTTTGTGATTGCTTTTCATCAAATTTAGCATAAAACTTAAACTTTAAGGGCTTATATTAATTAACTTATCTTATGATATTTGTCGAAAAAAGACTTCCTAGGTTTTGAATCATGATATCTATTTTCTAAAGCTTAAATAGCTGACTCGTGATATTTGAGCATATTACATGTTAGACTTAAATTAATTTGTTGAAAGTATCTACATAGATTCTATACGAAATAGTTTTAGAACATGTAACTCATTTAACTCAACTTAATAATATTAAAGATACAACGCAGTTGGTATTAAAGTATTTTAAAGTCAATTTTTTTTAAATTTAAATGTTTACCTTGCTGTGGTGAGCTCTTCTTCAATGTGACATCTAAATCTTTAATGCCTTTACGCGCTTTTTGCTGAGTTTCAACATTCACTTGAAGTTCAGAACGTTGATTTGTGTCCTGCAAATTTGATTTCTCCTCGTTATCTGAAGAGTTTGTCATCATTTGGTAGAACATAATCATGTACCTTCTAATGCTTTCTCTACTCACGTGATTAAATATGCTGTTGGTCAAAGGTCGAGAAATAAAACTTTGTTGAGCGACATCTGTTCATAGGAACTTTTAAAGTGTTTAAAGTACAGGAACAAATACGAACCAATTAAATTTGTTGTTAGAATAAAAGCTACTTCCAAGTTAATATTTAAAACTCAAAAAAAATACAAAATTAACTTATAACCTTGAAAAAAAGACTAACCATTATCCAACACTTTTGTTTAATTTTCTGAGCATTCTTAAGTTATTTTTCAAATACAAAAGATTTTAATGTAGATTGTGTTTTTTAAAACAAAACTATTATTTTATAATATCTACGTATAAATATGTATTTCTATCATATTAGACAAAAATATTAGATCCATTTTTTCTACAACCAAACTACATATACATAAAATCTTACTACTCTTGACATCTGTATCTTTTGCATTTCTTACGGAAGTATCTTCTAAATTATAAATTTGTTAAGATCTTTATCTTTTCCAGTCGTAAATTTATCTTTGATTTTTACATCAGACCTTTGGTTTGAGTCTGAATGACTGTAAGACATTCTAACGAAATATCACACAAATAACCTGTTTAAAAACTGTATTTTACATTCAGGTTAAAATACATATATTAAACTTTTATAAATTGGACTAAATACAAATAGCTTCAAGTTTAATTAAATCCAAAATGTAAAACAATTTTTAACTATTTTAAATCTTTTTTAATTATGATTACTAGCACAATCAAGATTATTTACTAAAACCTTGATTTTGCTAGTAATTACAATTTAAAAATATTTAAAATATTTAAAAATTATTTTCACATTTCACATAAAGTTGGCCTAGTTCATAATTTTAATATAAATATTAGTTTTCTTTAGTTACTTTAATTCATAGTTTTAGGAAGTTAATCAAAAACTATAAATTTTTGTTGGCTTGTTAAATAAGGAATAAAAAATTAACTTTACCACACGACCATCAACAAAAGTACTCAAAATACAAAATACTGTTGTTGATAGTTGTGTGTTAAAGTTTATTAAGTATTATTGATGACGCAAAATGTCTCAACTTTGTTGGTGTTAGCCCAAATAAACATTTGTTACATTTAGAATAGTGTATTTTTAGAAAGTTAGTATTGAAAAGTCTTTAAGATAAAAAAAAATCTTAGATTAAACTTTTAACTTATAGTTACTAGTAAGCATTTTTTGTGTACAAAAATAAAAATAAAACTCCATGAAAAATTTGTTAGGTGAAATAAAATTTAAACTTAAGCTTGTCTAATAGCTAAATCTTATTATATAAAAGTAAAAAAAAATATTTTCTATCTAAAAGTATCTATCTAAAAGTTTAGACTTAAAAAAAAATATTCTCAAAATAAAACTTTTTTTAAATGCAACACATTTTTTTTGTATAGCTCATACAGTTTTTGTATTTAATTAGGGTTAAAACTAGTATGATTTGCATGTTACAGAATTAGTTTCACCACACAAAATTGAGTTTAATTAAAATAGTCAGTTTAGATAACAATTTTGTTTATCTTAATTTGCATTTTGTTATAAAAATTACTTCAACAAATTTTAATTTAATAATAGCGTTTACAAACAGTTTGTATTATAAATTATAATAATTAAACATAAAACATACTTTTATAAAATAAAGTATAAATTAGCTTGTGTTTTAATTAGCTTATGTAAATTTTATAGAAGGCATTGTACTTTATTTATCAAGTCATAATTAAGTTTTCAGCTTTAATTTTACATTTTTACACATTGTTCTAAAAAAGGAAATCTATGAAATTAAAAAGTTAGAAACTAGGTAGCTAACAAAAATAAAATTATTCAGGTTTAAAAATGTGTAAACATTTCAAGTGTGTATATTTCAAGTAAAACTCTGTTATAAATGCTTAACTATAATTTTTTGTAGTCAAAACATACCGAGAATGTCAGTAAGTAAAACTTTTTATTTAATATTTTTTATATTTTTAAAGAATTGTTCCTGAAACTATTTAAAAAGTTTTATGAGAAAATTCTTTTAAGTTTTTTATACCAAATATGCAAACTTAAGAAAAATATTTTTTATTGATTTTAGTTAACAGAAACACAGTTTTATTAACTTTGAATAGTTTTAATAAACAATGTAAGTTAAACGATGTATAAAATTTAAGGCTAGTATATAAACTAAAAATCTGTAACCGTCAATTTTTTAAAGATCTTATTGTAAACTTGTCATTGAAATCCTTTGAATTATTCGACTTACAACTCCATACTTAGTAAAATAAAAACAAATTTTAAAAAATTAATCAAAAAATACTAGTTCAAAAGACGAGCTGTTATATTGCAAGATAGTTTCAACAATTTACTATTCTATTCACAAAACAAAGAACAATTTTTTGATTAACTGTTTTTTTCACCACCACTTTAATGTTACTTCTTCAACATTTTTTTAACTTGTTACTTTTTTTAAGCTTTTTAGTTTAACTTCTATAAAAAAACAAAGTAAAAAGTTGCTTAATTAAAAAATTATTCATAGTTTTTTCTAAACTTACTTATGTAGAAATAAAATTACTAAAAACATCATGCTTTTATACCTACTTATAACACTAATTACCTATTATATTAATTAGTTTTTAATTTTCTAAGTATAACTTAATTTAGGAAAAATAGTTATGAAATTAGCTTATAAAGTCATATAACAGAGCAAAACTTAATAAATATGTATAAGCATTTCAAATTCAGCTTCCGGCTACGTTTACTCCCCCTCCCAAAAAAAAAAAGAAAAAAGTAGTGCACAGTTTTATAACGTTTTTTATAAACAAAATAGGCTTTAACATAACTTTTGTAAGATAAGTTTTTTATATTTTCTTATGTAGTAAAATAATAGCTTTTAATACAACTTTCGTAATAAGTAGACTGATATTAAAAATACAAAATTATCAAAACTTACTACTAATATCAATATAGCATACCTAAAAGTTAAAGTTTTTTTTAGCTAAATTAAACTGATTAAACAACTAAGACTAAAAAACTTTAGAAAAAAAATCTAACATATCAATAGTTATGAAATTAATTTTAAATTAAAATTATATTAAAGGCTGTGTTGTAACTTTTATAATGTTTTATATACTCATTAAGTTGTTTCCTCATGATAAAAAAAAACTATTCTTAAACCAATCTAAAAATAAGTGCAAATCTTTCACTTTTTATGTTGTTATGTACTTTAAACATAACTCACATAATTTAAAATTTCGTATCCAACTGGAAATGCACAATAAATAAATACACGTTCAAAATGGTATGATGCATTTTAAATATAAGGTTTTAGGCTCAAAAGTGCAAACTCATCAGACAGATAAATATACTTGGTAAATTTTACTTGTTACTGCAGACTCAAAATGATATCAATAAAGTCTCAATTCTAAAGAATTTTAAAACTATTAAAATACAAAATTTAATTTTTTCTTTATTATTTTTCATATATTAATCAGAAAAACTGCTTTAATTTAGCAAATTTAAGTTGTCTCTAGTACCAAAAGTGGTTTCAATAAAAACTTTTTTTTGGATCATTGATTCAATATCTAGACTATTTTAAGGACTAAACAAAAAATCAATTTACGAAGCTGCTTATCTAAAAACTCAATCTACACATTTTAGTTTTTATTTTTCGGTACAAAGTATCTGTACAGCTACAAAAGTAATGCTGAGTATAGAATAACTGTAAACAAACAACGAAATGCTATAACCCTTGTCTTAATTTAAATTTTTCTATTGCCTGATTTAAACCTTTATCTCTGATTATGAAACTTTTAGGTTGTTAAGGTTGTAATCAACTACTTAGATTATAATGATAATTAGTAAGTGATCCACTAACAGTTTAGTTTTATACTAATAACTATTGTTGCAAATTTGTTTCTTGATTCAAGTTAAACATGAACAATGAAAAATGAATTACGTAACCGTCAATGATTCTTTTAATTTTAAAGTTACATTATTTAAATTTCTTTTAATTGGTTTTGAAAAAAATAAATTAATAAGAAGCTGTTTAAGTTAAAGAATTGTTTTATATGCTTTCAAGCTTATATCAATTTTTTCAATGTTTCTATTAATATTTTACTGAATAAATAACTACTAGAACACTGTTTACTTTTAGCATAACTTACTTAAAACTAGTCTAAAATGCAGAAAAATTTTTAGTTGTTTGACTACTTGTATATACATCTATTTTTACTTAAAACTGTTTTTTAATAAAATATATATTAATAAGAAATTTAAATTTAAAAATTAATTAATATGCTTTTAAGTGATATGAACTGTTCCATTAAATTAAGCTAAGCTATACTTCTTGTAAAATGCTTAAAAGTTAGTTGGCTTAGCTTGTCTTGAAATTATTTTTTTTATATTGTGTTAATAACGTATATATCATGACTAGTATAGTTTTATGTGTAATTATAAAAGAACTTCAAGGTAATATATCCTTTTTATAACATTCATGTGTAAAAGAAATTGTTCTTAATTACATTAATATATATTTGATTAAACAAATAAAACAGTGTTATAAACCAACTTAGTATTATTTTTTATCTAAAACATTTCTAATCTATAAGAAACGTTGTAATACTACTTTAAAGTATAACAAACAGCAAATTTTATTGAAAATAAATCAATTTTATTGTATATTGTTGTATTATTTTTCTAAAAGTGTTATAAAAAACTGACCCAAAACTTCCTAAGCTGAAAAAACTATAGTTTTGTGTTTGATATAATTTTATTTTAAATATTAAAATCCGAAAGACATGACATTAAAATCCGAAAAAGTATCGAACTCAACTTTTATATTTTTTTTATTAACGATTTTGTAGTATTATTCAAAATATTTAAATAATAGCTATAGAACTTAAGTTTAAGTTTCACCTCTTTAGTTATTGACTTGTTTTTCACTATTAACCTAGTTGAGCAATGCTTATTTAGTGATTTAATTTATCTGCGTTGCCAATTTTCAATTGTAACATGACAAGCTATAAACCGAACGATTAACTAATAACTAAACATTCAAGCCTTTTTATTTTAAGTTTCCTTTATCTACCAAAACTCGAAAATCTTAATTATTGTTTAGTGTATTCTTAATCTGCCTAGTTTTACGTATAAGTATTATTTTTTAAAACATACTATGTATTACATTTATGAACGGTGTTTTTTTTTGAACAAAACCTCATTTTGGAAGACAACTCTATTTAATTTAACTGATTTAGTTTTATTTAAAAATGTAAATAATCTTAATTTAGGTTGTTTTTCTTATAAAATAGATTTTTTTTTCTTTTTATTCATTAAGTAACATATTTATTTATTTAAACCAGTTACTTACGTTTTTAATGATTAAACTTATTTTAAAAAACTAATTATATTTTAAAGTTACTTATATACCAGGGGCGTAGCGTGGGGAGGGACACTGGCGCATGAGTGCCACCCAAAAAAAGAAAAAAGTAAAAAAAAAGAATGTAATATCTTTATCCTTTATAGTTTTTTTTTTCTGCTTAATTTGCATTTTTTCAACTATGTTTATCTAGTATTCAAAAAGTTAAACGAAATTTTGAATACCAATTAGTGACAAGTTAGGAAAATACATGTTATTACTCAATATACTGATTCGGTGCGTAATTGCAAATGCTTGATGAAAAACTCCATAAGGAAAAATTTTATAAGTTCATTAACTTCATAAGAATTTAGACTCAAAAAGTACGCAATTAATATAGCGCACCGCTGTAGTATAACCTTATGGCAGATTATTTTTATACAAAAAGTTAACAAAAGTACTTCACGCTTAAAGAAAAATTAAACAATTTTACAATTTTTTTTTTTATGCTACATTGTTAAGACTACTGCTAGTTTTCTGAACTTTATTTTTGTAAACATACAAGATAAGCTTGTCGGTCTATGAGAAATAAACTTTGTTTGTAATTTTTATTTTAAACAAATACATTCAAACGAATTAAATTTAAAAACTATACTTTTGACTATTTTACAAAATTGTAATAAACTGTAATAACAGTTATAAAGTTGGTCTATTTTAACTTCTGTGTAACTTTATTAAAATAATGTGCATTGAGGTGTTGTTATCACTGTTGTATTGTATATTAAAGAGATTGATATTTTTTTCGTAAATAAAACAGATACTTTCGTTTTATTGAATATATTAATTTTTAAAGATATTAAGTTTACTATAAGTAATAAATACAATTTTTATTTAGTAAGTTTACATTTTTGCAAGTATAAGTAATTCTAATGAAATTTATACTTTTTTTTAATTGTTTAATTTTGTAATATGTATATAAATATTTTTTAAAACAGTTAACGAACTTATTTTACTTAATAATTTTTATTCAATTATATTACTTATAAAAAGTTCTTTTATAGCTAATTACAAAAGTTTTAATTTGGAGAATTTTTTGAGAAAATAATTTGTGCACCCCCTGACCAAAATACTACGCTACGCCACTGTTATGTACCATACAATATTAAATTACTTTTCAGTACATAATAGACAGTGATATTCACAGCTTTGTTTATTTAAGTTCAAGTTAATAAAAATAGTCAAGAAAAACATGTTTTAACTGTAAAAACTCTCATTAAGAAGTGTTATAAGTATGACTTACAAGCTAGAAACAGGATTTTTTAAATATTATTTATAAACAGCTGTAAAACATATGCAAAATCATAAAGTGCTTAAATAGAGTTTTTAATAACGTTAAAATTTTTATCATTTAATGACGTTTCAAAGCATGCTAGTGTACTCGGCAACATTCTTCATATTTTTCTTATCAATAACAAGTTCCTCATCAATTTCATCGACAAAGCGTAATCTGGATCCGGGTTTGCGATGATTTTAAACAAAGCTTCCAAGACTGTAAAAAAAGTAAAAAATTTTTGTTGTGTCAATTTTATGAACTGCTTTTTTATGAATCTTAATAAATCATGTTTAAGTGTTGCAACTTTAACATGTTTATTAATTAAAGTTTAATTACTTATATGCACGAATATCAACAAGAGTTAATTTGTTGATAAATTGAATAATAACAAATGTAAAAAATTGGTTGACTCAAAATAAAATAAATATAACATAGGCTTTTTTACATTTATTTATTTAAATGCAATCTAAATTGTAATAGGAGAAAAAACTAGGAGTTTCATAATTGAAAAATATTAGTCCTTTTAATTTAATTGATGGTCTTAGTTTGCTATTAAAATAATAACAAATAAGCTGTAGTTCATTTTAACGAAGTAAACTATTTAATATATAGTTAACTAAATGTTGTAGAAAAGTCTAAATCATCTCATTAATTGAAATTATTAATCTAAAAATCAAACCAAATATACAAAGTACATTTTATAACTACAAGGAAATCTATACACTAATTTAGTTTTGAGAAAAGAAGTCTAATGTAGTATTTAGCTTTCAAATTACAAACTGGTCTCATTTAACATGGAAATCGGAAGTACTTTATATTTTTTTGGCCAAAATAAATACCTTTCAATACAAAAAGTCAAAATTACCTGATGAAACTTTAATAGTTGGTTTCCAGTTTTCAGGTGACAGCATTGGAAGGCGAAGTTCACCATTGTCATCAACATTGATATTGTATATTTGGGTATTGAAAGTTATTATGGGTGCTTTAAATGGGTAACAGTCACCAAATTTTATATTGACTTCAAAGGCACCTTGGTCATATGATCCATCCTGTATTAAATGTAAACAAGTATAAAACTTCTAAAACACTTAAAAAAAAAAGAATAAATTGTTTTTTTTGGTTAAGAGGTTTATCAATTTAAATCTTATCTCTTATTGCCTAAATATAGACTTTGTTGTTAAAAACAATTCAAGAACTTATAATTTGAAATTATATAACTGAAATTACTAACAGGCAGCGTCTGAATGGACCAAACTCTTATGTTGGAGTCATCAACGAGTTTCAAATTTCTGAAACCAGCAGGTAGACCGTCTTTCTTCAACATATCAAATTCCTTAGAAGTAAACTTTGAAGTTATTATTTTAACAAAATATTTTTTTTCACAAAGTTGCTTGTGTTTGGTATATTTAAATTAACATACACAATCAGTAGTATTTTTATTTATAAAGGTAACAGTTTAGAAAATTTATATAATTTGCACTCAACAGTCAATTTGATACTGACTTTTACTAACATCTAATTTTAAATATGTTTAAACTAAATATATTTTTTAGTTTAACTAAATATTATTAAGTTATATTTTTAAATACCTTGAAGTAATTTGACCTTAGAAATTAAATGTTTTTATCATTATTTAGGTTACTCACTTTTTTTATCCTTTTTGTAAAATCTCTCATTGAACTATAACTTTAACAAACGAATCTGAAAATTAACTCATAGAAAGCTTGTATAATTAAAATATTCATTGTATACATTAGACACAATTTTATACAACAAACTTTTATTTTCCGTTAAACTAGTATACAGTAATAACGGAAATTTGCAGCTAAACTCACTTTTAAGTTAAATTTTTTTAAATATTTCAAAATTATAAACTCATTACAGTATAATCAAACTAAATTAAAACAAGTATCACAGATATTGTCTTGTACAAATATATCACTGTTATTGAGGTAACTACACGTTAATACCGCTTAGTAAAGGGTAAATATTAAAATCAACAATTAGATGTTAAAGTTGTAATCAATCTAATTTAACTGTACCTTTTTATAAATTACTTATCACGCCTAGCTATCAGTTAATAAATTTACATATTATAATTTAAGTAGAGATAAAAAAACGATTATTGATCAGCAACAAAACTCTTTATAGTTTTATTTACAAAGCAGTGAAGTGGTGTTTAAACTTGATTTCAAACAGTTTATTTACATTATAAAAAAAAAAACTGTTATTAGCTATTTTTTTAACTAATTTCATTCGTCTATACCAGGAGTCGGCAGCCTTTAGTAAGTCGCCGGGCCAAATTTCCTGAAAAAAAATTCTTACGGACCGCATTGTATAAAAAAAGTCTTTGCGCGGCGCTGATATTTAAAAACAGTTATAGTAATCAATATAAAAATAATATTTTAAAGCAAAAACTTGATAAATAAGCCATAATTGAGCACTAGTAAAGAGTAGTAATTAAATTATAGCCTAACTGTGAAATTTAACCGTAAAAAAATTCTTTGTAATGTTTTTTAAAAGAAAGTTTTAAGCTAAAAGTACCTCGCAGGCCGAAGATTTAGGCTTTTAGGGTCGCATTTAGCCCACGGTCCGCAGTTTGCCGACAACTGCTATAATGCTTTAAAGAAAAATTATCAATTTATATATAAAGATATATAAAGACGTGCAAAACGTTTTTAGTTTCTAATGCCGTTAATTTTTTTGAAGCAAAACATAAAGCTACAAACGTATTCAAACTAAAAGGTATCTTAGGGATGAAAATAATTGACTAAAGCAGTTTTTTAAAAAAGAGCAATATTGCCCCTTTTACGACGATTTCAGTAAGTTGAGGGCTAATAACTAGTAAGGCGGTAACAACTTACACTAGCTAGATAATATTTGCTTTGTAATGAACGGGGGCAATCAATTTTTAGTTTTCTAAAAAAGGGAGATTATATAACTAAGTTTGGAAGACCCTGAGTTAAGGGGAAGCTTTTCAGTTAAGAAAATGTTTTATTTAGTGTTACAAACTTAGCTGCTAATAACTAAACACACTTGATAGTAACCTTATTTAAAATCTCAGAGAACCTAAAATAGATATGTTTAGAAATGATAAAAAAAATTGTTAATATTTTGGTTTGTAAATAAACTTGCTTTATGCAAAACTAATATAGTTATAGTAATTTGAAAATATGATTTTTTTTTCAAATCAGTTTACTAAAAATTCATCTTTTTTATTACACAAATTAATTGCCTATCAAAACTATACAAAAACTTCGACAATATTTTAAAATTAAGCGCAGATATCCTTTTTAAAATGTTTATTTTTAATAAAGTTTAAACACATCACTTGATTTCGCCAAAAAAATAAAAATTCTGATAACTCAACATCATTTTTGGTCAGTTTTTCAGATGTCCTGCAAAATGGAAAACGCGCTTTTGCTCATTTCCGTAATACTCCTTCACTTTACCCAAGCCAGCTCGCAGGTGATAAGCGAACAGAGGGCAGTTGAATGCACGATGAAGCATTTCGTCAGGTTGAAGGTTTACATGAAGTTTCCGATCAGGGAAGAGAAAAGATACGAGCTCAAGCTGACGAGGGGCGCGGGCACGTTGGTGAAACTGAACTGGGTTCTCACGTGCGCCCACAACGTGGCGCCTTGGAGCGAAACGAGGCAGGACGGAAGCACGCGGGATTACACCTTTCACTGGGTGGAGGTGCTGGCGGGGACGAAGGACTACAACGACAAAAGCGAGAAGGCGCAGCGAATCAGCGCAGGAGAAGATGGCCTTATTGTTCACAAAAGGTTCAGCCCGACGCGCAAAATTTACGACGTGGCGCTCATTCGCTTGAAAAAAGCCTTCACCGAAACAAACACTGTAAGGGCCGCCAAACTGCTGGAAACCGGGATGAAGTTCGATGCTGACGCCAAGTGCGTCGTGCAGGGGTGGGGGTACAACAAGGTGGTCGCTTCCGGAGACGAAATGAAGTTTGAAAAAGACGTGCAGAACGAAGCGAGGCAGGGAAGAGTGCACCTTTTGAAAGGAGAGAAATGCGGTCACTACGCTCACAACAACGCTTCGATTTTCGATAAAAGTTTGCAGTTCTGCTACGGATGCGACACGGGTCAGTGCGAGCAGGCGGCAGGGGGCGACTCGGGAGCGCCAGTTGTGTGCGCTCTCGATGGAGGGGAAGACCCTTTGCACAATGGTGTCGTGTTCGCGGTGCACAGCTACGGGTGTGCGGAGGCGCGGGATAAGTGCCTGGCGAGCGGGCCGAGCGCGGGAACGGACGTGAGGAAGGTTAAGCAGTGGATTGACGATAAAGTTGAGGATAAGTGGTTTGCTAGCTTGGTTCCGTATGTAATGTTTGCTGTGATGGCTGGGTGGTATTTTTGAATAGAGTGATAAATATGTATTGTTTTTGTGATGTAAAGCCGGCTGTGAAATTAAATGTTGAACTCAATGAAACGCTACAAGTGCAAAAGTATTAGTTTACAATTTTTTTTAAAACAACCGTAACTTTAAATATTTATTTTAAAACTTATTATTTATATTTTTGAATGGAGAAGCTGTCGATTGTGTTATTTGTGTGATATGAAGCTGGTTGTTAAATTAAATGTCGAAGTCAATGAAACGCTACAAGTGCAACAGACTTTGTTAATATCTTTTAAGTAAAAATTATGAAACAGCCTGAATCTTTGAAAAAAAGTATCAAACTAGTATGAAATAGCCTGATTTTCACAAAATTTAAACTAAGTCTGAGAATATCTAAGTGTATAGCACAGGGGTCGGCAAACTGCGGCCCGCGGGCCAATTGCGGCCCTTAAAGGGTCAATCTGCGGCCCGCGAGCACAATTTTTTTTTGAATGGAATGCGGCCCGCGAAAGAAATTTCTGCGGCCCGCGAGCATGTAAATGTGGCCCACTGAGCAAAAATATATTCTAAGTTTTATTTTATGGTAAAAATGTTGTAGTTTATTTAAATTTTATTAGTTTCATTTCTTGTATAACATTTTGAGACTATTAAAACACTTCACTGCTTAGGGTTAAAAATGTAAAAAAGACAGATTAGCACTCGCGTTGTTTTTTTTTCTGTTTTATAATAACTTTCTTCTTACAATAACAAATTATAGTCTGAAAAATACAGTCTTAAAGGTACTTAAAAGTTATTTGTATAACACCTATTAAGTAAATGAACAAATTGCAAATGTTTTCCCCTGTGTACAAAAGTAATGCACAATAGTTAACAAAAATGTCATTTCTTTACAGTTAATATACTTTGTTTAGTATGAACTTGCACCTAAGGTATTTTATCACTATGTTTAAGTCTACACAAAATCATTAAAAGTAACATAATATGGTTTGTTTTATTAAGATTTTAACATATTTTTAATGTTGTATAAGTTTTCTGTGCACTTTAATTTAATTCCTTAGCACACCAATGTATAGAAATATTCATTCTTAGACTAATTTTAAAACATTTTTTAAGTTAGATTAAGTTTAATTTAAGCATAATTTGCGATTATAATTGTTTTTACATACAACATCTAAGAGTGTACAGACATATTTAAAACAGTTAATATGACATAACTAAATTAGTTTTTGTTCAGTATAATTTTTAATTTTACAAACAATACTTTTTGGCAATTTAAGTTAATTTATTTGCATTTCATTGCACACACACAAGTGATCTTTTTTGGAAATACCTATTTGATACAAACTAGATTTAGGGATGATAAATTTGTTCAGTCTGTGTATTATTAATCAAAATTGTTTAAATTTAAATAAATAAATGAATTAACTATGTCACACACTCAGACTAAGTCAGGCTAGTTTATAAACCTTTCGAATACCAGGCAAGTTTAGCCATTCTTCAGTTTTTGACTTAAACTGTTTTTTTGTTTTTAAATGTAACTTAAAAGTTTTTTGATCAGTCAGGCAGGATTTCTTGCTTTGAAAAGTGGCAAAGTAAACTTATGTTTCGTTCATTTCACAACTTTGGTTTTAATTATGATATATCTTAAGTTTTAAGTCTTGCAGCTGCTATAATTGGAAATATAATTTTTATTATTGTTTACATATAAATGTAAAGAATCATTATTGCAAAAAAAACCTTGAATTTTGAAAAAAAATTTGAAACTTGACATTTTAGGCTAAAAATCTGGAACTTGAGAATTTTCAAAAAAAACTTAATAGTTAAACTTAAAAGTAATTTAAAAGTGTTTTAAACAATTTTTACAGGTAAAGTAATGAAACTTCGACTTCACACAAAAGATCTATCATATAATACGTTTCTTTTTTTCAACAACTTTGTTTATTTAAACACAAATTTAAAGTCGACTAACAATATATTTTTAATTTGCTATACTATTTTAGACAGTTTTTTTACTTCAAACTTAATTTTATACTAAAAATAAACAAAAAAAAACTTGCACATTTAAAAACATGGAATAAATTTAGAAAACTTGGAAAAAGTTTCTTAATAACCTTTGGCAGCCCTGAAACTGTTTACATTCTTTCTAAGAGTTAAAAATAGCACAAATATTTTTAGTTTGACATAACTTTTTTATAAGTTTTCTGTGTGTTTTTAGTTTATTTCTACGCACATCAATGTACAGAGATGCTCATTTTTAAACTACGTTTGAAATAATACTGAAGTTAGTAAAAATACCTCAAATAAATATTTTCAGATGAGCAGCATTTGTTGTTGCTTTGATCTTGATAGATCGATTAAAGTCCTAATTTGATTTATTTGACTTTGAAATATCAGAAATTGCCTAAAAGCGACTTTTTGTTGTCACTGAAGAAATTAACACAAAACTTTTACTACCATCAACACAAACTCTTTAAAAAAATGTTAATTCTAAACGGTGTCTCCTTTAAAGTGTTTATTTTAGCTTTTGTATAACTAACCTTGACTATTTTTTCTGATAAGTTTATAGTTACTGAAAGTGATAGTGTGCTTTGTTAAAAGTGACTTAAGCGATTTGTTTTATTCGTTTCTTGCAACAACTCCTAATTAACGTTTTGTGATTTTTATAAACCGTCTTATATTTCTAATATATTCTTTTTAAAAAGCAATATTTTCATTGCAGATAAAGCAATAAATTATCTTCTATAATTCGTGAGTTTCATTTAAAACAGGGCTGCAAAACGAATAAACAAGTTGAAAAACTCACACTTCGTTAAACCTATTTAAGACATTTTAGAAAACTTAGGTGTACGTGTGAAATTTTTAATCATACACTTTGAATATATCGTTGAATTCTCAGAATATTTTTTATGGCTGTAGTGAAGTTTACTTACTATAATTTTTATTTTTCGTTTTAAAAATTTTGTAATTTTTTATGATGAAACTTTAGTTAAGTATTAAAGCTTTTGTTTTTTAAGAGCAAGTTTTTGGCTTTTTTAACTTTTAATAAACTCAGGCTGATTTTATGTAATTCAGAAATTTTTGCTATCAAAGTGAGAACCATGTAAAAGACTGATTAATTATTAATAAGGTATTTTATATTTGTATTTATGTAATTATATTTTAAGCATTAAATATGTTAAAAAATTCTTATATTTTTCTACATAACATATAAGTATTAAATTCATTTAGTTAACTTGTTACTGATTTTTTTAATAGTGCAAATTATTTAAAACGCAAAATCTATTTTAATCAGTTAAAATTTTTTTAAATATGAAAAAATGGTTGACAATATAAAAAATATATAAAAGTGACTTGTAGATGGTTTTAAAGCTTGGTTTTTATAGAGAGTTAGGTTGTAAGTAAAATAAAAAATATATTAAGTTAAACCTTATTAATTTTAAAAGATAGTTCATAGTTAACAAGTCTTAAGTATAATAGTTTATGAAAATTTTATTCCATTAAATATGT
The DNA here is from genome assembly GCF_965202585.1 of Thalia democratica. Taxonomy (NCBI): domain Eukaryota; kingdom Metazoa; phylum Chordata; class Thaliacea; order Salpida; family Salpidae; genus Thalia; species Thalia democratica. Next base: position 22,278,321 of record NC_139169.1, on the reverse strand, counting down.
ATAATCTAGATAGTTATTCTATATGTAGCTTGAAGTCTTAAAAAATAATAAACTGAATAAAAATATATTTTTTTGTTAGTATCACTAAAAATAAAACTGCGGCCCGCGAAGATTTTGGAAAAATGAAATTTGGCCCGCAAGCACCTACTGCCTGCCGACCCCTGCTCTAAATCAAGCTCAACAACACTATGGAATTTAATTCAAAGTGACAATGCTGTTGCTATAGTTTTCTTGAATTAATCTTGTTGGTACGTTGTTTGCTTGTTCAAATTCCACGTCTAAATTATTTTGCGCTATTTTCATTAGTTTTTTGCCTCTAAAATATAACAAGTTTAAATACACTATTTTAGGGATTTTGCAGCCGTTAAGGTCTCAGTTTACATTGGTTTTGTTTAGAAATTAAATTGAATTACTCTTATCAAGTAATAGTTATACAAATGATTATAATTGAAACATAATATCATTATCAAAATATAAAACTTCATCTACTAGCCGTCAAAAGTTCTAAATAATACTTAAACAAAGCTAAGAGTCTAACTTTGAAACGATGGTTTCAAATCTAAGATGTTAAATTAATTAAAAATTAAACCATTAATAAGTACACTTGCTCTGCCTATGCAGCTTTTAAATAGAAAATTTTCAAATGTCAAAATTTACGAAAAAAGTTTTGTGAATCTTTGAAAGTATATTTAAAATAAATGTTTTGCTCATAAAAAATAACGTTCTTGTTCTATCAATACTCATTTTTCATTGTTTTATAAAGTTTTTGGTTTTTTTTTGCATTAAGTTTTGTGCCCAAAATGATGAAGACATAAGTTCTTGAGTATTGGCAAATTAAAAAAAAAGTTAAATGTTAAAAGTTAAATGTTCATTTTTATTGTATTTTAATGCTTAGAAATTTGCATAAATAGTAATGTTTACAGTTAAGTCTAGTTTCCAGATAAAAACTACTTTAGTTTGGTTCTATCACTTAGGTAAACTTGCTGTTGTTATTATAAATGTAATTAACCCGAAATGTTTATGATGGTTTTATTTATGGTTTATGGTGTTGAATATTAAAACTAATAGAAGTTTACTAAAACAAACCTAAAGAAAAAATTTAATTTAATTTTTTTCTAAAATAATCAACTTGATGTAATCAAAGATTTAACCAAAGAAAAGGTGTTTCTATATTTTAATTAATATATTTGTTAGTTTACTCTTATGTTACACATATATTATTGTAAATAAGTTATAAAGTTTTTACATTTAATGTTTGTTTGATTTTTTACATTTAATTGTTTATAAAATTCTTTAAGTTTAAACAGAAGCTTCAAACTGAAATTTAAATGTAGCAGAAATATTTGTTATCAACATAGTTTAAATTTTTCTGATTATCAAAGCATTTAATAAGTTTTGTTCTTTCATTTAAATTTAAGCAACAAAAATCAAAACTGCGTTTAATATGTTCACTGGCTCTGCTTCTGCAGGTTTTTATTGGAAAGTTTTCAAATATCAAAATTCACGTAAAAGTTTTGTGTAAAACAAATTCGTACATATATTTTAAATGAAAAGTGTAATAAACATTTATAGTAAAGTTAGAAAACTATAGCTAAATAAACTTGTTCAAAATTAAAGTTACCTATATTTCTTTTTGCACTTACGAGGTCTTTTACCGAAACATAGTTTGCATCAGTCTTGATGATCATGAGTTTTGAAAGAATAAAAGATAATATTTTTCCTCTATTAATTGAGATCTCTTTATTTTTTGTGTAAAAATCAAAGCATAAAGTACTTTATTAACTTTATATACCAGCAATGAAGCCAACATTCAAGTGGCTGATGGTTCAGCGATTGTCAACCCGATTTGAGAGCCTCAGGTAGTGAGATTGACTCCAGCGCTTATCACTTTTTGTTGATAAAATTTTAGCAAATTATTTCAGCTTAAATTGTTCAATATCTTATATCATTCTTTTTATTTTAAAACATTATAAAATCGTAGTTTTAAAACAATTATTCAGGTTTGTGCTAGTTTGTATCCAAAAATTGATTTGGTTTTGGTTCAAGTTTTGTTTTTAGCTAAACTAGGTTAACTGGAACCATTTGTCTGAGTAATTTATTCACATATCATCGAATTTGATTTATGTTGTTAAGACAAACCAGTTACTTCGCTTTTAGGATATCAAAAATTTCATTAAGTATCATTAAGTTTTCAACAAAATGAATGATAATATGACCAATTTAATGGGTTTAATTTTTACTAAATAAAAGCACATACTATTTTAAAGTCTTTTTTAAAATTTCTATACGTAGGTCGGCCCTGAAAGCAAAAATCTGCGGCCCGTGATATACTTTTTGTCTAAAAATAAACCCTCATAAAACCACTAACAAGAATACTGTATCTTCACATTACTAGCGCTTTATTATTGCTGATTTTATCAAAACTTTGATTTATGTTGGATTGGTAACTACATTTGTTTTAAATAACAGTGGTCCGCAGAAGACAACTATTTAAAAGTGCAGCCCGCGAAGACCTTTTCTAAAGTAATTGGTTTGCGACTTGTAAAAGGCTGCTAATCCCTTGTGTAATACATTAGATTGACAGTTTATTAATTCTAAACCATTAAGCTAAATTTTAAATGATTCAGGTCGTCAGACAAGCAAGATAATGTTTAGTTTTATAATGAATAACTAGGTATATAAAAACCATTTCACTAAAATTCAAAAACTACGTGCAGGATATGAAATACTTAAGTTCTATTTAGTCATAAACACCTTTTTACGTTTTTCTAACAACAACACTCAAAGTTTCGTTAGTATATTCTAGCATTTACACTGCAGGAAATGTTCTATGTTTTTTATTAAATTTGCTAAGCAATGTTTTTTTTTTCTCAATTTCTTTCGTGTTTACAGCAATGAGTTCAAAACTAACAACTGTTTGATTATCAAATTTAAGCCTACTCTGAAACAAAACCTTAAAAAGAAATTTCAACTAATTATTTAAGTATGCTTTTTAGAGTCAAAAACGTTTTTTAATTTTCATTTTAACGTAAATAAAAACTGTTTGTCAGTAATAATTTAAAAAAAAGTTTTTTTTTTGTTTGTAATGACAATACCTGAAATCAAAAATTTTACAAAATACTTACAAAGTGTAATTTTACGTTTTATCTTTACTTCGACTAAAGTTTTTCGATTAATACAAATTAAGATATTTTTTTAATAGCGCTTAGGAACATCAAAATAATTTACACAGATAACACAATAAGATTATATATAGAATATAGGTTGAATTCACATACGAATAGTGTTTTCTGATAATGGAAAGATCAAGTTTCTAAATAGAAAGTTGGCTGAGACTTTATTTATCGACAGAAAACTTTAAAAGCCCTAATTAGAATTTACTAAATGAAATGTTTTAAAATATAAAAGTTTCATACTATCTTTTATACTATATGATTTTAGTTTTATACTAGTGTAAAGTACATTTCGTGTTTTATTAACAATGTTATGAAGTTTTTTGTAAATCCTATATGTAACTCATTTATTTTGTGAAAAACATTTTTTAATTTGTGTTTGTTGAATTTTGGTTTAAAAATGTTTAAGTTCATTTTTTGATATATGGAGTATTAAGTTTTAAACGAATACTTTCAATTCATTTGGATTTTACTTGCTTTAAAATTCCGTTGGTACTGTTGTTACTTAAATTTACTTTTATTTTGTTAAAAAACATAAAGTATTTATGTTTTTAATTTAGAACACCGTTTTTTATTTTATAAAATGATAATGTCCTGGACAAGACGTTAAAAGATATCAAATTGGTGTGCGACTCGATAACTGAAAGGTTTTTTCGTTCACCAGGTCTTAGGACCAAACATTTTGAGCGTTTTTGTTTGTCGTTCTATAAACTGAATACGTTTTGAACAAACGTTTGTTGGTATTATTGTCTGCTAAGCAGCTCTTCAGGTACATTTATAAAACAATGATCTAAAGCACTTTGTATATAAAGAAATTGATCACTAATAGTTTGATAAGTATTTATAAGTATTAGTTGTTTTTAGCGCAAAAATTAGCTAAAGTATAACTTAAATGCAACTAAATTTGGCATTTACGACGAAATAAAGATAAAAAAGTAAGGTAAATTAAAAGGAAGATTCAAAAAACATAAACTATCATAAAATAAATAAAGTAAGGTTATACTCAATTTAAAATAACGCGATATAAAGTGGGGGAACAGGACATAAGTTCTGTTCGCTGATTCAACGATCTTTCTCTGTTAGACTCTGCAATTGCAGTTCTTTCCAAGTTGAATATAGTGCACGCTTCTGGTGTGTAGGGGGTGTTTTTCATGTAGTTTTATACATGATTGTCCAAGAGATGTTAGTGTTATTTAAGTTGTTTTCTTTACAGAAGCCGACAACGTTATTTGTGTAGATTTGTTAGGACTTGTTAGGCATCAAGCTACGTTTGTGCGGGTTATATCTGGTCTTGAAGAATACAACAGTCGAGCATATGTATTCTTTAGTTGTATCGTGATGTGAAACTGTGGCTTAATAAATCCCTTTATGAAGAGACATTGACCGTTGAACGGACACTGAGTGGCTTTGCTGTAGTTAAGAGGTTATCAGCTCGGCTTGGTTGGATAGCAATTTATTTTTTTGTGTGCTTTGATAACTGTTTTAGGTTTGTAAAACAGCTGTATGTGATCTTGAGCGTGTTCTTGTTGAATGTCTTGTGTAGCTTGGAACCTTATGTGAAATGCGTGTTTATGAGGTGGAAGAATTGTTATATAACTTTGGTTGTGACCGAGTTGCAGTAACGGGAGTGTGGGTATATGAATTTTCGTTAAAAAAAAATAAAAAAAGTGCTATTGAACCAAGCCCAACTGACAAACCCTCTAACTGCAGCCACTCAATGTCCATTTAACGGTCAATGTCTACAGAAAGGATTATTTAAGCTATAGTTTCACAACACAATATAACTAAAGAACACATATACTTGAATGAATTGTAAAATAGAAATTTACTACTTCATGAATTTTAACCGTTGGTAAAAACTAATCTTAATAAATATTTGTTGATCAGTTGAAACATGTTTGAACTTAATTTTAGCTTAATGTCTAAAGTTTTTACTTTACTAAGTTGGTACAATATAAAACACTACTTAACTACTTATATTATGTGTAAACTTTAAACTCATGTTTGTTAAGTACTAAGCTAAATTGGTGTTTGTTTATATTTTTTATACGTAAACTGTAAATACTTTTTTATTTGATCAGTTATAGAAGTTTAACGAACTCAATAATTCTTCATACACCATTTCTTATTAACTAGTAAACTTTCAGAATAAATGTATAATTACAAATCCTTTTGACTTAGTCCTTTGTCTACTTTTACCACACGTTTTCCTAAAAAAACTTTTAAGTAAAAAATCTTTCATATACACAAGGGGTAATTACACTGCTGCCGCAAAAGATACAAGTTTGGCCTGCAAGCTTTTTTTATTTTTGATAAGATGCGGCCTATAAAAGGTTAACTGCAGTCTACGAATGATATATTTTAGCCCTCAAAGCCCAAGTATGGACAACAAAATAAAATTTTAAAATCTTATACTAGATAAATGGGATTTGAAATTAAAAGTAAAAAAACATATTAAGTAAAAGTTACGGTAAATTATCAACTTTAGTATATTAATCTATATTAGAACATTTTCAATGGCGGTCAACATCAGCGAATGTAGCCCGAAGTTTTTAAATCAAACACAAAATATTTTAGGATTTATAATGTATTTGAAAACTGTCAACATAATGTTTAATCATAATGAGTCGACCATGAGACCACCACAAGCCTTCGGTAGATTAAGACTTGTTCTGTCCAGATTAGGACTCATCAGACAGCAACAACCGAAAACCTAGCAGTCGTCAATCTATTACTATATTTGACAAGACAACTGGTACACTTGTATTAGACACGATCAACGAAAACATCGGCTACTGAGCCTAAGCCTGGAATCAGTCAATTCTTTACTTAGTGAACTACCGTTTGCTTACCTCGGGTGTATAATCTAAACTAGACTATAAAATTTTATGGAGATATTTAAAAATAATCAATACTAGTATGCGTGAGAGTGGTTATTATTAGGCATGTTATAGTGAGTACCAACTCTAGTATTTGCTATATATTTTGCTTAATCAAACATTGTTATTGAAGTAAAACTTAAACTTTTTTCATGAAGTTTAATTGCTTTTACGGATGGATATCGGCTAACTTTATATATTTTAAATATAAATTGTTAATTAGTACAACAATAATCTATTAAAGTTGTTTCTCTCATCTTTAAACATAGGTACACATAAATATTTTTCACCGAGGGTGTGGACTAAATAAATTAATAAAATTGTTCTAAAATTTATTCAGCGATTTATACGCACTAAATCTCAAGAGGCAGCATTTTCTACGCTTTGAAACAGCGGAGTTGCTGCCCGCTTGAACTGGACGTCTCACCAATAGTAGTGTTGTTCCATTTGTCTGCCAGGAAGTCCCTGTTGATGCTGGTTCATTGTGTTGTAACCGGGATACACTGGGTGTGTCTGGTGAATTGGTGGTTGCGCTGGGTTCAGCCCATGGTTCAGGTTCTGAGTGCAAAAAATACATTGTTTATAATATTTTGACATAATCTCAGGTCAACTGCTTTGCTTATAAAATTTTAAAGTTAGTATGTTTGTAGAAAAAAAATACTCCTTTTGCAACAAAATGTCATAAAATTTAAAAAAAGCAGCTCGTAAGTAAAACAGGAGATAAAATGAATATATTACTTAAAAATCACAACTACAACCACATGATTAAAAATATATTAAACAACCCGACTCACCATGTTACCCATTGTTTGGGCCAATTGTTCTGCCTCCAATTGCACTGAAGCCCTGCTTAGCTCTACCTCCTCCCTCGTCTTGTACGCTTCGACTTTGATGCTCATTGCACTGTTGTTAATTGCTGTGAGGGCAGCTTTAGCAGCGTCAGCAAAGGCATAGTGGACAAAAGCAAAACTTGCTTTTTCATTTCTGAACACTACCTGTAAGCATAAAACGAGTTTGATTAAGCAAAGTTTGAAAATACTGCTGACAAAATCAGAAAGACCTTTGGTTTAAACAATCAACTGGTAGAAAAACTTTTTTAATTGTTTATGTTCAGAGCACAAAAAGTATGAACTTGATTATTAAATCATTTTAATTAGAAGTTAAAGTCCAGGTTTCTTATTGATTTGTATTAAAATTTTCATGGAATGTTACGAAAAAATATTCACTTACTATCTAATGAGTTTATTTCACAAACTTAAGGCAAACAGTTTAAATTTGTTATTGAGTTTATAATCAAAATTACTTTTACCCAACATAAATTACACTAAGAAATGCTATATTTAGTATTTAAGTAATTTAACGAGCTGATTGGACAAACCTTAATATCCTTGAGGGCCCCATGGGCTTCGAAGATTGGTCGCAGATGGTACTCTCTCATCCACGCCGCAAGGTTCTTCACGAACAGCGTGCAGTGCTTTGCGTTGACCTTCCTCTGCTCGTTCTGCTTCGTCAGCTCAACTTTGCGCTCAGTCTTTTTCTTGGCGCGTCCAACGTACAACTGATTTTCTGTTGATTGAACTCAAAAGTAATGGGTACATTTAAATAAGTAAAAGTACCAAAAGTATGCTTTGGTTTTACGTAGTTTGTGTAAAATTATGAAACTACTTTCTACAACATTACATAAAGTAAAACATTCAACAAACCTTCAACAAAACTGTTGTTGAGAATTCTCACTGCATTAACTGCTGATTGGTGGTTAGTAAAATCCACGAATCCGAATCCTCTGCTGTTGCCTGCATTGTCCTTCATTATCTTAACACTTGTCACTTCTCCGTGTACCTAAAATCATGAGTTGTGTTGTTAACTAATATCAATTTGAAAAGTATATAGTTACGCGCAAGTTTAAAACAAAGTAGCTTAAGAATATCACAAGACTTGCTTTAAGTACTAAAAAAAGAGCTTAGTATGAAAACAGGATAATAAAAAGTTATTTACTTCGAACTTTTCTTTCAACTGCTCTTCAGTGAGAGAGGTGCCAAAGTTTTTGACGAAGCAGTTGGTGAAGGTTTCGTCACTATTATTTGCTCGCCTCTTCCTAGGTTTGTATGGGCAAACGACAACCTACAAAAGTGTATAAAATTTGTTTTAGATGAGCCACATGAATAAAAAAAAAATTTTAATTATAATCATTTATTGTCACTATGTTTGAAGCAACTTGGTACTAAGTTAAATAAAGGATATAATAAGATATACTCTTTAACAGCATAAAAAATTAACGCCCCAGTAGAATAAAGACTTAAAGTAAAAGTATACGCAGATATCTTATTCTATATTTGTGTTTTTTGCTCTATGTAATCAGTTTAAAAAGCCTTATTTCAATCAAATATAAAACCATGCATATATTTTGACTTAAACAAATAACTTTGTTCAAGCAAAATTACGCTTTTTTTAATCCTTAAAAAAATATAGAAAGTTATCTTATTTTTAAGATCAATTAGTCATTTAGGATTTTAGAGTTATACTTAAGAAGAGAAAACCGAAAAGCAGCACATATACTTGAAACCATATATTTTTTGAAACACAATTTACTTACGTATTAAAAACTGATTAAATAAAATTATAAACTAAGGAAACAAGTACAAAAATTGTAGTCTCAGACATACTTTATAAAAAATGTAGCTTGAGTTTTAGAAGATAATATCAAACTTGCTAAAGTGCGCAGATAAACCGTTATGCGAGTGTAGAATTATAACTATTTTTAAAACAAACCTTTTGTCCATCAAGTTCAGTCTCATTCAATTTCTCGATGGCGTTAGAAGCAGCTTCTTCCTTTTCGAATTGGACGTAGCCGTGCTTTTGAGATGGCGTACCGTCCGGGTAATGACCTTGCATGATCTATTTGTAGTAATACAGTTTTATTTTATATTAAACACTTACCTTTGCAAATATGATATCAATTAAATTAATAAATGTGTTGAGCAACTGTGATACTAAAGTATTTATTTTGTTTAAAAGCCCAAGTTGAAAGTTTAATTCATTTCACTTAGGTAATAAAAAACACTGCTTAAAAAGCTACGTAATTTATTTCTTAAAATTAATTGCAAATAAAATTAAAGCAAACGTACTTTAAAAGATAGCACAGCGCCATAAGCCTCGAAGGTTTCCTTGAGCTTGCCCTCATCGTAATTGTTCGGAAAGTTCTTCACAAACACATTGCAATTGTGCATACCTGACGTAAGAGTGTGGGAGCTCCACATCACTCGGATCTTCTGGCCTTTCATCATGCTCCCATTGAACTTCTTAATGGCTGCTTCAGCTGTAATATTACGATGTTTTATAGAAGCTTCTTAAAAATTTTAAAAAACTTTACAAAAGTTACATACCTTAACATCTTAACAACAAGTATAAACATATAAGTAGACATGAATTTACAACTTAAAAACGTATGATTCTTTAAGAATTTTTTTTTATCGTTTTAAAAATTTAGTTAGCCTTATACAAATGCAAACATTATTATATACAATACATCAATCTTACCATCAGCTTCTTGGTGGTAGTTCAAGTAGGCGTGTCCGAGCGACACATTGCTTGAGATGTCCCTACATAATCTGATGTTGTGAGCATTGGTAAAAGTGCTGCTCAGGTCATCCTTCTGCACATCTAGGTGAAGGCCTCCAACCCACAAACTGTGATTCGAATTATCGGTACTATCCATATTTTTTTATGTTTTTTAAAGTTTATTTTCCAGCCAGTTGTATTACTATCATAAATCTACTATAGGTTATACATTAGTAAGTAAGCTAAGATTTGCTACCTTATTAATAAAAACAGCAAACTTAAGTAAATTAACTTACCCTGATTTACATTAAAATAGTCTTAGTTCCTAAGTTATTCTATTAGTATAATTGAAATACATAATTTTATTATAGTTGGTCTAAATAAAGATTAAATACTTAAAAGTGGTAGTTTAATAACTATAAAAGAAAGATCAATCTACCTAATTCAGTCGGAGTTTTCAAAAAAATTCCTACCTGAGATATTTTGCATTCTATACAAGTTTTATATGTTATAATAATATGTATATACATATATTTGTAGTCTATACAACAAACTAGCCTGTATAACCTGACTGACTATATAGACTTATACATTTAACTGTTTGGTAATCTACTTAAACTTATACATTTTACATTCATACATTACAAATTTAATGTGGAACAAATTTTTGCTTTTAATTTTTTCTAAAATTCTGTGTTAACTGCTACTTAAAATAATTCTATTTATTTTAACCTTATAAAGTTAATTATTATTTATAATTTAAGATTTAACATGAAGTAAATAAACTTAAAAAAATTTCTTAAAATATCTTTATGTAAATTATTAAAATACATAAGTAATATAACATTATTTTTTAATAATGTACATTGTTGACATTGTATGATCCAAATACTGTCCTAGGTGAAAAAGATCTTTTCTGAGATTATTTAAGAAATAAACTATCCTTAGTCAGCCTGAGACTAAAAAAAAAAACACAAAATGTTCTGAGTGTATGGCAACCCTTAATGTGTACCAAGTTTATACTTAAAACCCTGGTAAAATTCAAAACATAAACTTTATTTAAAATAATAATCAGTAAAAAAGTTGTTTTTTTATTTTTACTTTTTTATATATCATAAAAACATTTATTAAAAATTTATATTACCTAAATTTGGTTAATATTGAAGATACTACTTGAGTATCTTTTGGATAAATATTTCTAAAGTTTATGTTAAACAACATTTTGGATAAGAAATTAAATTTGAACAGTAGTTAAATTTTGGTCTGTGTAAAATTACTATAATAAATTTAATAAACTGTTTATTTATATCTAGTAATATAAATTTTTTTTTTTACTCCTAAACCTTAGACTATTTCTATAAATAGTTAAAACTTTCTTAAAAATAGTCACACTAATATTAAATTGTTAAAAACTCAAATTAGTTTTTTTCTTTTAATATAAAATTACTGATTTTTGAATTTTTCCTTAACTTTTAAATTCCAGGTTGTTTGGCCACCCTGTGTAGAAAAAATTATAACAGCAAGTTCAGCATAAATTTAAAAAATGGTTGCCTCTCTAAGCTTTAAAACTGTCTTGAAAGACTAATAAAAACTAAACTTTGTAACCTAAAAAAAGCCTGAGTTATTCTGATTATTAAATTCCCAAAAAACATATTTATCTTTCTACAAACTGTTACCTATTAATGTTGAAAATAGCAAAAAGTATTTAAATTCTGCTCAATTTGATACTTGTTGAGAAATAGCAAGTAGGATTTAAAAGAAATTATTATCCAGCAATTCAATAAAGTTGGTGAAAAAAAAAACAAAATAAATATTAATAAAGTATTGTTCCTAGTTTATTTACTTCTTGGTATATGTGAAAAAATAAAGCTACTATAAACATAAAGTTACTATAACTTTATAACTAGAGGCAGCAGTTGTTCATTAAAATGTAAAACTTTTTTTTTGTACTACTATAAACAATTTTTCATCTAACCAGGGCTAAAAAGAAACTTGTTTTTTTTTAATTAAAACTTTAAAAAAAAAAAAATGTTGAACAATTGCTGCCTGTTAAACTTATAGCATCCATATATTAAATGAACTGTATTTGAAGAGTTTGTATATTCTTTAACATTTTTAAATGAGATTAAATAATAAAATTAAAATTGTAGAAACTTCTAAAATACTTTAATATATTTAAATTTACTGGGTTGCCACTCATTTTTTTAAAAACTTTTCCAGGTTTTTGAAATATTTTCCAGGTTTTTATAAGTACACATTTCTGGGTCTATTTTAAGTTTAAAGTTAAGTTTAAGGTGACAACTGTTTTAAACAGTATAAAAAAGTTGAAAAGATACAGTAAAACAAAAATATTTTATCAATATGATAGATTTTAAGTGTCAAGTCTAAATTTTACTACTGAACATGTTAAGATTGTTAAAGATTTCAGATTTTTTCCAGGTTGTTTTAGTGATTTTTGTTTAAAATTCTTAAATTTTCCAGGTTTTTTCTTAATTTGTCAAACTCCAGATTAGTCAAATATAAGTTAAATTCAAAAAAATTGTTTTAAGCTAAATGTTTTTATAATTTTGTACTATTTTTATTAATTAAACATTACATATTTAATAGAGGTGATTTTATAAACCATTTAATCAAATTTTTATGATTCATAATGCATACTTAATTCAAGGTTTATACTAATGTCAGGGTTTCTAAATGTTTTTGGAAAATTTTCTCCAGGTTTATTTTAATTTTCCACCTAATTTTATAAGTACATTTTTAGGTCTGTTTTAATTTAACATTAAATATAAGGTAAAAAACTGTGCTAAATAGTATAAAAAATTTAAAAAGATACTGTAAACCTACTTCAAACGTGTTTTTTGATAAAAAACATTTTTGAGACTGACCAAATATTTTTATCTGTATAGTAGACTTTTTGTGTCAAATCAAAATTTATCTAATATTGATTTAAATTCAGGTTTTTCTAGCTTTATCCAGGTTTTATTTTTTTAAAATTTCTCTTATTCCAGGTTTTTCCAAGTTTTCATGTTTTTTGTCAACCCTGTAAGGTGCAATTTCAGTACAAACTAAACAAAACATTTTTAGAATTTATATAAAATTTAAATATTTCAAATCTTGTAATTTACTTATTTTTATCTAATGATAAAATCATTAAAATCTATTTTAAGAAAAAGACTTAAATTACTAAACTATTCCATGTATGAACACTAATCTTATTTTTGTTATCATTAAATGTACTTCACTTATAACCTGTTTTTAAAAAGACATGTAATTACTTTTTATTTTGGTTTACAAACAACTGAAGTAAAATAATTCAAATTTATGTAAAAAAAATTAAGAAAAAATAAAATTTAAAACAGTTAAAAATTTTATGAATTTTTTTTTTCAATTCAAAATAATATTTATAAAATTTTATCTTTTAATAAGTGTAATATTCATTCTAACCTTTACTCATATTTAGTATAATGTTAAGACTTTAAAAATATAATTTTGTACTTAAAACCATAAAAATATTAGTTTAAATTTAGTTTCGTTAAAGTAAATTCTTTGAGGTTTAATTTTTTTATTTTTTTATGTTAAGTAAAACACCACTATCTAAAATTAAACTATTTAAATATTCATTTATATATATAATATAGGTGATAAATTAATAATGTGATAATAAGTATATGGCATATTGACTTAATGAAAATGTTTATTTTAAAAAGACTAAATATTTTTATGATTTTAATGTATAAAATACAAATCATTTATTCTTGTAACCATTTAAATAACCAATTTTATTATTTAAGTAACTAAGTAAATCAGTATTACTAGACTCATGAATAATAAACGCAACATTAACCTCACTTATTGCTTGAAGTTTTTAATAAAATGCAGATTATAAAAAACTCTGTTAAACTCATGAACTATTTTGGCTTAAAATAAACTCTGGCTAAAAGACATTTTTGAACTAGTATGTAAGGGTCCTATTGTAATACCTAGGTGTTTACCCTATATTTGCTGAGTCAGCAAATTCTTTATAGGTAATTGAAATGTTTTATTTATTTATACCTTTACCTCTAACTCTACTTAGCCAAACATATTAAATATAAAAAAAAAAACGTTTTAATAACTAGAAGTTTAAAAATTATGTGAAACAGATTTTTTTTATTTTGCTGACTCAGCAAATATTAAGGGAATCACCTTCGTTTCAAAAAGACTCTAAAAGTATTAAAACATTAAGTATTTTTTGTCAATTTGCTAAGCTTAATATGGGTTTTACAAACAGGTTAACAAAAAAGAAAATTATACTTTGCATAAAAGTTTTTTCAAAGAAATTAGCTACTCACGTTACATTTTTTGTAACCAAAAATTCCAAAAATGACCATAAATTTTTTTATTTGGCCAGATTTCAAGTTTAAAAAATCTTTGAGGGTCACAGTTTTAGTTTTAGTGATATTTGAATAATCTTTTGGCTTTAGTTTTAGTCACACCAGAGATAGTTTTACTTTTATTCACTTTTTTACTTTAAATGACTTTTAGCTACACATAGAATGACTACTTAATATATAAATATTTATTGTAATAGTATTTACATTGCTTAATATGCTTACGTCTTAATGAAATATGTGTTTTCTTAAACACTTAAAGAGTTAAACTTAATAAGTTTTTTTTTACTTACAGCCTAACTCTTTATAAAAACTGAGTTTGAAAAACATGTATGGGTTACTTTTTATACAATTTTAATATTATGGATCACCTTATAATATTTAAAAAGGTGTTAACTATTGTTTTTGTATCTTAAAAAGTTTGCACTACTTTTTATAAAGTTCGGTAGTTAGGTAATTAATAAAATTAATACCTATATGTACTGTAGATAAGCTAAATCAAATTTTTCAACATCATTTTTGCTCGAATACTTTAATTAACTACCTTATTAGTAATTTATCAGTCTTTTACACGGTTGTTACTCTTAAAAAAATATTCTGAATTATATTCAAAGTTTAATAAGTGTTAATATAGCCAAAAATTTTTTGTTAATCAAGCTTAAATACATAACTAAAATATTATTATTTTTAAAAAGCACAATATGTAAATACAAAAAAAAATTAAATTAGTAAACTACACTACAGTCATAAAACAATTCTTAGTGTATTTTATGTTAGGAAAAAAATTTTTTGATTATAAACTCAATAACAAATTTATACTGTTTACTTTAAGTTTTCAAAATAAACTCACTATATAGTAAGTGAAGTGTTTTTTGTAGCATCCCAGAAAGATGTTAGCGCAAATTAACAAATACCAAGACATTTACTCGTAATTAAAAAGATTTAATAATTAAGTTCATATTTTTATGCTCTGAACATAAACCATTTATAAATAATTATTCTATCAATTAATTGTTTAAGCAGTATCTTCAAACATTTTTTAAGCAAACTCGTTTTATGTTTATAGGTAGTGTACAGAAATGAAAAAGCAAGTTTTGCCTTTGTCCACTATGCCTTTGCTGACGCTGCTAAAGCTGCCCTCACAGCAATTAACAATAGTGCAATGAGCATGAAAGTAGAAGCGTACAAGACGAGGGAGGAGGTAGAGCGAATCAGGGCTTTAGATCAATTGGAGGCAGAACAATTGGCCCAAACAATGGATGACATGGTGAGTCGGATTGTTGAGTCAATGTATAATAACCAAATTTTTATTTGCTTTCAGAACTTGAACGAACGCCAGCAAAACTACCCAGCTTATCCTCCAGGGCTACTAGAGAGTTACAAGGTACATCTCTAACACGGAGTCTACTACCATCAATGAGATGTCCAGTTCAAATGAGCAGTAACTCCGCGGTTTCAACGCGTAGAAGATGCTGCACCTTGACATTTAGTGCGTTTTTATCGCTGAATAAACTTTAGAAAAAAATGTTTTTTTTAGTCCATACCCTTAGTCACACGAATTAGTTTGTATTTTTTTCTAAAAATTACAGAAAAAACTTTAACAGATGAAAGTTGTATCAATTAATAAGTTATATTTTAAACGTTATAAGGTTGACCAATATCATTCATAAAAGCAATTATATTTAATGCAAAAAGTGAAAATTTAAATATAGTTTTCACGATTGATTAAGCATAATACATACAAAACACTAGAGTTTGTACTCATTATAACTTTCCTTATAACAACCACTCCCATGCTTAATATTATTTATTATTATTTTAAATTATCCATCTAATTTTATAATTTACTTTAGATTATTCACTAGGTGTAAGCTAGCGTTAGTTCAATAAGCAATAATTTAATGATTCTAGGCTTAGGCTCAATAACCGATGTTTTCGTTTGTATTTAATACGAGCATACCAGTTGTCTTGTCTAGCAAACAATGTATTTACTGTTACACGATTAGGAAAATAACGACGTCACTGATCAATACTAGCAAACGGTTGCTTCATATATTACAATGGTATGTCTTTTGTAAACTGATGAATGCAAGTTTTTCGGTCGCAACTGACTGATGAGTCCTAATAAGGACGAAACCAGTTACAGTCTACCGAAGACTTGTGGTCTTAAGAACGACTTGGTATGATCAAACCTAATGTTATCTTTTTTAAATTAAATTTATTACTAAAAAATCTTGCGTTAAAATTAACAAATTTTGGTTAGTGGCTCAGTTTCGCAGTTCTTGAATAAGTTTAACGGGCAATTGAAGTGTTTTAATATGATATTACTTTTAAAGTTTTTTATATCATTAATTTGTACTTATGAGTTTTTTTTTTAAATTTAATTACAATTCCCATTGTATATAGTATCAGCTTCAAAACTTTTACTTTCTTGGCAACATTTTATACTTAAGGGCCAAATTATATCATTCGTGGATTACAGTTTTACCTTTTATGTGCCTGCAGGCCAAACTTTTACCTATTGCGGCAGCAACTCGCAGATCCCTGGTCTATATGAAATATTTTTCGCTATAAATAGATTTAAAAAAAAACAGGATTATAAGATAAAGTACTTAGTCAAAGTGTTCTGTAGTTGTATAAATTTATTCTTAGCGTATACTAGTTAATATAAATGGTTTAAACCAGGGATTCCTAAACTTAATTTCGAAATCATTGTCAGAAAATTACAAAATAATCGTCCTGTTAGTACAAAGTTATTATTACTAGTCGTTGCCCCTCATATCTAAAACTGTCCTTATGTGGTCCCCTTTTTGAAATGGGAAATCGCCAATTTTTTATAAATCCATGTATAGACTCATGTCTTTATATTCTCGTTATTATCTAATAAAACGCTATATGTTTCTTTTGATTTTTATCTAGCAAAGAACGTTGTTGAGAAATCATCATGGTTGCATACCATGGTTACTCAAAAACTTATTCGAATGAGCCATACATTAGTAGGGTTTTGCTAATGAGATGTAGACTAACACATGAGTATAAAGAATAGCTAATTTAGCGATTAAAGTATTAATAACAATAAAGTTTAATAAAAAATTTACAGATCCCTGGATAAAAGACTAATTTACCAAAATCCTGGTAATTAATATCCTTACTACGTTAAGAAAATTAAAGAACTAGAGTTGAAACTTAGTAGATATAGTGGCAATTATCAGTAACAGTTTAAGATTTAGTTAAGTCATAATATAATCCAATCATAGGACTTTAAGAATTTTTCTAACTGAAGAATCTCTGAAATCTATATTGTTTAAAAAGACACAATAATTTTCGAAAAAAAAATTGTCCTTACAAGCATAACTAGTTACATCGATTGTATGGCAGATTAAAGATACTTTTTCTAACAACATTAACACTTGATTTAACTCTATTAGCTGTTAAAAAGTGCAATTGTATGACACTTGCGTCTTAACTAAGACTAGTATTTAGAAAAGAAACCGGTTTTATTAGTGTACCATGAAAACTTTTATATATTTCAACATGATGACCATCAAGCTTTTAAAAGCTTAGTAGATGTAGTTCAAAAATCACAGTTTATCTAATTTTTGAGAGACCATGTTAAAAAAAGAAAGCAACAATGAAGACAATTAGGGTTTAACAAAATTTCTAAAGTACAACGAAAAACTTGTATATAGTAAAGCTTTTTTATTTGTCTAAACGGTTGAACGTGATTACAACTAAAACCAACACATAAAATCTAACAAATAACCAACCTCACAAAATCTTTTGAAGATAATTAATTAAGAAAAAAGGTATTTTGATGTACTATACAAAAAGTACTATTCAAAAACTTAATAATCTAAACTGACAAAATAAAAGTAATTTAGTTTTTTTTTCTAAAGCTTTAATAAATAAAGTTTAAGTTTATGAATAAACATTGAATAATACTAACCCTCTATAAAGGATTAATTAATGAAGACTTTAAAAGTACTATGAACAAAAGATACGATTTTTACACGACTTTTGCGCCATTATGGCCGTTATAATTGGAGCTTTTTTGCACAGTTTTAAATTTTTACTATTTCAATTAAAGGATATTAAATAACGGTATTTAAACCATTGAATAATAATACTAAAACTATGGCAACTCTGTTTGTTTTAAAATAATTATTGAGTCAGCAAAGCACTGTTCTTCATTGAAGATAACTAGAATTCATACTTGTCAGAAAGTTAAGTTTACTAGTTGACGCTGTTGGCTTCAGCGTGTTTTATTTTACTCTTTTATTTTATTTAAAAGTTGGTAACTAAATTTATTTTAGAAACTTAGAGAAAACGTCAAAAACAAATCTTTTTCAGTTCTGCTACAATCGGTTATATTTATATTTTATTTTAAAATAATTTAAAGTTAGAATTGTTTGTTTGGTGGTTAAGTTACTATTTAAAACTAAGAACGTTGCAATAAATAGTCCATTAATTCAAAATACTTTTTCCACGAAAAAACAAATTAAACATTAAGTTTAAAAGATTTTAAGTTTAGGCAAAAACTGCAATTGTTTTGTGCTTTTTCAAGTCGGCATGAAGTTTTCTGTTAAGATATACGTAATTTTTTTAGTATTAAAATACAACAAAAATTATGTACAACATGTACAGTTTTGTCTTAAGTGTTTTTATTTTAACTTTAGTCTTATATACTGAGGTTCACTTACACAATATTTTCGATTGCAAATAATAAAAACAACTTTTAGCTATATTGCTTAATACTTAAATACTTAAAAAAGATCTTACTTTGATTTTTACAAAAATTTTACACGTCATTGAACGAAGGGAAACAAAGTTCAAGGAAATTTAAACTAGATTTCAAAAACTTTGTAAAAAACATAATGTTTTAAAAAAGTAAATTTTTAAATCCGTTTCTAGAAAGTAAAAATTGAAACTAATAAAAGTAAAGTTTTCAAATATAATAAACGTCTGACAAAAATATAATTGTCAATAAAATTTAGAACATTCATTTTATTAAAAAAATATATAAGTTATAACATAAGAAAAAGAAAGTTTAATCTTAATTTAACTAAATAAATAAGCATAGAAATCCAAATTCAGAACAAAAACATGTAACGTAAATGATTTCTTTCTATAAGCAAAACTTTTATGAAAGTATACGACACTTTTCATTGACCTGTTTGTAAAAACCATGTTTAGCTTAACAGACATAATTGTCATAGCATCTTGAAATCACAATAAACAATACCTTGGCATTGGTACACATGTTGTATTAGGCAACTTGGTTAAGTTAAGAAAACTAGTTAGTTAGAGATTTGAAATTTTGTTAAAATTTAAATTAGCTTATATTAAAATAGTTTTACCGTAAAATTACTAGTTTTAAGTATTTTAAAAACGCACAACCTTTGTTTTATAATATATTATTTTAGATAGTTGTTCATAGCTTAATCTAATAAATTAGATAAAAAAAATATTTAGTTATCAAACAATAAACCATTTAATAAAATTCGTTTATAAATAGCTGCTTTTAAGTTGAGAATTAAGACAAAAGTAAACCAAAATTAAATATTTTTATATAAGATTATATCTAGTAGTTCATTCATAGGTTTCATATATACAAAAACGTGATTTTTTAAAATACCAACAAAGTTGTTAAGGTCCATAATAAATTTGAGTGGTATGTATAATTGATCTTAATTTATTCTTGAGTTTTTATAGAAAAATTAGAAACATATCAAGTATACAATACATTTATTTTTAGTTTGAACCACATAACAAAATGTATCAGCTTATAAAGTATACAAAATAAACATTAAAATAACTATAATGTTATTCCATTGAGTCATTGCTTACCATGTACAATAAAGTCAAAATAGTCAGCATACATCTAACCGTATTAAATCTGTAATTAAAAATCAACTTGTTCAAATAACCATACATATGAAACAGTACACGTACCTGCTGCTTAGGTACGCACTTTGAATATAGCGCAAAATCGTGTAGCCAACCGGCAGTGCGTTCTTAAGAAATTTAGGTATTTATTTACTAACATTTAAGTCGTAGTAAACGTTAAATTTCGTTAATAACCTTTTTTATACGGTTTTAACTGCTATGTTAATTATAAGATATGCATATTCTCACATTTTTAGATAAAATAAATATTGTAAAACCTTTTAAATATTTCTATTCGCATGTTTTAATCGTTGGGTATACTAGTTTAATTTGTACTGATCGTAATTCTCGCTAAATAAGTTAATTGCATTTTATTTGGTTTTAAGCATTGGAATTGACTTACAATTTTATAGTTTATATTGTTTTTGTAGACCTTATACTACTCATAGTCTTTTCCTATGTGTCTGAAACGTGCTTAGCAGGGACGTAGCTAGTTCAAAAAAGTTACGACTCTGCAAAAGTTAAAACATCTGAAATAACGCGTGATAACGTCCTAGCGAGAACACAGTAATTTAAACTACCTCTAATGTTTTTCAATTTAATCTGAAAATATACAGTTATGTTAACTTTTCAATAATGGAGTGTTGAAGTGTGGGTGATAACTGTGCGCAAGGCAATTTATTTTGCTACACACCCCTATGACTCTTTATGTCATGCCACTTGTGTAAACCCAGAAAACATTCTTTAAAGATAAGTGTAAAAAAATCACAATTTAACTCAATAACATTTATATTGCAACAACAAGTTATGCAAATTTTTGTAACAAAAAATTGTATTATTTTGATTTTTAAAGCTACAGCTTCCATTGAATCAATTTTGCAATGCACATTTTTGAAAAATTAATGCTTTAATGTGCTAAATGATATAATTTGGATGTATTTATTTCGTTTAATTTTTATGATACTTTTTTGAGAAAAATTGTAAATAATTTGCATGGAATATTTAATAATTTATAATTAAATATTTGTTTGGATCAGCTTAAGTTTAAGCAAAATTAAATATAACTATTAAATTTTTGAAACTTAAACTAGAAAAAAAATAAAGAATACTACAGGGTTGTCGAATATTTTTAGCAATATTTCTCAATAAAACTTATTACACCACAATGAACACATATAAACTCATATTTATTTTATTTCTAAAATTCTATTTTTGACTAAAATAAAGCCTAAGTGAGCTGCATTATGTTTTATTTAATATCTAACAGAAAATTTAAAAAATGTTATCAGAAAAACAGTTATTAGTATTTTATTCAATGGTTTTATGTAAATTTTTAAAAGTTTTCTGAATTTCTTCCAGATTTTTAAAAAACAAGTTTTTGTTTATTTTTAAAACAAAATTAAATGTGAAGGAAAAACAAAACTGTCTTAAATAGTACAAAAACATTGAAAAGATACTGTGAAAACTCTCTTTTGTGTCTATATTTTATAACAAATTTTAATACTAAAAGTTTTTTATCTATATAATACATTTTTGTAGCTACTTTAAAGTTCATTACTTCACATATAATTAAATTGGTATCAATTTCCAGGATTTTCAAAAAAAAATTCTTTAAGTTTTCAACTTCAAAGATTTTTTTTTGCCTATATTGTTAAATTTCAGGTCTTTTTGCAACCCTGATTAGTTTATAATTTTATATAAATATATAAATAAAATGTGCTCTCACTTTATAAAGTTTAAAAGACTTTACTTGCATTGTTTATTAGTTTAAAAATGAGAGAAATATATGAGCGAATGTGAGTATTTCAACTATATAAGCTTAAAAAATTGTCTACTAACGCAAGGCAGGATGGTTCGAGGCGTTACTGCGCCGACTGCTGAGCGCGGTGTGCATTAAGGTCGTGAGTTCGAATCCCGCCAGTACCGTGTTTACTGGACGGGCGTGAATTCCTGAAGTGAAAAACGCTAGGGGGTTTGCGTAGGACTCGGGGACATTTGGAAGTCTGACTGACGGACATTTCTAACGGTTACTCGTAAGCTGTCTCACCTCTGACAACTTACCGACTGGCTTTCAAATCTCAAAACCCAATTCAAAATCCCAGAGGTTGATAGATTCGACTGGCACGCCGTTCTTTTTAAATATAAAAGGTTGAAGCAATTGAATTACTATACAAGTGGCTGCAAAATTTTTTTTGTAATTTTTTTCTAGATTTCTTAAAGTTTTTTAGTCAATTTTAGTATAAAACTCAATTAAGGTAAAAAAAGTGTTTGAGATAATATATAAACATTAAAAAAGATATTGTAAACCTACTTTACATATGTTTTTAAATGAAAAAAAACTAACAATATAACATTTTTTAATGTTTTTGATGTGGTTTTTTCTTTAACTTGTTAAAAAAGCCAAGTTACTTTTTAGTTGTTCCTTTAGATTTTTTGATAGCAATGTAATAATATTAGTTAGAAAATATCTAACTTTGTATGAACTATAAACTTATCAATTAAATTATTTAATTCAGATTACTAAGTATATGCAAAAAAAAATTATTTGTAAAAGTATGTTTAGTTTAACAAAATTGTTTATTGCCGAAAAAAAAGCCTTATAATTTGTTCGATCTATAAACTTGTTATACCAAAAAACCTTCCGGCTATTCAGTCATACACTACTTGGATACTTATTGAACGTCTTGTTTAGTAGATATTAAGTATTGAATTTACGAGTTATTATAATTATGAAACTAAACTACAAAAAGTATTTTTTAAACACACACAAAAAACACATAAAAACAGCAGTAATATAAATGGACAAATATTTGACTGTATGAAAAAAAAATAATTTGACTAAGTCTAATTGTATATTTATATAATAGAAACGAATATAAACTGTTTTTAGTTTTAAAAGTGTTAAAACTTTAAACTTGTAGAATTTATACATTTATGAGAGTTATAGTTACAAGTTTTGTAAGAAAAAGTATTAACTAACTAAGTTAAAATTAATTATAAATTAACTTAAAAAGGTTTAACAGTTGTTGTATGTTTCAAAAAAAAGCTTTATTTCCTACAAACACAACTGTTTTTAAAAGGTAATTAAAACTAAAATTGCTCAAAATTTTCATCATATTTTAATTTAAATTAAAAAAGTAATTTAGTATCAATTTACTAAGCAACTTATTTACTGCAGTTGAAATTTTTACTTTTTTTGTACTTTAATTAATCTATATGTATATATATATTTTTATTAAGGTGTTTACAAAACTGATGCTTTTTATTTTTAAGCTTAACAGCTGTTTATATTTATGAAACATCATACAACACCATGTGCAAAATTTGAGGTGATTTAAAACCAGTTTCATGAAAGCAATACCTTTTTTTTAAATAGAAAAATTACAACTAACGAAAAAAGATAAAAAGTTGGAGAAGTTCAAAAAAGCCTTCTCAAAACTTTTGAAATCGTTTTAAAATAAATTAAGGCTACAAAAATAGCTAAAATATACCTCTTTTACTATGATCCATTGAATGATTAATAAAAAAAAACGTCAAAGTTGTAGAGAAAATATAACTATATAACTTTAAAGAGTTTTATTTGCAGTAAAATTAAGCTTGAAAAACAGCGAACTTGAAAAACTTCCAAGCTGTTAAAAAACCATTCACGCACTAAAAATAAATATAGAGAAATAAAATGCCTCTAGTGGCATAAATATTAGTTGTTAAACAATATAGATTTGGGTAACAAGTCATATATTTAATGAAGTTTTATATGATTTAAGCTTTTTATAAGTGTGGTTTCCATTAACGGGTACAAGTGTTAATCTGCTGTAAAACAATATAAAAATATAGTTGGATAATTTTAATGTTCTTTAGTTTCAAATAAAAGCACTTTCCAGTTGTCATAACTTACTTACTAACGTGACAAAATCTTTAGTATTTGTTCAATTTTTAAGAAGCTAGCTTTAAATGTAAATTATTTGTCATATAACGATTAACATTTTTTGAATAAGTTTTAATCGTTATTTTAGTAGTAAAAAGTGTTTTCATACTAGTGTTTTGAAAACCTATAAATAAAAAAGAAGAAATGCTTAATGAGATTGACGATTGTTTATTTTACAAATATATTCTTGTTGCTTAAACTTCGGTTAATATATTTTGGTTATAGGTGCTACATATAACAAGTTCAAGGAAAATATTTAACTAACAAAATTTTTGATTTTAATAAATCTTTTATAAAAACTTACATTAAACCAATGATCGTAGTTGCTTTAAAAAATCTAACGAGTTAAATAACAATTTTATAATAATTGTTATAATACAGAAAATTAAAAAACTAAAGCTAAAGTGAAAAGAATAGATTAAACTTTCCAAAAACAGTTTTTCTTTAGATAGAGCTGTAAATGAAATAAAAAGTCTTGGTAAACAAGTTTACAATGTAATATATGTTTTACACAAAACTGCTTAGTTCAAGCCTATTTGATAATATTTAGATGTCGTATCGACAAAAACTACTTGCGCCTATCATATGAACCAATAAAATTCCTGTATGCAAATCTTGTTTTGAGCATTTTTTTCAAACTCGTTTTTAGAATCGCCACCTTTGCACAATTTTGAAAACTACTACTACTATTCCAGTCAATTAACTGTTTACTTTTCGCAACTTATTGCCTCCTAACAGCCGAAAATACCCATACAGTTGACTAAAGGGGCGATGTATTTTACTTTGGGAAACTTTGTTACCTACATTTAACTTTTACATTTTACTCGAGAAAAATGGACTTTGATTTTAGCTAAACACTACCTTTGGGTTGTATATTTAAAACCAAGCTTAATTTAGCAAAATAGCAAGTCAGTATTTAAAGTTATACGACTGTCCGAAATTTAACAATCTCCCGCTTATAAGCTGTCCACAAAACGTTTAAAGTTTATTGCATGCACTTTTGTCTGGCTTTTGTCCTAGACATGACATTGAACTGTATCCTGGTTTAATTTAATTTAAATTTCAAGTATATATTTTGTGATGTTTGATTGTTTCAGCTTCTCCTAATTCGTTTAATTTGAGGTCTAAATTAAACTTTAAACTTATAATGATTAGTATATTTCTATCAAGAAATTGTGCTTAAAACAATTTGAATGATCGTTTGTAATTTAAATTAAATTTCAAGTATTTTTTCGTGGTGTTTGATTGTTGAGCTTCTCATAGTTTGTCTAACTTGAGGTCTGAGTTAAACTTTATATTTATAATGATTAGTATATTTTGCATGAAAAAAATGTGCTTTTAGCAATTCTAATGAATCTAATACAAATACAACGTTTATACTGACTTTAAAAAATTACTTAGCTGATGAAATTAAACTTTTTAGCAAACACAAAGTAAACTGAAATCTGAACGGTTAAAAACTCCCTTAAATAGTGTATTTAAACTTGGTCAAAAGGGTCTTTAGGGCAAAAAACCAATGCAACAACTAAATAACACAAAAAATAATGTTTTAGACATGGAATTTTAACAGGCGACGATACAACGAACAAACAAGATTAGTTCAAGAAAACCATGGCAACAACATAAAACAAGAATGTCACTCTGAATTAGTTCCATAAATTTGTTGAACTTGATTTAGAGTATAATATATGGATTATTTAATACAAATATACATAATTTGTAGTAAATATCCATCTTATAATACTAAAAACCACAGTATAAATATGAAACTTTGTATGTTACTTTTGTACTTTTAACATTTGCTCATTATATGATGGTAGTAATTAAATATATTGAAAACTTAGAAAACAATTTAAAAACAAAAATCTTTAGAAAGCACAACAAACTAAATACTGATTTATCACAGGTATGACCTCAATATTTAATGAGGTTGAAAACTAGGATTAAAACTCAGAATATTAATTAATTTCAGAATTTAAATTCAAACTTAAGAGTAATTAAAATCATGGACTGGTACAAAAAAGATTAAAAATTGCTTTAGGATGTACAAAAAATTAACTCAAGCTTAATGTACAACGTATCTTCGACAACAATTGATATATTGTTAACACAAGACTTAAAGTTTTCAAAACCATACAATAAAACCTGTAATAACCCAATAATAATGAATGCAAATAAAAATAAAACAAAGGTAAGAACAAAACTAACTGCACAGCTAAAATGTTTACTAAAATGTTTACTCATTTTAAAGATAGAATCAAAACAGTTTATTGGAAATATAAAAAAAAAAGGACTGATAATATTTTAACATTACAAATGAAAATTTCAAATCAGATATTTTGATTGTTACGTCATTTCAAAGAGTAAGAACATGTAAAAGACTTTGGTAAAGTTTAAAGGAAAAATTTGAATTAAAATAACTAATAACATGGACAGTTTAATAATTTACGAACATTACAACATGATGTCTTATTTAAACTTTAGACTACAAACCATAAAAGTTTAAACATAGAAAATAAACATGAATTAACCCTTTTACTTACTTTTAAACTGAATCAATATCAACCGATTTAAAATAAGAATTAAGATAAATTGAATAGAAGGTCAGTCTATTAAACAAACTCTTAAAGAATATTGTAATCATTTATAAACTACTATCTTAAGTCAATATATTGATTTAAAAATATTTTTTAACGGTGATTCATAATTTTGAAACGCTTTCTAACAGCTAAAGTTATAGTTTACTTAAATATATGAAATTATAGTTTAATATTCAAAAATGACTCTTAACCTTGTATAAACCAAGAAAATTTAATATGATTATGAATAGGTAAATAAAATCAATAAAAATACAAACTGTTGAGTTACACGCTCATCAGGTGTAGTACAACTACAGTTATAGAAACTAAATGGTTTAAAATCTTTACATTTATTCACAATATTCTACGATTTGTAATAATAAGTACAACTTTAATAAGTACTGGAAATAAATACAACTTTTCTTAAATAATAAGGTTCAAATAAAGCAAAAAATAAAGCAATTTCAGCTGATGACAGTAATACGACTTAGCTTTAGAAAAGTAAAAACTAAGTAAAAAAGCTATAAAAGTCCTTAAATGGTATATTTGAAGTTGCTTTGTTTTATTTTAGACAAAAAAATAATTCAAAGTGTTTTTAATAATGACAAATTAACAATTTTTTAGACATGGAATTTTAACAGGTGACGATACAACGAACAAACAAGATTAGTTCAAGAAAACCATGGCAACAACATAAAACAAGAATGTCACTCTGAATTAGTTTCATAAATTTGTTGAACTTGACTTAGAGTATAAAATATGGATTATTTAATACAAATATACATAATTTGTATTAAATATCCATCTTATAATACTAAAAACCACAGTATAAATATGATCTTTGTATGTTACTTTTGTACTTTTAACATTTGCTCATTAAATGATGGCAGTAGTTAGTTGTATTAGAAATTAAATTAAGAAGAAAAATCTTCAAACAGAACAACAAATAACTAACTGATTTGTCACAAACATGATTTCAATATTTAACGAGATTGAAAACCTAAAAAGCTCAGAAATTATTAAAATAAAACTTAAAATAGTATTCAATATGATAGACTGGTAGAAAAAATACTAAAAGTTGGTTCATTTAAAACTAAAATCTTTAGTGAATACTTTGTAAGGTAAGCAATTCGTTTAAACAAGTATGATAAAGACATTTAAAAACTAGATTTAAAGATTCAATTGAATTTTATATTGGTAACAAACAGACTTTTTTAGTAAAATTAGATGTAGAGTAAATAGTCTAAGTAGATAAGGTAGTTCAAAGCAGGATTATTTGTTGTTATGAAGTGAAATTAAAGGAAAACAGTATTGAATCCGTAAACAACTGCTTCACTTAAATTAAGTATAAACACACGCATAGATTTCTAATAATCTAATGTTTAATTGCATCCAAAATCAAACCAACCAAGTAGTTCTATGGATCATTAATAATAAACAAAAACAAGTGTAATAATTAACATACGAATAACAATGCAATAAATAAGAAAAATCTAGAACGTGAATGATAAAATATTAAAATAAGCTCTTCATCAATACATCTTGACACTTTAAAGCATATGTTATTAAAATTTAGAGAAAAATACCATACTTAATGAGACTATATAATGACGTAATAATAGTGTGCAATAAGACTAAATAAATTTCAACTAAAACACCTAAACTAAATGGATAAAAAAAGATATTTCGTTACTTTAATAATGCATACAATTTTATGTGGACAAACTAAGACGTTTATCGTGAGAAATTTGAACTTGATTGAAAATTGTTTGCGCTTAAGAGAAAATGCTTAATTACTTGCACTTAAAAGAACTAAAACTATTTACAAATATTATTAACTAAAGAGAACCCGTGGAAAAGTTTTTAAATAAACCTTGTTATTTAAATTGTAAAGTTATTTTACAGTAACATCAACAAAACAATGAAGTGTTAACTAAAAATATATCTAAACCATGAGTAAAACAAACTTTATACTATAAAACTCACTTTTAAACCAAAATTTATCGAAGTAGAATCAAATAAAGAAAGAATAAGGTTAAAGTATAATAACGAAGTAGACTTATAAACAAACTTTAGAATAAATTCATGATAGATTTCAAAAAAAAGAACAGTAAAAAATATATATACTCAGAAGAGTTTAAACCAAGTAGACGAGTATTAAAATATGTAAAACTAAGAAAATTTCCAAACTAGTTGACAGGAAGAAAGACCATAGTTTATACAATCTTATAGAACTAAATGGCACTAAAAACAACTAAACAAGCTAAAAATTACGACCTCGAAATTAAAATGGTTGCTTGATTGGCATAGTTTTATAAGTACTAGGTTTAGAGTCATTATACTAGTGTAAAATAAGGTCATACATAACGATTTTATCTATTACAGACCGTTTATTGTTTAAGACATAAAGTTGGAAGAATCATATAATAGGTAAAATGCCTTTGTTATTTTAAATATGAACAGAACAGTATTACGGCCGAGCAAAAAATATTTATAGCAAATTGATGCGCTTTAAAACATACAAACTAAGAAGATCTAACTTAACTTTTAAAGTTACTTAGCAGCAATTTTGTGATTAGATAAGACATTAGCAAAAATTATGTATGATATACACAACCTTGTAGACCAAAAACTTGACTTAAATGGCACAACATATATTACAGCTGAATAATAACATTAAACAATAACTCATAAAGCCTCTAAGTGGGATGTATATTTGAACTGTAATTATTACTTGAAAGAAACAGTTTAATCTTTAAAGTTTATAGAAAACACATATATTGTTTAGGACATAAAACTAAAAATAATCTTATAAACCAGCGCAACAAAATGATAGTTAATGAATATGTATTAAGAGTTAATTTAATTAATTTATACGCAACAACAAAATATTCAAGAATTAATTGCATATATATATTTATATGTATTAGTTTAATTGAGATACGCCTTATCCAATGTACTTGTTATTTACATCTACTTAGTGCTATTAACTACTCTGTATTAATTATCAACATAACATGCATATACAACTGTAGTGTTATTAAAAATTACTAGGTTTAAACTGTGTAAGACTACAGGGTTATGACGTAACTAATATAAATAAGTAAAAATAATAAATTGCTTGAAAATTGTGGACAAAACTGTATTTCGTAAGTGTCTAAATTTCAATGATGGCCAAAATTTATTTATACAAATTAAGATGTAAATATTTACTTATGTAAATGGGAAATGTACATGGAAAACTTTAGCTTTGTTTCTATCTGAGTGACATAAATACTCTTCGAAAATATTGCAAAGATACTTCTTACAAAAGTATATGATTTGTACTGTTAAGAATGCAATGTACTACATTAATTAATGATAATTGCATATTTTTCCCAAAATCTTTTTTTTTCTTTTTAGAGTAACGACGTTTAAAACTCAGTAATTAATCTACTTACTCTCATGAGTAATATGTACAGGCTTTAAATGTTATCTTAAATACAATGTGAGAGTGAAATTAGTCTGTTATATTCAATGATTTAAATATTAGTGTTAAAACAGGGTCGCCACTCGTTTTTTTAAAGTTTTCCGAATTTCTTCCAGGTTTATAAAAGCAAACATTTTTGGGACTATTTTTAGTTTAAAGTTAAGTTTAAGGTAAGAAACTGCGTTCAGTAGTACAAAAATATTGAAAAATATTGTAAATGTTTAAGTATGTTTTTTGATAAATAAAAGTTTTCATGATGACAAAACATTTAAATTTATATGATAGATGTTTTGAGTCAAATCAAATTTTACTACTAAACACATATAAATTGTAAAAAATTTCAGGTTTTTTCTAGTGATTTTTCTTAAAAATTCCAGTTTATTTTTAGCTCAAATTGTCAAACTTCAGGTTTTTCTAGTAAAGTGGCAGCCCTGTTAAAATCAAGTTTAGTTGCACTTAGAAGTACGAGCACATTCACTCGTACATCCAAATCGTAGGGTGCCAACAAACAGAGTGACGGGGCTTAAAGAACAAAAGCAAAACAGATCAAAGTAGTAGAAGTGAGTTGGCGTAGCATAAAGTAAGTAACTCTTCATCCTTTTTCAGGACCTATTTTCAAGCGCTTAAACCATTATTGTTACTAAAACTTTATTACTTTGAAACCAGTAAAAATACTATCACAATTTTGACAAAAGAATAACATTTAAGATTTGTTCATTTAATTGTTTTTTTGCTTTTTAGTAGCAGGTTTAAAAACTAATAACACAATTACTCTAATTAAGTTAAACTGAAACTCTAATCGTTGGAAAAGCTAGTAAAAGATAACGGAACGGACGTTGTTTAGATCAGAGTTTCCCTAAATCGGAAATATCACCCTTTATAGGGGTCAATAAACAGTGAGGAATCGAAAAGGTAAATAAGTAATTCAACAGTAAAAGGGAGTTTATTTTTTTAACAGGTGTCAAGGGTAAAATTTAGAAACTAGTTTGGAAAGCCCCGAATTAAGTTGCTTTATACACTTATTATGTGTATATAATTGATGTCGGTATTAATAAAAAATATATAAATTGCTCTGGTTAACTTAAAAATGTAGAGCGTTTTAAAACACGACTATATAAGTTATAATCAAATACATAACAGTAGTATTAGTGAAAATTACTAAGTTTACACTGTATGAGACTACCGGGTTATGACGTAATAATTATAAATAAATAAAAAATAAATGAAAAAATACTAAAATACTTGGAAAATTGTGGACAAAAACAGTATTATGTAAGTGTATAACTTTAAAGATTATTTATACAAATTAGGACGTAAATGTTTACTGAAATTAGTCTGTTCTAACTTAATTTATGTGAAAACTAAGTTAAGTAATGACTTAGAAGTACTAGCACTTTTACTCGTACATCCAAGTCATAACTAAAAGGGGTGCCATAAAGTATAAGACATATGCGATTTTACTTCAAGTTTTAACTTTATAAATCATGCTACCGGTCGATTGAAGGCTAAAACATATTTTCAAAATTTACTTCATTTGAAAGTAAACTATATTTTTAAATAGATCAATTGGTTAAGAATATATATGCTTTTATATTGAATGATGGTCGAAATTGACTGAAATTACCGTACATGGGAGATAATTCTAGATTCTTTCATTAAAGTATGCTTAATTTAATAACAATATAAGCTAATATTTTCTACTTTAAGGACAAAACTTTTGGGTAATGTCCACTTTTAAACTAATACTTGTCTAATGAAAATGACTTTCAGTAAAATTTTACAAGCAAAAGAAAGAAAAAGAAATGTAGTTAAACTACGGTAACATGACCATATTTGAGTATACTTTAAGCTTTACGTAGTAGAATTAGTCGTAGAATCGAGAATACCAGTCAAGTTTAACTATAAAATTTAAACTTACTTGATTACACTTTAAATATAAGTTTTATTTAGGCATGTTTACTGTGATAAATTAACATTGTAATGCATCATATATGTTAGCACAACTGTGTTTGTATAGTCTCTATAGTAAGAGCAAGCTGTAGGACACTTGTGCAAAATCTTATTTTGCCTTGTGTCCAAATTTTTATAATTTAAAGGAATTAATGTTTTTCACTTGATATTATATTTTTTCCTTAAAAAAGAAAACATTGAATAAATATAGTAAAACTGTTTTCCAAAAAAAAAAAACTATTTTTCACAAACAAAATAAGTGCTAGTTAAAATGATTGTTGTCTTTGATTTCTTGATTAAACTGGAAATTGTTATTCATGGGTGTGGCTAAGGGAAAATGAGAGAATAAAATGAGAGATCAAGTGATCTACAGTCCAAAGTCCAGGAAAATGAGAGAATCAAATGAGAGATCGCGTGATTTATGGAAAATTCTAGAAAAAGAATTCAAAATCTATAAATACGCCCGATCAGAGCATGAAGCGGGCAATCCACCACGAAACAAGCACGAAGCGACACTCTGCTCCGCAAAAGAAATAACATCGTCAATCTTCAAGCAAGAAGATTTCAACAACCATCTAATCGAAGAAGCCCACGCATTCTGTGGCATCGAGAATTTCAGTACTGGAAGTACTCTTTCATCAAATACTCTAAGTTGGACTCCACGATTGAGTCACAGCGTTCAATCAAATTAAAGTATACATTCATCTCAGCAAGTAAACCCACACAGACTGGGCGCCAACCTTAGCTACACTTCAACGGACAAGTTGTTTTCATACTGTTTGATTCTATCGTATTGTTTATATATTCATATTATCATATATACTCACTATTGTATTTGCATTGTAATATTTATATATATTTATATCACCGCATTTATTCACTATTGTATTTGTATTGTAATAATTATACATATTGATATCATCGTGATTATTTAATATCGCATTTTATCGCCCGCTCTGCTTACGGAAAGGAAAGGAAACAGACCACGCTACGTCTAGCCAGATTCTGCAAACGAGACGGACCAACGTCGAGTGCCAGAAGCTGAGCGAACGGAGACCAGTGACACGCCAAAGGGGGAATCCGGAGCGCGTTTCCTTCTATTTGTTAACATTAAGTGTCTAAACTTATTGTGAGCTGTCATTGCGTATTTGTACATAATAAACCAACATTATTTAGTTTCATTATATTTAGTCAAATAATTATATAATTATGTCCTTAAAACCCTTAAAAAAGGCATTAGTCCTGAAGGTACCCAGAACTCGGTCCAGAACCGAGATAAGTTGTTCCGAGACTACTGCTAACCTGGAATCCGATGAGATTGTTGAGACTGAAACCGAGGCAATTGTGAAGGAAACCAGTGAGGCTCCTAGTCAGGGTAACAATAAAGCTATACAACAAATTAGTTAGTACTTCAGTCAGAAAGCATGTTTAATCTTAAAACTAACTTTATTGCAGTACTTAAGTAAGTACTTCGACCAATAGAATGTATCTTCAATTTAAGGCTTTTACCTACTTTAAACGGGTTATCTGAACAATTAAACAAGAACCCTCATAAAATACTTTTAAAGTGACAGCCCTGTTAAAATCAAGTTTAGTTGCGCTAAGAAGTACGAGCACATTCACTCGTACATCCAAGTCATAGAGTGCCAACAAACAGAGTGACGGGGCTTAAAGAACAATAGCAAAACAGATCAAAGTAGTAGAAGTGAGTTGGCGTGGTGTAAATAACTCTTCATCCTTTTTTAGGACCTATTTTAAGCGCTTAAATCATTATTGGTGACTAAAACATTATTACAAAAGAATAAAATTTCAAATTAGTGCATTTAATCGTTTTCGGATTTTTAGTAGCAGATAAAAAAATAAAATTACAGTTATTTTAATGAAGTTAAACTGAAACCCCAATCGTTGGATAAAAGAAAACGGAATGGACGTTGTTTAGATCAGAGTTTATCTAAAGCGGACAATATCGCCCTTTATAGGGGGCAAAAACAGTGAGAAATTGAAAACGTAAATGGGTAATTCGACAGTAAAGGGACTTTTTAACTCGTGCCAAGGGTTAAATTTAGAAATTAGTTTGGAAAACCCCGAATTAAGTTGCTTTAACTGAGATATAACTGCAGCAACTTCAGTATAATTAAACAAACCAAAATGTTTAAGAACTAATCCTATAAGCTTAGAAACAGTAAGGAAATAAACTAAAAATAAAATAGTATCTCAACAAGAAGATAAAATGATTAATTCAACCGAGAATTTACAAAAAAGTTTGTACAATTGATGCAAGTGGTTTGTAAATTTACCTAACTTTATGTGGACAATTTAAGACGTAAATATTTTGTAGAAGTATTTAAAACAAGTGGCTCATGACTAATTTATATCTGTTATCTTTCATACAACATTAGAGTGAAACTAGTCTGTTGTATCTTATAACTTCTAGTGAGAATAAAGTTTAGTTATGACTTAGAAGTACTAGCACACTTACTCGTACATCCAAGTCATAACTCAAAAAGGTGCCGACCAGCAGAGTAACCGGGCCTAAAGGACAATAATTAAAAAAAAACTAAGGGCAGGCCGGAGAGATGACAGGTGCGAAGCACCGTGTCATCGACCGGCCGTAGCCCTTCGATGTTTTTTTTTAATTATTGTCCGCTACCCTAAACTTACTAATCAAACTCATCAATATAAAACCACTCAGTTAATAATTGAAAAACTATAACTGATATTACCGTCAGGCCTTTAATGGTTTCACATCAATAAGTTAGATCACATAAGCTCAAGGTTAGTAAAAGATAACAGATAAAGACCGTACAAATACAACGCAATAACGTATATTTGTTTGGCAGTTACGCTACTCACGGTCTATTTGACAGAAAAAGAGGGCCTTCAAGAAAAAAGGCCGTAAGAAAAAGAGAAAAGGAAAAGATGAAAAATTTTTCGCCGGCGGAGCCGGCGAAATGCCTTAAAAAATAAATTTTAATAATCTCCATCAAAAAATCTCATCACATTTTCGGTTTGGGGGAATCCCCATTTTTGAAAATATGGGTGGGGGGCCTGAAAAATTTAGTGCGTACCCTATTTTAGAAAACCTATTTAACTAATGCAAATAATGTTTTACTAAAAATTTAGTGCATACTTTAAGCGGGTGCGTACCTTATTTTAGAAAACCTATTAAATCAATGCAAATAATGTGTTATTAAAAATTTAGTGCGTACTTTAAGCGGGTGCGTACCTTATTTTAGAAAACCAATTTAATTAATGCAAGTAATGTGTTATTAAAAATTTAGTGCGTACCTTATGCGGGTGCGTAGTACTTAAAGAAAAACTTTACTTATAACAGAGTGTTATTTAAAACTTAGTGCGTAATTCTTAGAATGCGTACCTTATAGATGCCTTTATTTTGTTAAAACTACATGTTTAAGTTAGGGTTAAAACCCAAAAACAAATGAATACAGATACTACATCATCCTGGTTAAGTACCTATTGTTTTACATATACATGGAAAACAGTTCATCAACCTCATAGATAGGTGTACTTTTTAATGACAGAAAATAAAGCAAGTATAAAAAGAAAGAAACTACAGACCTTTTAAATGTGTACATTGACAAATTTATTTATATGATTAAACTGTTTTCTACGTATACTCAAACAATAGTCAGTTAACTTGCTAATGTAAATTTATTTTACTTAGATAACCTTTTAAAAACAGTATAAAACTTAAATTAATTAAAAATAAAAAACTACTTGAGATTCATCTAAACAGTTAAAATTACTTTGATTCTAGTAGTAACTATATTTTTGTCAAATAAAACTTTAAAATTGTTTATATTCTTGTTTAACTTCAGTTTTATACTGTTCCTACTAAAGGATATCACTTTACTTGTTATGTAACTTATTAAGCTAAAGTTTATCCATGATAATTAAATTGGTCTCATTGTAAAGTAATTAATTAGCAATCTAATAAATACAAAGGTTACTACCATCACTACTTATTAACTAGTATACTTTAATTTACTTTATATATTCACTAATTGACTTAAATGCTTACTTAATTGCTTTGTTTAATCACTGATCTCAGACAACTTATTGTGTGTTTCTTAAAGTGTGCATACAAATTAAAGGTGTTCGATGTTTTGAACTTATCTTTCAATACATTGTTACAAACTAAAACAGTTAAACCATACTACTTTGTGTCAATAACATATGTTTATTAGCCTGTAGTTCAATTCAAAGTTTGTCAAATACTTGGATCATTTGAAATCTTTATGGCTGTATATTTATACTATTACCAAAATTGAGTCTTTACATTTGTTATATACATAAAACACAATACAGCAAGTTGTTGATAAATGCTTATTAGTGCAAAAATATGAACAAAAGAAATTATTGATAGATGAAAGAAGTTAGTGATAGAAGAAGAGAAAAATTAAACAAAGGTGAGAATAAACCTCATACAAGTATACACTAACAACCTTTAAATTTTGCTTGCTGTGAAGTGCTTTGTAGATATATGAGTGTAAACTTAAAATTTTGGAACATTTTGTTTACTAGCAAACCTAATCCTGATATGGTTTAACTGTTTTCTTTTGTAAAAAAATGAATAAATAAATAAAACTTTATAACAATTAAAACAGTTTTGGAACTAATAACAATTTTGTTTTATCTTCCTACTTATCTTTTATGCACACTTTAAGTAACTCTTATTACAAATCATTAATTTATAAATATATAAACTACATTAATACAATCAGAACTTAATTTTTATGTTGTAAATAAACTTCTACACTTAGATTAGCTTGCTGTCTCTTTGGGCTTCATTCATGAATACAAAACTTCTTTATACAAGCTTATAAAGTTTAGCACAAGTGTTGCTACTTTTAAGTGATTTTATTTATTTTTGAGTCTTATTTAAGTTTTCTCTTAATTTAAGGTATCCTAGTAATCTTAGGAGAATGAAGCCCAACAAAACAATTATATGTTTATGGTATCAACTCTATGAATAGAAAGAACTAGTCTGAATTTGTGCAAAACTTAATTAACATATAAAGCTTAATGTCATTTAAGCATGAGAACTCAAAAAATTTGATAGTAACAAAAGGACTTAACAATTAATAAATAGAAATTCTAAAACTTAAAGACAATATCAAGATTTATTGTAAATATCCAAAAAACCTTAACTTTGTTACTGAATATTTAACTAGTATTACTGGTAACCCTAGCAAAAATACTAAGTTTTGCACAAATTAAAACAATCTAATTAAATATTAAACAAACTAACCTCAACAGCTGCAGTAGTAGGTACTCATCATCCAATCAGAATCCAAAAATGTGTGATCCATTGCCTAATCTTAAGATGTAGGAGAAAGCAAAAGTTACAACTTATAAAGACCTTTGAAAAAACCTAGAAGTTTATAAACTTTACAGAGGTTCAAAAAATTTTTCATAAGAATTCTTTTGAATTTTTCTCTACTCAGTTCACTTTACAATGATGTTTCAAAGATTTCAAAGACTAAGATGCAAGTTTTTAAAGCCTCTTGGTGATTTTTTTTTGCATCATGTAAGTGCATTCAAGCCAATTGATCTTGTCTGAACATGTCATGCTTGTAGTATAAAAACTTGTCACAATTTTTATGAATAAAGATATATGTTTCTGTGATGAACTAGAAGATTGAATAAAGAATTTTTTCAAAGTATTGCATGAGAAAAATAGTATAAATTATGAACATAAACTTTCAAGACTGTTGAATGCCAAACTAGGTCAAATGCTTTCTTAAACTTACTCACACAATATAGAAGTATAAGAATTCTTTTGAATTTTTCTCTACTTATTTCACTTTATTTTGATGTCTCAAAGATTTCAAAGACTGAGATGCAAGTTTTTAAAGCCTCTTGATGATTTTTTTTTGCATCAAGTAAGAGCATTCAAGCCAATTGATCTTGTCTGAACACGCCATACTTGTAAGTATAAAAACTTATCACAATTTTTATGAATAAAGATATATGTTTCTGTGATGAACTAGAAGATTGAATAAAGAATTTTTTCAAAGTATTGCATGAGAAAAATAGTATAAATTATGAACATAAACTTTCAAGACTGTTGAATGCCAAACTAGGTCAAATGCTTTCTTAAACTTACTCACACAATGAAGAAATATAAGAGTTTTAAAAGATAAAATGAGCAACAGTCATCAAGTTTTATTTTCAAAAATATTGACAATCAAATAGAGTTTGCATAAGTGTTCTACAAAGCTCACATAAACAGTATAAAAAAGAAAAAAAAAGTTTTAGAGTTACTTTACACCTACAGCATCTAAGGTGTTTTTACTACAAGTGCTTTTCTCAAAAGAATATTCATTGAAAAAAATATTTTGCAAAGTACTATTTTATTGTGATGTCACATTAAAATGTAAGACTTTAGAGAATTCATAAAAACTACAAATTGAAACACTATCTTAGCATGGCAGGGTGGTTTTTAGCTTTTTCGAACATAAAATGCTTTTTATTTTACATAATGTTAAACCTTAAACTTTTTATTTTGTAAAAATTAAACTGTTTTAATTTAATTCTTATTATTCATTCTTTTTAAACTTTTTCGTAGTTTCTACCTTTTTTACTACATTGGCGATAACTGGTTAACATGTTGTTTAATATTAAAGCTACAGTAATTCATTAAGCTCATGTAAACTACATTGACAACTTTATTAAGACATATAAATTAAGCGTTTAACTCTTAATTTTACAAAATTGTTTTCTTTTTTTGTTTAAAATAAGCTTATTACTTAACAATTTGTACGACATTGATTATATTTAGCAAAAATCATTATTATCTCATCAGGTAATAGCATTAAATTTAACTTTTGCAAAATAATTTTAGTTATTATTTAATTTGAATCGTTTTGCCATAATTGCCAAAACTATACAGTTTTTGTAGTCATTGATATAACAACTTTTTGAAGCAGGTAGAAAATAAAAAAAACATATTGTGCATAGTGAGTGAATGCTAAATAAAACACTTATCAAAATATTCATGAATGAGTTTGAAAAATAACTATTAATTAAAGCCACAAGTCCATATGTTACAAGACGAACAAAACTCTGTAGAGTATTTTTGAAACAAAGTTCAAGTATACTAAACAACTTAATTCTTTTTATAATAGATGCTCACTCACACAACAAAACTTGTGTGTGCACAAATTTTTATACAAAAACTTCTAAAAGTATCAGTCATTTGCAACAATGTTAAGTGTTAATACAAAATGATACAATTTTTGTTTTATTTTGCAATGTTTTTTATTTTTTTGTAAAGTCTTTATTTTGCAATCATTAATTTAATGTTTAATGCCATACAAAATTAACTTGCCTATAATAAATCATATTTTTGTTATATCTCATTAATTTGTTCTAATGCTAATTGAATAGTTGTTTAAGGGTTTTTTAAACATTTAAAGCTATGAACTATCCCGTTGACATGCACACCACACCACCTAAACTTTTGAAGGTAAGTAAATATACCCAAAAATTTATGTATTTCAATATTTTATCTAATTAAAATCACTGACCAGCTATGCTTTTCAATATTCCAAAAATCATTATTTTACAGACAAAGTTTGTATATTTAGGGTGATTATGATGTCATATTACATCAAAAGCAGTTAATATGTCTTTAAATCTATATCAATAAGTATAAGCTTTCATTTAAGATATGAATTATAATTCTAGGACATGTACATGTGATTTCATTACTGTTTAATGTGAAAAATATGTGATTTTTGGGGTTTAAACTAGTTTTTTGGCCGGCATACGATTTTTTTGCAATTTTATTTTAGATTCTTCCTAATAAAGCAAATACACATTTTTGATAATTTAAGGTGTTTATATATTAGAAGTACACTTAGAAATATCGTATTAAAAACTGTATGCACTTGGTTTTAATAACAAAGTTTGACAGTTTTGGTGGTCAGTATTCACTGTACAGAAATATGTATAAAAAAAAAAAATTTTTAATTTGATCGTTGTGGTTTTAAAAAAACTAACATATACA
This sequence comes from Thalia democratica, assembly GCF_965202585.1. Taxonomy (NCBI): domain Eukaryota; kingdom Metazoa; phylum Chordata; class Thaliacea; order Salpida; family Salpidae; genus Thalia; species Thalia democratica. Next base: position 22,238,497 of record NC_139169.1, on the reverse strand, counting down.
AGTACTAATGTATATAGTAAATGTTTTACTAATGCAATTTAAGAATAGTTAGTAAACTTATCTAATAAGTTTAATATAAATAAGAAGGTGAAAAACAAATGGATGTTTTACAAGCAGAGGAGCCACACTCAACAGAAGTCAGCCTGGAATTGAAGCCTGTCAGCTCAACACACACTTATGCTGAGCAGCAAGAATACAACCAGATGTGTTCTACTTCCTATGAAAACAAGTTGGTTTCGTTTTGTCTAATCATTGTTTTTATAGTTGATAAGTTTGCAGAAATACTACATTCTTGTCTAAGTTGACAAACACTTTATGTACTTTTGTACTAGGGATGGAAAACTTATTTAGTTGGTAGGCCAAATTTGCTTGAAAAATTCTCTCTTTGGCTAGACTTTTTAAAAAGAAGTTTTAGTGGGCTATGTAGTTTTGAATATTTTTACAACCACAAAGAAAAGAAAAATGTTTGAAACTAATTGTTTAAATCACTGGTTCATTAAAAACAACTGTGTACTAAAAATAAATTAAAAATACATTGTATAGTTATTGCTAGTAAGAGCTTAATTTTATTTGTTTTCTGCAAAGCTAAAAAAATACTTCACAGCCACAGAGTTCTGTTTGCTGGCAGATTCTGGTCTACAGGTCACACATTTCCCATCCCTACTCAATACTATTGTTTTTGAACTTTTATGAATTATTAATAGAATATGAAATATTCTTAACTTACACAATAAGCTTAAGGGCATAGGGGGGTCCACCTTGATTTTACAAGTTGGTCTTATTCTATAAAGTTTTATCCGAGCTATCAGAAATTTTTAACCGTTTGAAAAATTTCAAAGTATTTTTTGAGATATGAGCAGTCAAAGTCGGTGACCTCAATAGGTTCCTAATGAAAGGCGCAAACTAAAACTGCAAAAAAGACCATTTCACTAAAAATCTATCTCCTCCTTCATTTTATAAGCAATCTTATTCAAATTTTTACAGAAGGAGTATTATAATATTTTTAAAAGATTGAGTACAGGAATTTTTTTTTAATTAAAAATTTTTATTTTATTATAAAAAACCACCTATATTTATATAAAACTTATTTTTACTTTATAAAACTATAAATTGATATTATAATAAGCTTGAAAACTAAAACAAAGTTTTATCACAAGGAAAGGTGGACGAACTTTAAAGCTGTCTATAATAGTTGAGACCTTTTAGAAAAGTTTTTACTAACAACTTTTCATAAACATTCTAATTATATTATCATACTGCATTGTTATCAAGCATAATTATGTTAATATTAATTGAAGCCTGTACAAAAAAGACACAAAATTTTGTAAAAGTTTTTGTTTAACATTTTAACAACTTAATCTCTATCAAAAAACTTTAATTTTTTCAAATATATTTATTTCAATTTCAGCCTGGTTGTTCGTACTCGTAATAGTGGCCGGTTTCGCTGTTTTGGTTGGACTTGTGGTTGCTTTGTGGAAGTTTTGTTGCAACAAAAACAAGAAAAATAAATACAATCAAGACTCGGAAGACATTTCGCTCGACAATTTGTCCGGGGTTTGTTTGAATTTTAAGGAACTTTACTACTTTACTAAAAAAATTTGATTTAGAATAAGCTTTTTATATAAATCAGTCCTTTATTTTTTTTTTCTCATACTCAACTTCTTTAAGTTGTTTAAACTCTTTAAAGCCCCAAAAATGTGTTTTTTATAGTGATAATAATATAAAACAACATATCAAAATTCAAAGAATAACGAAATTATAACATTTTACATTGTTTACTTATCAAACCTTTGTTTGAATTTCACAACAAATAAAACGTATTAGGAAGCAAAAATGTTTTCAAAAAAGCTGTTTTAAGTCCTTCCTTTTAAGTAAATAAAGCATAAAAAGATGAGTAAACACTTTTGATTGTGTATTTGCTTTTAGTCTTTTTAGAAAATATTTTCTAAAGTTTTGACAATTATTAATATATTTATTTTCAGTTGTTTTCAATTTACTCAAATATTTTCAAATTACAAATAAGTACATTTATTGTTAATTATAAAAGACCCTAGAGCTAATTTATTTTTAGTCCTATATACTAACAACTAATCATACTTAGTTATAATATTTTCCAGTGATCTAAAATATGAAGAAAAGACCATTTTATAAAAAGTTTGTTAAAATTTGACTAAGTTGAAATATTAAAAACTTGACTAGACTAAACAGTATTAAAGTATATTAATTATTCATTCATTTTTTAACTTAAAAAAATCAGAAAATTCTTACAGGAATCTTCTCTAAACAATTACGGATACACCAGCCCAAGAAGCCTGAACGACATCCCTGACACGGGACTTCGTGCTCAATTGCCCCCTCTAGTGATCAACCAACAACAAAACGGCGGTTATGTTAGTTTTTAGCAGTTTTTAATGGGTAATTTGCAACTTAAAATTTTGTTACACTCACAGACACTATTACAAAAACAAAAAAAAAGTAACCTTTTATTTAAAGGGTGTTGTCGGTCTTTCGACACAATAAATACAAAAAACAAAAATGGGATTAATTCAGTTTACGTAAGTATATATAAATCAAAAGTATAAAGTGTTGCATTAATTTCGTTTTTTTTTTTCAGAGAAACCAAGCATACAACCGAGCTTATGACAGTTATTACAGATGATCGACCTGATATTTCCGAAACCTTATATAATTCAATGTTCCATTGCATTTTAAAATAGATTTTATGTTTTTATATAATAGTTAGTCTTAAAATAATAAAATAAATCAGCTTTCAAAGCTTTTTAAGTTTTTTTTTTTAATTTTGTAACTACAAAAATTTTAATTAGGTAATTAAATTAAGTTAAGAAGACTTTATTGATACAGTACACATTTATTTACAAAAAAAGATGTTATTTTAAAGATTTTGAAAGGTATTTATTGTTTGATTTAGTAAACATTAACATACTTTAATCTTATAGATCAGTGCAATGCCAAAAACTTTAGACTAAATAAGTTTTTAATATTTTATAAAAGTATTTGCAAACTATTTTTAATGTTTTTATATTTTTTTTTTACATTTGAGTGTATGTTTTAAGAACATATCGAAAACTTTGTTTTAACTTTATTTCTATGAGCTTTAATGCAAATGTTAATTTTAATTTTGTTTAAAAAGGAACTTGGTTTTGTTATAGTCATAGTTGCATTTAATCAAAGTACAAGAATTTTTAAATAAAGAAAAATATTGTTGAGCTTAAAATCACCATTTGTATTTGCTTTACATGTGAGACGCACGTAATACTATCGAATAAACTTCTCTCAAGTTATTTTTCTATGTTTGTTTAGTTTATCCACATAGTATTTTACCAGTGTTTGTTTAAAATAATAATATGAAAATTAACTTTGCAAAATTTTGTATGATTACAGTTCAATAAAAAAAGAAAAAAACGATTGATAATCTTTTTAAAACAATGGCAGACCATTTTTTTGTTTAACAAAACATAACAGTTTTATACAATGTTACACAAACAGGGCAGAATCACAAAAATAATTTATTTTTAGCATTAACAATAACTCGTTTAAAAACTGATATTCGTAACAATTTAAACTAGTTAGTAGTATTAGATTAGAGCTGGGCAGTTTAAATTTTTCATAACAGTTACTGTCAGTACAAAAGTCTGTTTGTTCAAATAAAATGTAGTCTTAACACTTAAATGTTTCCATCGTAACTTGTTAGTAGTAGCTATAAACAACCAAAGCTAGCAAAAAAAAATTAAAGTTTGTGTTGTTTAACCTGTAAAATTTTTACTTACAGTTATAAAATACTATAAAAATATTATAGATACATACTCTTATAACTATGAAAGTTATGAGTTAAGTAAACAGAATATTAGGTGCTACATATAACAAGTTCAAGGTTAAACTAAAGCTCTAGTTATTCAAATAAAAGTTAGACAAGTAAATTTTCTAATTAATAACATACAAATCGCACACATTCGTATTCCGTATAAAGTTAGAACAAAATAATCAATAGTTTTAAAGCGTTTTAAGTCTTATAATATTTACGTCTTAAGCACTAAAAGTTTCACAAATTGTGTATGAAGAATTTACTTGACATTACTCATTAAGTTTTAAACCACATCTAATTAAATTATTGGTCGTTTCTGACTTGTTACGAAATATAGGTTACGTGCCATAAAAGTCAAACCAAAACTTCAACACCAAAACCACTTTTACACGAAACTCAATTAAAGTTGTAATCGACATCTTAATCTTGTTACCACTGAGATATTGTAACGTGGTGAGATAAAGTATTTTTTAAATTTTCTGTAAAACTAGTACGAGCTTGTTTTATACAAAATATTTACTTTAAACCTTTTAAAAAAACTTTTCCAGCTCATTCCAAACTTTCTAAAACCAATATCCGATCTTATAAAACTTAAACAAAATGTTTGCTTTTTAAGTCTCCTTGTTTTAAAGAAGTTGCGTGATTTATTTTTATTCACACAACTTCATACAAGAGATAAACACATTATGGTGTTTTGAAACTTGATCTTTCAGTCAAACTGAAAGTATTAGTTTGAGTTGAACTCAAATTAATTCTTTGTTTGAAGTTAAAAATCTTAAGCTTTAAAATTAATTTACTAGTAATCTGTTTTGATAAAATTAAGTGAAATAAACAGTATTGTTTCCTAGAATTTTTAGAACAGCTTTTTTATATGTTTACTTATTCTTAAACAGTACTATTGTCACTATTTAATCAAGTAAGAATTGCAATTGTTCGGTATAATTAATAGTTTTGCTAATCCTCAGCTTAAATATTAAATACTAATATTAAATTCATACAATTTTCTATAATTATAGATATTGTATACAATATACTGTATAAATTTACTTTAATTCGTTATAAAATAACGAGGAATTCGAAAGTGTACAAAAATAAAACCTAAAAATTAAGTATATTGAAAAGTGTTTATAAAATTAAAATGATAAAAAAAAAATAGTTTCTAATTTTCATTAATAGAATTTCTTTAGAGCAAAGTAACAACAAGTATAAAAACTTACTTGAAGTTAACATTTCTAAAACTTTAATATATGTAAAATTAATTAAAATTGTTTTTTTTAGTTTAGTTCACCAAAAATATTTCTTACTTAAAAACATCTTATTATTTTCTCTTAGTAACTTTTACAACCTAGGCAAGTCAGTTTTTTTTAAATAACATAATAATTTGTTTATCAAACATATTTTAGGACGGACGAACTTCACTTTACGAAATTGACCTAGTAGTTAAGTGTTTAGAATGAAGTTCTTAAAAAATATGTCATAACAAGTTAAGTACTAAAATATCAAGTTATTTTAGTTTGTTCTCGGAAATAGTAGTACAACTAGTTTCGTATTATGTAACAATAAAAAGTGACTATAATGATAAATTTAATCCATTTACTGTAAAGGTAGTTTACTTTGATCGATGAATTCAAAATTATTTCAAGTAAAAGTAAATTACAGTTGAAACAGCTTAAAGTTTTTAAATTTAGGCATTTTCTGTTTTTTTTAAGGCGTAACTTCTAATGAAAAATAAGTTACAATGTGTGTCAAGTACTCACGATTAAAACTGTTTTGACACAAAAACCACTTTTACACAAAATTCAATTACAATTATCATCGGTATCTTAATCTTTTTGTCATAAATAATGCAGTGAATTTGAATTATTAAGTATTTACTGCTAAAATAAAACTTTAGTTTAAACAATTTTTAAATTACTTTTAACTCATCTACTAATAAATCTTTTTTTTTTTCATTACCAAAATACGTTTCACACTATTGCTTTAAAATTGTTTAGTTTCAAAGATTTACTTGATCTTTATTTTTGGTCTTTAAAATGAAGTTAAAAGTTTTGAATACTTTAAAATCAAATTATATTTCAGAGTAAATATATTTATGCACAAACACTATACTTGATATCAATGACTTTTCTTTATAATAACTTTAAGTTTAGCGCAAAACAAAATTTGTTAAAAGGTTTTTTTAAACAATCTTTTTTTAAAGTTATTTTAAACATAATATCTTTAAGTTTTTTATTAAATATTTACTCCGTTTCAATATAACTTGAACCATCTTTCAAATGTTGCTGTTTTAATGACGACTTTAGTTTGAATATTATAAAAGGTAGATACGTTTTAAACGAAAGTGAGTTTCTAGTCCGTGAAAATTTCGTTATTATTTTGTACTATAATCTTTAATCTTTTAGAAAGTGGTTTTATCTCTTATCTGTTTCCAGTGTAAATTTTTTAGGATATAAAACATTTTAATAAAAACTTAATTTGTTTTTTATCAAAGTTATAACTACCGAACAGCGGACATATACATTAAAATAGTTTAAAGTTTATTACTACCGACGTACACTTGTCGGTAAACCATTTCAAGCTGGTTTAAATTTTATTTGAAAACATTTGTACGATAGAATTCACATGTGAGTAAAATTAAGTGGTTAATAGAGTAAAGTCAAACGGATTAATTTGATTAAAACAGGTGAAAACTAAAAACAGCAGGTGAACACAACAAATCGGAGTTGTCGTTAAAAATCAGCCGGCGAAGAAACGCGCGGAAAAACTTCACCCGAGCAACTTTTAAAGTTCGCGCGGGAAAACTTCAGCGGAGCAACTTTCAAAGTTTGCGCGGGGAAAACCCGAGCAACTTTCAAAGTTCGCGCTCGCAAATGAACGCGTCCCAATAGTCCTCATAGTTGTTTAACTTGATTGGGTTTTCCGTATCAACCGGGTCGTTAACCCAGTAGATTAGATTATACGAGTCCGGTGTTCCGTAGTCGATATCGATCACCAAGTCGACCTCTTGACCGTCACCAACGCGCTTCCAACTGAACGAAGAAGAGTCGTACGTGATGCCCACTCTCAAAAAGTCCCAGTAGTCACCGAGGCCTAGATAATCCGCTATTTCCCTGTCAACAGTAGGTTCGGCAGGTTAGGAAATAATTGTAAACGTGTATTTCGAGTGGTAAGTGCACGCCAGCTTTTAAATGCACCAGCAAAGTTTTATTGAAAGCTCTTAGTTTTTGTTTTTTGAATAAAACACTTTTCAACAAATGATAGAAAAAATATACTAGCTAAATTCAAACAGAGTTGGTACTGTAAAAGTGAACTTTATTAAAAAAAAACAGTATGTGTTTACCAATTGCCAGTAAACAAAGCAATTGTCATGTTTTTCTCTTGATAAGTTGATGCATATACTATAGGTTTAGTGTTGTTTAATTTATACTGACTTTCTGCCTTTCGCCGTGTAAATCCTGGGGTCGTACTGCATGATGTCTCCCTGGTACGTGTCCTGGCAATACTGCCTGGCATCATCAAAAAATTTAAACTCATCGACAAACCAGTGTTGATATTCTGCAAAATAAGGAAATATTTTGACGGTCAATCCGCTCGGTTTTTATTTAAAAAAGTTAACAAGTTGGTAAATATTGTTTTTTTTTTGTACTTTTGATGCGTCAGCACACTAAAGACTTTTGACCTTTTTTTAAACATACCTTTGACGCCGGAGTCCAAATTTGCAACTGAAAAATATTTTTGTTCAATTAAAGTAAAATAATTAAAGAACCTGTACACATAGTAAAAAGTAAAAAATGAGCGTTTAAACTTTAAAATTTCTGAAATGATTGCGGTTAGAACGTTGGCATCATAGTTGAAAGAAAAATTTAACTCTACAGTTTTTTTACAACAATTAGTAAATATTAACTATCTAAACTAAAAGTAAAAAATCAGATAATTTTTCTTCGTAGATCAAATCTATATTTCGGTCGAAAGAAACCACATGTATATGATATTTTTACTGAACAAAAAAAAACATAAAAAGTTTATTTTCAACATAAGAAAAGTATAAACATAGTAAACATTATAAAATATACTGAAACATAAAAGTTACTTAAAAAAAACAGTTGGCAAGACTTACAATAGATTTTCATATTAAAGCAGCTGTTAAGGGCATCATTCCAGCAACACCCCACGCGAATGCATTCGGCTCTGGTTATAAGTTCGATTTAATAAAACAGTCAAGTTTTTGTTGTGTGTGTGAGTGAGTAACATTTTTTTTTAATTTGCGGTAAATTCTTGGCGACTTTGAAAGACAATTAATAATAAATAAATAAATTCTGTTTATACATTTTATAAAACTATTGTATTGTTTTTATTTAATAAAACTTAAAATTTTTTGTTTAAATAATTTTTTTGCAGTTAAATAAAATAAACATATTGATTTCATTTACAATTATATGTTTGGGTATTAAAAGCACCTTACACATTAATACATAAATCTTTTTCTTTTATGATATACTTTTATTTCGCAAACACAGCATAGCTGTTCATATTTACGGGCATTTGTTTAGAAGTTAGAAGCATCTCCAAACATCAAAACTTTTGTATACAAATCAATATATTTAAACAAACAATGATATTACTTAAACTGTTTTTTGTTCCGATAAAAGGAATTTTTTTTGGGACAGTTTGGTATTTACTTCCTTTAGTATGTAAGCATGATTATCTACATTTTGTTTAGTCAACTTAATTCGGTTAATTAAAAACAAACGTTATTTTAAAGACAAACATACTGCGGCGTGCGCACTTGGTCACCTTGATCGCGAAAAAGTCAAAACTTTAAAACTAACTTTTTTTCCGTGTCATAGTTGCATTTTTCGTTCGCGTCACACGAGGTCGTAAAAGACGATCCACCGGCATTTTCTGTTTGAAATGTTAAAATTAAGTTCAAAACATCAAAAGTCCAACATCGAAACTTCAAAACCCAAAGAACCGACTCACTTAAAGCGTTCAAGGGTGAAGCGGTCGCGGCGAACTCTAAGCTGAGGCAGTCGGCTTGGACAATCAGTAAGATGGCGGCGACGCAAAAAGTCCCTTTCATGGTTCAATGAATTCTTAAAACAACTTAAATTTAAAACTGAAAATACGAGCAGACACTGAAAAAAAAATGTCAGCGGTTGTTACTTTGGTTTGAGATGATTCTAAAATAACGGTCATGCTTTGTCTCGTATTGTAAAGTGTTTTAAACAGCAGTAGAGTTTAAATTTTTCATAACAGTTACTGTCAGTTCAAAAGTCTGTTTGTTCAAATAAAATGTAGTCTTAACACTTAAATGTTTCCATCGTAACTTGTTAGTAGTAGCTATAAACAACCATAGCTAGCAAAAAAAAATTAAAGTTTGTGTTGTTTAACCTGTAAAATTGTTACTTACAGTTATAAAATACTATAAAAATATTATAGATACATAGTCTTATAACTATGAAAGTTATGAGTTAAGTAAACAGAATATTAGGTGCTACATATAACAAGTTCAAGGAAAATATTTAACTAACAAAATTTTTGATTTTAATAAATCTTTTATAAAAAATTACATTAAACCAATGATCGTAGTTGCTTTAAAAAATCTAACGAGTAAAATAACAACTTTATAATAATTGTTATAATACAGAAAATTAAAAAACTAAAGCTAAAGTGAAAAGAATAGATTAAACTTTCCAAAAACAGTTTTTCTTTAGATAGAGCTGTAAATGAAATAAAAAGTCTTGGTAAACAAGTTTACAATGTAATATATGTTTTACACAAAACTGCTTAGTTCAAGCCTATTTGATAATATTTAGATGTCGTATCGACAAAAACTACTTGCGCCTATCATATGAACCAATAAAATTCCTGTATGCAAATCTTGTTATGAGCATTTTTTTCAAACTCGTTTTTAGAATCGCCACCTTTGCACAATTTTGAAAACTACTACTACTTTTCCAGTCAATTAACTGTTTACTTTTCGCAACTTATTGCCTCCTAACAGCCGAAAATACCCATACAGTTGACTAAAGGGGCGATGTATTTTACTTTGGGAAACTTTGTTACCTACATTTAAGTTTTATATTTTACTCGAGAAAAATGGACTTTGATTTTAGCTAAACACTACCTTGGGGTTGTTTATTTAAAACCAAGCTTAATTTAGCAAAATAGCAAGCCAGTATTTAAATTATACGAATGTCCGAAATTTAACAATCTCCCAATTATCAGTTGTCCCAAAACGTTTAAAATTTTGTTCATGTACTTTTGTCTGGCATTTAAATTAAAAACTAAAATGATGTCCTGGACATGACATTAAACTGTATCCTAGTGCACGACTCGATAACCGAAAGGTTTTTTCGCACACCAGTTGCTTGGACCAAACTTTTTGGGCGCTTTTTTTTTTCGTTCGATTAACTATATACAATGACATCGAAAAACTTTGAGTTTGTTAGTTTTATCAAAAAAAATCATTTTTGTCGAAAAACATACTTCAACAAAGAACATCTTCTGAAAGTTTCAATTCTTTTTCACTTAAATAACTTTAAATAATTACATAATTAAAGCTATAATTAAATTTCAAGTTCAATTGAACTAAATTTATACAAAACCAGCTGCATTTATAGGTTTTTTCTTTTTTTCCTTGGTATTTTGAGCGCGGTTTGATACGATCAAAGTTGTATTATTAGTTTGTTATATAAGTTTGTAATCACCTGATTTAAGTTAATGATAAAAAAAGATCGTTAAGATAAAAAGATTGCTTTCACGATTAACATCAAAATCAACTTTTTTGAAAATTAAACTTTGGTAGTAATGTAAAAATTGCCTTACAACATATGTTTTATAAGTTTAAAAAGTATTCTTTCATTATTTATATTCTAATTATTCAATCTTATCAGTTCATTCTGAACTTGCATAAACCACATCGAAATTTTACGTTATCTTAACTTTTTTCAGAACTTAGTTTATTTTTTATAAGTAAAACAAATGTTTACTAAAATGATATAGCCGTTTGTTTTTAAAATACATTTTTAAGAATTTAAAGTTTGAAACTATTTTAATGTATATGTCCGCTGTTCGGTAGTTATAATTTTGATAAAAAAACTAATTTAGTTTATATTAAAATTTTTATATCCTAAACAATTGCACTGGAAACAGATAAGAGATAAAACCACTTTCTAAAAGATTAAAGATTATAGTACAAAATAATAACGAAATTTTCACGAACTAGAAACTCACTTTCGTTTAAAACGTATCTACCTTTTATAATATACAAACTAAAGTCGTCATTAAAACAGCAACATTTGAAAGATGGTTCAAGTTATATTGAAATGGAGTAAATATTTAATTTAAAACTTCAAGGTATTATGTTTAATATAAAACAAATGAAGATGTTTGAAAAATCAACCTTTTAACAAATTTTGTTTTTCGTTAAATTGAAGTTATTATAAAGAAAATTCATAAATATCGATTTTAGTGTTTGTTCATAAACAAACTTACGCTGAAATATAGTTTAATTTTAAAATATTCAAAGTTTTTAACTTCATTTTGAAGATTAAAAATAAAGTTCAAGTAAATCTTAAAAGCAAAACAATTTTAAAGCAATAGTGAGGAACGTATTTTTGTAAAGGAAAAAAATAGATTTATTAGTAGATGAGTTAAAGTAATTGAATAATTGTTTAAACAAAACTTTTAGTATAACAATAAATTTTTAATAATTTTAATTTACTGCGGTATTTATGACAAAAAGACTAAGATACCGATGATAATTGTTATTGAATTTTGTGTAAAAGTGGTTTTAGTGTCAAAACAGTTTTAATCGTGAGTACATGACACACATTGTAACTTATTTTTAATTAGAAGTTACGCCTTGAAAAAAAAAAGAAAATGCCTAAATTTAAAAACTTTAAGCTGTTTCAACTGTAAAATACTTTTACTTGAAATATTTTGAGTTCATCGATCAAAGTAGACTACGTTTACAGTAAATGGATTAAATTTATCATTATAGTCACCTTTTATTGTTACATAAAACGAAACTAGTTGTACTTCTATTTCCAAGAACAAACTAAAAACATTTGTTATTTCCTTACTTAACTTGTTATGACATATTTTTTAAGAATTTAATTTTTTAACACTTAACTACTAAGTCAATTTCGCAAAGTAAAGTTCGTCCGTCCTAAAGTATGTTTGATTAACAAACTATTATGTTATTTAAAAAAAACTGACTTGCTGTAAAAGTTACTAAGAGAAAACAAAAAGATGTTTTGAAGTAGGCAACATTTTTGGTCTAATAAACTAAAGTACAATTTTAAGTAGTTCTACATTTTAAAGTTTTAAAAGTTAACTTCAAGTAAAGTTTAACACTTTGTATTACTTAGCCCTAAAAATATTTTCTAATAAAAATTAGAAACTAGTTTTTTTTTCATTTTAATTTTATAAACACTTTTCAATATACCTATTTTTTAGGTTTTATTTTTGTACACTTTCGAATTCCTCGTTATTTTATAACGAATTAAAGTAAATTTATACAGTATATTATATATAATATATCTAATAATAGAAAATTGTATAAAATTAATCTTAATATTTAAAATATAAGTTGAGGATTAGCAAAACTATTAATTATACCGATCAATTGCAATTGTTACTTGATTAAATAGTCACATTAGTACTGTTTTATAATAAATAAACATATAAAAAAAAGCTTTTTAAATATCTAGGCAAAAATACTGTTTATTTTACTCAATTTCATCAAAGCAGGTTACTGGCATGTTAATTTTAACGCTAGAGCGTTTTAACTTCAAACAAAGTATATGGTTTCAAAACACTCCAAAGTGTTCTGCTCTCGTATGAAGTTGTGTGAATAAAAATAAAGCACGCAGTCGCTTTGAAACAAGGAGACTTAAAGAGCAAACATTTTGTTCAAGTTTTATAAAACCGGATATTGGTTTTTAGAAAATTTGGAACAAGCTAGAAATTTTTTTCTAATCGTTTAAAGTAAATATTTTGTACGAAACAAGCTCGTATTAATTTTACAGAAAGAAAAAAATCTATCAGTATAACAAAATATATTTGATAATTTAAATTCACTGCGGTATTTATGACAAAAATTTTAAGATACCGATGATAATTGTAATTGAATTTTGTGTAAAAGTGGTTTTTGTGTCAAAACAGTTTTAATCGTGAGTACTTGACACACTTTGTAACTTATTTTTAATTAGAAGTTACGCCTTAAAAAAAAACAGAAAATGCCTAAATTTAAAAACTTTAAGCTGTTCAACTGTAAAATACTTTTACTTGAAATATTTTGAGTTCATCGATGAAAGTAGACTACGTTTACAGTAAATGGATTAAATTTATCATTAAAGTCACCTTTTATTGTTACATAAAACGAAACTAGTTGTACTTCTATTTCCAAGAACAAACTAAAAAAATTTGTTATTTCCTTACTTAATTTGTTATGACATATTTTTAAGAATTTAATTTTTTAACACTTAACTACTAAGTCAATTTCGCAAAGTAAAGTTCGTCCGTCCTAAAGTATGTTTGATTAACAAACTATTATGTTATTTAAAAAAAACTGAGTTGCTGTAAAAGTTACTAAGAGAAAACAAAAAGATGTTTTGAAGTAGGCAACATTTTTGGTCTAATAAACTAAAGTACAATTTTAAGTAGTTCTACATTTATTAAAGTTTTAAAAGTTAACTTCAAGTAAAGTTTAATACTTTGTATTACTTAGCCCTAAAAATATTTGTTAATAAAAATTAGAAACTAGTTTTTTTTTTCATTTTAATTTTAAAAACACTTTTCAATATACCTATTTTTTAGGTTTTATTTTTGTACACTTTCGAATTCCTCGTTATTTTATAACGAATTAAAGTAAATTTATTCAGTATATTATATATAATATTGCTAATAATAGAAAATTGTATAAAATTAATCTTAATATTTAAAATATAAGTTGAGGTTTAGCAAAACTATTAACTATACCGATCAATTGCAATTGTTACTTGATTAAATAGTCACATTAGTACTGTTTTATAATAAATAAACATATAAAAAAAAGCTATTTAAATATCTAGGCAAAAATACTGTTTATTTTACTCAATTTCATCAAAGCAGATTACTGGCATGTTAATTTTAACGCTAGAGCGTTTTAACTTCAAACAAAGTATATGGTTTCAAAACACTCCAAAGTGTTCTGCTCTCGTATGAAGTTGTGTGAATAAAAATAAAGCACGCAGTCGCTTTGAAACAAGGAGACTTAAAGAGCAAACATTTTGTTCAAGTTTTATAAAACCGGATATTGGTTTTTAGAAAATTTGGAACAAGCTAGAAATTTTTTTCTAATCGTTAAAAGTAAGTATTTTGTACGAAACAAGCTCGTATTAATTTTACAGAAAGAAAAAAATCTATCAGTATAACAAAATATATTTGATAATTTAAATTTACTGCGGTATTTATGACAAAAAGATTAAGATACCGATGATAATTGTAATTGAATTTTATGTAAAAGTGGTTTTTGTGTCAAAACAGTTTTAATCGTTAGTACTTGACACACTTTGTAACTTATTTTTAATTAGAAGTTACGCCTTAAAAAAAAACAGAAAATGCCTAAATTTAAAATTTTGAAGCTGTTTCAACTGTAGCTTACTTTTTACTTTTACTTGAAATATTTGAGTTCATCGATCAAAGTCACCACGGAATCTCACTAAATTTAAATATATTTCAGTGGTTTACATCAGTGGTCGACACGCTATTTCAAATCCGTGAACCCTAAATCACAAAATTAAAATTCTGTGCACCCCAATTTGCATTCTTTAGCGCCGCTAGTGTTTAAGTTTATGTAAACACTTTTAATTGTTTTTTATACTAATAATTTGGTAACACCAAGTTAATTTTTACACGCTAACTTTAATTTTACCAGTTTACCCGATCCATTTCAATAAACTTTTAATATCGATGATCTAACTTTTACAACAATATTTTACTTGTATCACCGAGGTCTAAAATACTAACTAGAACAATTTAATACATTGCCGCTACCCCAATTAACAATCAGTAATCTTGGTACACTTTATTGAAATGTAAATTTAAATATTTAGTTAAGTTAACTTAATAATTTTTTATTAAGCGATTATTATCTGTGTTTAAGAAAGGTACGTCAAAATAACGAGATCTTTAAGAATCTATGAGATTTGCTCACTTTGGTTTTTCTTTGGCTGGCTAAGGGTGGTAGAATTCTTACATAATGTAGCTGAGTAGAATTAAGAGAGTACAAAAATGGTCGTATTATTAACAACAAAATGGTCAATTAGATATCAAGGTTGAATATGTCTTAAATGTAGAAAGATTAAAATAACTTTAATTTAGTTTCAGCATGAAAAAAAATCAAGTTTCATGCAACCCAAAAGTCTAGTGCACCCTAAAAGAAATTTCATGTACACTAGTGTCCACCAGTGTACACCGTGCCAACCACTGGTTTACATGACAACAAGATTAAGATGCCAATAACAACTTTAATTGAGTTTCGTATAAAAGTGGTTTTGGTGTTGAAGCTTTGGTCTGACTTTCATGGCACGTAACCTATATTTCGTAACAAGTCATAAACGACCAATAATTCAATTAGATGTGGTTTAAAACTTAATTAGTAATGTCAAGTAAATTCTTCATACATAAGTTGTGAAACTTTTAGTGCCTAAACGTAATTATTATAAGACTTACAATGCTTTAAAACACGTTTAGTTATACTATTGATTATTTTGTTCTAACTTAATACGGAATGCATATGTGTGCGATTTGTATGTTATTAATTAGAAAATTTACGTGTCTAACTTTTATTTGAATAACTAGAGCTAAATGTATTGAAATGTTTTAAAAGTTGATCTTTAATTCAAAGTAAAAGCATATACTTTATTTAAAACTTAAAAGCTAAAAGGTTAAAATTAGCATGATAATAACGTTTTTGAAAACTTTTCAAAATTAAATAAACTATTTTGCTAACAGTTTCATTTCAAAATTTACAGAATTTTTAGTTTTTTTTCGAATAACTCTAATGTGACTATTTGAAACAAGTAACAGCAATTATTCGGTATAATCAATAATTGTACTAAGTTTAAAATTGTTTTTTATAATTGTCAACCATTTTTAGTTATAATTGTTTCGTATACAATTTTATAGAATTTTACTTTTATTAGTTATAAAATAAAGTGGAATTTGAAAGTGTGCAAATGGAAAATAAAAAAATATAAAAATATAAAAATGTACATACTAGTAGTAGCAAAATAGCTGAGTATTAAGCTAGTTAACTGGTATTGCTTCACGTAGGTTATAAAAATCTTTGAATAAAAAATTATAGACTTTTGTTTAGTTTGCAATCATTTGAATACAGTTAATAATTAAAGAAGATTGTTAAAATAAAAAAATACTTTCACGATTAACATCAAAATCAACTTTTTTTTTAAATTTCGCTATGAAACAAGGAGACTTAAAGAGCAAACACTTATTCAAGTTTTATAAAACCGGATATTGGTTTTTAGGAAATTTGGAACAAGCTAGAAATTTTTTTCTAATCGTTTAAAGTAAATATTTTGTACGAAAAAAGCTCGTATTAATTTTACAGAAAGAAAAAAATCTATCAGTATAACAAAATATATTTGATAATTTAAATTAACTGCGGTATTTATGACAAAAATTTCAAGATACCGATGATAATTGTAATTGAATTTTGTGTAAAAGTGGTTTTTGTGTCAAAACAGTTTTAATCGTGAGTACTTGACACACTTTGTAACTTATTTTTAATTAGAAGTTACGCCTTAAAAAAAAAAACAGAAAATGCCTAAATTTAAAAACTTTAAGCTGTTCAACTGTAAAATACTTTTACTTGAAATATTTTGAGTTCATCGATCAAAGTAGACTACGTTTACAGTAAATGGATTAAATTTATCATTATAGTCACCTTTTATTGTTACATAAAACAAAACTAGTTGTACTTCTATTTCCAAGAACAAACTAAAAACATTTGTTATTTCCTTACTTAACTTGTTAAGACATATTTTTTAAGAATTTAATTTTTTAACACTTAACTACTAAGTCAATTTCGCAAAGTAAAGTTCGTCCGTCCTAAAGTATGTTTGATTAACAAACTATTATGTTATTTAAAAAAACTGAGTTGCTGTAAAAGTTACTAAGAGAAAACAAAAAGATGTTTTGAAGTAGGCAACATTTTTGGTCTAATAAACTAAAGTACAATTTTAAGTAGTTCTACATTTATTAAAGTTTTAAAAGTTAACTTCAAGTAAAGTTTAATACTTTTTATTACTTAGCCCTAAAAATATTTGTTAATAAAAATTAGAAACTAGTTTTTTTTTTCATTTTAATTTTATAAACACTTTTCAATATACCTATTTTTTAGGTTTTATTTTTGTACGCTTTCGAATTCCTCGTTATTTTATAACGAATTTGTAATGTAAATTTATACAGTATATTATATATAATATCTATAATTATAGAAAATTGTATGAATTTAATATTAGTATTTAAAATATAAGTTGAGGATTAGCAAAACTATTAATTATACCGATCAATTGCAATTGTTACTTGATTAAATAGTCACATTAGTACTGTTTTATAATAAATAGACATATAAAAAAAAGCTATTTAAATATCTAGGCAAAAATACTGTTTATTTTACTCAATTTCATCAAAGCAGATTACTGGCATGTTAATTTTAACGCTAGAGCGTTTTAACTTCAAACAAAGTATATGGTTTCAAAACACTCCAAAGTGTTCTGCTCTCGTATGAAGTTGTGTGAATAAAAATAAAGCACGCAGTCGCTTTGAAACAAGGAGACTTAAAGAGCAAACATTTTGTTCAAGTTTTATAAAACCGGATATTGGTTTTTAGAAAATTTGGAACAAGCTAGAAATTTTTTTCTAATCGTTAAAAGTAAATATTTTGTACGAAACAAGCTCGTATTAATTTTACAGAAAGAAAAAAATCTATCAGTATAACAAAATATATTTGATAATTTAAATTTACTGCGGTATTTATGACAAAAAGACTAAGATACCGATGATAATTGTAATTGAATTTTGTGTAAAAGTGGTTTTTGTGTCAAAACAGTTTTAATCGTTAGTACTTGACACACTTTGTAACTTATTTTCATTAGAAGTTACGCCTTAAAAAAAAACAGAAAATGCCTAAATTTAAAATTTTGAAGCTGTTTCAACTGTAGCTTACTTTTTACTTTTACTTGAAATATTTTGAGTTCATCGATCAAAGTCACCACGGAATCTCACTAAATTTAAATATATTTCAGTGGTTTACATCAGTGGTCGGCACGATATTTCAAATCCGTGAACCCTAAATCACAAAATTAAAATTCTGTGCACCCCAATTTGCATTCTTTAGCGCCGCTAGTGTTTAAGTTTATGTAAACACTTTTAATTGTTTTTTATACTAATAATTTGGTAACACCAAGTTAATTTTTACACGCTAACTTTAATTTTACCAGTTTACCCGATCCATTTCAATAAACTTTTAATATCGATGATCTAACTTTTACAACAATATTTTACTTGTATCACCGAGGTCTAAAATACTAACTAGAACAATTTA
This sequence comes from Thalia democratica, assembly GCF_965202585.1. NCBI lineage: Eukaryota > Metazoa > Chordata > Thaliacea > Salpida > Salpidae > Thalia > Thalia democratica. The sequence continues at coordinate 22,220,057 of NC_139169.1, read as the reverse complement.
ATACATTGCCGCTACCCCAATTAACAATCAGTAATCTTGGTACACTTTATTGAAATGTAAATTTAAATATTTAGTTAAGTTAACTTAATAATTTTTTATTAAGCGATTATTATCTGTGTTTAAGAAAGGTACGTCAAAATAACGAGATCTTTAAGAATCTATGAGATTTGCTCACTTTGGTTTTTCTTTGGCTGGCTAAGGGTGGTAGAATTCTTACATAATGTAACTGAGTAGAATTAAGAGAGTACAAAAATGGTCGTATTATTAACAACAAAATGGTCAATTAGATATCAAGGTTGAATATGTCTTAAATGTAGAAAGATTAAAATAACTTTAATTTAGTTTCAGCGTGAAAAAAAATCAAGTTTCATGCAACCCAAAAGTCTAGTGCACCCTAAAAGAAATTTCATGTACACTAGTGTCCACCAGTGTACACCGTGCCAACCACTGGTTTACATGACAACAAGATTAAGATGCCAATAACAACTTTAATTGAGTTTCGTATAAAAGTGGTTTTGGTGTTGAAGCTTTGGTCTGACTTTCATGGCACGTAACCTATATTTCGTAACAAGTCATAAACGACCAATAATTCAATTAGATGTGGTTTAAAACTTAATTAGTAATGTCAAGTAAATTCTTCATACATAAGTTGTGAAACTTTTAGTGCCTAAACGTAATTATTATAAGACTTACAATGCTTTAAAACACGTTTAGTTATACTATTGATTATTTTGTTCTAACTTAATACGGAATGCATATGTGTGCGATTTGTATGTTATTAATTAGAAAATTTACGTGTCTAACTTTTATTTGAATAACTAGAGCTAAATGTATTGAAATGTTTTAAAAGTTGATCTTTAATTCAAAGTAAAAGCATATACTTTATTTAAAACTTAAAAGCTAAAAGGTTAAAATTAGCATGATAATAACGTTTTTGAAAACTTTTCAAAATTAAATAAACTATTTTGCTAACAGTTTCATTTCAAAATTTACAGAATTTTTAGTTTTTTTTCGAATAACTCTAATGTGACTATTTGAAACAAGTAACAGCAATTATTCGGTATAATCAATAATTGTGCTAAGTTTAAAATTGTTTTTTATAATTGTCAACCATTTTTAGTTATAATTGTTTCGTATACAATTTTATAGAATTTTACTTTTATTAGTTATAAAATAAAGTGGAATTTGAAAGTGTGCAAATGGAAAATAAAAAAATATAAAAATATAAAAATGTACATACTAGTAGTAGCAAAATAGCTGAGTATTAAGCTAGTTAACTGGTATTGCTTCACGTAGGTTATAAAAATCTTTGAATAAAAAATTATAGACTTTTGGTTAGTTTGCAATCATTTGAATACAGTTAATAATTAAAGAAGATTGTTAAAATAAAAAAATACTTTCACGATTAACATCAAAATCAACTTTTTTTTTAAATTTCGCTTTGAAACAAGGAGACTTAAAGAGCAAACATTTTGTTCAAGTTTTATAAAACCGGATATTGGTTTTTAGGAAATTTGGAACAAGCTAGAAATTTTTTTCTAATCGTTTAAAGTAAATATTTTGTACGAAACAAGCTCGTATTAATTTTACAGAAAGAAAAAAATCTATCAGTATAACAAAATATATTTGATAATTTAAATTCACTGCGGTATTTATGACAAAAATTTCAAGATACCGATGATAATTGTAATTGAATTTTGTGTAAAAGTGGTTTTTGTGTCAAAATAGTTTTAATCGTGAGTACTTGACACACTTTGTAACTTATTTTTAATTAGAAGTTACGCCTTAAAAAAAAACAGAAAATGCCTAAATTTAAAAACTTTAAGCTGTTCAACTGTAAAATACTTTTACTTGAAATATTTTGAGTTCATCGATCAAAGTAGACTACGTTTACAGTAAATGGATTAAATTTATCATTATAGTCACCTTTTATTGTTACATAAAACGAAACTAGTTGTACTTCTATTTCCAAGAACAAACTAAAAACATTTGTTATTTCCTTACTTAACTTGTTAAGACATATTTTTTAAGAATTTAATTTTTTAACACTTAACTACTAAGTCAATTTCGCAAAGTAAAGTTCGTCCGTCCTAAAGTATGTTTGATTAACAAACTATTATGTTATTTAAAAAAAACTGACTTGCTAATGGCTGTAAGAGAAAGAAATAAGATGTTTTGAAGTAGGCAACATTTTTGGTTTACTAAACTAAAATACAATTTTAAATAGTTCTACATTTATTAAAGTTTTATAAATTAACTTCAAGTAAAGTTTAATACTTTTTATTACTTTGCTCTAAAAAAATTCTTTTAATAAAAATTAGAGACTAGTTTTATTTTTTCATTTTAATTTTATATACACTTTTCAATATACATCATTTCAATGTTAATCATTAAAAACATCTAATATATAAAATACACATTATATTAACGCGTCTTTCATTGTCTTTACCGTTGTTAAATTTTATTGTTCCACTTTTCAATATACCTATTTTTTAGGTTTTATTTTTGTACACACTCGAATTCTTCGTTATTTTATAACGAATTAAAGTAAATTTATACAGTATGTTATATATAATATTTATAATAACAGAAAGTTCTGTACATTTAATTTTAAAATTGAAATGTAAGTTGAAGATTAGCAAAGTTATACCCAACAATTGCAATTGTAACTTGACCAAGGTGTAAAAACTACCAAGACTGGGCAATTTTCAAAGCAACCCTGAAAACAAAATCAATCATACTTTAGGGCGAACGAGCTTTACTTTACGAAATTGACGTAAAACTTTAAACGTTAAGAAAAATATTGTTAAAAAAATATGTCATAACAAGTTAAGTACTGAAGTAAAATGTTTATTAAATTTGTTCTCGGAAATAATAATACAACTAGTGTTGTTTTATGTAAAATAAAAGGTGATTAAAATGATAAATTTAATCCATTTACTCTAAACTTAGTCTACTTTGATCGATGTGTAAATTTTTTAGGATATAAAGCAAAGGATAAAATGCAAATAAATTTGTTTTTTATCAAAAGTATAACTACCGAACAGCGGACATATACATTAAAATAGTTTTAAACTTTTACTTTTGGAAATACATTTAAAAAATTAACGACTATATCAATTTAGTAAGCAATTATTTTTACTTATAAAAAATAAAATGAGTTCTGAAAAAAGTTAAGATAAAGTAAAATTTTGATGTGGTTTATGCAAATTCAACTGATAAGAATATACAATTAGAATATAAATAATGAAAGGAAACTTTTTAAACTTATAAAACATATGTTGTAAGGCATTTTTTTACATTATCACAAAAGTTTAATAAAAAAAAAAATTGATTTTGATGTTAATCGTGAAAGTATTTTTTTATTTTAACAATCTTCTTTAATTATTAACTGTATTCAAATGATTGCAAACTAACCAAAAGTCTATAATTTTTTATTCAAAGATTTTTATAACCTACGTGAAGCAATACCAGTTAACTAGCTTAATACTCAGCTATTTTGCTACTACTAGTATGTACATTTTTATATTTTTATATTTTTTTATTTTCCATTTGCACACTTTCAAATTCCACTTTATTTTATAACTAATAAAAGTAAAATTCTATAAAATTGTATACGAAACAATTATAACTAAAAATGGTTGACAACTATAAAAAACAATTTTAAACTTATCACAATTATTGATTATACCGAATAATTGCTGTTACTTGTTTCAAATAGTCACATTAGAGTTATTCAAAAAAAAAACTAAAAATTCTGTAAATTTTGAAATGAAACTGTTAGCAAAATAGTTTATTTAATTTTGAAAAGTTTTAAAAAACGTTATTATTATGCTAATTTTAACCTTTTAGCTTTTAAGTTTTAAATAAAGTATATGCTTTTACTTTGAATTAAAGATCAACTTTTAAAACATTTCAATACATTTAGCTCTAGTTAATCAAATAAAAGTTAGACACGTAAATTTTCTAATTAATAACATACAAATCGCACACATATGCATTCCGTATTAAGTTAGAACAAAATAATCAATAGTATAACTAAACGTGTTTTAAAGCATTGTTAGTCTTATAATAATTACGTTTAGGCACTAAAAGTTTCACAATTTATGTATGAAGAATTTACTTGACATTACTAATTAAGTTTTAAACCACATCTAATTGAATTATTGGTCGTTTATGACTTGTTACGAAATATAGGTTACGTGCCATGAAAGTCAGACCAAAGCTTCAACACCAAAACCACTTTTACACGAAACTCAATTAAAGTTGTTATTGGCATCTTAATCTTGTTGTCATGTAAACCAGTGGTTGGCACGGTGTACACTGGTGGACACTAGTGTACATGAAATTTCTTTTAGGGTGCACTAGACTTTTGGGGTGCATGAAACTTGATTTTTTTTCACGCTGAAACTAAATTAATGTTATTTTAATCTTTCTACATTTAAGACATATTCAACCTTGATATCTAATTGACCATTTTGTTGTTAATAATACGACCATTTTTGTACTCTCTTAATTCTACTCAGTTACATTATGTAAGAATTCTACCACCCTTAGCCAGCCAAAGAAAAACCAAAGTGAGCAAATCTCATAGATTCTTAAAGATCTCGTTATTTTGACGTACCTTTCTTAAACACAGATAATAATCGCTTAATAAAAAATTATTAAGTTAACTTAACTAAATATTTAAATTTACATTTCAATAAAGTGTACCAAGATTACTGATTGTTAATTGGGGTAGCGGCAATGTATTAAATTGTTCTAGTTAGTATTTTAGACCTCGGTGATACAAGTAAAATATTGTTGTAAAAGTTAGATCATCGATATTAAAAGTTTATTGAAATGGATCGGGTAAACTGGTAAAATTAAAGTTAGCGTGTAAAAATTAACTTGGTGTTACCAAATTATTAGTATAAAAAACAATTAAAAGTGTTTACATAAACTTAAACACTAGCGGCGCTAAAGAATGCAAATTGGGGTGCACAGAATTTTAATTTTGTGATTTAGGGTTTACGGATTTGAAATAGCGTGCCGACCACTGATGTACACCACTGAAATATATTTAAATTTAGTGAGATTCCGTGGTGACTTTGATCGATGAACTCAAAATATTTCAAGTAAAAGTAAAAAGTAAGCTACAGTTGAAACAGCTTCAAAATTTTAAACTTAGGCATTTTCTGTTTTTTTTTTAAGGCGTAACTTCTAATTAAAAATAAGTTACAAAATGTGTCAAGTACTCACGATTAAAACTGTTTTGACACAAAAACCACTTTTACACAAAATTCAATTACAATTATCATCGGTATCTTAAAATTTTTGTCATAAATACCGCAGTGAATTTAAATTATCAAATATATTTTGTTATACTGATAGATTTTTTTTCTTTCTGTAAAATTAATACGAGCTTGTTTCGTACAAAATATTTACTTTAAACGATTAGAAAAAAATTTCTAGCTTGTTCCAAATTTTCTAAAAACCAATATCCGGTTTTATAAAACTTGAACAAAATGTTTGCTGTTTAAGTCTCCTTGTTTCAAAGCGACTGCGTGCTTTATTTTTATTCACACAACTTCATACGAGAGCAGAACACTTTGGAGTGTTTTGAAACCATATACTTTGTTTGAAGTTAAAACGCTCTAGCGTTAAAATTAACATGCCAGTAATCTGCTTTGATGAAATTGAGTAAAATAAACAGTATTTTTGCCTAGATATTTAAATAGCTTTTTTTTATATGTCTATTTATTATAAAACAGTACTAATGTGACTATTTAATCAAGTAACAATTGCAATTGATCGGTATAATTAATAGTTTTGCTAATCCTCAACTTATATTTTAAATACTAATATTAAATTCATACAATTTTCTATAATTATAGATATTATATATAATATACTGTATAAATTTACTTTAATTCGTTATAAAATAACGAGGAATTCGAAAGTGTACAAAAATAAAACCTAAAAAATAGGTATATTGAAAAGTGTTTATAAAATTAAAATGAAAAAATAAAAACTAGTTTCTAATTTTTATTAACAAATATTTTTAGGGCTAAGTAATACAAAGTATTACTATATTGACTATATAACTATATTGATTTTTCTTGTTAAATTTTTGTCCTAAAATGCAAAATCCGACAATATTATCATAATTTATTGTACAATATTATTAATCAAATTAGTTAATTATTACCATTTTATTGCAAAAAAATTTTTATTTTAAAGAGTTAAAACAGAAATACTTCTTTAACTTTAAAATAAGAAAAGTAATATAACTATCAGGGTTTTGTAGAATTAAGTCTCAGGATAACTTTGTCAATTGTCAAGATTTATGGTTGTAACACATTCTGATTGTTAAAGTAGCTCAGTAATTTTTAATAACATTAGAATGACTTATGCCAATTTTGTTATTCAGTTAAAAAATTAAGAAGTTATATTTTTTTAATATCCCTCAGTCATTTTTTTTTCTAGAACCTGTTTATGTAAAACATTTATTTGTTCCAATTTTAATACTTTTAATAATACAAAAAATATTTTAAAAATTTGATTTTTTCATTGAAAATCACTTTTGAGTTGATAAAAACCTAAATTCCAGATTAAACAGTTTGAGCTTAAAAACCTGAAATTAAAAGAGTTAAAAGAAAAATATTAATTTATAGAAAAAATCACTAAAAGATCTAGAATCTTAAAGATTTTATTCATATTAAGTAATAAAATTCCTAATTGACTCAAAAATTCTAGCATAAAAATTCATTTTTTGTTATCTAAAATTTTTTATTTATAAAGTTCAAAGTAAAAATAATTTCAGCCCTGGTAATTCATTTATATCCTCTGTTTTTTTTGACCATTTTGTTAAAATGACCAATTTTGTACCTTGTGTATACTTTCAATAGTTATAAAGTTTGTATTGTAAAATAATTTTCGCCTGTCTAGCATCCAAAATTATTTGTCTCAAAGACTTACATATGGTTAGTATTAGATTTTTTTAAATTTTTTATAATTTTTTTGTTTAAGTTGTGTCGTATAATCTAAAATCCTAATATATTATATAATTTAATATACAATACTATTAATTAGACTGATAAATGATTACCAAAATTTATGTAACAACTTATTTTAGTTTAATTAGTTTAAACACAAATACTTTTAATAACTTTAAATTAAAAAAGGTAATAGCACTACACAGGGTTTTGTATAATCAAGTCTCAGGATAACTTAGTCTAGTTTTTAAACTTAAGGGTCGACACACTCTGAATATTAAAAGAGCTCAACAATTTTAAATGTCATCAGAATGACTTAGGCCAATTTCATTATTCTATAAATAACTATAATTTTTTTTCTATCTCTCCATCTTTTTTTTTTAGAACTTATTTGATTGAAAAATTTGATTTTTAAATTTAGAAAATTATTTTAAACTTTTTTGTTAGTTTTAGAGATGCTAAAAACCTCGAATTCTATTCTATTTAATAAGACAATTTAGGCTTTAAAACTTTAAATTGGAAAAATTTAGAAAAAAATCATATGTTATAGACAAAATAGCTAAAAAGGCAGAATTTTTTGATTTTTACATTTTAAGTTGAAAAATTTAAACTTAACTCAAAAAATGAATCATATTATATACATTTTTGGTTATCTTAAATTTATAATTTACATTTTTTTTGTAATGCTAATTACAGCCCTGATAACTCATTTCAAATACTCCTTTTTATGACTATTTTGTTAAAAATGACCAATTTCGTACCTACTTTGTATTAGACTTTCAATGTTTATAAAATTTTATTGTAAAATAGTCGTCTTCTAGCTAACATCCTGAAACATTTTTCTCAATAAATTACAGTTTTGTCTTACAATACAAAATCCTACTATATTATCATAATTTAATATAAACATTATTTAAATGTAAATTACTACCATTTTATTTCTATAATCTATTTTAGTTTTATGATTAAAATATTTCTATTAACTTTAAAATAAGAAACGTAGTAGAACTATCAGGGATTTGAATAAACAGGTCTCAGGACAACTTAGTCTACTTTTACATTTTGTGGGTTACTACATTCTCTGAATGTTAAAAAGAGCTCAGTAAATTTTAATAACATCAGAATGACTTAAACCAATTTCATCAATCTATGAAAAAATCACGAAATTAAATTCTTTTTAAATTTCTCTATCTTTTTTTTAGAATTTTTTCATGTAAAAGATTAATTTGTTTCAATTAAATAACTTGATACTACAAATCAAGTAGTTATATAAAAACTGATTTATTTTGAAACTAGTTTAGATTATTTGTTAGTTTTAGAGTTGCAAAAAAAACTTTTATTTCTTATAAATTTGATCAGACAATTTATTGTTGAAAACCTGAAATTTAAAAAACTTAGAAAAAAAACTTTTTTGTAGACAAAATCACAAGAAAACCTGAATTTTGAAGATTTTACATGTTAAGTAAAAAAATTCCAAATTGACTGAAAAAACATATCATAATTATTACATTTGATGTAATCTATATTTTTAATTTATAAAGCTTTTTCTAATTCAATTTTATTTTTCTTAAATTATTTAAATTTCAAGTTCAACCATGATTCCAGTTTAAACTGCCATCCTGTAGATATCTTTTAAGATTTATTTCTTTTCATCAAAAAACTTTCTACACATACATGGCAACTTATTACACTATAAACACTTAAATTTCCATTAAAATTTAGGTTAAATATAGTATACTCATTTTGTTTAATTTTTCTTATTTTTAACTATATTCTAACAAGAAGTTTAACGGCTTTTATTTTTAGTTTATTTTTATTTATATAAAACTATATTGTGAAAATACAAAGGAACAGAATAAAATTTTTGTATGCTCTTTACTGTTTGAGTGTTGAGTGTTTGAATGCTAAAAATCAAAAAATCAGTTAACCAGAACAAAAGTATATCAGGCAATGTTATCATTATTTTGATATAGAGTGGATGTTAAGACCTAGTTACTGAATTTAAGACCTTTATCAATTAATAAAAACTGCATGCAAATTTTTAGTCTGTTGTTTTTGTTGAGTTATTTAGTGTAATATTAGTTCTAAATTAAGTTTAATTTCTAATGCCATAACTAATAAATTACTTTTCAGAACGGGTTTGTATAAAATAAATAAAAAAAGGCTAGTTTAATAAAAAAATGAAGTTCATGCACTGTTTTTGAACTAGACTTAACAGTGAGAAAAAATACGTGTGAGCAAGCTTTAATATTATTTATATAACTTATTTCTAATATATACGAACTATTATTACTTTGATTAAATTTTTATCAAACTCATTTAGATTTAAGTAACACTTTATTATCTCAATTATTAAATACTTATATATTGTAGCTTAAACAAAGTTTCATCTTATCAGGATAATTTTTATCACTAAAACTAACTTGTACTATTTTGGCCCAAAATTGAGCATTAAATTACTCTAAAGTTCCTTTGAAAACATAGGTTATTTCATTAGGAACTAAATAAATATTCAGAGTAATTTAATTGTCAGCATCAGTAGACTTAAGTTGTGGCAGAAGAAGGGTCAAGTCAAATGGTCCAGATTTTTAGATAAATATAAATAAATACTTTATGTTATCAGATTGTTCATTTTTTGTATTTAAACTTCTAGTAATTTTTTTTTTTTAATCTACATTAATTCTAACAAAATGCTTCACGTAGTAAAAGAACTTCTTAAGCAAACACAGTAGACTATAGTTTCTGAAAATATGATACAAAATAAAAACATAGTTCTTATAATTAATTTGTTCAAAATCAATCTTTTCTTAGTAAGTATAAAATAAAATTTTAATAAAATACTTTAGTTTTATAAGATTACAAAACAGCCATAAAAGTGTAGAAAATAGTCCTTTATTCAGGGAAATCCTTTGAACATCAGCAACATTAAAAAACTGTTATTTTCAAAATGTCAACTAAATCACGGACTACTAAGCCTTTTCTTTATATATATAGTGTACTTATAAAGTCCTAATAAATCGCAAAAAGTAGGTGATAGTGTTTACATCAAAGTAGAATACAAAGGGTATTGTCTCTAATAACTTGAGTAAATCAAAATATTACCAAACTATATGCCAAAATCATAAAATAATGGCAGAGTATAAGCCAAAAAGTCAAAGAGAATCAGTGAGAAAATTAGTCAACAAAATAACACCAAAATCATTAAAACTTAGCAGAAGACAAATTTAAAATAGAACTGACTTAATTTAGTCTTTAAAGTAAAAGTAGATCTGACAAAAAATGAGTATTAATAGTTCACAAATAAAAATGAACAACTTTAGGTGATTGTGAGTCATGATACATTTCTTTCAATTTGTCAAATTATAGGCTTTGACCTTATATTTATTTGTGCAATATTAGACAAGATTTTTAGTTGTTTTGAGTATAACATTCTATGTAACTACATATAACTTAGTTATCTTTTGTTAAATTGTGAATTGTACTTTTATTTTTATTAAGGTTTATTAACTTTTTATTTTTATGCTATGTCTGTAAAATACTTCGACAAATATGTAGTTAAATTACTTTGCAGAATATCAAAAAAAAAAAGTTACTTAAGATATAAAAATGGATACAATTCAAGAATTAGCAAAAAACTTACCTGATTGCAATGCGTCAAAAATTGATGACGATTTTTTTGAAAAACTTGGTTTTAAAGAAGAAGGTTAGTAACTAGTTAAATATTTGTAGCGAAGATTTGGGATCACATTTTTAATTTTTTGCTAATTATTTATAGATTAGAATTTCAAATCAAACTATTTTATTACTTTAAAAGTACCCCTCTTTTTTAATTTTGTGTGAGGAGTCTTCGTAAAAATTCATATATAACAGCTTAAATATGACTTATGCAGCCCAAGCAGTTTATTTAATTACAACTTAAAGGTTTTTATTGTATTCTTTTGTTTTTTAAAAAACTAATCAGCTTATACTTGACATCTAAGCGCTATTTTTAATCATCTTTTTTATAACTATCTTTATAACATTATCAGCAACTATTGTTGTATTTTACTTTTAACAAATCTTATTGTGAACTCACTTGAAAAAAATTATTTGCAGACATTCGATACATGAAAAAGGAGGTTAAAGACTTTTTTGATAAATGGGACTATCAAAAGAGAAAATTGACAATTCCAATAGTCGATCATCATGTAGAAAAAATAAAGTATGAACTGATAAATGTTTACCAGGTAAAAGTTAAGATGTTACAGAAGCATTTAATGAGTTATTGCTACAATTACAAAAGCAAATTTCTTTCACCTGGTATAAGTCTAAACCAAATGATGGCTGATCATAAAGACTATATTAAAAATAGAAAACGAGCTTGAGTCATTGCAATAACAAAAGATAATAAGGTGTTAGTAGTTCAAGCCTTTAAAAAGGTATGGTTTCCGAAAGGCAAAGAAAACTATTATGATGCTGATTTAAAAGAGACAGCTGTGAGAGAGACGAAAGAAGAGTCAAGTAAGAAACTTTTTATTTTAATATTTAATTTCCTTTTTGTACAACACAGCATTTTTATTAATATATAATGAATATTACTATCGAAAAGATTAACATATTATAGTAATAAATAAACATTATTAATACACAGATAAGTAATTTGATATTTTCTAATGCTTTTAGACTTAAAATTGTATCGGTTTAGTTAACTAAAGCGTATTTTAACATCTAAAGTTGTATTTTGTACTCAATTAAACGGTTCTTTAATTGTGTTTTATCAAAATTAAAACAATTTTTAAGCCTGGTTTATACTGTTAGTTTGAATCTGATCAAATGATATGATATTAATTTATTTTGGTTGATAAAAATTAAAAAAAAAAATTATTAATTTATTCATCTATTAGTTTAGTTAATTTTAAAGTTTTATAATGTGTACTAATGTTTTCCTAAGCTGGTATGAACTTATAGAGAATCAAAGGCTTACATTGCGCTCACAAACTTAAAATTAAAAACTAGTGATAATTTAGAAATAGTTTATTCTTTTAAACTTATAAGAATTTCATTAGTTAATAATGTTTTTTTCTGTAACAACTTTTGCTTTACAAAAGTACAAATAATAATATTTCAAAGGTTTGTTCTTTAGTTTAAAAAAGAAAAAATGTGAAATTTTTTTTTCCTTATTTGAACAAAAACTATTAATATTTATTGTGTAACAGTTTTCGGTTAATTAAACAAAATAGAGTTTTGTGAACAATTTTTAATATCTTCACAATTTTAAAAGCAATTAACAAACAGGTTTGACTCTAACTAGCTTACAAAAATATGGTTGTAAGAATTCGATTACCATTAAAGTAAAAAAAGAAGATAGGGAGTACGACGTTAAATTTTACATAATTAAAAACGTGGACGAAAGTCAAATTAATCTTGACCACACTGTTCCCCATGATGTTCCCGTTGGAAGACTTGTTGCATAAAAAAAGGATAACGGTTAAAGACAGAAAGAATCAAAACTTACCTAAAAGTTTAAATGTACCTTACCAAACAAAAACAGTTATTTGGAAGTATTATAATGAAAAACCTTAATTTCGCCCCAACTTCTATAAGAACCGACAATTCGGCTAAATTCGAAATACAAAATTGTGTTTTACTTTATTTTTAGTGTCGCTTAATAAATGACAAAAGCTTTAAAAATACATTAGCATGGAAGTAAGTTAATATTCACTTGAATAAAAATGTACTAAATGCAAAATCTTCAAAAATTTAACTTAAGATATATATACTATTTACAAAAATGTATAACAAGTTTTGATTGGGTCTAAAATAGTGTTCACTATTTTAAAATTATTAGGATTTTCACAGATATTGTTTTTTATTTTCCAAAATCAATTCATATAAAAAGTTTTTTTTTCTTACGTTAAGTTTTTAGCCGAAGATCGGCAGACCTTTACTAGTCGTAAGGTATTGCTTGCAGGTCACCATGTACAGTACAAAGTGGCATAACTTCTTAAAAATAATTTTACTAGTTATGTTATTAGAAACGCCAAAAATTACTTTTTATATTATAAAATGTTTAACTAAAAAAATCATTCAAGGCTGCACGTTTTTGTTTAAATAAAGCAGTAACTATCACACAACTTCATTAAGTTACAATATACTAAATAAAACAAATTTGTCTCCAGTTCTTAAAGATTAAGTTCAAGTTTTTTTTGTTAGTTTTTAACCAGTTGTGGTAGTGTATTCAAACACGTTGATTCTTTAAATGTGTCTCTAAATTTCTAACCTGCAACTTGACTATAGTTTTAACTGTTTCTCAACTCTATGCCGGGTTAATCGATAAGAAATTTTTAATTTTTGTAAAAAAATAACTTAATCTATCACCATTATAGTGTAACTAATTTCGATCATTCTGGTAAGAACATTATTAGAATGCTAATATAGCAGTTGTAATCATATTAAAATATTTTACAATTTATAGATAATTTTGTTAAAAACTTAACTATTGGTTGATTAAGTGTAGTATAATAAATTAAGATTATTAGAAAAAAATTCTATTTTTTAAATTAATGGTAGTTTCACAATTCATTAAGTTCAATAACAAGTTTATAAAAAAAAATGATATTTATAAGGTACGCACACCGTGATACTAGAATAAGTGCATGCCTTCTTGGTAAAATAATAACAGTATTGTTAAATGAAGAATATAATGTTTTAATTAATTAACGTAATGTAATATCCTGCATTAACTAAAGCCTAATATTTTTAAAGTAGCTGTATATTTTGAAAATAGTTGTGTTTTATTCAAATCAGTTTTTTTCAATTACAATTTTTTTAATATAATTTACTTTTTTTAGATAAGATTTTATAATTTCTATTGTAAATAATAAATGATGCTTTTTTTTGTAAGAATTTATTCTTATCATACCTTATTAATGTCCCTATTATGATAGATTTACAACAGAGGAAGCGAGTAATGTTTTTATGGAAACTTGTATGTTTTAAAAAAAAATCAGCTTCTTATTTATTTCAAAACTCGTTTTTTAATTATTTTACTTGAACTAATACAATTTGTAGTAGTTTGTTTGTAGTTACCCAAACTTTGTTAACGATTACTTATACATACATATATACATATTAGGGTGCTTATTTTCAAAGCAGTTTTTGATTTTCCAGCTAGAAAAAATTATATATTACGGAATTAACATAAAAAACTCTTTACTAACTTTTAGATCAGGGGTCGGCAAACTGCGGCCCGCGGGACAATTGCGGCCCTTTAAGGGTAAATCTTTCGCCCACGAGCACTTTTTTTTTTAATGGAATGCGGCACACGAAAGAAAATTCTGCGGCCCGCGAGCACGTAAATGTGGCCAGATGAGCAAAATATATTCTAAATTTATTTTGTTGTGTTAAAAATGCTGAAGTTTGATTAAATTTAACTAGTTTCATATAAAGTCCCTGTTTAACATTTTAAAACAATTAAAAGGCATCACTGCTTGGGTTAAAAACGTAAAAAAGACAGATTAGTATTCGAGCTGTGTTTTATTTTATCAGTTTTATAATAAATTTGTTCGTACAATAATTGATTATGATCTGGAAAAATAGTCTTAAAAGTACTTAAACTCAGTAAGTTATTTATATTACCATATTACATAAATTAACATAATTCAAATGTTTTCAATAGTGTACAAAAGTAATGCACAGTAGTTAACAAAAATTTCATTTAATTACAGTTTATATATTTTGTTTAATATGTTAGTTATACCTGAGATACTTTATCACTATATAAAAGTGTAAATAAAAACATTATAAATAGCATAATAAAAAGAAACAATGTTTAATTATTTAGATTTTAACACATTTTAAATGTTGTATAAGTTTCTGTGCTTTTTAAATGATTGAAGAATTTAAAGTTTAATTTAACTTTATCATTTGTTTTCCGATTTTTATGATTATAAGGTCTTTGAGAATAGAATAGTTATTTGAAATAGAAACGAAAACGTTAAATATTTTATAAGTATTTCTAGAAAGTTGAACTTTAGTTTTTAAAATATTTAAACAAACTAAACTCTATTTGTTGGATCCCTGAATTTTCACAATAACTGTGCGAGCGGGGCGCAATCTAGTGGTGTTTAAATTTTGTCGTCAATCATAAAAGTTTAATTACTATGTTTTATTTAGCTACCAAGTAAGAATTAGCTAAAAATTAGTATAAGCTATCAAGTAAGAGATAGCGACTAGTTATAAGTAGTGATGTACCGGACTCACTATCCGGTTCCGGATCCGGCCGGATATTGCCAGTTTTGTCTGATATCCGGATCAGGCCGGATCTTGATATGAAAAAATATTCGGATGCTGTTCCGGCCAGATCTCGATTTAATAAAAATTTTGGATCCGGGTCTAACTCCTACTTGGTAGCTCATTATTACTTGGTAGATAACTCCTACTTTGTACCTAATTATGTTTGGTAAAAAATTCATACTTGGTAGCTAACTCCTACTTTGTAGCTAACTCTTAGTTCTTAGCTTACTCATACTTAGTAGCTAACTCATACTTGGTAATTAACTCATACTTAGTAAGTAAAATATACTTGATAGCTAACTCCTACTTGGTAGCTTACTCAATCTTAGTTGCTTACGCATACTTAGTAGCAAACACCTAATTTGTAGCTAACTCTTACTTGGTAGCTAACTTCGACATTGTAGTCAACTCCTAGTTATTATCTTAATACTTGGTAGCTAACTCATACTTGGTAGCTAACTCATGCTTGGTAGCAAACTTATACCTAGTAGCTAATTCTTACTTCGTAGATTACTCATAATTATTAAATAACTCCAACTTGGTAGCTAACTCATACTTGGTAGTTTTACTTGAACTACGTCTAAAAACTTTAAAGTTTTAAAACTCAACAAAATTTTAATACCAGTTATTGTCAAAACCAACAAATTTGCTGCTCTATCATTTGCTTAAATTTGCATAGAATAATTAAAAATTGATTCTAAAAATAACTTAAGTTAAACTTTCAAATGAGTGTTAACTGAATTAATTATCCTATATTGCTAAAAGTTTTTAAAAGATTTCAAGAGGTATTTATGGTGCTTGCCTGATAAAAAATTCTATTTACCATAATGGAGCGCTAGAGATTAATACTTTTCAGAATAAATTTCTTAAATTTAAAGAGTTTAGTATTTCTACTTCAGTAGCATTAGAAGGTTGCATAGTCATATTTAACATAGGGTCACCATTTTTAGTCCTCCAGGGTCTGGGGTAGGAACTACCTTTAATTGGGGGAAGTCCCCTTTGTTTGTGCTAAACGCTTTGAGTTTACCTTATTCATTAGGTTTAACTTAGTAATTAATAAGTATATAATAAACTTATTACAAATAAATTCTATAATGAAGTGAGTTTATAAAATATGTGATTTTAATGTGAATGAAAGTAGAATTAATAGTGATAAAGCAGCTATTAAATAGTAAAGTACCGGACATACAATTTCGTATCCGGCCGGACCCGGATCCGGACTTTTTTTCAAATTAGGATCCGGTCGGACCCGGATCCGGACTTTTTTTTCAAATTAGAATCCGGCCGGAATCGGATCCGGACTTTTTTTTCAAATTAGAATCCGGCCGGAACCGGATCCGGACTTTTTTTTTCAAATTAGAATCCGGCCGGAACCGGACCCGGACTTTTTTTCATATCAAGATCCGGCCGGATCCGGATATCAGACAAAATGGCAATATCCGGCCGGATCCGGACCCGGATAGTGAGTCCGGTACATCACTAGTAAAAATATATATTATACTTACCCATTCGATTTCTACTGTTGAATTTATTGACTTTGAAATATCATATTCATCCGTGCCACACGAGAAACAAATGTCTAATAGTTTTGATTCATTTGCACTATAATCCCTAGGTCCTATATTTATATAATAATAGTTAAATTATTTTATAAAAATCTTACATTGTTTAACTTCGCTTACCTCCTTTTTATAAAATATCTTCAGCCATTTGAAGTTTCAAATTATTGTAATCTTCTTTATTAACTTTCGTGAATTCGTCATTTTCTTTTGTAAAGTAGTCAATTGCATACTGAAAATATGCTTTCAATAACTTTTAATGTATGCTCAACTCTTTTGTAAACTTTGTGAAACTTAGTATATTCTTAAATATTTATAAACAATAAATACCTTAATTACGTTTAAAGAAGATTCTTCATCATTTTTCAGACTGTGACACTTGTACCGTTTTTCTTTGATTCCTCTCTTCTCAGAAAACTTACAAATCTTGGTTTCTTTTTTTTTTCTAGTTGATTCGTCATCTTCGTTTCCAAGTAAATCAATTCTTTTTTTAATTTGTTCACAATCTAAATATTATAATAAACGTAGTAAAATATACATTAATAGTTTAGTAAAAGAAACATACAAATAATTTAAAGTTTGTTTTTTGTCCTTAAAAACCGAAACAATACTATCTGATCTTTTCATCTTTGTATTTACTTTGATGAGCCCCTTTTAACTCATCATAAATCTTTGTAAAAGACCGCCTTCATTAATTTCAACATCTAAAAGCATAATTAATGTTGTATGACGTGTAGTACATAAATAAAATGAAAATGTTAATCAACAAACTAAGAGCCGTTTCGAAATAGTTAATTTATACAAGATAAATAAAATTAAAATAATTAACATTGCAAAAATAATATTATTGTTGCTAACCTTTCGGTAACTTTATTCTTAATATTGTCTTAATAACTTGGTCATGCAATACTTTTCCTGGTGTTAAAGCTTTGTACTGGTTGTGATTTATACTTAAAGTTGTCGTTTCATCTTTTATCAAAGGAATATTTTCGAGAACACTTACCAGAACCTGGCTTTCTTTAGCTTGCATAAATTTTTTTACCTATGCATAATAGTGGATTACTTAGTTTATTAAAATTACAAATTTATTACTGTACCAAACCTTTTCTTTGTAGTATGAGGGCTTGTAGTGTTGCATTTCAGAGACTTTCTTTGTTCTATAAAGTGAAGCATGTTCATAAAAATAAAAAGTAAACAATATAAAAAAACAATTGGTAGTTAAATTTCTCACTTTGAATATATGTTGATAGTATCCACTTGTTTGATTATTCCCTCTTTTTTTCTTGCTTGGTTGGGTGTTCCATTCATCGTCAAAATTGTATTCGTTTTTCCTTTTTCTGGGCATTTTTAACACTCTGGTCATATTGATTCCTTGGTTCTCCATAAAAGTTTCTTGGTTTTTTTTTTAAATGTTATATAAGGCTTTCATAAACTTTCTTTAAATTTATGAAAAACTACCTGTAAATTGGTCTAATTCTTTTCAAGTAACTGTGATAACTCCATCTTGTATTAACATCACCATCATAATCCTCTTCGTTGTCTTCCCTTCGATATTTCTTTCTGTCCATATTTCTGTGTTTCAATGAGGAAAATCAAGACTCCACGGGCTTTAAGGTATATTCGTAATAAAATTATTAAACTATTATAATTAATCACCTTTAAAAACAAACAACTGTAAATTACTTTTGTAAACCTTTTAATTCCTTAAATTGGAAACTATCTAAGTTTGTAAAATAACATACCTGATTGTTAAACTTAACTTGCGATTTTACCAAATACAGAATGACTGCTGTCCATAGGTGAATATTAGAGGCTCAAGTACGCAAAAAATATTTTATAAACCTCGGGAAATAAATTGGATTGGATTCTCCTGCCTCATGAACCATTTCTCTACAAACTTGTAAGACAACTTCCTGAGTTTTATGTTATATAAGAGATGGAATAAAAAGTACATACTTAATTTGTAAACATGTACCTTGAAATCTTTTAAAAAAGGTGATTTTTCGTTTTAAATCTCATCGCAGATGTTAACTTTACTTAGAAACTTTGTAGCTTGATCCTTTTTAAAGGCCTCATCAACCATATCAGCACTGCAAATTAAATACATAAAAATTCTAATATTCACAACTACAAAATTTTTGTTACCTCATTCCACATATTTCAGTAGTAAACTTATTACTTTCTTCAACTCCTTTTGTCCTTGCTGTAAATAAAAGGTTTGTATAAAAGTATATAAAGTAACAAAATCTTTTTAATTTATAAAAAAAAATACGAAATGATAGTTTTAAAATTAAATAAAAAATTTAATGCTTAGTATTACTTATATATCAAAATTTTTGTAGTTGTTTGTGCAAAAAAATAAATTTCTCGTTTTTTGTTTTTGTAAATTAAAATTAATTCCTAAACATTAATTAACTGTAAAATAAACTTTTGTTAGCTTTTATGAACCGAAGTACATTTAGTTAATTTCCGTTTAAAACATATATATAAAGTTTTTTATATGAACAAAAAACTAAAGAAGCTGCGTAGCTGACGTCTAATATAAAAGTGTAAACAAATACGTAAGTACTAATATAAAAAGGTTTACAACATTAACTTATAAAAGCCAGGTAAAAAACCTTTATATTTAATTTAAAGGTTCAATAAATGTTTAAATAATAAAAACTACATAAAAAATTATTTTTAGTTCATATATAATCCAATAATACAAATATAGTCCAATATATAGCATTGTAAATGTTTGTAAATTAAGGAAAAAAATAATTTGAAGTTAATTTAACTAAAATCAAGCATGGACAAACACTTGGAAAACACAAATACAAAGTTTGAAAACGTTAAGTTAAGTATTATTTAAGTAAAAAAGTCTTTTAGGAAATGCTTTTATATTAAAAAGCGACTATGCTAGTTTTATTGTGTAATAATGTAAGTGTTAGTAAGTTTAAAAATAAATAAATTGAAGCCATTAAAATTTAACTAAAATCAAGCATAGACAAACACTTGGAAAACACAAGTACAAAGTTTTAAAACGTTTAGTTGAGTATTTTTTATTTAAGAAGTGTATTAAGAAATGTTTTTCTACCAAAAAGCGACTATGCTAGTTTTATTGTGTAGCATTGTAAGTGTTTGTTATTTGAATAATAAATAAATTGAAGTTAGTTTAACTGAAATCAAGCATAGACAAACACTTGGAAAACACAAATACAAAGTTTGAAAACGTTTAGTTAAGTGTTTTTTATTTAAGAAGTGTTTTAGGAAATGCTTTTATACCAAAAAGCGACTATGCTAGTTTTATTGTGTAATACTTAAAGTTTTTGTAAGTTAAAAACACAATCACGAAGTATAAAAAGTTTTTTTTATTTATTTACAAAGTAAAAAAAATTGTTTTTTTTATTTTTTTTAATTTACGAAGTAAAAGAAAATAATATTTAATTTTCAACTGATTCTGTATTTATCTTTATTATTTCAAAATTGTCCGGTGAGATATTTCGTCCTTTTCAAAATT
This sequence comes from Thalia democratica, assembly GCF_965202585.1. Lineage (NCBI taxonomy): Eukaryota > Metazoa > Chordata > Thaliacea > Salpida > Salpidae > Thalia > Thalia democratica. Next base: position 22,199,745 of record NC_139169.1, on the reverse strand, counting down.
GTCCAGTTAGTTTTTTGTCCTTCTCAAAATTGTCTAGTTTAGTCTGTTTGAACTCACTGTGTTTTTAGCCGAATATCAAGCTGAAAGTTTTGTCCTGTCGGATTTTGTCCAGCAAAAAAACAACCACCATCAAAAATTCATAGTTATATAGAACAAAATAAAATCTTGTTTTATGTAAAACTATTTTTAATTTTGTTTGTTTTATATAATAGGTTTCAAAATATCTAGTTAAAAATTTTAGAAATAGTAATTTATAACCTTAAAAAGTTTTATGTTCTATTTTTAATTTTAACCCTTATTTTATAATGTATCAAAACTTAATAACATCTTTTTGAATGATAAGTTTTAAATATATGTTGGTTTAGGATTATTTGAAAACGTAGAATAGAGGTAGGAAACGTAAGGCCCCCAAAGCAGGACTCTCTGACCTACTTCTTAAAATTTTTAGACTACTTTTGCAAAACAAAAAAGCTAAAAAAATGTTTAATAATATTTTGAAAAAGTCCCTTCATTTTATTGAAAACTCACTAAACGTTTTATTATTATTTTAATTTAGTTTTTAAACTTATCATTTAAAAAACGCTGGCTACAAAGACTTTTTCTTTAAATGTAGGCATACTAAATAAAAGAATATTGCTCTTCGCCAATATAGAAAAATGTGCATAATATTCTAATCAGCAATGTTTTGATCAAAAGTGTTTATTTTGCTTTAATTTTAAGGTTTTAAGTAACTATGTAAAGAATATTATGTTATTAAGTTTTTATCATCAGAAAGTTAAATTAAGTTTTTCTTTTTTTCTTTTATATACTTCCAAGATAGCTGTTGTTTAGTTTTTGTTTCAGTTAAATCTTTTAACTAAACTAATGGAAATGAATGACAATAAAGCTACAACAACATCAGACAAAGGTATGTTACCTACAAAGTCATTCGCTCCTTCTGTAGAAGCTTCCAGTCCTTCTGGTAAAAAGGCAGAGAGAAAGACACTTGAAAGACAGAGGCTAACTCCATACAGCAGAAAGTTTAACACTTGTGGAAGTTACAACAAAACCTATCTGGTATTTGTGAACAACATACCGTACAGTGTTTCATGGCGTGGTTTGGAGGGCTTGTTCAGAAGCAAGGTTAGTGAAGTTGATTTTGTAGAAATTTTTGCTGACGGTCAAGGTCGTTCCAGGGGTTACGGAGTCGTTAACTTCAATACTTTGTACGGTGCTGAAAAGGCTGTCAATGTTATGCACAAGTATAAAATTAATGGGAGAAGGCTTGAGGTCAGATGCGATTTCAACAGAGACTGGATCGGACGCAAGATCAGCAAAGAAAAAACCCTGTTATTTCTACGAGTACCAAGCAGATTGTCAATGCTCCAAGTAATAGTATTTACAATGCGAGAAATTTTAATCCAAGTCCTCCTATGATAAACAGCACAGTTGATAGTGATCAAGCTAGTGCACAGAAAATGATGAGAAATACTGTGTTTGTTGCTAATATTGGTTCCAATGTAACAAAACAAAATTTGAGAGAAGTGTTTCAGCTTGCCGGTGATGTAGTCAACCTCGAAATGTTGAACAACGAAAACAGTAAGTTATCGAAAAGAATGTGTACTGTCACTTACGCTCAATCGGAAGAAGCCGCTAAAGCAATCTCAATACTAAACGGTGAGATGCTGCACGAACGACCGTTGGTTGTAAAAATGAACATGGAGAAAAGTGCCGGGGAAAATTGCACTTTCAAGTTACCAGCTCGGCTTTCCGGTGTTGCTCCATCTCGAGATAACACTCAAGGGCAATCTGGTTTCGGTTTCAACAACGGCGCATTGAACAACGCAAAGCCATTGAACAAAAACTTTAATCAGCCCCAATCAAACTTTGCTTTTGACCCATATACTGCTGCAGGACTTCCTGCAATCGCCCCAAACCAAGTTGATCGCATTTCTTCACGTCAGAGTGTTGATCAAACAAAAATTTAAACGCTGGAAATTTTAATGAATTTCAGCGTCAACTGTCTCAACAACCAGTGCAGTCTTTAGGCATTAACGACCTAAGTTCCAACACACATCTGATGTTAAATAATCAAGCGAAACCATCTCAACAAGAAAAAGCCAGGGAAAAAGCAGTCCTCGCTGTGGATAGTGACAATTATTCACTTAATGGCTACCATTGCCAAAAACATCATCAGCTGATGCTAAATCGTTTAACACCGCGTCTCCCATTGAAGGTGAAGTTGTTTTGAAATGAGAGGAGGGGTGACAGTGCTTGTGGAGAATATCGCGTACAGCATAAACTACAACCAGCTTCGCGAAACGTTTCACAAATTGAACGGGGGCGTGATCCATGCGGACACTAGTGTTGACGAAAACGGAAACTCCATGGGATTCGGATACGTCAAGTTCGAACAGAAGTGGCAAGCGCTGCAGGCGATATCAGTTTTTAATGGTGCTGTGTGGAAGGGAAGAAAACTTTGTGTACACCTTGAACAAGAACAACTTTTTTAATATATGTAAATATTGTTACATAGGTACTTCTACTATGTTTATTTTTTAGAAAACATTTAGTTTTATGTCCATCTGTAAACAAGAAAAATGTTTTTAAATATGTAAATTTTACCCAATATAGTCGATTTATAAATTTTGTTTGTAAAATGTTAAAAATGATGAAAAGTTTGCATTAATATTATATAATTTTACGATAACCACATCAATGCACTTTACTACGTAGTTCTTTGTGCCTTAAATCTTTATCGTTCATATTTAAAAAAACTACCAAAAGCTAATCTAAATATTAAGTTTAATGATACAGTAAAAATTGCAACTTAGTTTTAATTTATTGGTGTTCAGCAGTTAAAACTTATTTCTAACCTCAAAAACATCTTTTGATACGTTTTAAAACTTTGTATATGTTTTGTGTGTCTTATCGTTTAAGAATAAATATAGTAGTACGCAGTTTTGAGTTTTGTGATAGTTTGATGTGACTAATACTTAGGATAAATTAGACTGAATTGAAACTTTAAAACTTCAAAAAGCAGTTAATTAACTCAGTTATAGTTGTGGTCTATATATTAAAATTAAAAAAACCAATCTTAAGCTTTTAACATAAGTTAGTAGTAGTAATCTACCAGATCTACAACATTAGGAACCGGTCAGATCCGACATTTTTTCAAATAAGTAATCAGATGGAACTGAATAGCTGGATCCAGTAGACAACTAGTTATCAGTATTTACAAAAATTTCAGAAAAACTTATTTGCTTTTTTCAATTAGAATAGTTATAAAACCGTTAACCGATAAGATTTATTTTGTATATACCTTAAAAGTTTAGGTTCGCTCAAACAAAACAATACATTACCATTACACAGTAACAAGTAATGGATGTCATTTCACTAATGTTAAAAACAAGTTCAAAATTGTAAAGTGAATTACCGGGCTTCAATATACTTACATGTTTAATATCAGTTACATTATAAATTTTAAAAGCATGTAAAAAGTTGTATAAAATTTTTGAACGATTTATACTTGATTCATTAAATTTACAACCAGTTATTAGTCCTAATAAAGATATTTATTGACTAACATAAAGTTATATCAGAGTTCGCGGACATTTATTAGATTAACTTTAACCGCAGTTTTATTTTTTTTTTACTTATCATTTAATTTATTTGAACAAAGTTCAACGTGTTTTTTTTACTCTTCATATAATTAAAAAAAAAAAAATTTAACATAACAAATAAAATAATAAGAAAAAGAGTGCAGTGATTTTATTATTTTAGTGTGCACAAATTTTAATTAACTTAAAGAGCACTGGTTTCAAATTTACAAGCTCGCTCGCCGCAATTTTACGACCCCTGACTTGTATTGATTCAATAACGTTCAAGTTTACATTTCGATATTCAGTTTTAAATTTGCATTTTCGTTTAATTGATGATATAATAAACAGAAACTGTGTAAGATGTACAAAACTAAATTATCAAAAGAATGTCCAAATTCAATATTGAAAATACTTTATGTCAAAATACAAAAAAAAAGTATTATTTGTAACCTTTTTGGTAAACCATTTTGTATGAATATAATGTACAAAAAGAGTATAAAGTTTAAGGTTAGCTTCAAAAAATACGATTTTAAAAAACTCTTAAAATACATTTTCTTTTATTAAATTTGTTTTTATCCAATTAGAAAACATGTCAAATATCAGATAAAACTTAAGTAAATTGAAATTTCGTTTTTATTAGCATGAAAGTTAAAATCTAAAGTTGTAATTGAATAAAAACATTCACATAATTATGAATAACACAATATTAACATCCATTTAAATATATATATACATATTTATGATACATTTGCTTACAGTCTTTTTTTTTCTTTTTAGTGTTATAAAAAAATGATTTTGAGTAAAGCAAACTACTAAGAAAAGAAAGAAAATTGTATAAAAATTTTCAGTTATTATGCTTTAGGTTTACTGTCGATACTTAAACGGAAAGACACATAACAAAATAAATCAAATACAAAATAACTCAAAAACTTCATTTGTTTAAATCAAAGATAAAATCATTAATTAATATAACATATATGAAGTTTACATTTAAATAATAAAAAATTATACTTATTTACGCTTTAATGTAGAGCGATCAACATGAAATATTTAAATGCATTGACTAATAACAAAAGTAAAAACTTAAAGCCCCAAGCACATTAACAATAGGCTGGCCAGATAAATAATCATTTAACATATTGAAAAAACACTTTTCATCAATTATTGATAGAGGAAAGACACTCCTTTAAAAATTGAACTATATACTAAATTAAATATCAAAATTAAATTAACGGGTTATAAAAACTTAATTTTTTTACTAACAAACATTTTACTTCAATCAAACTTTTTTAATTTTGTTGTAAATTCTTCAACGTTTTTGCAAGAAACTAATTCGTTTGGAAGTTTATTCCATATTTCAATTAGTCGATAAAAAAGTAATTATGCCAAGCCTCATTTCTGAAATGATGTTAGCATGTAAATGTTATGCTATTTCCTCTCAGTAAGTAAATAGTCGTATAAAGTTTAAAAATTTATTTTATATTAATTGTAGTTTCACCGTTAAATAGTTTAAAAAAAACAATGCGGTCAAATTTAAATCTCCTGTATTCTTAAGACTTAATATTAAGTGTTTTTAGTTTACCAAGGTAGACGTATAAGAAATACTGCAGCGGTTGAAGTTAATCTAGTATATTTTCTTTGAACAGATTCTATATGGTTAATATCTTTAAAAGTGGAGACCAGATTGATAGATTATATTCCACTTAAGGACGAATTTATATAAGAAACAATTTTTTAAAGATGTTTATACTCGTAGATTTAAAGCTCTTTGAAACTTGGAAAAATGCAGTTCGGTAAAGGTAATAAATATGGTGGTTCCATTTTAAATTTTCAGCAAAAAAAGTTTCAATATTTTTAAACACTTTAAATAATGATAAGTTTGTATTGTTTATTTTTAAGTCAAAAGCAGCGACAGTAGTGTTTTTTAATATCCAGAACTCGACATTTAAGTTTAATTGTCTTTCCTTTAGTCAATTGTAAATTTTATCTTAGGAGTTCTGTATAGTTATGTTCGATTGGCTAAAACTTTTTGTGTCATCTGCAAAAAGGCTAATGTTGCTGCTAACATAAAAATCTGAAGCTTTATCATTTATATTAATAATAAATAGTAGTGGGCCAATAACCCCTCCTTAGGGACTCCACTTAAAATAGGTAAAGATTATGAAAATGTGTAGTTAACTAGTACTTCTTGAGTTCTATCTTTTAATAACTCTTTGAACCATCTATCTAGACTTTTTAATGTCATCTAAGGTTTTTTTTAATTAACTTAATATGGGAGAAAGAGTCTAAAACTGTTTTGATATCTGTATAGATTACTTTAGTAGACTTGTTGCTTAAAAAGCCACACTAACTTTAAACTAAGAGTGTGAGAAATCTTATAATTGAGAACAGGATGTTTATTTAGGGATGAAGACAAGTTGTTAAGGTAAAATAAGATTATTTAAAAAAACATAATCATGTATTTATAAAACAACTCATCTTTATATTACTAAAAATCATTTGCTTACTCTTCGAAAGAATTCACAACCAATTCATAACATTTTGAGTAATAATTTAACTACTTTTTTTACTAAATGACCTATTAAAAAAATGTTAGTAACGTTGCAGTTTTAGTTGACAAAACATTTTTAACTTTTTTTTTATTTGTATAAAAACTCATAAATAAAAAAATTACTTTTAAATGAAAAGTTAACAAATTTAAAATATAACACATAGTATTACAAACAATTAACCTATTACAGAGTTTTTATCTAATACCATTTATATAAGAAGTAAAAACTTTACTATCGATATAATAATATTTTTATACTTTATTTTTCTAAAAAATTTCGAACTTTATTGAATCAAATAAATAATTTTCATTTTTAAATTATCGTCTTTTAAATTCATAAGTTTAAAACCTTGTAGGATAACAAATAATTTTTTTAAATATTTTCTAGAATAAAAAATAAAAATTCGACTTGGAGCAACTTTTAAAACCTATATTTTAAACTTTCAATATAAACTATATAAAATAATTGTAAAACTGTTTTAATTTTATTTAAGTTGTTAAAACGAAATACAACTACTAAAAGCGCTGTTTAATTTATATGTGCAAAAAAAAAAAAGAAAATACGTTGCAAAAAAAAATCAAGAATAACTTTAAACTATTTGTACTATATTAGATATTGTAAATTAAAAAAAAAACAAAAGATATAACACTATTACGCATTTTGAACCACAGATAATAAACTATGAAAGTAAATAAAAATTTTGCATATATATAACCCGTGCTTAAATACTGTATAAATTTAAGCTTTACTTTAAGGTAGATGGATTATAACTGTTGTAAAATAGCAGTGTTTAAAATATCATGAATAAAAAATATCAAAATTTGTTTTTACAAAAAGTGTACGGTTTCTTATAATCCAAAAATTAAAATATATATTCTGTAAAAAAAATTAGAAATCTTAAAATCAAAAACCCATCGGAATCAAAAATAAATACACTGTGCATATAAAAATAACGAATCAAAAATGCTTGGGTAAATTACATAAGACAGTACAACTATTGATTATGCTAAGTAAAAATTCCCAAATTAAAAATTATTTTTGAATTTAATAAGCTGAATAGTATTTATTTTCAATTTACAAGTGTAAGCTTGCTTACTTAAATCTATCTGATTAACAAGCGAAAAAAAAACAGAATATAATATATTAATTTGCATGTATACATTCGAAAGCTTAATTACAACTTAAATATTTACTTTACAACTTACAAGTGAGTGTTTGGTCGCACTTGTAATTCTCACCACCTCGTAAAACTTTCCTCTCAACAACCCTGCCCGCTTCAACACAGACCATGTTGTTGTGCCCGTCATCGTTGAAATCCGACATTTGCCGCGCCTTCACCGTCCACGGATTCCACAACACTGTTGGTTTGAAATCAATTGGTTATTTTTATTTGGATTTTTTTATTACCAAGTAACAAAAAAATGCAGTTACTTAAACACAAAGCAAAATCTTTTCTGAACATTGTTGGTTAAATTTATTTGTTCTATTTTTCTTCTCACAAAACTTTCCTAAACAATTAAATAATATGATCACGACATATAATAAATAAAGTTTACTATGACTTAAATTTGAACAGAGTGTTGAAAGGTTTGTTTAAAATAATATCAAAAGAATTGTGCGGAGTTCTCAAAAATTTAATATTCTAATTGTCAACAGTATGTTAAAAACTAGTGCTGTGTCTAACTTAGCAACTAATAAAATTGTGTATGTATTATACAAACAAGTTTCAAGTGCTTTTGGTATGAAACACTTAACTAAAAAAATGAAGTTAACAAATTCGATTCTGGAAAAATACCAATTCTTTTTTCATTGGAAGATATTCTAAATACTTAACTCTTTATAAAAAATACTTTAGTAAATGTTTGAGAAACAAATTAAAATGAAGTTAACAAATTTAACTCTGGAAAAATACCAATTCTTTTTTCATTGGAAGATATTCTAAATACTTAACTCTTTATAAAAAATACTTTAGTAAATGTTTGAGAAACAAATATTTAATAATGAATTGACTTATATCGCCAGTTTCCTTTTATACAATAATATAATTCAATTTAAACATTTTTTTTTACATTTATACTTAAAAACCTAAACTGTTTTGAATATTTTTTACTTAAATAAAAACTAAAAGTAATTTGAAAATATAAATTAATTATTAATAACACAGCATTTTTAATATACTACTGATTGTGTATAAAAGGGTAACTTATATAAGAATAAAGTTTAAGTTTTATCATCTATGAAATACCGAAAAAGAAAAATGTATATATAAGAACTACCTGTACAAAAGGTTAACCAATAAATCTGTTTAATGTTTAATTATGTTTTGAAAAATGATGTACATAACATTTGATTAACTACAAATTTCTCGTGCTTTCTGAAAACTTAAACAAACCAACCAAGCAGACATTTACTTTTAATTTTCAAATTCAACTGATATCAATCAAGTTGTTCTACTCAAACGTGTTAACTTTCATCAAATTACTAAAAAGCATTATGAAATCATGTAAACTATATTTCCTACTAACCAGTATCGGGCAAGTTGTTCTTCTCAAGCGTGATCGTTCTGTTTCCCTCGATAATTTCGTGCTTGCCTGTGTTCTTGTAAATGTTATCAACATTTCTGTCGATAACAACAACTTCTCTGCTCTCCACCTCATCACTGCCAGTATTTGCTACCTGTCATAAAAACACAACTTAAATTTTGAGGTAAAAACGCTTAGATACTTGTTTTTGTTAAAATTTAGGAATTAATAAATAATAATAAAATATTATTGGAGCTTTTTTTTTAATATTTACATTTTTTAACACAAATAAACATTACGCTACTGCTAGTATGATAAAAAAATAAATAAAAGTTAAACAAGATTACTGTATGCTGGCTGGTATATTATAGAAACTGACAAAGTACAAATGTTTTAAAAAACTTTATACAAGAAGCAATTCTAGTCGTCAAGTTATGAGCTACGTAAAATATAAACAAAAATATGTAAAATTCTCGAAGTTTTTTTTGTTTTTGTTTACTAGGTAGTTGTTTAAATACTGTTTATACAATAATAAAAAAAACTAGACAAGCTTTATATAACCTGTCTTTTGATGTGCTAAAAAAATGTAGTTTTTTTATTAGAATTATTTGAATATTTACTAATAAAATAACTAAAAGCTAAATAATTTAATATTAAAGTGTATATATGTTAGTTATAAGATAGTAAAGGTATAATCAACAAGTATGGATAATTATAAATACTTGATAGATTACAAACTCAAATACTTTCTGTATTTGAATGAAAACTAATTAAATACAAGTATTTTGGAAACTCAATCTTTTTCTTCATTTCAGTAATACAATCTAAATACTTTGTTTTACACAAATACACTTTAACAGTTAAGTATAAAATTTCAACAAACGTAATGGTCATTTTGAAACAACTTCAGTCCCACTGAATTTTTTTAGTTATAAAAATTCGTTAAAACACATTTATGAAAAAAACTCAATGCAAGCACAGTAGTTAAACTACACTTGAAACTTACTTTATCAACAAAAGTGACGTCTTTGAAACCGGTCAACTTGCACTGCGAGATGTCGTCTACGTGGAAGTAAGTGTGCAACAATGTGGTGAAATCAAAACTGTCGCTTCCAGTGTTGGTTATTGACAGCTCAGTGCGGAGCTTCGATTCAGACAGCACTACTGTGTATTCCAGTTTGAAACTGTGTGATTGAACAACATTATTTTTACTTGAAAGTGCAAAACAAGTTTGAAAACAGCTTCTTTAAAAAAACAATGAAGGTTAAGTATGTTTTTTAAACTTAGTGTATACAAACAAATGTAATGTAGTTTTAATTAAACCTGTAAAATGTTTGTGCTGGATTTTTTATATAAAAGTAATATTGCTTCATATTTTTGATTAAAGCTTTTGAAACTTTTAAGAAAATGTAAACATGTACAATATAAAAAAATCCTCAAAAAATATTCATTAAAGTAAAATTTTGAAACTAGTTGAAAAACATAAATTCAGAAAATTTCTTAACAAAAGCTTTACATGGCGCAAAATAAAGTCACAGCTTGAAAAATAGGAAGTAGTTAATAATTGCATTCAAATTAGGACAAGAGTTCAAAAAGGCTTTATACTTTACTTGTAGGTGTATTACTACAATTTTTGCTTACCTATCTTTTAATTTTACAATTAATCTTTATTGCAATAGGTTTTTGACTAATTTTGATTATAATTTTCTGAAATTAAAATAAAAACGATAGCTAAAATTAATTAAGTTTCATAACAATACAACAAATTACTACCTGTGGTTCCATAATTTTCTGCTTTCTTCATTGTCAGTTAAAGTGAACACTTGTTTCACATCTCCATTTTGCAACTGTTAATTTAACTAAATGTTTTTGTTTGTTGTAGAAATTACAAATATATCTATTTTGTTAAAATTTAGACTGTTGTGCTCAGATATCAAAGTAAAATTAATACCTAAAAGGATTAAAAATAGCCATTTTTAAGATATATACAAGTTTTTTTTGAAGTTTGTCGAATGATTGTATGATCTAAGACTTTTCATTAATAAATAAAAGAAACTTTTTGTTTCTAAAAGTATATCATTAAGTATTTAACTGGACATTATAATAAATTTTTCAAAAACTAATCAACATAAATTTAAATCTAATCATTGATAAATAAGTAATAAATTTATTGTGTTCATTTAACTATTTATTTGGTTGACAAACTTAAAAATACTACATTGATGATAAAATACTAATCATAATGATTCTTAAACAACTAGAATGTATTTACAAATTTTTTATTTGCTTTTAATTTTGATTTCAAATTTATCATTAAAATATTAAAAGGTGATTTTCTTTGACAAATTCACTGTTTTAAGAAGCACCATTATAAACTTAAATTGCACAGTTAATAAAAAAAAAATGACATTATAATTTTTTACCAGCAAAAAATGCTTATAAGAGTCAATTAGCAGTGGCTTATAGAGTTTTTTACTCACCATTTTATATCTAAACAGTTAAAATTTACAACACCAATTTAATCAACAAACATTTTCTTGATCACCAGGGGTCCACCACATACTTCTCGCAAACCCGTGCTGTGGTCCCAGCTTCCATGGTCCAAAATTTGCTGTGAACATTTATTTGTTAAGTTTGGAAGAAAGTTCATATGCCAGGTAGTTAGTAGTAATACAGGTAATAGTAATGTTCATTGGAAAAATGTACATGTTTTTTTATATTATACACAAATATAAAATAAAACTGTAGCTGGCTTGTTCTGATTAATTAATTCTAACAACATGCCAAACTTCGGGTTGCACAACAATTTAAGTTCAAACAGTCTAAATTCTATAAAAATAAAGAGCCACAACTTGTAAAGTAAAATATATTAATGAAAAACAAAAATAGGTATTTAGGTATTATTAATACTTATAGCCCATTTGTTTTCTTTTCCAAAAGAAATTATTATTTTTTAAGATATGGCTAAAATTAGTTGTAAAATATAGTACTTTTTTGTAACTGATAAAACTTTACTTTCATACATATTTTTTGGCAAAGAATTGTTGGCATTAATTAGACCTATATACGATTTTTTTAAATTTTTTCATATATATATTACTTTTTAAAATAAAAATTCAAATATTTTTTAAATAATTCGAATTGTCGGAGCTTGAGTTGTGCAAATTTGAACTGTCATGTAACCTAAACTTTGTAAAGTGAAGGTGGCTTTTATAGATTCTCTAAACCAGAAAACAAAAATTTATGAGCAAAGAAAAATTAAGCCTAGCATTAAATGACTCATAAAAGATGTTTTTAGTATTTATTGTTTATACAAAAAAATTTATATATTTGAATAGCAAAGATTATTTTCAATGAAAGAAAATTTTGTACCTGTCATTTCATTTTTATCTTGTGCATATGTTACTGTCATAGAAAAAGTAGAGAGTAAGAACAGAGGTTTAGAAGAATGTAAAAATGTGCAGGTGGTTATTTCACTTTCGTGGTTTAAACAACATTAGTTAAACATATGCTAAATAACAAAACAGTCTAATCTTGACTTTGGAGTTGGACGCTGATTTGTCTCAAAGTTAGTACTTTTTTAAACATATATAATGCAGTAAGTTTTGAAGTGTTTTTAATTAAGTTCTACAATGATGTTGTGGATAAATGAAAACAGTTTAAATTATTGAAAAAAAACCATAAAATGTAGTAAAGTTTTGATTATTATGAAAATTAAAAACTTTAATCATATATAAACATGGTTGCCACTGATCAAGCTGAGAAAAATTTCCTGACTTTTTCCTGACTTTTTACCAAAATTTTCCTGACTTTTCTAAATTAAACTCTTAAATTAAACTTATTCTAAAATACATAATCTAACACTTGAAACTATATAAAGCTTTTAATCTAATCTTAATACAAGTTAAAAACAACAGTTTTTTGCTGAATTATATCATCAAACTTCCAGTACATCACTTAAACCATCTGTGTATGATTGATGCTTGTAATAAACAGCTCTATCAGCAAAATATTTGTATTATTACCTTATAAACACAGTCTGTCTGAAAAATGACACAATTTTTTAGAATTTCTTAGCATAAATGTATCTAAATATACAAAACGACATATAAGGAACTTTTACAATTAAAACCTTAAATCAATAAGGAACTTTCACAACTCAAACCTTAAAACAATAACGAACTTTTACAGTTAAAACATTAAACAATAAGGAACTTAATCAAATACTGTTCTTTTAAATGTATGTACTAAAATTTATTTTCTCCGTTTTTTTTTTTGAGCACTTCAACCTATTCATCTAATGAAAATATGGTTTCCTTCATCTGAACTGCGTTCCGCTTCATTTTCTTGGCACTTAAAATCATTTGCCTCATATTATTTAAATAGCTCTCATATGCTGCCACTACACTTGTTGGAAGAGAATCTTTTCTCTAAATCAAGCCACAACTTGTGGGCTTCATTTCTTTTCTTTTGGCACTCATATATTTTTACATAAATTTAGAAAATATTTCCTCTTATCATTTAGTATAAAATTTGTAACAAATAAATATACTCTTATTTACTTTAAAAACTTAAGTTACTCTACAAAAAATACAAATAATAAGTAAACTTAATCTTAGCATATACCTCTCTTATAAATTATTTTATAAATTTAAACAACTTTGAAAAAATTATAAAGAGGTAAAGTATACACATTAACTTGTTACATAAAATACTAAACATATGCTTAGTTATAAAGAACTCAATTATTTACTTTAACAAAAAACACTTTGATTCTAAAATTATGCTAGATAAACTATTGTGTATATATCACAGTTTCACTATGGAAGTGTCCTTGCTACAGATCATCAATACTAAAAAAGCTTACAAAATCTGCTTGTTCAATATTTTAATAGAAAAAATTTTGCAGTTTAATAAAGGATATTTTACTAATTTAGACCAGATGAAGGCATTGGAAATAGAATTAAATATTTTGTAAATTTCTAGTAAAATTTTGGAATTTTTTCTGACTTTAATTAATTTTAATCATTTGAAGGCTTTGGAAAACAAGAAATTTTGTAAATTTAAACTGAAAAAATCTGACAAATTTTTAAATTTTATCAAATTTCCTGACTTTTCCTGACTTTTTTCAAAACCCCCCATTTTTTCCTGACTTTTGTCATTTTTTTTAATTTTTCCTAACTTTTCTTGATTTCCTGACTTTTCCTGACCGAGTGGCTACCCTGTATAAAGAATAACAACTACTTGAAGTCTTTGAAAGTAAGTAATTCAAGTGGAAAATATTTAAGGCTTTAAGAAGACTAAATGCCCTTTTCTATAGTTCAACTGACAAAAAACTTGTTTTTTTAAGATATGTCACAATCTCATAAATAACAATATAACTTAAGGGCATATGGAGGGGTAAAACATTTTTTGAAATTTGATCATGTTTTATATAGTTTTTACTAAGCTACAAGATGCTTTTTACAGATTTTAAAAACTTATAATGATTTTTTGAGATATAGCCGGTCAAAGCTGGAGGTATATTAAAACTTTTTTTTGTTTATTTTTTATACAAAACTTTTATTTTTTTATTTTTTTTAAATTATTTCCTACAGAATTTTCAAAATATATCAAGTAACACTTCCTTTAATTATGAGATAGTTATCTCAAAAAAAGCAGGAGAAGATAGATTTTTAGTGAAATAGTCTATTTTTGCCGTTTTTCCATTAGGAACCTATAGTTGCCTAGGACTTTGACAAGCTATATCTCAAAAATTATTTCTAATTTTTTTCATCTGTAAAAAGCATGCCCTTAAATTATATACTAAAATAATAAAATGTGTGATTAATGGTTTTAAAGATTTTTTCTAGGTTTTTAAAAGCACAGTTTTTGGTATCCAAGTAGAAACCTAAACAAAAGGAATAAATATGCTTTGAATAGTACAAAACTAATAAAAAAAAACATAATGCCACTTTAAATGTGGTTTATAACATATAAAACACTAAATAGTGAATAAAAGAAAACAAAACAATAATAACTATTTCTAATCTCATCCTAATTTATCATTGTATGTACAAAAATATTTCAAGTGTTTTATTTTGATTAAATTAGCAAACTCCAGGTTTATAGTAAAATGGTCAACCTCAACACAGCATACTTAAAAAACAAAATGAAGAATTACAAGTTTCACAGACTAATAATAAACAATGATGCAAAAACACAAAAAATTGGCACTCATAAATGTAATGAATAACTTTGGTACAATGATAATTTTAAACTCATACATTTGATATATTGACAAGTACAAATAATCAACTCACGAAAAACCAGTGGAATTCCACCCCTCACTGCCTTGGAACCGTCCATTTTGGAAATTTTGCTGACAAACAAGTTTTCTTTACCCTGGCACACCCAAGAAATTACCGTTCCTCCAAACAAGTGCACTTTTGCGCTGCTGCCACTATCGTGTGACAGTGTCACTACCTTGGAGTCACTCATACTAATTTTTTAATGCTAGAAAAGTTACAAACTATTAAAATATTTTCTTATTTGAAGTTTTTACATTTTAGAAATAAATTGACGCATGAAAGACATAACTTATTCTAATTCTAGTATATAGCTAAAGTTGCAGAGTGTGCACTAGTGTTTGCTTAGTATGTGTGTTTAGAAACAGCTCAAGTCCATAAACTATTAAATTTAAACAATTTTAAACAAAACAAAGGCAAAGTTTTTTAATTGGCTGAGTTAAAAATGTGTGAGTTAATGTATGTTAACTTAGTATGAAAGTATTTGTTCAAACTTTTTAGCTCCTTATATTTATTTTAGTATTCTTTTTTAATAACCTTATATGATCATGCTGTTTAACTACTAACATCTTACTGACAAAAAAATGTAATTTTAACTATTTTTACACTAGAATATTTAGATAATGACAAAGTGTTAGTCTTGAACATTTTTCCTTTTACTTTTTTTTGTAATAGTTCATGTCCCTTTTCTGAAAAAAGGTTTTAAACTAAATTGGGTTTAAATTTTTTCTTTTTACTTGGTATCTAAATAAATAAATACTCATGTGTTTTATTTTTTAAAGCACCAACAATAACAAATCTAAAACTGTCAAGCTTTTTCATAATAACTAATGAGCTTCACTACTTGATTAACAACAACATTTGTGACAGTTTACGACCGTTTAAGTTCTTTGACAACCTCTGACCAGTATTAGGTAGGTTGTCTCGGATGTTGTTGTTGTTGGTTGTGGGGTGACATTCATTATTTATTATTGATGGCGAAAAACATCTCAACTTTGATGATGATGGCTGAGAAGAATAATGGTTGAAATTTTATTGTATCAAAGATTTGAGCTTTTTTTTTAATTTGGTATTTGAAATACAAAACAATGTTCATTATTAATTTTAAAGGAACAATAGTCAACAATAGTACAAGAGCTAAAACTTTGGTTTTCATCATTGTAACATTTTAACTTTAAATAACTGATTAGTTAATTAACTAAGACTAATATAACTTTAACAGCTAGAGCGTCACTACAGTAGTTTAGTAGTTTATATCATAGTGCCTTAAATCTAAACTTTCAAAAAAAAAATTATGTTGTTAAAATTAAAGTATTATTTGGATTTAAGTTTTTTTTTTAATGGTGTATTATAGTTTGTTTTATCCCATTAAGGTTCACCACAGTTGCTTTATCCCAACTTTACAACAACAGAAATTCAGAAAATAATTATTTTGCAGTTATAAAAAACCAAGAACAGAGTTCTAAACTCCTTGAGGTATATGGACCTTAAGTTGTTGTTTAGTGTTTAGGAAATCAAAAAAACTAAAAAAGGAATTAGAATAAAAATAATTACAAAAAAAATCTTGTTAAGTTAGTTTACTGTAGGGTGCTTATAAAAATGCAGCCTAGTAAATTTACAGCAGGAAACAATTTTGCCATTAGGAAGTATAATATCACAAAAATACTGTGTAAAAAGTTTTAGATTTTAAGGTGTGTAGATAAAGGCTAAATTTTATTTTTAGAAAACAAACCCAATGAAAACTGTATAAGTTACAAAAAAATTTGAACAAAGAGCTTTTAGCTAAAAGTTGTTTTACATGTGGCAAGTATCACAGAAAATTGTGCTGCATTTAAGCCAATATTTGAAGAAAGTTTTGCAGAGGCACTTCTCAATTTTTTCAAAGAAAATAAAAATAAACAAAAAATTGTTTAAATAAAAAAATCAAAAAAGCTTTCATTAAACTTTTTTCAAATTGTCTCGTTTAAAATGCTGCATTTTTTTTTTGTGATAACTGCTACTAAAAAAAAAAGTTCAGCTTAAATATCCAAGGTCATTTTTGGGACTTATACAGTTCAAAATTAGTCTTTTATTCAGCTTCTCTTAAAACTTGTACACAGTGTTTTTGTGGGGAACTTCACAGTTCCCAACCGATCAAATCCGAGTGCTGCTTTACTAACAAGGATAATGGTTAGTGGTAACAGTTAAAGTAAGAAACAAAAAAAAAATAGTTAAATTATATAATAAAATAAGGAAATAAAAAAATATTTGGATGGAACTGTAAGTTTACAGTTTTTATGATACTTTTTGAATGCTTTTTTTCAAGTGAAAATTAAAAGGTTACCATTTTTGTAAACATACTTCAGTTTAATAAGTAAATTTAGAATGATTTTAATTTTTAATTTGTAATTTGCATGGTTTAAACCTTGCAAGATAAAAACCAAGAGATCTCTTACATACATATTTGCATGATTAAATTACATGCAAATGTTGCTTAGTTGTCTTTTGTTTGTTTTATTCATATATTTATCTTATGTAAGTATGATTAGTTTTTTGCATATTTATAATAATATATATTATTAGCTAGATTTAGTTTGTTAAAATAAGGAAAACTAATTTATTAGTTTGCAAAAAAGTATAAGTACTATTCTCTTTTTTTTTTTATTACTATTTGTTTGCAGAAATTAGTTTAAAAAGTATTTAGTTTTTTTTTCACTTATTTAGATTATGT
The DNA here is from genome assembly GCF_965202585.1 of Thalia democratica. Lineage (NCBI taxonomy): Eukaryota > Metazoa > Chordata > Thaliacea > Salpida > Salpidae > Thalia > Thalia democratica. Next base: position 22,182,093 of record NC_139169.1, on the reverse strand, counting down.
TTTAATTTAGCTATAAAGATTTAGAATCTTTAACTTCGTTAATATTTTTAGAAAATTTGTTAGTCTTATCAAAATAAGTTAGTTGTATAATATTCTTTACTGGGATAGTTTCAAAGGCTTAATGAATTTTATATATTAATAATCCTTTATAATTATGATTGTTAAGGGCATAGGGGGGGTCCACCTTGATTTTTACAAGTTGATCTTATTTTATAGAGTTTTATCTGAGCTATCAAAAATTTTTGACCGCTTGAAAAATTTCAAAGTTTCTATTGAGATATGAGCAATCAAATTCGGTGATCTCAATAGGTTCCTTATGGAGGGCGCAAACTACTAAAAACGCAAAAAGAGACCATTTCACTAAAAATCTATCTCCTCCTTCATTTTTAAAACAATCTTCTTCAAATTTTTACAGAAAGTGTATTATTAAATTTAAAAAAGATTGAATGCAGGAGTTTTTTTAATTTCAAAAAATAAAAATTTTATTAAAAAAAAACCACCTATTATTTTAGTTTTTTTCATCTAAAAATTTTATTTCTTAATATCTTTTAAAATTCTAACATTCAAAGTCATTAAACTATAAAAGAAACGTTTTCTAAAAGTTTGAGGTCTCTAGCTCAAAAAATGAGAAGAAGATAGATTTTTAGTGATTTTTTAAATTTCCAAGAAAAGAATTTGCGGTCTATACGTTTGTGTAGGACTTTTTTTTTTAATTACAATATATCAAAAGTTAAATAAAAGATTTCAAAAAATTTTAAATATCAAGAGTTATCCTGAGTATATTGAATGAGTGGCAACCCTGTTGTCAATGTTCTCCAAATCATTTGAAACCAAGATTTTTTTATTTTTATTAAAGATAGTTTTTGATTTTAAAACATTACTGATGGGTCAGGTATAACTACACATTATGATAAACAGATTTTTTTGATATGAAAATATACTGAAATGACATAAACATTTTTTATTCAACTATAGAATACAATACTGAAGACTTAAATAATTGGTGATATCCATTAAATCAAATCATTTGGAAAACTCTATGGGTTAAACCTTGCAAGATAAAAACCAAGAGATCTGTTACATAAATAGTTGTTTTTTCACTGGACAAAATTAGACTTGACAAAATAAGATAAAGTGCTCTGTCACAAACAATTCTTTATAAAAAAATTTCAAGTTTTACTGACCTGTAGTTGAATGTAAAATCTGGTTCACATTTGTTTTTTATAGTTCTAACTGATATATATTATATTTTATACAACTATCTACACTGTACCATAAAACACAATACATTTGACATTTTAAAGTATATGTCATTAACCCAACATGCTAAAGCAAACAATTATTAATAAAACAGGTTAATTTTTGCAGACCAGTTGTTAAATTTTTAATCACGTACACTTTTGTTTTTTATTGTTCTTACTAATGTTTTCAAGTTTCACAATTGTCTCAAATGTACCTTAAAAAATCCTCTATATTTATGCATTTAAAAAGAAACTAAACTTACATAGAAAATTTATTTTTTTATTTAAATTTTTTATATTATGTTTTTAATCTATACCAAGAACATAAATTTTGCATTTATAAAGGCTCTATCTAGTTTATTTATGTAAATTTTATTTTGATTTAAGATCTAGTAATACAAAGAACAAATATCCAAAACTTTAAGAGATAAAACATTATTATTATTGCAATTTAATTGTCCATGTGCTGAATCTAGGCATCAAAACCAGAAAGAAACATAACAAAAAATAAAAATAACATTCATTTTGTTTAAAACAAACATAAAAATATATTATAATACCATTCATTATGATCATTCTTCTACAATTTGCTATTTTGCTTAGTAAGGTTTTAAAATAAAAATCAATCCAGAAAGTCAAAATAAATTTGAAGACTGAAAACAAAAAACATAAAATTAAGTGTATTGTAACATTATTAACTTTTACTACTTTGTGAAATGTTTGAAAAAATAGTTGTAGAACTTGTTGCTTCATACGTATATCGAACTAGGGGGTTTTTTAAAACAACTTAAACTTTTATAAGCTCATTTTATTATATCAAGATAAACTTTTTTTTAAAGTCACTTCATCAAAATAATTTCAATAAAACTTAGCACAGTTGAAAAAAAAAACTAAATCCTTAAACTTTAATAAAAAAATTAATTTAAAATTAACTTATCGGAAAATAGAAATAATTAAAGCATTATCTAGGAATTATCACACTATAACAAAGGCTAATTGGCTCCATTGCTAGGTCCAAAAGACTTACACATGTACCAACAGTAAAAAACAGCACTTAAAGGGCAAAAGGGTGTCTAATATTATTTTTTACAAAAATTAGTTTTTTAATTAGTATTGAAAATAAATTAATATTGTTTTCTTAATAAACTTCAATTTTGTTTTTAAACGGCGCGCTATTCTTAGCAAAGTATTTTTGGAGCAAAGAATACGAGTTTCCTATAAAAATAAGCCCAAAAATTTCAGATGCGTCATTTAAACAAAACGGTTTTAGTAAAAACGTTATAGAAACCTTCATATACAAAAAGAAGAGATAAATGTTTTTCTATTAAAAGGATGAAGTGTTACTTTCCGAACATTTTTGTTAAGTTTGTTGTGTTTTTTGGTATAATTTTTCTCGGTTATTGCAAAAGTTTTTTTTTCAGTCAATTTTTTTCAAAACTCAATATAAAATTGTTAATTTTATTTCAATTTCATTTTAATCTAAGATTTATAACATTTTCATGTTATACAAGTTATATCTTATAGTCTATGTTCTGCACTCAAACAGAAAAATTAGAAACTTTGAGCTGTTTTAAATAAATGTTTTTTGTTTAGTTTGTTTTACTGTATATTTTTTATTTTTTTATAACTTGACTTTTTTATTAGTTTTGAAATTCCACAAATGTTTAGTAGGTAGAAAATTTTAAGTAAATTTGTTCATCGTTGTTAGTATGGTAAATTAAATAAACTTATTTTTTTATTTCTCAAGTGGAATTTTTTACATAATGTCTACTTATCATGTGTTTTGTCCCGTTTTATTTTAAGTATGACTACAACTAGAATTGATATTCTGCTTATACATTTTTACTCCTTTAATTAAAAAAAAAATACTTAAAAAAAATAATTTCCTACGTTTACATACTTATTTAATTACTGTTTTCAAAATTTTATGTACAGTAGAGCTTTTTGCTTAATAGTTTTCAACTACTTGTAATTAGTTGAAGTGCTTTTACATGCTAAATTAGTTTTAAAGGGCACTGGATTTATTACTAAAGAGCTGTGTCAGATTTAAAAGTATGTATACTACAAAAAGTTTTAAAAAATACGTTTAAAAATGGTTTCAATCAGACTAATTGACGTAATTAGCGTTACGAAAGAATTTTATGACACTTATTATTTAAACTAGTACATAAATAACTGCATATAGATAGCAAATCTAATGTTTTATAAGTTAAAACAAAACAATATTATTAATACAAGACACTAATGCTTCACTGCAAAATCTGCATTCGTTTAAAAACTACAAATAAAATTAAACATTTTGTTATGTAATTATACTAATTAGTATTTCGATAATTTTTGTTGTGTAAGTTGTTTTTTTGTTGTGGATAAAAAGAATAGTCTTATGACTTTATTATTAGTTTGAAGATAAATTTTGGATATAGTAACTCAATAGGGATAAGAATTTAAGGAAAAAAAAATTGAAACTTTTTTTTTATAACTTCTTTTAAATTAAGTAAAAATTTTTAAACGAATTATCGTCATTGTTTTATTTGATAGGTTATTAGATATTTTTATATTGCAAGTATTCTTTTTAATCATATAATTATTTTTGTAAGTTTATTAAGTTATAGTAATTTTAACTAAAGAATTTTTTTTAAATATAAAAACATATCCTTGTTACAATTTAATATACATTTTTTTTGTTTTGAATTACTAATTTGAGCATAATTTCCTGATAACTAGTTTTCAAAAACAGCGGTTATAATTTTTTTTGACTTTGACTATTGATTAAGTTTAAATTTGTAAACATTATTTTAAATAAATATTGTTAGTCATGTTTTATCGAAACTAAAGAAAACGTAAGAAATATTTTTTAACTCATATTACTTTATATCATAAACTTGTTTATAAAAGTTTTTACAATTATTTTTAAATATACGAAAATGATATTAAAATACACAGTTGAACTAATCTGCATAAAGTTGATACTTCACTGTTTAATTAATGCTTTAGTCTTTAATTATTTTTAAAAATTTTCGGACGGCTTCTAAACCATGGAAATTTTATAACACGTATCAGTTTTTTAAGTTTGATAAATATTAACTTTTCAAGCGTTCAACACTGTAGTTGATGCTTTATTTTAACAGCTACTTTTGAATAACTATAAACTATTTTTGGTTATCGAATCAACAGAGCTAGTGATAACTTATTTTAAAAATTTACAGCTAGAGGTATTGTAATTACATTTTTCCAAATAGTTCTTATATTGCTAACTCTTTTACTTAACACTAATTTTAAAAGACCTTCCAAAAACAACTAAAATTAGAAAAGTTACAATTCTGTTGATGTTTTAGAAGTAAAAAACAGACTTAATTATAAGCACTAATTTTTCAAATTAGTACTAATTATCTAATTTTTTAAAAGTCTAATTATAACTAAAAGTTTAAAAGAATTTCACAAAGTAAAAAAATGAACAACCGATATACTAACGAATTTATAGATATCAAACTTGCTTCCAGAAATCTACAAGAACATTTAAAATTTTTTGAAAAGGGCATCAAAAGTGTTTTCTATGAACACTTTATTTGTTTAAACGCAATTGCCTATTACATCTTTCACAAAGTAGAAGATACTAAAGTTTTAGAGGCAAAGCTTGAAAAGTGCATGAAAAAGCTAAGACTTTTTTGTACGAAATATTCAAAGTTTATCACTATTAAAAAGTTTTCCTTACTGCAAACTCAAGATAGCGGTTCAGCTCTGCACGAAGACGTAGAGTTTGTGCTGAACTACGAAGAAAAAGGAACATTCATTAATAGGGGCGAAATGAAAAAGTTTTCCAAAATGATCAACAAATACGGTGGGAGCGTTAAAGTCAAGCCTTCGTTTGCCACTGAAGCCAACGAAGATTTTGAAAAGCTCAAGGACGACGTTAAAGGTCTGAACGAAAAGATAAACAAAAATCCAGTAGACCTCAGTGAACTGATGCAAGCACTGAATAAGTTGACGGAAACTTGCGAACGCTACGAAATTGAAGATCATTTTAAAGACTTGAAAGTTTTCAGGGATGCCGTACACAACAAACATGTAAAGTATTCAAGAATGTATTACCACAAATGCGTACTAAAGCAACAAACTGTTATTGTTTATGAAAAAGCTCAGAATGAAAAAATAGATTGCGCAGTTTGCTTGGAAGAGTTAAAAAACGGAGCTAATGTTACAAAGCTAAAATGTGGGCATATGTATTGTACTGGATGTATTGAGAAATGGTTGTCAAGTTCTATAACTTGCCCATACTGTAGACAAAGCCCGGAATATCCATAAAAATAAAACTACATAATCTAAAACTGTTATATATACTACTTTGCAACTTTATTAAACTTTCAAGCTCTTAGTTTCTTCGAATAACGATACTTGTTGTATACTTCTTGTAATTAAATGCTTTATATTTTTCTTAAAAATGGAGAACTTTTCTTTTAATGCCTAAAATTTAACGTTTAAGGTTTGCTAATAGAGATCTTAGTGAAAAGTTCCCTGAAATATAATCAAAACAATTTTAAACAGTATTTTTTTTATTAAGCTAACTTATTTTTTCTGTGTGTGAACAAATTTCAACGGAGCTCTGTTAGAAAAAGTAGGTGTATTTGTGTGTCTGTTTAATATATAATTAATACTGATAATTAGTTAGTAGTCGACACTATATATGATATTTAATTCGACTGTCATGAACCTGCATAACATTTGTAACAACTAATCTAAATTATATCAAGTGTAAACTAAAATACAAATTAAAATAACAAGTCAAGTTATAAACTACTAACGATCAAGTCCAAGAGATACTAATGAACAAAACCATATGATTATTAAATAAAAAAAAATTTCGTTTATAACTATGTCACAAAATTATTTTCAAAAACATCAAAAATTAAAAGTTAATTTACATTGCATTGTGAGTAAGATAGATTATACTTATGTCCAGGGAAAAAATAACATCTGGGTTGTTTAACTAAAAAGAGCTTTCATAGTTATTATGAATACATAATGAGTTAAGAAGTTATGTTATTAACTATACGTATTACAAACAAACTAGGTAAAATTAGTAAAACAACAAATATATTTTGATAAATTATTATAGTTAAATTAAATTACAACGAAATGCTGTATAATTATCGTTTAATTTTAGTTTAATATATTTGAATCTATAAAAATTTGGTTTAATATAAATCTAAACAATATTAGTAATAATTAATTCTAAATTATTATACAAGTTTAGTAAAATACAAGTTAAGTTAAGAAATTAGAAATGAAGATCAAAAAGACAGCAAAGCACAAGCTGAATTTATTAAATTACTCAAAATTTTGACTAACAATTAAGTCACAACACCGTGCCCAAAGACACCACAATTTAAATTGCATATAAATAACATAGTAAGTAAAATAACTGATTGTTAAACTAAAATAACAGTCGGGTTTATAGTTAAAAAGATAGTCTACGGTTATTTAAATATAAAACAAATTACTAATTTGTATTTATTATAAATGTAAAATGTTAAGGAGTTGTATGCCAAGTATAGACCTCCAGTAAAAAAACTTCTCGCCAATCTATTGTGCGAAATAGGTAAAAATACACGGTATATCTGTCATTTAAATACGGGCATTCAATTAAATTTGAATCTTTTAACACGAATAAATATGAAGATATAGTTGAGTAAGAGACAAAACCAGATTAAAGAATTAAAGGTGGGATGTATAGAATAAAATAAGTAAAACATATATAGTAGAAAAATTATGTACTAACTTAGCATATACCTACAATTATACTAATATGCTTAAAGTGAGTTTGTATGTTTTTATGTGAGAAAACGCCAAGATGTTATTTGACGAAGAATCGTCGGTAGTGTACACAGTTGTTTAAAATATTGTGTCTTTGTTTAGTACAACAACAAGAAGTAAAATTGAATTAAAAAACTCAATATTTTAATGAAAAATTAAAAATTAGAAGTAGCGATTTTATTTTTTTACATTTAACTTAATTGTTATAAATCCTTTACCAGTATTTCTTTGTTTTATTTAATCTCTCAGTTGCTTTAAAACGTATATAAATTACTTTTTTTTGATGAAAACTCATTAATAACCGACAAATTATTTTTTTTATACAGTATCGTATTTTATTCTGAAGTAAGCAGAATTGACTACAACGCCTTCGAATGAGCAGCACAACTAATACAAACTAACAAAACAAAAAACTTTACTTGTAATTTAAATGTGTTAGTGTTTTTATATTGAGTTTAAAAGCAAAATAACAAATTAAAAAAACATTCGTAACTACTCGTACATCAAACAAAAAACTAATTAGGTGCCGACCAGCATAAGGACGTTGCCTAAAGGACTGCTTTCGTTATTTGTGCAAAAGTCCCAGAGCAAGAGCTGCTCCGATAGGAGCAGCTCGCAGCGGAAGGACTTAAAAACAAATAACGAAAGCTGTCCGCTACCACTTTAACTCAAAACCGAACTACTTCTTAGAGCTCAGTACCACACTTTTATCTGGTTTGGCGGTTAGGCTTACTAACTGAACTCCAAGCATAATTAGGTTTTTAAGAAAAAATGGTTGGGAGAAAAAGTGAAAAATTTTTCGCCGGCGGAGCCGGCAAAACGCCTTAAAAATAATATTTTAAACAATCTACCACAAAATTTACCAAAAAAATTTCGATTTGAGGAAATCCCCATTTTGAAGAAAAAATGTGCGGCGGGGCTTAAAAATTAAGTGACTACCTTATAGCGTACTCCTTAAACATAACTGTAACTTACTACCATATAGTTGTTAACTGAGAAATGAGTGTCTTTTTAAGTGGCAATAGTAGGATTAATCTTAAATTGGAATATTAGCTGTTTTCGAATGTGTTATCATTGTAATAATAAATTCCTACAACCATAAAATTCGTGTGGGACATGTTAAAATAGTCTTTTCTTTTTGGAATGTTTGTTGTGACACAGTCTAATAACAGTATCCTATACTTATAGCTTAACTTTGAGTACTGCTAACTTATACATTTTGATTTGATGTTATGTTAACACAATATCAAATGGAAACTTTTAATTAAACAAAAGCTTACTGTTTTTATTAGACTGATTTACAACAAATATTCAAAAAAAAAGCCATTTTCACATGTCATTCTGTAAAGCCACTGCAAATCATACTTGATCTAGTCAGATAAGAGTCTGGCTTTTGTCAGCTAGTCACAGTTGCTTATCATAACTCTATTAAACACTAAACGGTTATCAAATATTTGCTAGCTTATAAATACACTTTATAACCACTACAAGTAACAGACCAGACTCTTATCTAATTTAGTTATATTAGCATTATCAATTATTACACTATACCACATAATTCTAAAAATATTTAACAGTTATCTTTTGAACAGTTTCTGTTCAGAGAATATAGACATGCTTGTACATTACATCAAAAACTAACTATTACTAGCTTTTCAAATACTCTTTGATAAGAATTTCTATGGTGACACTGTCTAATAGTATATCATAAGTTTTTGTTGTGTATCATTAAACAACATTGATATAATGAAATCAACAAAAAAACATTTGATTTAATGCTACACATAGTATCAAGCTGAAGATGAACAAATACTTATTTTATATTGTCACTATTAAAATTCCAAACAAAGACTATTTTTAAGTTCTATTAATACTCCAAAAAATTAAGCTTAACATATCTGTACAAAAATATCATACATAGTCAGATAAAAGTCTGGTTTTTGTCAGCTAGTTACAGTTTACTTGTCATAACTCCGTCAACTATAATAACCACTAAATGGTAATCAAAGTTACAATTCACTTAAAATTTGAACTTTACTATTACTGTTAACTATAATCAATAAAAGTGACTGAAACAAACCAGACTCTTATCTAACTTAGTTATATGAACATATAAAAACACTACACATCAGTCAGTTGATCAAGCTGCCTTAATGCTGCTTGTGTTCCTATTTGTTCACATGTAATAAACTATGTCACTTGTACACAAACATTTTACACTATAGCTTTAATTGTTTAGTGGATAAAAACATAATAATAAACCATTTACTTAAACAATTAATAACAATGTGTCTCTAAAAGTGTGCAAAGATTTAAAATTAACTACTTAATTTTAAAGCTTGTAATATTCAGAGTTACACTAAACATAAGAACAGCTTTTTAGCTCTAAAATGATAATTGAACATTTTCATTGTAATTTCTTTAAAAAGATTTATAACACATAAGTTTTGACATAAAGAAAAGGTAATAAAGTGTAATAGTAACAGCTTTTAGTTAATTTTGCACACTTTAGAAACTCTATAAGATATTTTTAATCTAAAATTTTCATTCTAATTATTTAATAGTTTTATGACATGCATTTATAAATACCAGGGTTGCCACTCTTTAATTCGAAAACTGTACTCTTTTAAACCAAACTTCAGCTTAATTTGAATGAAATTAGAAACTAAGCAGCAAAGCTGTTAATGTGTTATGTACTTTACTTATACTTGATATCATTTGATTTTGAGCACTAATTATCCTAATGATATTCTATATTTACAAAAAAAATGACAGTTTTAAATGAAACAATTAATTTTCAAGTATCTAAAACTGAGAAAACACCTGGTACTAAAAAATTAAGTTTTGGCAACCCTGAAAAATAATCTTATATGACATTTATTAACTATTATGTAAAACATATAATGCACTTACCTCAGTAAGAGCAGTAAACCAAGAACAGACCTGATAATTACATTGCCACAACAAGGGTTGATATAGATGAATGCTGTAGAATCAAAATAGAGATGCCCAATTTGTTTGTGCTTAATAAAAGCTTTTCAGTGCAACTATGATTAAACACATGATTTCTAATAAAATGTAGCAGACTGTTGATTTTAGACACTTTTTCAACATACAGGTAAAGACTTTTCTGTGGAGTTGTGAACAAAAAGAAAATAAAACACATGAATATCACAATAAAGTAGAAAACTGTTGATTTAAGACATTTTCAAACATACAAGTAAAGAATTTACTTTGAAGTTGTGAACAAAAAGATAATAAAGCACATGAATATCACAAGAAAGCAGAAGACTGTTGATTTAAATCACTTTGACAACATGCAGGTGATGTAGATTTGTTTTGTTTTCATAAACATTTCAAGTTTTAACTTTTATTGATTTTTTTCATACTATGTCATTGGTTTTGAATTGTATGTGCTTGTACTTTAAGTACCTTATATTACTCAAAGAAACATATAAAAGGTAAACTCTAAAAACACATATGTAAAGAAAGTTAAAGTAAAAATTTGATGACCTACCACTTTAAAGAAAACTTTTCTAAAATGAATTGCAAATTTTTAGAAATTTCTGCAAACATAATTTTTGTATAATTACGTAATAAATAAACACTTTGTGCTAAAAATTCACTTGGTGACATTCACGAGGTCTCTCTTCTCTCGCTTTGACAGTTTTAAGCTAACTTTAAACTTTTAGCTCTAACTTTTTTAAACCTTGTTTTTTTCAAAAATAAATTTTACCATCATGTCAAGCACCGAATTCTGCTTCAAAAAACACCAAACACTTTATAAAAAGGATGAAAAATAAGCATAACAGCGCTTTTAAACTTCAAATCTTTTAACTTGCACTATTTTTCTTGTTTTGAAAATCTTTCAAACTTATATCTATATGCATGATATGAGTTAGAAACAATTAGCAGGTATTAGTATTTGAACTGTCTTCATTGAAAATATCTCTGCTATAATTTTAATTTCAACTTTAAACTTTTCTTTCAGTAAAAAATTTATATTTGTGACTGTTCATTAACTGCTAAAACAAAACCTGTATAAGTAAATTTAAATGTTTTTAATCAAACTTTGATTTAATATAATAACCATAAACTTGAGATTAATAGTTTAGTTTATGTAACTTACTATACAAACTTGTTGGTTTGTTTATTTAATTTTTCAATTAATGCTTCACTCTAGTTTTAATGAGATCTTTTGTTGTAGTAAACACCTTACTAAACATTTACGAAGATATTTAGGCTTAGCTTGACTTTACAAACTATATTTAACACATAACAAAAAACTAATGAAGCTATTATAAAAAGTTAAATATAATAAAAAAAGTGTTTAAGAATAAATCATATTGATATACTCTACAAATAAAAGTAGAGCTTTTAAATAAATACCAAGTGTTTCATTAAAATAATAATTAGCTTTATATAACCTATTTTGGCTTATACATTTCATACTTTACAGTAAAAAATAATGCAGTTATAGTAACAAATTTTAGTTTTAAACATAACTTTATTAAACCATAAGTTTTGCAATACTTTAATTTTGTTTTACTTATTATATATTTTATTTTTTATACACCTTGCATTTATTTTATTTTTTGATTTATTTTTAACAACTTAAGATCTCTTATATCTCAATGTAGGAGTGAAACATTGGTTTTTTTGTAATAAAATGTGGAAATACAATATAATGGTCTCCTTGAAGCTACTTAACTTGAGAACTTTCTATTGTTTAATTTAAAGCAAGTTACAATATCATTAAAAATATGCAAATTTTTAACAAACAAAATTGAATGATAATAAACCAGTGTAACTTTTTTTTTAAACTTACCAATATTTGAAAATAAACATTTCCATCGTTTCTGGCAGAAAATTTCATGCTAAAAAACCCCAAGAAATTTATTAAAACGATAAAAAATAAGCAAAATGGAGCTTTAAAACTCCAAAGCTTTGATTTTGCAATACTTGATCGTTTCAAATAACTTTCAAACTTGTATCTGTTTGCATGATGAGAGTTAGAAGTTAAAACAGTTAGCAGTTACTAGTAATCGAGCTATGTTCACAACAAATATCTCTGCTATACTTTTAATTTAACCTTTAAGTCTTTGTCTTAGTTTAAATGTTTCTTTTTGTAACTATCAATTAACTGCTTAAACAAAACATACTCTACTTGGAGTAAACATAAATGTTTGAAATTAAGGTGTGATTTTAACACAATAACATTAAGCTTGTGATTAATCAAATTGTTTCTTAATAACTTATTATAGAAACTTATTGGTTTAGCATCCCCACCAACGTCTTTTCAACAATTAAAAAACTGTTATATAAAAAGCACTGTAGTTTTTCATTTTTAGTTACTAGTAGAAGCAGTTAAGTAAAAAGCAAACATTTTCGCCAATCTTTTTTTGGAATATGTACTGAGCCTGCTTGACGTTTTCACAGTCTTGTATAGAAAGGCGCAGTAGATGAAAATCAGTTGCGCTCGAAGGATCATCTCCAGTTTAGCGTCTGGTAGAAGCCCCTCAAAAAATGACATCAGGTTTCAGTGCAAGTGTTTGTTTTGCTAAGCTGCAGCAGTTTTAAAAAAACAATAGTTGCAATATCTTTCGTCTTAACAAAAAATTTCAAGCTGTTCTTAGGAGTTCAATAAAAAACAATGCAAAATAACTGTTCGTGCGTGTAAAAAGAAGGTAAGTAAGAGAAAAAAATGAGGGGCGAGAGAGGAAAAATGTTGTTAAATAGTTAGACCAACTATTAATGTTGTAAAATTGTTGTGGTGATTAAAGCAAAGATAAACTTGAGTGAGAAAAAGAGAAAGAAAAAAAAATGTTTTTTTATTGTACTTAGTTTGATTAAATTAGATTGGCAATCAACTTTATAACTCTAAAGATTTTATCAATGTTTTAGCAGAATTGACTTTAACTTTTAGTACCTTTCAACATTTTTTTAATAAATCAAAATGAAGATATTAACTGGCAAAGGTAAACACAGTACATGAGTTCAAATTATGACTAATCAGTTAGAAAAAAAGTTGAATTCTAAACGGAATGTTTAGTGATAATGTGTAATGATACAAAAACTACAACGTTGAATAAATAAAACTCGAAAAAAAACTCTAGTTTTTAAAGAACCTGTTTACTACTTGATTAAAATGTGTTGGTTAGAAATTATTCACCTATTTAATATATTAAAAAAAAGTTGAAGTGATTAACATAAACTTTTATCTGTATTTTACGCGCATTTTAACATTATATCAAACTGAACATTAGCTATTGAATTTATTATACTAATATCGAAGCTGACTATTCTTATATTTGACAACAGTTTCATAGAACTAGGATGTTATTTTAAGTTTGTAATAATTTAATACATGGTTGGTAGTATTTTTAACATATCGTTAACACTTACAACATTTCTCAGTTTACTATATTAATAAACTTATTTGGTGTGCCATTTAAATACTCAATGTCAGATAAAAGCTAGTTTTTAAAGATTTAAACTGTCCTAAGTCTATTTATGGATTTATTGTTATTTATTTTTTAATTTTGTGAGGCATTTTATGAGTAGTCATCTGAAAATGTAATTTTATTATATTTGTCTACAACTAAAAATAATAAGACCAAGTACCTTTTAAAACTGATATTTGTATATAAATTTAGACAATATCAATTTATTAGAAGAGCACGTTGAAATTTATAATCTAAATGTAAACTTATTTTATGTCTACAACATTACTGTATTTAAGTATTTAAAGCTACTTATTACATGTAATTCTTTTACATAATAATGAGTACAGTCAAGAATGTATATAAGTAACGTAATAAAAAAAATGTCTCTTCTGAAATACTTAATAGATGATATTTTTTTTACAAAAATTTTATTAACGTAATTTATTAATAGGTAGTAATATATTACACTAACAATTAATTATACAAACCACCTCTAACAACAACAACAAAAAATAAGCAATACTACTTTAATCCATGTAAAAGTCTTTCATACTCTTGGTATGTACAAAATGATACAGTTAAATATCTGAATTTTTTAAATATTCAACTCCTGCCTATTACGATTTAAGTAATCTGTAAAATTACGATGTTTATAACACCATATGTTAAGATGTGGTCCTAACAAACAGTCTCTTTTCACGTGGTGGTTTATAATAATATATTCAAAAGCTTTTGAAACAAATTTAATAATATTTGTTTAAAATTTTTTCTTCTTTTGAAATTATCTTACTACCAACGGCCTAATGTGTTCATAAAATTTGAGTCCATATGTTTGTATCGGAAACTTTTTATAATTTTGACAATATATTGCCATTGGCGTTTTAAAATATTAAGATAAAAATGCATATAAAAGGTTATTAATTTAAACTTCAACGGATTACTTAATAAACGCAAACTTCTTTTTATAAAGTTTATATTATATTCAAAGTAGTTTTATTTTGCTCCGAAAACAAAAAATTATACAATAAACAAGTGTAAAGTTATTCTTTTCCACGTTTTGGATTACGAGTTAAAAAATAGCTTTTCTAAATCTGATTAAGTCAGCTAAAATTTATCAGTTGAATTGATTAAGTTTTGGACGTTATTTAATTTTTTTAGTAATAGTATTTTTAAATCAAACTGTTTTCTTATTAACAAAGCTTACTGCTGCTACTGCTTAAGTAGTTCTGCTTTTTCGCGAAGCTGTTTAGACAGTTTTTTTTTTAGTTTGTAGATAACAACTGAAATATAAAACATGCTCGCATAAGCAAATAAAATATAACTTGACACGCTTTTAAGTCACCCGGAGCTGTTAAATGCAAACTATTGTGACTATCTATGTAAAGGTATAAATATGGTAGTATTTAATAAATCATTCAAGTTGTTTGAATGCAGTTTGTTTTTATGTTTTTTGCTAGAACTAAATAAACATTCTTGCTTTTTAAATGACTCCTTTACTGCGTTGGTTAATAGAAAACTTCAACTGTTTACACATATACTAAGTTTATTTGACGGAAAGCCTTAAAAAAAGTCAAAATTTTTCAAAACAACACCGAAAGAGAAAATGATGAATGTTGTCAGCGGCGGAACTTCACTGTGAAGAGCTTGATGACGTACTTTGCTGCAAACCTTATCAAAAAATACGCCATGTAGATGTTGAACCCGATAGCAAAAAGGGTCACGATGATTCGCACTACCCATCCCATCACAAATTGCACCATACCGCTGCCGGCTTCCTTCACTACTTCGGCCACACCCGCAAGAGTTTCCCAAAAACTTTTACTCTTTTTCACCGGCTTTCTTTGTTTTCTGGCCTCTCGATTCGCTCTATCACTCCTGTGTTAAGTTGAATTCAATGTTTGAGATAATAAGGCCTGCTTTAGTATTGCAGAGCTCAAACACAGATAAAATTTGAAACTTACCTCGCTAACATTCTATTTAACTCATCTGTTATCCCCTTGCTCTGCTGAAACGCTTCGTAGCCTTGCGTTTGCCAAGACGACGAGACGAGATCCTTGAAGAAATAAAATAAATAAGAAGAAAGTTTTTAAATCTGAGTTTGAAGGATAGAACTAATCGGGCAAGCCGCACGTTTTAGTTTATTTTGAATGGTTTTTTTGTGTAGCTTGTAACGGCACAACTAACCTTCGCCTTCAAAGCGTCTCTTTGTTGGGTATTCACGGTGAGCCTGTCGAATTTTGGGTTTAAGGTTCTTACAGGAGTTACTGCACTCAAATCCAATTTAACACCAATGAAATCGAACCTGTCAGAAAAGATTTATTTTAAACATTCTAAAATATTGACTATCTTCTAGAACGTTAATAAAAAACTTCGTGGAACTAAAAACTTGCTTAGGCCTCTTTAAATAGGTGGTTTTTAAATTTACATTATTCATAAAAAAGAACGACTAACATCAAAAACAACTTTAAAAACTCAAGTTAGTAGGCAAAACTATTAAATAAAAAAAAACCAGGTATAAAAAGATTTATTAATGATCACGATTTTCTCCAAAAAAAACATCATCCATTTCTTTGTTTGAAAAACAACATGCGGAATCGAATCCAATCAAAAACAACTCACGTTCTATCATTAATAACGAACGACTTTCTACTCCCATCGTGGTATTCATCGAAGAAGTCAGTCACTCCCCTTCTTAGATACGGCGCTCCAGTGCCGTACAATTGCGCTTGAAAAGTCTCGTTGTTCATTGTAACGTTGAATATCGGCCACATGGAGACCTGCGCGCAACGTTCAATTAACATACAAAGTTTGCGCTGTCTAACTGTTATATTTTAAACACGAAGTTACCTTGGAGGTTTCCCTGTGCCAGAGACTATCGAGTAGAGTGGCGCTGACCTTCTTGCAATGGATCTCGTTGATGGTGGTGTCGCCCCTGACCGCGAAAACGTCCTGCCTGTTCAATTCGTACTGCAGTACTGACGACGGCTGCGTTATCGAGAAGCTTTCCTTCGCTGCTATTCTCATTTTCTCGCCCAGGCAGATGCTCTTGCTGAACTTCCGGTGAATTTTATTCATCTTCATAACCTTGTGCTCGGCGACGGTCCTGTAGTGAAAAACTATTTAATCAAAAATAATTAAAGTTATTAGATAGATTTGAAAAAACACGCCGGTTTAGCTTCGGAATTTGCGAATCGGCTGAGGCTTGCAATATAAATTGTAAAAATGAAAACACCAACTTCAACTTTAACATTTGGACTTTGTACTTGGCGCTCATGTTCAACCCGGCTTGCTTTCTTCCTTCTTCAGCATCCCGCCGCACCCTACTTTCGTCCACGCCCCTCCTCCTTCTCTTCTTTTCAACAGTTTCCCGCCTTGTTTCCTCGTACTTTCCTATCTTTTTGTCGACGTCGATTTTGAACTTGGTGGCGCCCTTGGGGATGCCTATCAGGGTGCCGTCCACCGTGCAGAAGCAGTCCGCGTAACCGTACCCGACAGCCTCATTGCCGCACTGATCCGCGTGCTTGCACTCGATGAAGTCCCTGCGGAAGAGGTTGGTGGACATATCGAGCATGTTGTATATGCTTGCCTGCTTTCCGCGCACCTTC
This sequence comes from Thalia democratica, assembly GCF_965202585.1. Classification (NCBI taxonomy): domain Eukaryota; kingdom Metazoa; phylum Chordata; class Thaliacea; order Salpida; family Salpidae; genus Thalia; species Thalia democratica. The sequence continues at coordinate 22,164,990 of NC_139169.1, read as the reverse complement.
AGGTAGTTGAAGTTAGGCGGCTTGAAAGTCACTATCTCCTTCTTCTTTTTAAACCACACTTCCGCCTTACCTTCCTTCAACTGATCTTCGCTTATAAATTTGTCATCGTTGTTATAAAATACTTTACCTTTAATTCTTTTGCCACACATTTTAACCTTTATTTGACAGTCGTAATCAGGCCCCTTATCATTATGAACTTTACAATCATTATCAGCATTCACCCAATATTTATTGCTTTCACATTCAGTCGTAGACAACTCCTGATATTTGTCGTCTTTTACAGTGATAGTAACCATCGTCTTTTCTACATCTTCGTTGTTGTAAAAGCTTTTTATGGTACCCAAGTTTTGCTGTTTTACTAGAAATTTAGTAATTTAATTTAAATTTCAGGTATATTTTGTGTACTCGATTATGGAGCATATCATAATTCGTTAAACTTGAGGTCTAAATTAAACTTTATGTTTATCATGATTAGTATACTTTTATCAACAAAATGCGGTTAATGCAATTTTAATGAATCTCGTTTGTAATTTAATTTAAATTTCAGGTATATTTTGTGTACTCGATTATGGAGCATATCATAATTCGTTAAACTTGAGGTCTAAATTAAACTTTATGTTTATCATGATTAGTATACTTTTATCAACAAAATGCGGTTAATGCAATTTTAATGAATCTCGTTTGTAATTTAATTTAAATTTCAGGTATATTTTGTGTACTCGATTATGGAGCATATCATAATTCGTTAAACTTGAGGTCTAAATTAAACTTTATGTTTATTATGATTAGTATACTTTTATCAACAAAATGCGGTTAATGCAATTTTAATGAATCTCGTTTGTAATTTAATTTAAATTTCAGGTATATTTTGTGTACTCGATTATGGAGCATATCATAAATCGTTAAACTTGAGGTCTAAATTAAACTTTATGTTTATTATGATTAGTATACTTTTATCAACAAAATGCGGTTAATGCAATTTTAATGAATCTCGTTTGTAATATTGTAATGTTTTTTTAATAAAAATATACTATTCATCACAAATATAAAGTTTAATTTAGACCTCAAGTTAAACGAACTATGAGTTACCCCATAATCGAGTATCACAAAATATACTTGAAATTTAAATTAAATTACAAACGAGATTCATTCAAACTGCTTAAAGCACGTTTTTTAATAAAAATATACTATTCATTACAAATGTAAAGTTTAATTTAGACCTCAAGTTAAACGAACTATGAGTTACCCCATAATCGAGTATCACAAAATATACTTGAAATTTAAATTAAATTACAAACGAGATTCATTCAAACTGCTTAAAGCACGTTTTTTAATAAAAATATACTATTCATCACAAATATAAAGTTTCATTTAGACCTTAAGTTAAACGAACTATGAGTTACCCCATAATCGAGTATCACAAAATATACATGAAATTTAAATTAAATTACAAACGAGATTCATTCAAACTGCTTAAAGCACGTTTTTTAATAAAAATATACTATTCATTACAAATATAAAGTTTTATAAAGACCTTAAGTTAAACGAACTATGAGTTACCCCATAATCGAGTATCACAAAATATACATGAAATTTAAATTAAGTTACAAACGAAATTCATTCAAACTGCTTAAAGCACGTTTTTTTAATAAAAATATACTATTCATTACAAATATAAAGTTTCATTTAGACCTCAAGTTAAACGAACAATGAGTTACCCCATAATCGAGTATCACAAAATATACTTGAAATTTAAATAAAATTACAAACGAAATTCATTCAAACTGCTTAAAGCACGTTTTTTAATAAAAATATACTATTCATTACAAATATAAAGTTTCATTTAGACCTTAAGTTAATCGAACTATGAGTTACCCCATAATCGAGTATCACAAACTATACTTGAAATTTAAATTAAATTACAAACGAGATTCATTCAAACTGCTTAAAGCACGTTTTTTTTAATAAAAATATACTATTCATTATAAATATAAAGTTTAATTTAGACCTCAAGTTAAACGAACTATGAGTTACCACATAATCAAGTATCACAAACTATACTTGAAATTTAAATTAAATTACAACAAAAAAGTAAGTTGAAGTGTTAATTATAGAATAATACCAGAATGTCTACTACAAAATTGTATCATTTGTAGTACGCAAAACACAGGATACATACTATAAAACATAAAACTTTAATTTGAATTTAAATATTGTAATATTTAATATTGAGTCGAAAATAAACACCAAAATTAAATAGTTAAAAAAAGACCTTTCGTTACCATGATAATGCATACAATTTGTAGAACTTTATGTGGACTAAAACTAGAAACAATCACATAAACCAGCGCAACAATATGATAATTAATGATTAAGTATTATTAAGACTTGATTGTAATTTAAAATTAAAATTTTTTTATACGCAGCAGTAATTTATTTAAGAGCATATAATATTCATATATGTTTGTATCTGTTAGTTTAATTAAGACACACCTTATCCAACACTTTTTATGTACATAGAATTAGTCTTATTTGAAACAAATTTAATAATTGATAATCCTAAAGACGATATCCATGTACAACTAAAGTGTAAGTAAAAATTACTAAGTTTTTTCTGTATGAGACGTAATAATTGTAAATAGGTAAAAATAAAAAATATCACAAAATTACCTGAAAAATTGTGGACAAAAACGGTATTTTGTAAGTGTCTTATTTAAAAGATGTCCAAACTTTATTTATACAATTTAAGACGTAAATACTTACTTATGTAACTGAAAAATTTTAACTTAGTTTCTGTCTAAGTGGCATAAACCTTTTACATTCAGTGTTCCTTATATACTACTTAGATAAAGTATATGGTTCTGTACCATTAAGAGTGCAATGTACCAATATTGGTAAAGCATTTTGCACAACCATTGTTTTTTTTTTCTTTCAAGCCTAACGAAGCTTAAATCTCAGTAAGTAATCTACTAGTGTAATTCAAACAAATGATGCAGGAACTGTAAATTGGGATTAGTTAAATGAAAAAACAGTTAAGAGTCTAAAGTACACATAAATACTAAACTAAGAATTTGTTTGCTGTTATGAGACTTGGTAACTTGAATTGATATAACTTTTTGAAATGCAGTAGAATGATACTGGTAAAGTAAATTACAACGTAAAACTGTTGAGTAATTTGAATTACTTAAAGGTATATACTATTAAACATTTCACTATAAATCGAACATATCTGTTAATAACACTAAAACTCAGTCTTTACTTAACTTTGAGCTATAAGTAGAACTAAATTACTTAAAAACATACAATACAAACAAAACAATGTTTAAATAATAACATAAATGAGATAGAAGACTTTTATAGGTAAACTAACTAGTATGTGCAAAATACAATAGAATGATACTGTTAA